>NW_028127658.1:652345-1304690 GCF_965231255.1 Vanellus vanellus | reverse complement strand
GGTTCTGTCATCCCAGGTAGCAACCCCAGACTCCTCCAGGGAAGACACCCAATATGATTTTTCTCTCTTGACAGTGGTCCATCCTGCGGGATCTACCCAGAATTCCTCCCAGGCGTCTCCCGCAGAGTTTTCTTCAGTGCTTTAGGGCCCTGTGATCCCGGGTAGCAACCCCAGACTCCTCCAGGGAAGATACCCGAGATGATTTTTCTCCTTGGACAATGCTCCATCCTCTGGGAAGCATCCGAGACTGCTTACAGCTTTGTCCCTGAGTGTTTATTCCAGTGCTTTAGGGCCCCGTGATCCCGGGTAGCAACCCCAGACTCCTCTAGGGAAGATACCCGAGATAATTTTTCTCCTTGGACAATGCTCCATCCTCTGGGAAGCATCCGAAACTCCTTGCAGGTATGTCCCTGAGTTTTTATTCCGGTGTTTTGGGGCCCTGTGATCCCGGGTAGCAACCCCAGACTCCTCCAGGGAAGATACCCGAGATGATTTTTCTCTTTGGACAATGCTCCATCCTCTGGGATGCATCTGAGATTCCTCCCAGGCGTCTCCCGCAGACATTTTTCCTGTGGTTTGGTTCCCTGTAATCCCGGGTAGCAACACCAGACTCCTCCAGGAAAGATACCCGAGATGATTTTTCTCCTTGGACAATGCTCCATCTTCTGGGATGCATCTGAGATTCCTCCCAGGCGTCTCCCGCAGACATTTTTCCTGTGTTTTGGATCCTTGTAATCCCGGGTAGCAACCCCACACTCCTCCAGGGAAGATACCCGAGATGATTTTTCTCCTTGGACAAAGCTCCATCCTCTGGGAAGCATCCGAGACTCCTTCCAGGTATGTCCCTGAGTCTTTATTCCCGTGGTTTAGCGCCCTGTCATCCTGGGTAGCAATCCCAGACTCCTCCAGGGAAGATACCCGAGATGAATTTTCTCCTTGGACAAAGCTCCATCCTCTGGGAAGCATGCGAGACTCCTTGCAGGTATGTCCCTGAGTGTTTATTCCGGTGTTTTGGGGCCCTGTGATCCCGGGTAGCAACCCCAGACTCCTCCAGGGAAGATACCCGAGATGATTTTTCTCCTTGGACAATGCTCCATCTTCTGGGATGCATCTGAGATTCCTCCCAGGCGTCTCCCGCAGACATTTTTCCTGTGTTTTGGGTCCCTGTAATCCCGGGTAGCAACCCCAGACTCCTCCAGGGAAGATACCCGAGATGATTTTTCTCCTTGGACAAAGCTCCATCCTCTGGGAAGCATCCGAGACTCCTTGCAGGTATGTCCCTGATTGTTTATTCCGGTGTTTTGGGGCCCTGTGATCCCGGGTAGCAACCCCAGACTCCTCCAGGGAAGATACCCGAGATGATTTTTCTCCTTGGACAATGCTCCATCCTCTGGGAAACATCCGAAACTCCTTCCAGGTATGTCCCTTAGTCTTTATTCCGGTGGTTTAGCGCCCTGTCATCCTGGGTAGCAACCCCAGACTCCTCCAGGGAAGATACCCGAGATGATTTTTCTCCTTGGACAATGCTCCATCTTCTGGGATGCATCTGAGATTCCTCCCAGGCGTCTCCCGCAGACACTTTTCCCGTGGTTTGGGTCCCTTTAATCCCGGGTAGCAACCCCAGACTCCTCCAGGAAAGATATCCGGGATCATTTTTCTCCTTGGACAATGCTCCATCCTCTGGGAAGCATCCGAGACTTGTCGCAGCTATGTCCCTGAGTCTTTTTTCTCACGGTTTATGGTTCTGTCATCCCAGGTAGCAACCCCAGACTCCTCCAGGGAAGACACCCAATATGATTTTTCTCTCTTCACAGTGGTCCATCCTGCGGGATCTACCCAGAATTCCTCCCAGGCGTCTCCCGCAGAGTTTTCTCCAGTGCTTTAGGGCCCTGTGATCCCGGGTAGCAACCCCAGACTCCTCTAGGGAAGATACCCGAGATAATTTTTCTCCTTGGACAATGCTCCATCCTCTGGGAAGCATCCAAAACTCCTTGCAGGTATGTCCCTGAGTTTTTATTCCGGTGTTTTGGGGCCCTGTGATCCCGGGTAGCAACCCCAGACTCCTCCAGGGAAGATACCCGAGATGATTTTTCTCCTTGGACAAAGCTCCATCCGCTGGGATGCATCCGAGACTTGTCGCAGCTATGTCCCTGAGTCTTTTTCTCACGGTTTATGATTCTGTCATCCCAGGTAGCAACCCCAGACTCCTCCAGGGAAGACACCCAATATGATTTTTCTCTCTTGACAGTGGTCCATCCTGCGGGATCTACCCAGAATTCCTCCCAGGCGTCTCCCGCAGAGTTTTCTCCAGTGCTTTAGGGCCCTGTGATCCCGGGTAGCAACCCCAGACTCCTCCAGGGAAGATACCCGAGATGATTTTTCTCCTTGGACAATGCTCCATCCTCTGGGAAGCATCCGAGACTCCTTGCAGCTTTTTCCCTGAGTGTTTATTCCGGTGCTTTTGGGGCCTGTCATCCCGGGTAGCAACCCCAGACTCCTCCGTGGAAGATACCCAAGTTGATTTTTCTCCTTGGACTATTGTCCATCCTGCGGGATGCACCCGAGACTCCTCCCAGCTCTGTTTCTGAGTGTTTTCTTCCTGGGGTTTAGGGCCCTGTGATCCCGGGTAGCAACCCCAGACTCCTCCAGGGAAGATACCCGAGATGATTTTTCTCCTTGGACAAAGCTCCATCCTCTGGGAAGCATCCGAGACTCCTTGCAGGTATGTCCCTGAGTCTTTATTTCGGTTGTTTAGCGCCCTGTCATCCTGGGTAGCAATCCCAGACTCCTCCAGGGAAGATACCCGAGGTGAATTTTCTCCTTGGACAAAGCTCCATCCTCTGGGAAGCATCCGAGACTCCTTGCAGGTATGTCCCTGAGTCTTTATTCCGGTGTTTTGGGGCCCTGTGATCCCGGGTAGCAACCCCAGACTCCTCCAGGGAAGATACCCGAGATGATTTTTCTCCTGGGACAAAGCTCCATCTTCTGGGATGCATCTGAGATTCCTCCCAGGCATTTCCCAGACATTTTTCCTGTCGTTTGGTTCCCTGTAATCCCGGGTAGCAACCCCAGACTCCTCCAGGGAAGATACCCGAGATGATTTTTCTCCTTGGACAAAGCTCCATCCGCTGGGATGCATCCGAGACTTGTCGCAGCTATGTCCCTGAGTCTTTTTTCTCACGGTTTAGGGTTCTGTCATCCCAGGTAGCAACCCCAGACTCCTCCAGGGAAGACACCCAATATGATTTTTCTCTCTTGACAGTGGTCCATCCTGCGGGATCTACCCAGAATTCCTCCCAGGCGTCTCCCGCAGAGTTTTCTCCAGTGCTTTAGGGCCCTGTGATCCCGGGTAGCAACCCCAGACTCCTCCAGGGAAGATACCCGAGATGATTTTTCTCCTTGGACAATGCTCCATCCTCTGGGAAGCATCCGAGACTCCTTACAGCTTTGTCCCTGAGTGTTTATTCCAGTGCTTTAGGGCCCTGTGATCCCGGGTAGCAACCCCAGACTCCTCCAGGGAAGACACCCGAGATGATTTTTCTCCTTGGACAATGCTCCATCTTCTGGGATGCATCTGAGATTCCTTCCAGGCGTCTCCCGCAGACATTTTTCCCGTGGTTTGGGTCCCTTTAATCCCAGGTAGCAACCCCAGACTCCTCCAGGGAAGACACCCAATATGATTTTTCTCTCTTGACAGTGGTCCATCCTGCGGGATCTACCCAGAATTCCTCCCAGGCGTCTCCCGCAGAGTTTTCTCCAGTGCTTTAGGGCCCTGTGATCCCGGGTAGCAACCCCAGACTCCTCTAGGGAAGATACCCGAGATAATTTTTCTCCTTGGACAATGCTCCATCCTCTGGGAAGCATCCGAAACTCCTTGCAGGTATGTCCCTGAGTCTTTATTCCGGTGTTTTGGGGCCCTGTGATCCCGGGTAGCAACCCCAGACTCCTCCAGGGAAGATACCCGAGATGATTTTTCTCCTTGGACAAAGCTCCATCCTCTGGGATGCATCCGAGACTTGTCGCAGCTATGTCCCTGAGTCTTTTTCTCACGGTTTAGGGTTCTGTCATCCCAGGTAGCAACCCCAGACTCCTCCAGGGAAGACACCCAATATGATTTTTCTCTCTTGACAGTGGTCCATCCTGCGGGATCTACCCAGAATTCCTCCCAGGCGTCTCCCGCAGAGTTTTCTCCAGTGCTTTAGGGCCCTGTGATCCCGGGTAGCAACCCCAGACTCCTCCAGGGAAGATACCCGAGATGATTTTTCTCCTTGGACAATGCTCCATCCTCTGGGAAGCATCCGAGACTCCTTACAGCTTTATCCCTGAGTGTTTATTCCAGTGCTTTAGGGCCCTGTGATCCCGGGTAGCAACCCCAGACTCCTCCAGGGAAGACACCCGAGATGATTTTTCTCCTTGGACAATGCTCCATCTTCTGGGATGCATCTGAGATTCCTTCCAGGCGTCTCCCGCAGACATTTTTCCCGTGGTTTGGGTCCCTTTAATCCCAGGTAGCAACCCCAGACTCCTCCAGGGAAGACACCCAATATGATTTTTCTCTCTTGACAGTGGTCCATCCTGCGGGATCTACCCAGAATTCCTCCCAGGCGTCTCCCGCAGAGTTTTCTCCAGTGCTTTAGGGCCCTGTGATCCCGGGTAGCAACCCCAGACTCCTCTAGGGAAGATACCCGAGATAATTTTTCTCCTTGGACAATGCTCCATCCTCTGGGAAGCATCCGAAACTCCTTGCAGGTATGTCCCTGAGTCTTTATTCCGGTGTTTTGGGGCCCTGTGATCCCGGGTAGCAACCCCAGACTCCTCCAGGGAAGATACCCGAGATGATTTTTCTCCTTGGACAAAGCTCCATCCTCTGGGATGCATCCGAGACTTGTCGCAGCTATGTCCCTGAGTCTTTTTCTCACGGTTTAGGGTTCTGTCATCCCAGGTAGCAACCCCAGACTCCTCCAGGGAAGACACCCAATATGATTTTTCTCTCTTGACAGTGGTCCATCCTGCGGGGTCTACCCAGAATTCCTCCCAGGCGTCTCCCGCAGAGTTTTCTCCAGTGCTTTAGGGCCCTGTGATCCCGGCTAGCAACCCCAGACTCCTCTAGGGAAGATACCCGAGATAATTTTTCTCCTTGGACAATGCTCCATCCTCTGGGAAGCATCCGAAACTCCTTGCAGGTATGTCCCTGCGTCTTTATTCCGGTGTTTTGGGGCCCTGTGATCCCGGGTAGCAACCCCAGACTCCTCCAGGGAAGATACCCGAGATGATTTTTCTCCTTGGACAATGCTCCATCCTCTGGGATGCATCTGAGATTCCTCCCAGGCATCTCCCGCAGACATTTTTCCTGTGGTTTGGTTCCCTGTAATCCCGGGTAGCAACCCCAGACTCCTCCAGGGAAGATACCCGAGATGATTTTTCTCCTTGGACAATTCTCCATCCTCTGGGAAGCATCCGGGACTCCTTGCAGCTTTTTCCCTGAGTGTTTATTCCGGTGCTTTTGGGCCCTGTCATCCCGGGTAGCAACCCTAGACTCCTCCGTGGAAGATACCCAAGTTGATTTTTCTCCTTGGACTATTGTCCATCCTGCGGGATGCACCCGAGACTCCTCCCAGCTCTGTTTCTGAGTGTTTTCTTCCTGGGGTTTAGGGCCCTGTGATCCCGGGTAGCAACCCCAGACTCCTCCAGGGAAGATACCCGAGATGATTTTTCTCTTTGGACAATGCTCCATCCTCTGGGATGCATCTGAGATTCCTCCCAGGCATCTCCCGCAGACATTTTTCCTGTGGTTTGGGTCCCTGTAATCCCGGGTAGCAACCCCAGACTCCTCCAGGGAATATACCCGAGATGATTTTTCTCCTTGGACAAAGCTCCATCCTCTGGGAAGCATCAGAGACTCCTTGCAGGTATGTCCCTGAGTGTTTATTCCGGTGTTTTGGGGCCCTGTGATCCCGGGTAGCAACCCCAGACTCCTCCAGGGAATATACCCAAGATGATTTTTCTCCTTGGACAAAGCTCCATCCTCTGGGAAGCATCCGAGACTCCTTCCAGGTATGTCCCTGAGTCCTTATTCCGGTGGTTTAGCGCCCTGTCATCCTGGGTAGCAATCCCAGACTCCTCCAGGGAAGATACCCGAGATGATTTTTCTCCTTGGACAAAGCTCCATCCTCTGGGAAGCATCCGAGACTCCTTGCAGGTATGTCCCTGAGTGTTTATTCTGGTGTTTTGGGGCCCAGTGATCCCGGGTAGCAACCCCAGACTCCTCCAGGGAAGATACCCGAGATGATTTTTCTCCTTGGACAAAGCTCCATCCTCTGGGATGCATCCGAGACTTGTCGCAGCTATGTCCCTGAGTCTTTTTTCTCACGGTTTATGGTTCTGTCATCCCAGGTAGCAACCCCAGACTCCTCCAGGGAAGACACCCAATATGATTTTTCTCTCTTGACAGTGGTCCATCCTGCGGGATCTACCCAGAATTCCTCCCAGGCGTCTCCCGCAGAGTTTTCTCCAGTGCTTTAGGGCCCTGTGATCCCAGGTAGGTACCCCAGACTCCTCCAGGGAAGATACCCGAGATGATTTTTCTCCTTGGACAATGCTCCATCTTCTGGGATACATCTGAGATTCCTCCCAGGCGTCTCCCGCAGACATTTTTCCTGTGGTTTGGGTCCCTGTAATCCCGGGTAGCAACCCCAGACTCCTCCAGGGAAGATACCCGAGATGATTTTTCTCCTTGGACAATGCTCCATCTTCTGGGATGCATCTGAGATTCCTCCCAGGCGTCTCCCGCAAACATTTTTCCTGTGGTTTGGGTCCCTGTAATCCCGGGTAGCAACCCCAGACTCCTCCAGGGAAGATACCCGAGACGATTTTTCTCCTTGGACAAAGCTCCATCCTCTGGGAAGCATCCAAAACTCCTTGCAGGTATGTCCCTGATTGTTTATTCCGGTGTTTTGGGGCCCTGTGATCCCGGGTAGCAACCCCAGACTCCTCCAGGGAAGATACCCGAGATGATTTTTCTCCTTGAACAATGCTCCATCTTCTGGGATGCATCTGACATTCCTCCCAGGCGTCTCACGCAAACATTTTTCCTGTGGTTTGGGTCCCTGTAATCCCGGGTAGCAACCCCAGACTCCTCCAGGGAAGATACCCGAGATGATTTTTCTCCTTGGACAAAGCTCCATCCTCTGGGAAGCATCCGAGACTCCTTGCAGGTATGTCCCTGAGTCTTTATTCCGGTGGTTGAGCGCCCTGTCATCCTGGGTAGCAATCCCAGACTCCTCCAGGGAAGATACCCGAGATGATTTTTCTCCTTGGACAAAGCTCCATCCTCTGGGAAGCATCCGAGACTCCTTGCAGGTATGTCCCTGAGTGTTTATTCCGGTGTTTTGGGGCCCTGTGATCCCGGGTAGCAACCCCAGACTCCTCCAGGGAAGATACCCGAGATGATTTTTCTCCTGGGACAAAGCTCCATCTTCTGGGATGCATATGAGTTTCCTCCCAGGCATCTCTCGCAGCCAATTTTCCTGTGGATTGGCTCCCTGTAATCCCGGGTAGCAACCCCAGACTCCTCCAGGGAAGATACCCGAGATGATTTTTCTCCTTGGACAAAGCTCCATCCTCTGGGAAGCATCCGAGACTTGTGGCAGCTATGTCCCTGAGTCTTTTTCTCACGGTTTATGGTTCTGTCATCCCAGGTAGCAACCCCAGACTCCTCCAGGGAAGACACCCAATATGATTTTTCTCTCTTGACAGTGGTCCATCCTGCGGGATCTACCCAGAATTCCTCCCAGGCGTCTCCCGCAGAGTTTTCTCCAGTGCTTTAGGGCCCTGTGATCCCGGGTAGCAACCCCAGACTCCTCCAGGGAAGATACCCGAGATGATTTTTCTCCTTGGACAATGCTCCATCTTCTGGGATACATCTGAGATTCCTCCCAGGCGTCTCCCACAGACTTTTTTCCTGTGGTTTGGGTCCCTGTAATCCCGGGTAGCAACCCCAGACTCCTCTAGGGAAGATACCCGAGATAATTTTTCTACTTGGACAATGCTCCATCCTCTGGGAAGCATCCGAAACTCCTTGCAGGTATGTCCCTGAGTCTTTTTCTCACGGTTTATGGTTCTGTCATCCCAGGTAGCAACCCCAGACTCCTCCAGGGAAGACACCCAATATGATTTTTCTCTCTTGACAGTGGTCCATCCTGCGGGGTCTACCCAGAATTCCTCCCAGGCGTCTCCCGCAGAGTTTTCTCCAGTGCTTTAGGGCCCTGTGATCCCGGCTAGCAACCCCAGACTCCTCTAGGGAAGATACCCGAGATAATTTTTCTCCTTGGACAATGCTCCATCCTCTGGGAAGCATCCGAAACTCCTTGCAGGTATGTCCCTGCGTCTTTATTCCGGTGTTTTGGGGCCCTGTGATCCCGGGTAGCAACCCCAGACTCCTCCAGGGAAGATACCCGAGATGATTTTTCTCCTTGGACAATGCTCCATCCTCTGGGATGCATCTGAGATTCCTCCCAGGCATCTCCCGCAGACATTTTTCCTGTGGTTTGGTTCCCTGTAATCCCGGGTAGCAACCCCAGACTCCTCCAGGGAAGATACCCGAGATGATTTTTCTCCTTGGACAATTCTCCATCCTCTGGGAAGCATCCGGGACTCCTTGCAGCTTTTTCCCTGAGTGTTTATTCCGGTGCTTTTGGGCCCTGTCATCCCGGGTAGCAACCCTAGACTCCTCCGTGGAAGATACCCAAGTTGATTTTTCTCCTTGGACTATTGTCCATCCTGCGGGATGCACCCGAGACTCCTCCCAGCTCTGTTTCTGAGTGTTTTCTTCCTGGGGTTTAGGGCCCTGTGATCCCGGGTAGCAACCCCAGACTCCTCCAGGGAAGATACCCGAGATGATTTTTCTCTTTGGACAATGCTCCATCCTCTGGGATGCATCTGAGATTCCTCCCAGGCATCTCCCGCAGACATTTTTCCTGTGGTTTGGGTCCCTGTAATCCCGGGTAGCAACCCCAGACTCCTCCAGGGAATATACCCGAGATGATTTTTCTCCTTGGACAAAGCTCCATCCTCTGGGAAGCATCAGAGACTCCTTGCAGGTATGTCCCTGAGTGTTTATTCCGGTGTTTTGGGGCCCTGTGATCCCGGGTAGCAACCCCAGACTCCTCCAGGGAATATACCCAAGATGATTTTTCTCCTTGGACAAAGCTCCATCCTCTGGGAAGCATCCGAGACTCCTTCCAGGTATGTCCCTGAGTCCTTATTCCGGTGGTTTAGCGCCCTGTCATCCTGGGTAGCAATCCCAGACTCCTCCAGGGAAGATACCCGAGATGATTTTTCTCCTTGGACAAAGCTCCATCCTCTGGGAAGCATCCGAGACTCCTTGCAGGTATGTCCCTGAGTGTTTATTCTGGTGTTTTGGGGCCCAGTGATCCCGGGTAGCAACCCCAGACTCCTCCAGGGAAGATACCCGAGATGATTTTTCTCCTTGGACAAAGCTCCATCCTCTGGGATGCATCCGAGACTTGTCGCAGCTATGTCCCTGAGTCTTTTTTCTCACGGTTTATGGTTCTGTCATCCCAGGTAGCAACCCCAGACTCCTCCAGGGAAGACACCCAATATGATTTTTCTCTCTTGACAGTGGTCCATCCTGCGGGATCTACCCAGAATTCCTCCCAGGCGTCTCCCGCAGAGTTTTCTCCAGTGCTTTAGGGCCCTGTGATCCCAGGTAGCAACCCCAGACTCCTCCAGGGAAGACACCCAATATGATTTTTCTCTCTTGACAGTGGTCCATCCTGCGGGATCTACCCAGAATTCCTCCCAGGCGTCTCCCGCAGAGTTTTCTTCAGTGCTTTAGGGCCCTGTGATCCCGGGTAGCAACCCCAGACTCCTCCAGGGAAGATACCCGAGATGATTTTTCTCCTTGGACAATGCTCCATCCTCTGGGAAGCATCCGAGACTCCTTACAGCTTTGTCCCTGAGTGTTTATTCCAGTTCTTTAGGGCCCCGTGATCCCGGGTAGCAACCCCAGACTCCTCTAGGGAAGATACCCGAGATAATTTTTCTCCTTGGACAATGCTCCATCCTCTGGGAAGCATCCGAAACTCCTTGCAGGTATGTCCCTGAGTTTTTATTCCGGTGTTTTGGGGCCCTCTGATCCCGGGTAGCAACCCCAGACTCCTCCAGGGAAGATACCCGAGATGATTTTTCTCTTTGGACAATGCTCCATCCTCTGGGATGCATCTGAGATTCCTCCCAGGCGTCTCCCGCAGACATTTTTCCTGTGGTTTGGTTCCCTGTAATCCCGGGTAGCAACACCAGACTCCTCCAGGAAAGATACCCGAGATGATTTTTCTCCTTGGACAATGCTCCATCTTCTGGGATGCATCTGAGATTCCTCCCAGGCGTCTCCCGCAGACATTTTTCCTGTGTTTTGGATCCTTGTAATCCCGGGTAGCAACCCCAGACTCCTCCAGGGAAGATACCCGAGATAATTTTTCTCCTTGGACAATGCTCCATCCTCTGGGAAACATCCGAAACTCCTTCCAGGTATGTCCCTTAGTCTTTATTCCGGTGGTTTAGCGCCCTGTCATCCTGGGTAGCAATCCCAGACTCCTCCAGGGAAGATACCCGAGATGATTTTTCTCTTTGGACAATGCTCCATCCTCTGGGATGCATCTGAGATTCCTCCCAGGCGTCTCCCGCAGACATTTTTCCTGTGGTTTGGTTCCCTGTAATCCCGGGTAGCAACACCAGACTCCTCCAGGAAAGATACCCGAGATGATTTTTCTCCTTGGACAATGCTCCATCTTCTGGGATGCATCTGAGATTCCTCCCAGGCGTCTCCCGCAGACATTTTTCCTGTGTTTTGGATCCTTGTAATCCCGGGTAGCAACCCCAGACTCCTCCAGGGAAGATACCCGAGATGATTTTTCTCCTTGGACAAAGCTCCATCCTCTGGGAAGCATCCGAGACTCCTTCCAGGTATGTCCCTGAGTCTTTATTCCGGTGGTTTAGCGCCCTGTCATCCTGGGTAGCAATCCCAGACTCCTCCAGGGAAGATACCCGAGATGAATTTTCTCCTTGGACAAAGCTCCATCCTCTGGGAAGCATGCGAGACTCCTTGCAGGTATGTCCCTGAGTGTTTATTCCGGTGTTTTGGGGCCCTCTGATCCCGGGTAGCAACCCCAGACTCCTCCAGGGAAGATACCCGAGATGATTTTTCTCTTTGGACAATGCTCCATCCTCTGGGATGCATCTGAGATTCCTCCCAGGCGTCTCCCGCAGACATTTTTCCTGTGGTTTGGTTCCCTGTAATCCCGGGTAGCAACACCAGACTCCTCCAGGAAAGATACCCGAGATGATTTTTCTCCTTGGACAATGCTCCATCTTCTGGGATGCATCTGAGATTCCTCCCAGGCGTCTCCCGCAGACATTTTTCCTGTGTTTTGGATCCTTGTAATCCCGGGTAGCAACCCCAGACTCCTCCAGGGAAGATACCCGAGATGATTTTTCTCCTTGGACAAAGCTCCATCCTCTGGGAAGCATCCGAGACTCCTTCCAGGTATGTCCCTGAGTCTTTATTCCGGTGGTTTAGCGCCCTGTCATCCTGGGTAGCAATCCCAGACTCCTCCAGGGAAGATACCCGAGATGAATTTTCTCCTTGGACAAAGCTCCATCCTCTGGGAAGCATGCGAGACTCCTTGCAGGTATGTCCCTGAGTGTTTATTCCGGTGTTTTGGGGCCCTGTGATCCCGGGTAGCAACCCCAGACTCCTCCAGGGAAGATACCCGAGATGATTTTTCTCCTTGGACAATGCTCCATCTTCTGGGATGCATCTGAGATTCCTCCCAGGCGTCTCCCGCAGACATTTTTCCTGTGTTTTGGGTCCCTGTAATCCCGGGTAGCAACCCCAGACTCCTCCAGGGAAGATACCCGAGATGATTTTTCTCCTTGGACAAAGCTCCATCCTCTGGGAAGCATCCGAGACTCCTTGCAGGTATGTCCCTGATTGTTTATTCCGGTGTTTTGGGGCCCTGTGATCCCGGGTAGCAACCCCAGACTCCTCCAGGGAAGATACCCGAGATAATTTTTCTCCTTGGACAATGCTCCATCCTCTGGGAAACATCCGAAACTCCTTCCAGGTATGTCCCTTAGTCTTTATTCCGGTGGTTTAGCGCCCTGTCATCCTGGGTAGCAATCCCAGACTCCTCCAGGGAAGATACCCGAGATGATTTTTCTCCTTGGACAAAGCTCCATCCTCTGGGAAGCATCCGAGACTCCTTGCAGGTATGTCCCTGAGTGTTTATTCCGGTGTTTTGGGGCCCTGTGATCCCGGGTAGCAACCCCAGACTCCTCCAGGGAAGATACCCGAGATGATTTTTCTCCTGGGACAAAGCTCCATCTTCTGGGATGCATATGAGTTTCCTCCCAGGCATCTCTCGCAGCCAATTTTCCTGTGGATTGGCTCCCTGTAATCCCGGGTAGCAACCCCAGACTCCTCCAGGGAAGATACCCGAGATGATTTTTCTCCTTGGACAAAGCTCCATCCTCTGGGAAGCATCCGAGACTTGTGGCAGCTATGTCCCTGAGTCTTTTTCTCACGGTTTATGGTTCTGTCATCCCAGGTAGCAACCCCAGACTCCTCCAGGGAAGACACCCAATATGATTTTTCTCTCTTGACAGTGGTCCATCCTGCGGGATCTACCCAGAATTCCTCCCAGGCGTCTCCCGCAGAGTTTTCTCCAGTGCTTTAGGGCCCTGTAATCCCGGGTAGCAACCCCAGACTCCTCCAGGGAAGATACCCGAGATGATTTTTCTCCTTGGACAATGCTCCATCTTCTGGGATACATCTGAGATTCCTCCCAGGCGTCTCCCACAGACTTTTTTCCTGTGGTTTGGGTCCCTGTAATCCCGGGTAGCAACCCCAGACTCCTCTAGGGAATATACCCGAGATAATTTTTCTACTTGGACAATGCTCCATCCTCTGGGAAGCATCCGAAACTCCTTGCAGGTATGTCCCTGAGTCTTTTTCTCACGGTTTATGGTTCTGTCATCCCAGGTAGCAACCCCAGACTCCTCCAGGGAAGACACCCAATATGATTTTTCTCTCTTGACAGTGGTCCATCCTGCGGGGTCTACCCAGAATTCCTCCCAGGCGTCTCCCGCAGAGTTTTCTCCAGTGCTTTAGGGCCCTGTGATCCCGGCTAGCAACCCCAGACTCCTCTAGGGAAGATACCCGAGATAATTTTTCTCCTTGGACAATGCTCCATCCTCTGGGAAGCATCCGAAACTCCTTGCAGGTATGTCCCTGCGTCTTTATTCCGGTGTTTTGGGGCCCTGTGATCCCGGGTAGCAACCCCAGACTCCTCCAGGGAAGATACCCGAGATGATTTTTCTCCTTGGACAATGCTCCATCCTCTGGGATGCATCTGAGATTCCTCCCAGGCATCTCCCGCAGACATTTTTCCTGTGGTTTGGTTCCCTGTAATCCCGGGTAGCAACCCCAGACTCCTCCAGGGAAGATACCCGAGATGATTTTTCTCCTTGGACAATTCTCCATCCTCTGGGAAGCATCCGGGACTCCTTGCAGCTTTTTCCCTGAGTGTTTATTCCGGTGCTTTTGGGCCCTGTCATCCCGGGTAGCAACCCTAGACTCCTCCGTGGAAGATACCCAAGTTGATTTTTCTCCTTGGACTATTGTCCATCCTGCGGGATGCACCCGAGACTCCTCCTAGCTCTGTTTCTGAGTGTTTTCTTCCTGGGGTTTAGGGCCCTGTGATCCCGGGTAGCAACCCCAGACTCCTCCAGGGAAGATACCCGAGATGATTTTTCTCTTTGGACAATGCTCCATCCTCTGGGATGCATCTGAGATTCCTCCCAGGCATCTCCCGCAGATATTTTTCCTGTGGTTTGGGTCCCTGTAATCCCGGGTAGCAACCCCAGACTCCTCCAGGGAATATACCCGAGATGATTTTTCTCCTTGGACAAAGCTCCATCCTCTGGGAAGCATCAGAGACTCCTTGCAGGTATGTCCCTGAGTGTTTATTCCGGTGTTTTGGGGCCCTGTGATCCCGGGTAGCAACCCCAGACTCCTCCAGGGAATATACCCAAGATGATTTTTCTCCTTGGACAAAGCTCCATCCTCTGGGAAGCATCCGAGACTCCTTCCAGGTATGTCCCTGAGTCCTTATTCCGGTGGTTTAGCGCCCTGTCATCCTGGGTAGCAATCCCAGACTCCTCCAGGGAAGATACCCGAGATGATTTTTCTCCTTGGACAAAGCTCCATCCTCTGGGAAGCATCCGAGACTCCTTGCAGGTATGTCCCTGAGTGTTTATTCTGGTGTTTTGGGGCCCAGTGATCCCGGGTAGCAACCCCAGACTCCTCCAGGGAAGATACCCGAGATGATTTTTCTCCTTGGACAAAGCTCCATCCTCTGGGATGCATCCGAGACTTGTCGCAGCTATGTCCCTGAGTCTTTTTTCTCACGGTTTAGGGTTCTGTCATCCCAGGTAGCAACCCCAGACTCCTCCAGGGAAGACACCCAATATGATTTTTCTCTCTTGACAGTGGTCCATCCTGCGGGATCTACCCAGAATTCCTCCCAGGCGTCTCCCGCAGAGTTTTCTCCAGTGCTTTAGGGCCCTGTGATCCCAGGTAGGTACCCCAGACTCCTCCAGGGAAGATACCCGAGATGATTTTTCTCCTTGGACAATGCTCCATCTTCTGGGATACATCTGAGATTCCTCCCAGGCGTCTCCCGCAGACATTTTTCCTGTGGTTTGGGTCCCTGTAATCCCGGGTAGCAACCCCAGACTCCTCCAGGGAAGATACCCGAGATGATTTTTCTCCTTGGACAATGCTCCATCTTCTGGGATGCATCTGAGATTCCTCCCAGGCGTCTCCCGCAAACATTTTTCCTGTGGTTTGGGTCCCTGTAATCCCGGGTAGCAACCCCAGACTCCTCCAGGGAAGATACCCGAGATGATTTTTCTCCTTGGACAATTCTCCATCCTCTGGGAAGCATCCGGGACTCCTTGCAGCTTTTTCCCTGAGTGTTTATTCCGGTGCTTTTGGGCCCTGTCATCCCGGGTAGCAACCCTAGACTCCTCCGTGGAAGATACCCAAGTTGATTTTTCTCCTTGGACTATTGTCCATCCTGCGGGATGCACCCGAGACTCCTCCTAGCTCTGTTTCTGAGTGTTTTCTTCCTGGGGTTTAGGGCCCTGTGATCCCGGGTAGCAACCCCAGACTCCTCCAGGGAAGATACCTGAGATGATTTTTCTCTTTGGACAATGCTCCATCCTCTGGGATGCATCTGAGATTCCTCCCAGGCATCTCCCGCAGATATTTTTCCTGTGGTTTGGGTCCCTGTAATCCCGGGTAGCAACCCCAGACTCCTCCAGGGAATATACCCGAGATGATTTTTCTCCTTGGACAAAGCTCCATCCTCTGGGAAGCATCAGAGACTCCTTGCAGGTATGTCCCTGAGTGTTTATTCCGGTGTTTTGGGGCCCTGTGATCCCGGGTAGCAACCCCAGACTCCTCCAGGGAATATACCCAAGATGATTTTTCTCCTTGGACAAAGCTCCATCCTCTGGGAAGCATCCGAGACTCCTTCCAGGTATGTCCCTGAGTCCTTATTCCGGTGGTTTAGCGCCCTGTCATCCTGGGTAGCAATCCCAGACTCCTCCAGGGAAGATACCCGAGATGATTTTTCTCCTTGGACAAAGCTCCATCCTCTGGGAAGCATCCGAGACTCCTTGCAGGTATGTCCCTGAGTGTTTATTCTGGTGTTTTGGGGCCCAGTGATCCCGGGTAGCAACCCCAGACTCCTCCAGGGAAGATACCCGAGATGATTTTTCTCCTTGGACAAAGCTCCATCCTCTGGGATGCATCCGAGACTTGTCGCAGCTATGTCCCTGAGTCTTTTTTCTCACGGTTTAGGGTTCTGTCATCCCAGGTAGCAACCCCAGACTCCTCCAGGGAAGACACCCAATATGATTTTTCTCTCTTGACAGTGGTCCATCCTGCGGGATCTACCCAGAATTCCTCCCAGGCGTCTCCCGCAGAGTTTTCTCCAGTGCTTTAGGGCCCTGTGATCCCAGGTAGGTACCCCAGACTCCTCCAGGGAAGATACCCGAGATGATTTTTCTCCTTGGACAATGCTCCATCTTCTGGGATACATCTGAGATTCCTCCCAGGCGTCTCCCGCAGACATTTTTCCTGTGGTTTGGGTCCCTGTAATCCCGGGTAGCAACCCCAGACTCCTCCAGGGAAGATACCCGAGATGATTTTTCTCCTTGGACAATGCTCCATCTTCTGGGATGCATCTGAGATTCCTCCCAGGCGTCTCCCGCAAACATTTTTCCTGTGGTTTGGGTCCCTGTAATCCCGGGTAGCAACCCCAGACTCCTCCAGGGAAGATACCCGAGACGATTTTTCTCCTTGGACAAAGCTCCATCCTCTGGGAAGCATCCAAAACTCCTTGCAGGTATGTCCCTGATTGTTTATTCCGGTGTTTTGGGGCCCTGTGATCCCGGGTAGCAACCCCAGACTCCTCCAGGGAAGATACCCGAGATGATTTTTCTCCTTGAACAATGCTCCATCTTCTGGGATGCATCTGACATTCCTCCCAGGCGTCTCACGCAAACATTTTTCCTGTGGTTTGGGTCCCTGTAATCCCGGGTAGCAACCCCAGACTCCTCCAGGGAAGATACCCGAGATGATTTTTCTCCTTGGACAAAGCTCCATCCTCTGGGAAGCATCCGAGACTCCTTGCAGGTATGTCCCTGAGTCTTTATTCCGGTGGTTGAGCGCCCTGTCATCCTGGGTAGCAATCCCAGACTCCTCCAGGGAAGATACCCGAGATGATTTTTCTCCTTGGACAAAGCTCCATCCTCTGGGAAGCATCCGAGACTCCTTGCAGGTATGTCCCTGAGTGTTTATTCCGGTGTTTTGGGGCCCTGTGATCCCGGGTAGCAACCCCAGACTCCTCCAGGGAAGATACCCGAGATGATTTTTCTCCTGGGACAAAGCTCCATCTTCTGGGATGCATATGAGTTTCCTCCCAGGCATCTCTCGCAGCCAATTTTCCTGTGGATTGGCTCCCTGTAATCCCGGGTAGCAACCCCAGACTCCTCCAGGGAAGATACCCGAGATGATTTTTCTCCTTGGACAAAGCTCCATCCTCTGGGAAGCATCCGAGACTTGTGGCAGCTATGTCCCTGAGTCTTTTTCTCACGGTTTATGGTTCTGTCATCCCAGGTAGCAACCCCAGACTCCTCCAGGGAAGACACCCAATATGATTTTTCTCTCTTGACAGTGGTCCATCCTGCGGGATCTACCCAGAATTCCTCCCAGGCGTCTCCCGCAGAGTTTTCTCCAGTGCTTTAGGGCCCTGTGATCCCGGGTAGCAACCCCAGACTCCTCCAGGGAAGATACCCGAGATGATTTTTCTCCTTGGACAATGCTCCATCTTCTGGGATACATCTGAGATTCCTCCCAGGCGTCTCCCACAGACTTTTTTCCTGTGGTTTGGGTCCCTGTAATCCCGGGTAGCAACCCCAGACTCCTCTAGGGAAGATACCCGAGATAATTTTTCTACTTGGACAATGCTCCATCCTCTGGGAAGCATCCGAAACTCCTTGCAGGTATGTCCCTGAGTCTTTATTCCGGTGCTTTTGGGCCCTGTCATCCCGGGTAGCAACCCCAGACTCCTCCGTGGAAGATACCCAAGTTGATTTTTCTCCTTGGAGTATTGTCCATCATGCGGGATGCACCCGAGACTCCTCCCAGCTCTGTTTCTGAGTGTTTTCTTCCTGGGGTTTAGGGCCCTGTGATCCCGGGTAGCAACACCAGACTCCTCCAGGGAAGATACCCGAGATGATTTTTCTCTTTGGACAATGCTCCATCCTCTGGGATGCATCTGAGATTCCTCCCAGGCGTCTCCCGCAGACATTTTTCCTGTGGTTTGGGTCCCTGTAATCCCGGGTAGCAACCCCAGACTCCTCCAGGGAAGATACCCGAGATGATTTTTCTCCTTGGACAATGCTCCATCTTCTGGGATGCATCTGAGATTCCTCCCAGGCGTCTCCCGCAAACATTTTTCCTGTGGTTTGGGTCCCTGTAATCCCGGGTAGCAACCCCAGACTCCTCCAGGGAAGATACCCGAGACGATTTTTCTCCTTGGACAAAGCTCCATCCTCTGGGAAGCATCCAAAACTCCTTGCAGGTATGTCCCTGATTGTGTATTCCGGTGTTTTGGGGCCCTGTGATCCCGGGTAGCAACCCCAGACTCCTCCAGGGAAGATACCCGAGATGATTTTTCTCCTTGAACAATGCTCCATCTTCTGGGATGCATCTGACATTCCTCCCAGGCATCTCACGCAAACATTTTTCCTGTGGTTTGGGTCCCTGTAATCCCGGGTAGCAACCCCAGACTCCTCCAGGGAAGATACCCGAGATGATTTTTCTCCTTGGACAAAGCTCCATCCTCTGGGAAGCATCCGAGACTCCTTCCAGGTATGTCCCTGAGTCCTTATTCCGGTGGTTTAGCGCCCTGTCATCCTGGGTAGCAATCCCAGACTCCTCCAGGGAAGATACCCGAGATGATTTTTCTCCTTGGACAAAGCTCCATCCTCTGGGATGCATCCGAGACTTGTCGCAGCTATGTCCCTGAGTCTTTTTTCTCACGGTTTATGGTTCTGTCATCCCAGGTAGCAACCCCAGACTCCTCCAGGGAAGACACCCAATATGATTTTTCTCTCTTGACAGTGGTCCATCCTGCGGGATCTACCCAGAATTCCTCCCAGGCGTCTCCCGCAGAGTTTTCTCCAGTGCTTTAGGGCCCTGTGATCCCAGGTAGGTACCCCAGACTCCTCCAGGGAAGATACCCGAGATGATTTTTCTCCTTGGACAATGCTCCATCTTCTGGGATACATCTGAGATTCCTCCCAGGCGTCTCCCGCAGACATTTTTCCTGTGGTTTGGGTCCCTGTAATCCCGGGTAGCAACCCCAGACTCCTCCAGGGAAGATACCCGAGATGATTTTTCTCCTTGGACAAAGCTCCATCCTCTGGGAAGCATCCGAGACTCCTTGCAGGTATGTCCCTGAGTCTTTATTTCGGTTGTTTAGCGCCCTGTCATCCTGGGTAGCAATCCCAGACTCCTCCAGGGAAGATACCCGAGGTGAATTTTCTCCTTGGACAAAGCTCCATCCTCTGGGAAGCATCCGAGACTCCTTGCAGGTATGTCCCTGAGTCTTTATTCCGGTGTTTTGGGGCCCTGTGATCCCGGGTAGCAACCCCAGACTCCTCCAGGGAAGATACCCGAGATGATTTTTCTCCTGGGACAAAGCTCCATCTTCTGGGATGCATCTGAGATTCCTCCCAGGCATTTCCCAGACATTTTTCCTGTCGTTTGGTTCCCTGTAATCCCGGGTAGCAACCCCAGACTCCTCCAGGGAAGGTACCCGAGATGATTTTTCTCCTTGGACAAAGCTCCATCCTCTGGGAAGCATCCGAGACTTGTGGAAGCTATGTCCCTGAGTCTTTTTCTCACGGTTTATGGTTCTGTCATCCCAGGTAGCAACCCCAGACTCCTCCAGGGAAGACACCCAATATGATTTTTCTCTCTTGACAGTGGTCCATCCTGCGGGATCTACCCAGAATTCCTCCCAGGCGTCTCCCGCAGAGTTTTCTTCAGTGCTTTAGGGCCCTGTGATCCCGGGTAGCAACCCCAGACTCCTCCAGGGAAGATACCCGAGATGATTTTTCTCCTTGGACAATGCTCCATCCTCTGGGAAGCATCCGAGACTCCTTACAGCTTTGTCCCTGAGTGTTTATTCCAGTGCTTTAGGGCCCCGTGATCCCGGGTAGCAACCCCAGACTCCTCTAGGGAAGATACCCGAGATAATTTTTCTCCTTGGACAATGCTCCATCCTCTGGGAAGCATCCGAAACTCCTTGCAGGTATGTCCCTGAGTTTTTATTCCGGTGTTTTGGGGCCCTCTGATCCCGGGTAGCAACCCCAGACTCCTCCAGGGAAGATACCCGAGATGATTTTTCTCTTTGGACAATGCTCCATCCTCTGGGATGCATCTGAGATTCCTCCCAGGCGTCTCCCGCAGACATTTTTCCTGTGGTTTGGTTCCCTGTAATCCCGGGTAGCAACAACAGACTCCTCCAGGAAAGATACCCGAGATGATTTTTCTCCTTGGACAATGCTCCATCTTCTGGGATGCATCTGAGATTCCTCCCAGGCGTCTCCCGCAGACATTTTTCCTGTGTTTTGGATCCTTGTAATCCCGGGTAGCAACCCCAGACTCCTCCAGGGAAGATACCCGAGATGATTTTTCTCCTTGGACAAAGCTCCATCCTCTGGGAAGCATCCGAGACTCCTTCCAGGTATGTCCCTGAGTCTTTATTCCGGTGGTTTAGCGCCCTGTCATCCTGGGTAGCAATCCCAGACTCCTCCAGGGAAGATACCCGAGATGAATTTTCTCCTTGGACAAAGCTCCATCCTCTGGGAAGCATGCGAGACTCCTTGCAGGTATGTCCCTGAGTGTTTATTCCGGTGTTTTGGGGCCCTGTGATCCCGGGTAGCAACCCCAGACTCCTCCAGGGAAGATACCCGAGATGATTTTTCTCCTTGGACAATGCTCCATCTTCTGGGATGCATCTGAGATTCCTCCCAGGCGTCTCCCGCAGACATTTTTCCTGTGTTTTGGGTCCCTGTAATCCCGGGTAGCAACCCCAGACTCCTCCAGGGAAGATACCCGAGATGATTTTTCTCCTTGGACAAAGCTCCATCCTCTGGGAAGCATCCGAGACTCCTTGCAGGTATGTCCCTGAGTGTTTATTCCGGTGTTTTGGGGCCGAGTGATCCCGGGTAGCAACCCCAGACTCCTCCAGGGAAGATACCCGAGATAATTTTTCTCCTTGGACAATGCTCCATCCTCTGGGAAACATCCGAAACTCCTTCCAGGTATGTCCCTTAGTCTTTATTCTGGTGGTTTAGCGCCCTGTCATCCTGGGTAGCAATCCCAGACTCCTCCAGGGAAGATACCCGAGATGATTTTTCTCCTTGGACAAAGCTCCATCCTCTGGGCAGCATCTGAGACTCCTTGCAGGTATGTCCCTGAGTGTTTATTCCGGTGTTTTGGGGCCCTGTGATCCCGGGTAGCAACCCCAGACTCCTCCAGGGAAGATACCCGAGATGATTTTTCTCCTGGGACAAAGCTCCATCTTCTGGGATGCATCTGAGATTCCTCCCAGGCATCTCCCAGACATTTTTCCTGTGGTTTGGGTCCCTGTAATCCCGGGTAGCAACCCCAGACTCCTCCAGGGAAGATACCCGAGATGATTTTTCTCCTTGGACAATGCTCCATCTTCTGGGATGCATCTGAGATTCCTCCCAGGCGTCTCCCGCAGACACTTTTCCCGTGGTTTGGGTCCCTTTAATCCCGGGTAGCAACCCCAGACTCCTCCAGGAAAGATATCCGGGATCATTTTTCTCCTTGGACAATGCTCCATCCTCTGGGAAGCATCCGAGACTTGTCGCAGCTATGTCCCTGAGTCTTTTTTCTCACGGTTTATGGTTCTGTCATCCCAGGTAGCAACCCCAGACTCCTCCAGGGAAGACACCCAATATGATTTTTCTCTCTTCACAGTGGTCCATCCTGCGGGATCTACCCAGAATTCCTCCCAGGCGTCTCCCGCAGAGTTTTCTCCAGTGCTTTAGGGCCCTGTGATCCCGGGTAGCAACCCCAGACTCCTCTAGGGAAGATACCCGAGATAATTTTTCTCCTTGGACAATGCTCCATCCTCTGGGAAGCATCCAAAACTCCTTGCAGGTATGTCCCTGAGTTTTTATTCCGGTGTTTTGGGGCCCTGTGATCCCGGGTAGCAACCCCAGACTCCTCCAGGGAAGATACCCGAGATGATTTTTCTCCTTGGACAAAGCTCCATCCGCTGGGATGCATCCGAGACTTGTCGCAGCTATGTCCCTGAGTCTTTTTCTCACGGTTTATGATTCTGTCACCCCAGGTAGCAACCCCAGACTCCTCCAGGGAAGACACCCAATATGATTTTTCTCTCTTGACAGTGGTCCATCCTGCGGGATCTACCCAGAATTCCTCCCAGGCGTCTCCCGCAGAGTTTTCTCCAGTGCTTTAGGGCCCTGTGATCCCGGGTAGCAACCCCAGACTCCTCCAGGGAAGATACCCGAGATGATTTTTCTCCTTGGACAATGCTCCATCCTCTGGGAAGCATCCAAGACTCCTTGCAGCTTTTTCCCTGAGTGTTTATTCCGGTGCTTTTGGGGCCTGTCATCCCGGGTAGCAACCCCAGACTCCTCCGTGGAAGATACCCAAGTTGATTTTTCTCCTTGGACTATTGTCCATCCTGCGGGATGCACCCGAGACTCCTCCCAGCTCTGTTTCTGAGTGTTTTCTTCCTGGGGTTTAGGGCCCTGTGATCCCGGGTAGCAACCCCAGACTCCTCCAGGGAAGATACCCGAGATGATTTTTCTCCTTGGACAAAGCTCCATCCTCTGGGAAGCATCCGAGACTCCTTGCAGGTATGTCCCTGAGTCTTTATTTCGGTTGTTTAGCGCCCTGTCATCCTGGGTAGCAATCCCAGACTCCTCCAGGGAATATACCCGAGGTGAATTTTCTCCTTGGACAAAGCTCCATCCTCTGGGAAGCATCCGAGACTCCTTGCAGGTATGTCCCTGAGTGTTTATTCCGGTGTTTTGGGGCCCTGTGATCCCGGGTAGCAACCCCAGACTCCTCCAGGGAAGATACCCGAGATGATTTTTCTCCTGGGACAAAGCTCCATCTTCTGGGATGCATCTGAGATTCCTCCCAGGCATTTCCCAGACATTTTTCCTGTCGTTTGGTTCCCTGTAATCCCGGGTAGCAACCCCAGACTCCTCCAGGGAAGATACCCGAGATGATTTTTCTCCTTGGACAAAGCTCCATCCGCTGGGATGCATCCGAGACTTGTGGCAGCTATGTCCCTGAGTCTTTTTTCTCACGGTTTAGGGTTCTGTCATCCCAGGTAGCAACCCCAGACTCCTCCAGGGAAGACACCCAATATGATTTTTCTCTCTTGACAGTGGTCCATCCTGCGGGATCTACCCAGAATTCCTCCCAGGCGTCTCCCGCAGAGTTTTCTCCAGTGCTTTAGGGCCCTGTGATCCCGGGTAGCAACCCCAGACTCCTCCAGGGAAGATACCCGAGATGATTTTTCTCCTTGGACAATGCTCCATCCTCTGGGAAGCATCCGAGACTCCTTACAGCTTTGTCCCTGAGTGTTTATTCCAGTGCTTTAGGGCCCTGTGATCCCGGGTAGCAACCCCAGACTCCTCCAGGGAAGACACCCGAGATGATTTTTCTCCTTGGACAATGCTCCATCTTCTGGGATGCATCTGAGATTCCTTCCAGGCGTCTCCCGCAGACATTTTTCCCGTGGTTTGGGTCCCTTTAATCCCAGGTAGCAACCCCAGACTCCTCCAGGGAAGACACCCAATATGATTTTTCTCTCTTGACAGTGGTCCATCCTGCGGGATCTACCCAGAATTCCTCCCAGGCGTCTCCCGCAGAGTTTTCTCCAGTGCTTTAGGGCCCTGTGATCCCGGGTAGCAACCCCAGACTCCTCTAGGGAAGATACCCGAGATAATTTTTCTCCTTGGACAATGCTCCATCCTCTGGGAAGCATCCGAAACTCCTTGCAGGTATGTCCCTGAATCTTTATTCCGGTGTTTTGGGGCCCTGTGATCCCGGGTAGCAACCCCAGACTCCTCCAGGGAATATACCCAAGATGATTTTTCTCCTTGGACAAAGCTCCATCCTCTGGGAAGCATCCGAGACTCCTTCCAGGTATGTCCCTGAGTCCTTATTCCGGTGGTTTAGCGCCCTGTCATCCTGGGTAGCAATCCCAGACTCCTCCAGGGAAGATACCCGAGATGATTTTTCTCCTTGGACAAAGCTCCATCCTCTGGGAAGCATCCGAGACTCCTTGCAGGTATGTCCCTGAGTGTTTATTCTGGTGTTTTGGGGCCCAGTGATCCCGGGTAGCAACCCCAGACTCCTCCAGGGAAGATACCCGAGGTGATTTTTCTCCTTGGACAAAGCTCCATCCTCTGGGATGCATCCGAGACTTGTCGCAGCTATGTCCCTGAGTCTTTTTTCTCACGGTTTATGGTTCTGTCATCCCAGGTAGCAACCCCAGACTCCTCCAGGGAAGACACCCAATATGATTTTTCTCTCTTGACAGTGGTCCATCCTGCGGGATCTACCCAGAATTCCTCCCAGGCGTCTCCCGCAGAGTTTTCTCCAGTGCTTTAGGGCCCTGTGATCCCAGGTAGGTACCCCAGACTCCTCCAGGGAAGATACCCGAGATGATTTTTCTCCTTGGACAATGCTCCATCTTCTGGGATACATCTGAGATTCCTCCCAGGCGTCTCCCGCAGACATTTTTCCTGTGGTTTGGGTCCCTGTAATCCCGGGTAGCAACCCCAGACTCCTCCAGGGAAGATACCCGAGATGATTTTTCTCCTTGGACAATGCTCCATCTTCTGGGATGCATCTGAGATTCCTCCCAGGCGTCTCCCGCAAACATTTTTCCTGTGGTTTGGGTCCCTGTAATCCCGGGTAGCAACCCCAGACTCCTCCAGGGAAGATACCCGAGACGATTTTTCTCCTTGGACAAAGCTCCATCCTCTGGGAAGCATCCAAAACTCCTTGCAGGTATGTCCCTGATTGTTTATTCCGGTGTTTTGGGGCCCTGTGATCCCGGGTAGCAACCCCAGACTCCTCCAGGGAAGATACCCGAGATGATTTTTCTCCTTGAACAATGCTCCATCTTCTGGGATGCATCTGACATTCCTCCCAGGCGTCTCACGCAAACATTTTTCCTGTGGTTTGGGTCCCTGTAATCCCGGGTAGCAACCCCAGACTCCTCCAGGGAAGATACCCGAGATGATTTTTCTCCTTGGACAAAGCTCCATCCTCTGGGAAGCATCCATGACTCCTTGCAGGTATGTCCCTGAGTCTTTATTCCGGTGGTTGAGCGCCCTGTCATCCTGGGTAGCAATCCCAGACTCCTCCAGGGAAGATACCCGAGATGATTATTCTCCTTGGACAAAGCTCCATCCTCTGGGAAGCATCCGAGACTCCTTGCAGGTATGTCCCTGAGTGTTTATTCCGGTGTTTTGGGGCCCTGTGATCCCGGGTAGCAACCCCAGACTCCTCCAGGGAAGATACCCGAGATGATTTTTCTCCTGGGACAAAGCTCCATCTTCTGGGATGCATATGAGTTTCCTCCCAGGCATCTCTCGCAGCCAATTTTCCTGTGGATTGGCTCCCTGTAATCCCGGGTAGCAACCCCAGACTCCTCCAGGGAAGATACCCGAGATGATTTTTCTCCTTGGACAAAGCTCCATCCTCTGGGAAGCATCCGAGACTTGTGGCAGCTATGTCCCTGAGTCTTTTTCTCACGGTTTATGGTTCTGTCATCCCAGGTAGCAACCCCAGACTCCTCCAGGGAAGACACCCAATATGATTTTTCTCTCTTGACAGTGGTCCATCCTGCGGGATCTACGCAGAATTCCTCCCAGGCGTCTCCCGCAGAGTTTTCTCCAGTGCTTTAGGGCCCTGTGATCCCGGGTAGCAACCCCAGACTCCTCCAGGGAAGATACCCGAGATGATTTTTCTCCTTGGACAATGCTCCATCTTCTGGGATACATCTGAGATTCCTCCCAGGCGTCTCCCACAGACTTTTTTCCTGTGGTTTGGGTCCCTGTAATCCCGGGTAGCAACCCCAGACTCCTCTAGGGAAGATACCCGAGATAATTTTTCTACTTGGACAATGCTCCATCCTCTGGGAAGCATCCGAAACTCCTTGCAGGTATGTCCCTGAGTCTTTATTCCGGTGCTTTTGGGCCCTGTCATCCCGGGTAGCAACCCCAGACTCCTCCGTGGAAGATACCCAAGTTGATTTTTCTCCTTGGAGTATTGTCCATCCTGCGGGATGCACCCGAGACTCCTCCCAGCTCTGTTTCTGAGTGTTTTCTTCCTGGGGTTTAGGGCCCTGTGATCCCGGGTAGCAACTCCAGACTCCTCCAGGGAAGATACCCGAGATGATTTTTCTCTTTGGACAATGCTCCATCCTCTGGGATGCATCTGAGATTCCTCCCAGGCGTCTCCCGCAGACATTTTTCCTGTGGTTTGGGTCCCTGTAATCCCGGGTAGCAACCCCAGACTCCTCCAGGGAAGATACCCGAGATGATTTTTCTCCTTGGACAATGCTCCATCTTCTGGGATGCATCTGAGATTCCTCCCAGGCGTCTCCCGCAAACATTTTTCCTGTGGTTTGGGTCCCTGTAATCCCGGGTAGCAACCCCAGACTCCTCCAGGGAAGATACCCGAGACGATTTTTCTCCTTGGACAAAGCTCCATCCTCTGGGAAGCATCCAAAACTCCTTGCAGGTATGTCCCTGATTGTTTATTCCGGTGTTTTGGGGCCCTGTGATCCCGGGTAGCAACCCCAGACTCCTCCAGGGAAGATACCCGAGATGATTTTTCTCCTTGAACAATGCTCCATCTTCTGGGATGCATCTGACATTCCTCCCAGGCATCTCACGCAAACATTTTTCCTGTGGTTTGGGTCCCTGTAATCCCGGGTAGCAACCCCAGACTCCTCCAGGGAAGATACCCGAGATGATTTTTCTCCTTGGACAAAGCTCCATCCTCTGGGAAGCATCCGAGACTCCTTCCAGGTATGTCCCTGAGTCTTTATTCCGGTGGTTGAGCGCCCTGTCATCCTGGGTAGCAATCCCAGACTCCTCCAGGGAAGATACCCGAGATGATTTTTCTCCTTGGACAAAGCTCCATCCTCTGGGAAGCATCCGAGACTCCTTCCAGGTATGTCCCTGAGTCCTTATTCCGGTGGTTTAGCGCCCTGTCATCCTGGGTAGCAATCCCAGACTCCTCCAGGGAAGATACCCGAGATGATTTTTCTCCTTGGACAAAGCTCCATCCTCTGGGAAGCATCCGAGACTCCTTCCAGGTATGTCCCTGAGTCCTTATTCCGGTGGTTTAGCGCCCTGTCATCCTGGGTAGCAATCCCAGACTCCTCCAGGGAAGATACCCGAGATGATTTTTCTCCTTGGACAAAGCTCCATCCTCTGGGATGCATCCGAGACTTGTCGCAGCTATGTCCCTGAGTCTTTTTTCTCACGGTTTATGGTTCTGTCATCCCAGGTAGCAACCCCAGACTCCTCCAGGGAAGACACCCAATATGATTTTTCTCTCTTGACAGTGGTCCATCCTGCGGGATCTACCCAGAATTCCTCCCAGGCGTCTCCCGCAGAGTTTTCTCCAGTGCTTTAGGGCCCTGTGATCCCAGGTAGGTACCCCAGACTCCTCCAGGGAAGATACCCGAGATGATTTTTCTCCTTGGACAATGCTCCATCTTCTGGGATACATCTGAGATTCCTCCCAGGCGTCTCCCGCAGACATTTTTCCTGTGGTTTGGGTCCCTGTAATCCCGGGTAGCAACCCCAGACTCCTCCAGGGAAGATACCCGAGATGATTTTTCTCCTTGGACAAAGCTCCATCCTCTGGGAAGCATCCGAGACTCCTTGCAGGTATGTCCCTGAGTCTTTATTTCGGTTGTTTAGTGCCCTGTCATCCTGGGTAGCAATCCCAGACTCCTCCAGGGAAGATACCCGAGGTGAATTTTCTCCTTGGACAAAGCTCCATCCTCTGGGAAGCATCCGAGACTCCTTGCAGGTATGTCCCTGAGTCTTTATTCCGGTGTTTTGGGGCCCTGTGATCCCGGGTAGCAACCCCAGACTCCTCCAGGGAAGATACCCGAGATGATTTTTCTCCTGGGACAAAGCTCCATCTTCTGGGATGCATCTGAGATTCCTCCCAGGCATTTCCCAGACATTTTTCCTGTCGTTTGGTTCCCTGTAATCCCGGGTAGCAACCCCAGACTCCTCCAGGGAAGATACCCGAGATGATTTTTCTCCTTGGACAAAGCTCCATCCTCTGGGAAGCATCCGAGACTTGTGGCAGCTATGTCCCTGAGTCTTTTTCTCACGGTTTATGGTTCTGTCATCCCAGGTAGCAACCCCAGACTCCTCCAGGGAAGACACCCAATATGATTTTTCTCTCTTGACAGTGGTCCATCCTGCGGGATCTACCCAGAATTCCTCCCAGGCGTCTCCCGCAGAGTTTTCTTCAGTGCTTTAGGGCCCTGTGATCCCGGGTAGCAACCCCAGACTCCTCCAGGGAAGATACCCGAGATGATTTTTCTCCTTGGACAATGCTCCATCCTCTGGGAAGCATCCGAGACTCCTTACAGCTTTGTCCCTGAGTGTTTATTCCAGTGCTTTAGGGCCCCGTGATCCCGGGTAGCAACCCCAGACTCCTCTAGGGAAGATACCCGAGATAATTTTTCTCCTTGGACAATGCTCCATCCTCTGGGAAGCATCCGAAACTCCTTGCAGGTATGTCCCTGAGTTTTTATTCCGGTGTTTTGGGGCCCTCTGATCCCGGGTAGCAACCCCAGACTCCTCCAGGGAAGATACCCGAGATGATTTTTCTCTTTGGACAATGCTCCATCCTCTGGGATGCATCTGAGATTCCTCCCAGGCGTCTCCCGCAGACATTTTTCCTGTGTTTTGGATCCTTGTAATCCCGGGTAGCAACCCCAGACTCCTCCAGGGAAGATACCCGAGATGATTTTTCTCCTTGGACAAAGCTCCATCCTCTGGGAAGCATCCGAGACTCCTTCCAGGTATGTCCCTGAGTCTTTATTCCGGTGGTTTAGCGCCCTGTCATCCTGGGTAGCAATCCCAGACTCCTCCAGGGAAGATACCCGAGATGAATTTTCTCCTTGGACAAAGCTCCATCCTCTGGGAAGCATGCGAGACTCCTTGCAGGTATGTCCCTGAGTGTTTATTCCGGTGTTTTGGGGCCCTGTGATCCCGGGTAGCAACCCCAGACTCCTCCAGGGAAGATACCCGAGATGATTTTTCTCCTTGGACAATGCTCCATCTTCTGGGATGCATCTGAGATTCCTCCCAGGCGTCTCCCGCAGACATTTTTCCTGTGTTTTGGGTCCCTGTAATCCCGGGTAGCAACCCCAGACTCCTCCAGGGAAGATACCCGAGATGATTTTTCTCCTTGGACAAAGCTCCATCCTCTGGGAAGCATCCGAGACTCCTTGCAGGTATGTCCCTGATTGTTTATTCCGGTGTTTTGGGGCCCTGTGATCCCGGGTAGCAACCCCAGACTCCTCCAGGGAAGATACCCGAGATAATTTTTCTCCTTGGACAATGCTCCATCCTCTGGGAAACATCCGAAACTCCTTCCAGGTATGTCCCTTAGTCTTTATTCCGGTGGTTTAGCGCCCTGTCATCCTGGGTAGCAATCCCAGACTCCTCCAGGGAAGATACCCGAGATGATTTTTCTCCTTGGACAAAGCTCCATCCTCTGGGAAGCATCTGAGACTCCTTGCAGGTATGTCCCTGAGTGTTTATTCCGGTGTTTTGGGGCCCTGTGATCCCGGGTAGCAACCCCAGACTCCTCCAGGGAAGATACCCGAGATGATTTTTCTCCTGGGACAAAGCTCCATCTTCTGGGATGCATCTGAGATTCCTCCCAGGCATCTCCCAGACATTTTTCCTGTGGTTTGGGTCCCTGTAATCCCGGGTAGCAACCCCAGACTCCTCCAGGGAAGATACCCGAGATGATTTTTCTCCTTGGACAATGCTCCATCTTCTGGGATGCATCTGAGATTCCTCCCAGGCGTCTCCCGCAGACACTTTTCCCGTGGTTTGGGTCCCTTTAATCCCGGGTAGCAACCCCAGACTCCTCCAGGAAAGATATCCGGGATCATTTTTCTCCTTGGACAATGCTCCATCCTCTGGGAAGCATCCGAGACTTGTCGCAGCTATGTCCCTGAGTCTTTTTTCTCACGGTTTATGGTTCTGTCATCCCAGGTAGCAACCCCAGACTCCTCCAGGGAAGACACCCAATATGATTTTTCTCTCTTCACAGTGGTCCATCCTGCGGGATCTACCCAGAATTCCTCCCAGGCGTCTCCCGCAGAGTTTTCTCCAGTGCTTTAGGGCCCTGTGATCCCGGGTAGCAACCCCAGACTCCTCTAGGGAAGATACCCGAGATAATTTTTCTCCTTGGACAATGCTCCATCCTCTGGGAAGCATCCAAAACTCCTTGCAGGTATGTCCCTGAGTTTTTATTCCGGTGTTTTGGGGCCCTGTGATCCCGGGTAGCAACCCCAGACTCCTCCAGGGAAGATACCCGAGATGATTTTTCTCCTTGGACAAAGCTCCATCCGCTGGGATGCATCCGAGACTTGTCGCAGCTATGTCCCTGAGTCTTTTTCTCACGGTTTATGATTCTGTCACCCCAGGTAGCAACCCCAGACTCCTCCAGGGAAGACACCCAATATGATTTTTCTCTCTTGACAGTGGTCCATCCTGCGGGATCTACCCAGAATTCCTCCCAGGCGTCTCCCGCAGAGTTTTCTCCAGTGCTTTAGGGCCCTGTGATCCCGGGTAGCAACCCCAGACTCCTCCAGGGAAGATACCCGAGATGATTTTTCTCCTTGGACAAAGCTCCATCCTCTGGGAAGCATCCGAGACTCCTTGCAGGTATGTCCCTGAGTCTTTATTTCGGTTGTTTAGCGCCCTGTCATCCTGGGTAGCAATCCCAGACTCCTCCAGGGAATATACCCGAGGTGAATTTTCTCCTTGGACAAAGCTCCATCCTCTGGGAAGCATCCGAGACTCCTTGCAGGTATGTCCCTGAGTCTTTATTCCGGTGTTTTGGGGCCCTGTGATCCCGGGTAGCAACCCCAGACTCCTCCAGGGAAGATACCCGAGATGATTTTTCTCCTGGGACAAAGCTCCATCTTCTGGGATGCATCTGAGATTCCTCCCAGGCATTTCCCAGACATTTTTCCTGTCGTTTGGTTCCCTGTAATCCCGGGTAGCAACCCCAGACTCCTCCAGGGAAGATACCCGAGATGATTTTTCTCCTTGGACAAAGCTCCATCCGCTGGGATGCATCCGAGACTTGTGGCAGCTATGTCCCTGAGTCTTTTTTCTCACGGTTTAGGGTTCTGTCATCCCAGGTAGCAACCCCAGACTCCTCCAGGGAAGACACCCAATATGATTTTTCTCTCTTGACAGTGGTCCATCCTGCGGGATCTACCCAGAATTCCTCCCAGGCGTCTCCCGCAGAGTTTTCTCCAGTGCTTTAGGGCCCTGTGATCCCGGGTAGCAACCCCAGACTCCTCCAGGGAAGATACCCGAGATGATTTTTCTCCTTGGACAATGCTCCATCCTCTGGGAAGCATCCGAGACTCCTTACAGCTTTGTCCCTGAGTGTTTATTCCAGTGCTTTAGGGCCCTGTGATCCCGGGTAGCAACCCCAGACTCCTCCAGGGAAGATACCCGAGATGATTTTTCTCCTTGGACAATGCTCCATCCTCTGGGATGCATCTGAGATTCCTCCCAGGCATCTCCCGCAGACATTTTTCCTGTGGTTTGGTTCCCTGTAATCCCGGGTAGCAACCCCAGACTCCTCCAGGGAAGATACCCGAGATGATTTTTCTCCTTGGACAATTCTCCATCCTCTGGGAAGCATCCGGGACTCCTTGCAGCTTTTTCCCTGAGTGTTTATTCCGGTGCTTTTGGGCCCTGTCATCCCGGGTAGCAACCCTATACTCCTCCGTGGAAGATACCCAAGTTGATTTTTCTCCTTGGACTATTGTCCATCCTGCGGGATGCACCCGAGACTCCTCCCAGCTCTGTTTCTGAGTGTTTTCTTCCTGGGGTTTAGGGCCCTGTGATCCCGGGTAGCAACCCCAGACTCCTCCAGGGAAGATACCCGAGATGATTTTTCTCTTTGGACAATGCTCCATCCTCTGGGATGCATCTGAGATTCCTCCCAGGCATCTCCCGCAGACATTTTTCCTGTGGTTTGGGTCCCTGTAATCCCGGGTAGCAACCCCAGACTCCTCCAGGGAATATACCCGAGATGATTTTTCTCCTTGGACAAAGCTCCATCCTCTGGGAAGCATCAGAGACTCCTTGCAGGTATGTCCCTGAGTGTTTATTCCGGTGTTTTGGGGCCCTGTGATCCCAGGTAGCAACCCCAGACTCCTCCAGGGAATATACCCAAGATGATTTTTCTCCTTGGACAAAGCTCCATCCTCTGGGAAGCATCCGAGACTCCTTCCAGGTATGTCCCTGAGTCCTTATTCCGGTGGTTTAGCGCCCTGTCATCCTGGGTAGCAATCCCAGACTCCTCCAGGGAAGATACCCGAGATGATTTTTCTCCTTGGACAAAGCTCCATCCTCTGGGAAGCATCCGAGACTCCTTGCAGGTATGTCCCTGAGTGTTTATTCTGGTGTTTTGGGGCCCAGTGATCCCGGGTAGCAACCCCAGACTCCTCCAGGGAAGATACCCGAGATGATTTTTCTCCTTGGACAAAGCTCCATCCTCTGGGATGCATCCGAGACTTGTCGCAGCTATGTCCCTGAGTCTTTTTTCTCACGGTTTATGGTTCTGTCATCCCAGGTAGCAACCCCAGACTCCTCCAGGGAAGACACCCAATATGATTTTTCTCTCTTGACAGTGGTCCATCCTGCGGGATCTACCCAGAATTCCTCCCAGGCGTCTCCCGCAGAGTTTTCTCCAGTGCTTTAGGGCCCTGTGATCCCAGGTAGGTACCCCAGACTCCTCCAGGGAAGATACCCGAGATGATTTTTCTCCTTGGACAATGCTCCATCTTCTGGGATACATCTGAGATTCCTCCCAGGCGTCTCCCGCAGACATTTTTCCTGTGGTTTGGGTCCCTGTAATCCCGGGTAGCAACCCCAGACTCCTCCAGGGAAGATACCCGAGATGATTTTTCTCCTTGGACAATGCTCCATCTTCTGGGATGCATCTGAGATTCCTCCCAGGCGTCTCCCGCAAACATTTTTCCTGTGGTTTGGGTCCCTGTAATCCCGGGTAGCAACCCCAGACTCCTCCAGGGAAGATACCCGAGACGATTTTTCTCCTTGGACAAAGCTCCATCCTCTGGGAAGCATCCAAAACTCCTTGCAGGTATGTCCCTGATTGTTTATTCCGGTGTTTTGGGGCCCTGTGATCCCGGGTAGCAACCCCAGACTCCTCCAGGGAAGATACCCGAGATGATTTTTCTCCTTGAACAATGCTCCATCTTCTGGGATGCATCTGACATTCCTCCCAGGCGTCTCACGCAAACATTTTTCCTGTGGTTTGGGTCCCTGTAATCCCGGGTAGCAACCCCAGACTCCTCCAGGGAAGATACCCGAGATGATTTTTCTCCTTGGACAAAGCTCCATCCTCTGGGAAGCATCCGAGACTCCTTGCAGGTATGTCCCTGAGTCTTTATTCCGGTGGTTGAGCGCCCTGTCATCCTGGGTAGCAATCCCAGACTCCTCCAGGGAAGATACCCGAGATGATTTTTCTCCTTGGACAAAGCTCCATCCTCTGGGAAGCATCCGAGACTCCTTGCAGGTATGTCCCTGAGTGTTTATTCCGGTGTTTTGGGGCCCTGTGATCCCGGGTAGCAACCCCAGACTCCTCCAGGGAAGATACCCGAGATGATTTTTCTCCTGGGACAAAGCTCCATCTTCTGGGATGCATATGAGTTTCCTCCCAGGCATCTCTCGCAGCCAATTTTCCTATGGATTGGCTCCCTGTAATCCCGGGTAGCAACCCCAGACTCCTCCAGGGAAGATACCCGAGATGATTTTTCTCCTTGGACAAAGCTCCATCCTCTGGGAAGCATCCGAGACTTGTGGCAGCTATGTCCCTGAGTCTTTTTCTCACGGTTTATGGTTCTGTCATCCCAGGTAGCAACCCCAGACTCCTCCAGGGAAGACACCCAATATGATTTTTCTCTCTTGACAGTGGTCCATCCTGCGGGATCTACCCAGAATTCCTCCCAGGCGTCTCCCGCAGAGTTTTCTCCAGTGCTTTAGGGCCCTGTGATCCCGGGTAGCAACCCCAGACTCCTCCAGGGAAGATACCCGAGATGATTTTTCTCCTTGGACAATGCTCCATCTTCTGGGATACATCTGAGATTCCTCCCAGGCGTCTCCCACAGACTTTTTTCCTGTGGTTTGGGTCCCTGTAATCCCGGGTAGCAACCCCAGACTCCTCTAGGGAAGATACCCGAGATAATTTTTCTACTTGGACAATGCTCCATCCTCTGGGAAGCATCCGAAACTCCTTGCAGGTATGTCCCTGAGTCTTTATTCCGGTGCTTTTGGGCCCTGTAATCCCGGGTAGCAACCCCAGACTCCTCCGTGGAAGATACCCAAGTTGATTTTTCTCCTTGGAATATTGTCCATCCTGCGGGATGCACCCGAGACTCCTCCCAGCTCTGTTTCTGAGTGTTTTCTTCCTGGGGTTTAGGGCCCTGTGATCCCGGTTAGCAACCCCAGACTCCTCCAGGGAAGATACCCGAGATGATTTTTCTCTTTGGACAATGCTCCATCCTCTGGGATGCATCTGAGATTCCTCCCAGGCATCTCCCGCAGACATTTTTCCTGTGGTTTGGTTCCCTGTAATCCCGGGTAGCAACCCCAGACTCCTCCAGGAAAGATACCCGAGATGATTTTTCTCCTTGGACAATGCTCCATCTTCTGGGATGCATCTGAGATTCCTCCCAGGCTTCTCCCGCAGACATTTTTCCTGTGGTTTGGGTCCCTGTAATCCCGGGTAGCAACCCCAGACTCCTCCAGGGAAGATACCCGAGATGATTTTTCTCCTTGGACAAAGCTCCATCCTCTGGGAAGCATCCGAGACTCCTTGCAGGTATGTCCCTGATTGTTTATTCCGGTGTTTTGGGGCCCTGTGATCCCGGGTAGCAACCCCAGACTCCTCCAGGGAATATACCCGAGATGAATTTTCTCCTTGGACAAAGCTCCATCCTCTGGGAAGCATCCGAGACTCCTTCCAGGTATGTCCCTGAGTCCTTATTCCGGTGGTTTAGCGCCCTGTCATCCTGGGTAGCAATCCCAGACTCCTCCAGGGAAGATACCCGAGATGATTTTTCTCCTTGGACAAAGCTCCATCCTCTGGGAAGCATCCGAGACTCCTTGCAGTTATGTCCCTGAGTGTTTATTCCGGTGTTTTGGGGCCCTGTGATCCCGGGTAGCAACCCCAGACTCCTCCAGGAAGATACCCGAGATGATTTTTCTCCTGGGACAAAGCTCCATCTTCTGGGATGCATATGAGATTCCTCCCAGGCATCTCCCAGACATTTTTCCTGTGGTTTGGGTCCCTGTAATCCCGGGTAGCAACCCCAGACTCCTCCAGGGAAGATACCCGAGATGATTTTTCTCTTTGGACAATGCTCCATCCTCTGGGATGCATCTGAGGTTCCTCCCAGGCATCTCCCGCAGACATTTTTCCTGTGGTTTGGTTCCCTGTAATCCCGGGTAGCAACCCCAGACTCCTCCAGGGAAGATACCCGAGATGATTTTTCTCCTTGGACAATGCTCCATCTTCTGGGATGCATCTGACATTCCTCCCAGGCGTCTCCCGCAAACATTTTTCCTGTGGTTTGGGTCCCTGTAATCCCGGGTAGCAACCCCAGACTCCTCCAGGCAAGACACCCAATATGATTTTTCTCTCTTGACAGTGGTCCATCCTGCGGGATCTACCCAGAATTCCTCCCAGGCGTCTCCCGCAGAGTTTTCTCCAGTGCTTTAGGGCCCTGTGATCCCGGGTAGCAACCCCAGACTCCTCCAGGGAAGATACCCGAGATGATTTTTCTCCTTGGACAATGCTCCATCCTCTGGGAAGCATCCAAGACTCCTTGCAGCTTTTTCCCTGAGTGTTTATTCCGGTGCTTTTGGGCCCTGTCATCCCGGGTAGCAACCCCAGACTCCTCCAGGGACCCAAACCACAGGAAAAATGTCTGCGGGAGATGCCTGGGAGGAATCTCAGATGCATCCCAGACGATGGAGCATTGTCCAAAGAGAAAAATCATCTCAGGTATCTTCCCTGGAGGAATCTGGGGTTGCTACCCGGGATCACAGGGCCCTAAACCCCAGGAAGAAAACACTCAGAAACAGAGCTCCAATGCTCCATCTTCTGGGATGCATCTGAGATTCCTCCCAGGCGTCTCCCGCAAACATTTTTCCTGTGGTTTGGGTCCCTGTAATCCCGGGTAGCAACCCCAGACTCCTCCAGGGAAGATACCCGAGATGATTTTTCTCCTTGGACAAAGCTCCATCCTCTGGGAAGCATCCGAGACTCCTTCCAGGTATGTCCCTGAGTCTTTATTCCGGTGGTTGAGCGCCCTGTCATCCTTGGTAGCAATCCCAGACTCCTCCAGGGAAGATACCCGAGATGATTTTTCTTCTTGGACAAAGCTCCATCCTCTGGGAGGCATCCGAGACTCCTTGCAGGTATGTCCCTGAGTGTTTATTCCGGTGTTTTGGGGCCCTGTGATCCCGGGTAGCAACCCCAGACTCCTCCAGGGAAGATACCCGAGATGATTTTTCTCCTTGGACAAAGCTCCATCCTCTGGGAAGCATCCGAGACTTGTGGCAGCTATGTCCCTGAGTCTTTTTCTCACAGTTTATGGTTCTGTCATCCCAGGTAGCAACCCCAGACTCCTCCAGGGAAGACACCCAATATGATTTTTCTCTCTTGACAGTGGTCCATCCTGCGGGATCTACCCAGAATTCCTCCCAGGCGTCTCTCGCAGAGTTTTCTCCAGTGCTTTAGGGCCATGTGATCCCGGGTAGCAACCCCAGACTCCTCCAGGGAAGATACCCGAGATGATTTTTCTCCTTGGACAATGCTCCATCCTCTGGGAAGCATCCGAGACTCCTTACAGCTTTGTCCCTGAGTGTTTATTCCAGTGCTTTAGGGCCCTGTGATCCCGGGTAGCAACCCCAGACTCCTCCAGGGAAGATACCCGAGATGATTTTTCTCCTTGGACAATGCTCCATCTTCTGGGATACATCTGAGATTCCTCCCAGGCGTCTGCCGCAGACTTTTTTCCTGTGGTTTGGGTCCCTGTAATCCCGGGTAGCAACCCCAGACTCCTCCAGGGAAGATACCCGAGATGATTTTTCTCCTTGGACAATTCTCCGTCTTCTGGGATGCATCTGAGATTCCTCCCAGGCGTCTCCCGCAAACATTTTTCCTGTGGTTTGGGTCCCTGTAATCCCGGGTAGCAACCCCAGACTCCTCCAGGGAAGATACCCGAGATGATTTTTCTCCTTGGACAAAGCTCCATCCTCTGGGAAGCATCCGAGACTCCTTCCAGGTATGTCCCTGAGTCCTTATTCCGGTGGTTTAGCGCCCTGTCATCCTGGGTAGCAATCCCAGACTCCTCCAGGGAAGATACCCGAGATGATTTTTCTCCTTGGACAAAGCTCCATCCTCTGGGAAGCATCCGAGACTCCTTGCAGGTATGTCCCTGAGTGTTTATTCCGGTGTTTTCGGGCCCTGTGATCCCAGGTAGCAACCCCAGACTCCTCCAGGGAAGATACCCGAGATGATTTTTCTCCTGGGACAAAGCTCCATCTTCTGGGATGCATATGAGATTCCTCCCAGGCATCTCCCAGACATTTTTCCTGTGGTTTGGGTCCCTGTAATCCCGGGTAGCAACCCCAGACTCCTCCAGGAAAGATATCCGGGATCATTTTTCTCCTTGGACAAAGCTCCATCCTCTGGGAAGCATCCGAGACTTGTGGCAGCTATGTCCCTGAGTCTTTTTCTCACGGTTTATGGTTCTGTCATCCCAGGATAGCAACCCCAGACTCCTCCAGGTAAGACACCCAATATGATTTTTCTCTCTTGACAGTGGTCCATCCTGCGGGATCTACCCAGAATTCCTCCCAGGCGTCTCCCGCAGAGTTTTCTCCAGTGCTTTAGGGCCCTGTGATCCCGGGTAGCAACCCCAGACTCCTCCAGGGAAGATACCCGAGATGATTTTTCTCCTTGGACAATGCTCCATCCTCTGGGAAGCATCCGAGAATCCTTACAGCTTTGTCCCTGAGTGTTTATTCCAGTGCTTTAGGGCCCTGTGATCCCGGGTAGCAACCCCAGACTCCTCCAGGGAAGACACCCGAGATGATTTTTCTCCTTCGACAATGCTCCATCTTCTGGGATGCATCTGAGATTCCTCCCAGGCGTCTCCCGCAGACATTTTTCCCGTGGTTTGGGTCCCTTTAATCCCGGGTAGCAACCCCAGACTCCTCCAGGAAAGATATCCGGGATCATTTTTCTCCTTGGACAATGCTCCATCCTCTGGGATGCATCCGAGACTTGTCGCAGCTATGTCCCTGAGTCTTTTTCTCACGGTTTATGGTTCTGTCATCCCAGGTAGCAACCCCAGACTCCTCCAGGGAAGACACCCAATATGATTTTTCTCTCTTGACAGTGGTCCATCCTGCGGGATCTACCCAGAATTCCTCCCAGGCGTCTCCCGCAGAGTTTTCTCCAGTGCTTTAGGGCCCTGTGATCCTGGGTAGCAACCCCAGACTCCTCCAGGGAAGATACCCGAGATGATTTTTCTCCTTGGACAATGCTCCATCCTCTGGGAAGCATCCAAGACTCCTTGCAGCTTTGTCCCTGAGTGTTTATTCCAGTGCTTTAGGGCCCTGTGATCCCGGGTAGCAACCCCAGACTCCTCCAGGGAAGACACCCGAGATGATTTTTCTCCTTCGACAATGCTCCATCTTCTGGGATGCATCTGAGATTCCTCCCAGGCGTCTCCCGCAGACATTTTTCCCGTGGTTTGGGTCCCTTTAATCCCGGGTAGCAACCCCAGACTCCTCCAGGAAAGATATCCGGGATCATTTTTCTCCTTGGACAATGCTCCATCCTCTGGGATGCATCCGAGACTTGTCGCAGCTATGTCCCTGAGTCTTTTTCTCACGGTTTATGGTTCTGTCATCCCAGGTAGCAACCCCAGACTCCTCCAGGGAAGACACCCAATATGATTTTTCTCTCTTGACAGTGGTCCATCCTGCGGGATCTACCCAGAATTCCTCCCAGGCGTCTCCCGCAGAGTTTTCTCCAGTGCTTTAGGGCCCTGTGATCCTGGGTAGCAACCCCAGACTCCTCCAGGGAAGATACCCGAGATGATTTTTCTCCTTGGACAATGCTCCATCCTCTGGGAAGCATCCAAGACTCCTTGCAGCTTTTTCCCTGAGTGTTTATTCCGGTGCTTTTGGGCCCTGTCATCCCGGGTAGCAACCCCAGACTCCTCCATGGAAGATACCCAAGTTGATTTTTCTCCTTGGACTATTGTCCATCCTGCGGGATGCACCCGAGACTCCTCCCAGCTCTGTTTCTGAGTGTTTTCTTCCTGGGGTTTAGGGCCCTGTAATCCCGCGTAGCAACCCCAGACTCCTCCAGGGAATATACCCGAGATGATTTTTCTCCTTGGACAAAGCTCCATCCTCTGGGAAGCATCCGAGACTCCTTGCAGGTATGTCCCTGAGTCTTTATTCCGGTGTTTTGGGGCCCTGTGATCCCGGGTAGCAACCCCAGACTCCTCCAGGGAATATACCCGAGATGATTTTTCTCCTTGGACAAAGCTCCATCCTCTGGGAAGCATCCGAGACTCCTTCCAGGTATGTCCCTGAGTCCTTATTCCGGTGGTTTAGCGCCCTGTCATCCTGGGTAGCAATCCCAGACTCCTCCAGGGAAGATACCCGAGATGATTTTTCTCCTTGGACAAAGCTCCCTCCTCTGGGAAGCATCCGAGACTTGTCGCAGCTATGTCCCTGAGTCTTTTTCTCACGGTTTATGGTTCTGTCATCCCAGGTAGCAACCCCAGACTCCTCCAGGGAAGACACCCAATATGATTTTTCTCTCTTGACAGTGGTCCATCCTGCGGGATCTACCCAGAATTCCTCCCAGGCGTCTCCCGCAGAGTTTTCTCCAGTGCTTTAGGGCCCTGTGATCCCGGGTAGCAACCCCAGACTCCTCCAGGGAAGACACCCGAGATGATTTTTCTCCTTGGACAATGCTCCATCTTCTGGGATGCATCTGAGATTCCTCCCAGGCGTCTCCCGCAGACATTTTTCCCGTAGTTTGGGTCCCTTTAATCCCGGGTAGCAACGCCAGACTCCTCCAGGGAAGATACCCGAGATGATTTTTCTCCTTGGACAATGCTCCATCCTCTGGGAAGCATCCGAGACTCCTTGCAGCTTTTTCCCTGAGTGTTTATTCCGGTGCTTTTGGGCCCTGTCATCCCAGGTAGCAACCCCAGACTCCTCCGTGGAAGATACCCAAGTTGATTTTTCTCCTTGGACTATTGTCCATCCTGCGGGATGCACCCGAGACTCCTCCCAGCTCTGTTTCTGAGTGTTTTCTTCCTGGGGTTTAGGGCCCTGTGATCCCGGGTAGCAACCCCAGACTCCTCCAGGGAAGATACCCGAGATGATTTTTCTCTTTTGACAATGCTCCATCCTCTGGGATGCATCTGAGATTCCTCCCAGGCATCTCCCGCAGACATTTTTCCTGTGGTTTGGTTCCCTGTAATCCCGGGTAGCAACCCCAGACTCCTCCAGGAAAGATACCCGAGATGATTTTTCTCCTTGGACAATGCTCCATCTTCTGGGATGCATCTGAGATTCCTCCCAGGCTTCTCCCGCAGACATTTTTCCTGTGGTTTGGGTCCCTGTAATCCCGGGTAGCAACCCCAGACTCCTCCAGGGAATATACCCGAGATGATTTTTCTCCTTGGACAAAGCTCCATCCTCTGGGAAGCATCCGAGACTCCTTGCAGGTATGTCCCTGATTGTTTATTCCGGTGTTTTGGGGCCCTGTGATCCCGGGTAGCAACCCCAGACTCCTCCAGGGAATATACCCGAGATGAATTTTCTCCTTGGACAAAGCTCCATCCTCTGGGAAGCATCCGAGACTCCTTCCAGGTATGTCCCTGAGTCCTTATTCCGGTGGTTTAGCGCCCTGTCATCCTGGGTAGCAATCCCAGACTCCTCCAGGGAAGATACCCGAGATGATTTTTCTCCTTGGACAAAGCTCCATCCTCTGGGAAGCATCCGAGACTCCTTGCAGTTATGTCCCTGAGTGTTTATTCCGGTGTTTTGGGGCCCTGTGATCCCGGGTAGCAACCCCAGACTCCTCCAGGAAGATACCCGAGATGATTTTTCTCCTGGGACAAAGCTCCATCTTCTGGGATGCATATGAGATTCCTCCCAGGCATCTCCCAGACATTTTTCCTGTGGTTTGGGTCCCTGTAATCCCGGGTAGCAACCCCAGACTCCTCCAGGGAAGATACCCGAGATGATTTTTCTCTTTGGACAATGCTCCATCCTCTGGGATGCATCTGAGGTTCCTCCCAGGCATCTCCCGCAGACATTTTTCCTGTGGTTTGGTTCCCTGTAATCCCGGGTAGCAACCCCAGACTCCTCCAGGGAAGATACCCGAGATGATTTTTCTCCTTGAACAATGCTCCATCTTCTGGGATGCATCTGACATTCCTCCCAGGCGTCTCCCGCAAACATTTTTCCTGTGGTTTGGGTCCCTGTAATCCCGGGTAGCAACCCCAGACTCCTCCAGGCAAGACACCCAATATGATTTTTCTCTCTTGACAGTGGTCCATCCTGCGGGATCTACCCAGAATTCCTCCCAGGCGTCTCCCGCAGAGTTTTCTCCAGTGCTTTAGGGCCCTGTGATCCCGGGTAGCAACCCCAGACTCCTCCAGGGAAGATACCCGAGATGATTTTTCTCCTTGGACAATGCTCCATCCTCTGGGAAGCATCCAAGACTCCTTGCAGCTTTTTCCCTGAGTGTTTATTCCGGTGCTTTTGGGCCCTGTCATCCCGGGTAGCAACCCCAGACTCCTCCAGGGACCCAAACCACAGGAAAAATGTCTGCGGGAGATGCCTGGGAGGAATCTCAGATGCATCCCAGACGATGGAGCATTGTCCAAAGAGAAAAATCATCTCAGGTATCTTCCCTGGAGGAATCTGGGGTTGCTACCCGGGATCACAGGGCCCTAAACCCCAGGAAGAAAACACTCAGAAACAGAGCTCCAATGCTCCATCTTCTGGGATGCATCTGAGATTCCTCCCAGGCGTCTCCCGCAAACATTTTTCCTGTGGTTTGGGTCCCTGTAATCCCGGGTAGCAACCCCAGACTCCTCCAGGGAAGATACCCGAGATGATTTTTCTCCTTGGACAAAGCTCCATCCTCTGGGAAGCATCCGAGACTCCTTCCAGGTATGTCCCTGAGTCTTTATTCCGGTGGTTGAGCGCCCTGTCATCCTTGGTAGCAATCCCAGACTCCTCCAGGGAAGATACCCGAGATGATTTTTCTTCTTGGACAAAGCTCCATCCTCTGGGAGGCATCCGAGACTCCTTGCAGGTATGTCCCTGAGTGTTTATTCCGGTGTTTTGGGGCCCTGTGATCCCGGGTAGCAACCCCAGACTCCTCCAGGGAAGATACCCGAGATGATTTTTCTCCTTGGACAAAGCTCCATCCTCTGGGAAGCATCCGAGACTTGTGGCAGCTATGTCCCTGAGTCTTTTTCTCACAGTTTATGGTTCTGTCATCCCAGGTAGCAACCCCAGACTCCTCCAGGGAAGACACCCAATATGATTTTTCTCTCTTGACAGTGGTCCATCCTGCGGGATCTACCCAGAATTCCTCCCAGGCGTCTCTCGCAGAGTTTTCTCCAGTGCTTTAGGGCCATGTGATCCCGGGTAGCAACCCCAGACTCCTCCAGGGAAGATACCCGAGATGATTTTTCTCCTTGGACAATGCTCCATCCTCTGGGAAGCATCCGAGACTCCTTACAGCTTTGTCCCTGAGTGTTTATTCCAGTGCTTTAGGGCCCTGTGATCCCGGGTAGCAACCCCAGACTCCTCCAGGGAAGATACCCGAGATGATTTTTCTCCTTGGACAATGCTCCATCTTCTGGGATACATCTGAGATTCCTCCCAGGCGTCTGCCGCAGACTTTTTTCCTGTGGTTTGGGTCCCTGTAATCCCGGGTAGCAACCCCAGACTCCTCCAGGGAAGATACCCGAGATGATTTTTCTCCTTGGACAATTCTCCGTCTTCTGGGATGCATCTGAGATTCCTCCCAGGCGTCTCCCGCAAACATTTTTCCTGTGGTTTGGGTCCCTGTAATCCCGGGTAGCAACCCCAGACTCCTCCAGGGAAGATACCCGAGATGATTTTTCTCCTTGGACAAAGCTCCATCCTCTGGGAAGCATCCGAGACTCCTTCCAGGTATGTCCCTGAGTCCTTATTCCGGTGGTTTAGCGCCCTGTCATCCTGGGTAGCAATCCCAGACTCCTCCAGGGAAGATACCCGAGATGATTTTTCTCCTTGGACAAAGCTCCATCCTCTGGGAAGCATCCGAGACTCCTTGCAGGTATGTCCCTGAGTGTTTATTCCGGTGTTTTCGGGCCCTGTGATCCCAGGTAGCAACCCCAGACTCCTCCAGGGAAGATACCCGAGATGATTTTTCTCCTGGGACAAAGCTCCATCTTCTGGGATGCATATGAGATTCCTCCCAGGCATCTCCCAGACATTTTTCCTGTGGTTTGGGTCCCTGTAATCCCGGGTAGCAACCCCAGACTCCTCCAGGAAAGATATCCGGGATCATTTTTCTCCTTGGACAAAGCTCCATCCTCTGGGAAGCATCCGAGACTTGTGGCAGCTATGTCCCTGAGTCTTTTTCTCACGGTTTATGGTTCTGTCATCCCAGGATAGCAACCCCAGACTCCTCCAGGTAAGACACCCAATATGATTTTTCTCTCTTGACAGTGGTCCATCCTGCGGGATCTACCCAGAATTCCTCCCAGGCGTCTCCCGCAGAGTTTTCTCCAGTGCTTTAGGGCCCTGTGATCCCGGGTAGCAACCCCAGACTCCTCCAGGGAAGATACCCGAGATGATTTTTCTCCTTGGACAATGCTTCCTCTGGGAAGCATCCAAGACTCCTTGCAGCTTTTTCCCTGAGTGTTTATTCCGGTGCTTTTGGGCCCTGTCATCCTGGGTAGCAACCCCAGACTCCTCCGTGGAAGATACCCAAGTTGATTTTTCTCCTTGGACTATTGTCCATCCTGCGGGATGCACCCGAGACTCCTCCCAGCTCTGTTTCTGAGTGTTTTCTTCCTGGGGTTTAGGGCCCTGTGATCCCGGGTAGCAACCCCAGATTCCTCCAGGGAAGATACCCGAGATGATTTTTCTCTTTGGACAATGCTCCATCGTCTGGGATGCATCTGAGATTCCTCCCAGGCATCTCCCGCAGACATTTTTCCTGTGGTTTGGTTCCCTGTAATCCCGGGTAGCAACCCCAGACTCCTCCAGGGAAGATACCCGAGATGATTTTTCTCCTTGGACAAAGCTCCATCCTCTGGGAAGCATCCGAGACTCCTTCCAGGTATGTCCCTGAGTGTTTATTCCGGTGGTTTAGCGCCCTGTCATCCTGGGTAGCAATCCCAGACTCCTCCAGGGAAGATACCCGAGATGATTTTTCTCCTTGGACAAAGCTCCATCCTCTGGGAAGCATCCGAGACTCCTTGCAGGTATGTCCCTGAGTGTTTATTCCGGTGTTTTGGGGCCCTGTGATCCCGGGTAGCAACCCCAGACTCCTCCAGGGAAGATACCCGAGATGATTTTTCTCCTTGAACAATGCTCCATCTTCTGGGATGCATCTGACATTCCTCCCAGGCGTCTCCCGCAAACATTTTTCCTGTGGTTTGGGTCCCTGTAATCCCGGGTAGCAACCCCAGACTCCTCCAGGGAAGATACCCGAGATGATTTTTCTCCTTGGACAAAGCTCCATCCTCTGGGAAGCATCCGAGACTCCTTCCAGGTATGTCCCTGAGTCTTTATTCCGGTGGTTGAGCGCCCTGTCATCCTTGGTAGCAATCCCAGACTCCTCCAGGGAAGATACCCGAGATGATTTTTCTTCTTGGACAAAGCTCCATCCTCTGGGAGGCATCCGAGACTCCTTGCAGGTATGTCCCTGAGTGTTTATTCCGGTGTTTTGGGGCCCTGTGATCCCGGGTAGCAACCCCAGACTCCTCCAGGGAAGATACCCGAGATGATTTTTCTCCTTGGACAAAGCTCCATCCTCTGGGCTGCATCCGAGACTTGTCGCAGCTATGTCCCTGAGTCTTTTTCTCACAGTTTATGGTTCTGTCATCCCAGGTAGCAACCCCAGACTCCTCCAGGGAAGACACCCAATATGATTTTTCTCTCTTGACAGTGGTCCATCCTGCGGGATCTACCCAGAATTCCTCCCAGGCGTCTCTCGCAGAGTTTTCTCCAGTGCTTTAGGGCCCTGTGATCCCGGGTAGCAACCCCAGACTCCTCCAGGGAAGATACCCGAGATGATTTTTCTCCTTGGACAATGCTCCATCCTCTGGGAAGCATCCGAGACTCCTTACAGCTTTGTCCCTGAGTGTTTATTCCAGTGCTTTAGGGCCCTGTGATCCCGGGTAGCAACCCCAGACTCCTCCAGGGAAGATACCCGAGATGATTTTTCTCCTTGGACAATGCTCCATCTTCTGGGATACATCTGAGATTCCTCCCAGGCGTCTGCCGCAGACTTTTTTCCTGTGGTTTGGGTCCCTGTAATCCCGGGTAGCAACCCCAGACTCCTCCAGGGAAGATACCCGAGATGATTTTTCTCCTTGGACAAAGCTCCATCCTCTGGGAAGCATCCGAGACTCCTTCCAGGTATGTCCCTGAGTCCTTATTCCGGTGGTTTAGCGCCCTGTCATCCTGGGTAGCAATCCCAGACTCCTCCAGGGAAGATACCCGAGATGATTTTTCTCCTTGGACAAAGCTCCATCCTCTGGGAAGCATCCGAGACTCCTTGCAGGTATGTCCCTGAGTGTTTATTCCGGTGTTTTCGGGCCCTGTGATCCCGGGTAGCAACCCCAGACTCCTCCAGGGAAGATACCCGAGATGATTTTTCTCCTGGGACAAAGCTCCATCTTCTGGGATGCATATGAGATTCCTCCCAGGCATCTCCCAGACATTTTTCCTGTGGTTTGGGTCCCTGTAATCCCGGGTAGCAACCCCAGACTCCTCCAGGAAATATATCCGGGATCATTTTTCTCCTTGGACAAAGCTCCATCCTCTGGGAAGCATCCGAGACTTGTGGCAGCTATGTCCCTGAGTCTTTTTCTCACGGTTTATGGTTCTGTCATCCCAGGATAGCAACCCCAGACTCCTCCAGGTAAGACACCCAATATGATTTTTCTCTCTTGACAGTGGTCCATCCTGCGGGATCTACCCAGAATTCCTCCCAGGCGTCTCCCGCAGAGTTTTCTCCAGTGCTTTAGGGCCCTGTGATCCCGGGTAGCAACCCCAGACTCCTCCAGGGAAGATACCCGAGATGATTTTTCTCCTTGGACAATGCTCCATCCTCTGGGAAGCATCCGAGAATCCTTACAGCTTTGTCCCTGAGTGTTTATTCCAGTGCTTTAGGGCCCTGTGATCCCGGGTAGCAACCCCAGACTCCTCCAGGGAAGACACCCGAGATGATTTTTCTCCTTCGACAATGCTCCATCTTCTGGGATGCATCTGAGATTCCTCCCAGGCGTCTCCCGCAGACATTTTTCCCGTGGTTTGGGTCCCTTTAATCCCGGGTAGCAACCCCAGACTCCTCCAGGAAAGATATCCGGGATCATTTTTCTCCTTGGACAATGCTCCATCCTCTGGGATGCATCCGAGACTTGTCGCAGCTATGTCCCTGAGTCTTTTTCTCACGGTTTATGGTTCTGTCATCCCAGGTAGCAACCCCAGACTCCTCCAGGGAAGACACCCAATATGATTTTTCTCTCTTGACAGTGGTCCATCCTGCGGGATCTACCCAGAATTCCTCCCAGGCGTCTCCCGCAGAGTTTTCTCCAGTGCTTTAGGGCCCTGTGATCCCGGGTAGCAACCCCAGACTCCTCCAGGGAAGATACCCGAGATGATTTTTCTCCTTGGACAATGCTCCATCCTCTGGGAAGCATCCAAGACTCCTTGCAGCTTTTTCCCTGAGTGTTTATTCCGGTGCTTTTGGGCCCTGTCATCCCGGGTAGCAACCCCAGACTCCTCCATGGAAGATACCCAAGTTGATTTTTCTCCTTGGACTATTGTCCATCCTGCGGGATGCACCCGAGACTCCTCCCAGCTCTGTTTCTGAGTGTTTTCTTCCTGGGGTTTAGGGCCCTGTGATCCCGGGTAGCAACCCCAGACTCCTCCAGGGAAGATACCCGAGATGATTTTTCTCTTTGGACAATGCTCCATCCTCTGGGATGCATCGGAGATTCCTCCCAGGCGTCTCCCGCAGACATTTTTCCTGTGGTTTGGTTCCCTGTAATCCCGGGTAGCAACCCCAGACTCCTCCAGGAAAGATACCCGAGATGATTTTTCTCCTTGGACAATGCTCCATCTTCTGGGATGCATCTGAGATTCCTCCCAGGCGTCTCCCGCAGACATTTTTCCTGTGGTTTGGGTCCCTGTAATCCCGGGTAGCAACCCCAGACTCCTCCAGGGAATATACCCGAGATGATTTTTCTCCTTGGACAAAGCTCCATCCTCTGGGAAGCATCCGAGACTCCTTGCAGGTATGTCCCTGATTGTTTATTCCGGTGTTTTGGGGCCCTGTGATCCCGGGTAGCAACCCCAGACTCCTCCAGGGAATATACCCGAGATGATTTTTCTCCTTGGACAAAGCTCCATCCTCTGGGAAGCATCCGAGACTCCTTCCAGGTATGTCCCTGAGTCCTTATTCCGGTGGTTTAGCGCCCTGTCATCCTGGGTAGCAATCCCAGACTCCTCCAGGGAAGATACCCGAGATGATTTTTCTCCTTGGATAAAAGCTCCATCCTCTGGGAAGCATCCGAGACTCCTTGCAGGTATGTCCCTGAGTGTTTATTCCGGTGTTTTGGGGCCCTGTGATCCCGGGTAGCAACCCCAGACTCCTCCAGGGAAGATACCCGAGATGATTTTTCTCCTGGGACAAAGCTCCATCTTCTGGGATGCATATGAGATTCCTCCCAGGCATCTCCCAGACATTTTTCCTGTGGTTTCGGTCCCTGTAATCCCGGGTAGAAACCCCAGACTCCTCCAGGGAAGATACCCGAGATGATTTTTCTCCTTGGACAAAGCTCCATCCTCTGGGAAGCATCCGAGACTTGTGGCAGCTATGTCCCTGAGTCTTTTTCTCACGGTTTATGGTTCTGTCATCCCAGGTAGCAACCCCAGACTCCTCCAGGGAAGACACCCAATATGATTTTTCTCTCTTGACAGTGGTCCATCCTGCGGGATCTACCCAGAATTCCTCCCAGGCGTCTCCCGCAGAGTTTTCTCCAGTGCTTTAGGGCCCTGTGATCCCGGGTAGCAACCCCAGACTCCTCCAGGGAAGATACCCGAGATGATTTTTCTCCTTGGACAATGCTCCATCTTCTGGGATACATCTGAGATTCCTCCCATGCGTCTCCCGCAGACATTTTTCCTGTGGTTTGGGTCCCTGTAATCCCGGGTAGCAATCCCAGACTCCTCCAGGGAAGATACCCGAGATGATTTTTCTCCTTGGACAATGCTCCATCTTCTGGGATGCATCTGAGATTCCTCCCAGGCGTTTCCCGCAAACATTTTTCCTGTGGTTTGGGTCCCTGTAATCCCGGGTAGCAACCCCAGACTCCTCCAGGGAAGATACCCGAGATGATTTTTCTCCTTGGACAAAGCTCCATCTCTGGGATGCATCTGAGATTCCTCCCAGGCGTCTCCCGCAAATATTTTTCCTGTGGTTTGGGTCCCTGTAATCCCGGGTAGCAACCCCAGACTCCTCCAGGGAAGATACCCGAGATGATTTTTCTCCTTGGACAATTCTCCATCCTCTGGGATGCATCCGAGACTTGTCGCAGCTATGTCCCTGAGTCTTTTTTCTCGCGGTTTAGGATTCTGTCATCCCAGGTAGCAACCCCAGACTCCTCCAGGGAAGACACCCAATATGATTTTTCTCTCTTGACAGTGGTCCATCCTACGAGATCTACCCAGAATTCTTCCCAGGCGTCTCCCGCAGAGTTTTCTCCAGTGCTTTAGGGCCCTGTGATCCCAGGTAGCAACCCCAGACTCCTCTAGGGAAGATACCCGAGATGATTTTTCTCCTTGGACAATGCTCCATCCTCTGGGAAGCATCCGAGACTCCTTGCAGCTTTGTCCCTGAGTGTTTATTCCAGTGCTTTAGGGCCCTGTGATCCCGGGTAGCAACCCCAGACTCCTCCAGGGAATATACCCGAGATGATTTTTCTCCTTGGACAATGATCCATCTTCTGTGATGCATCTGAGATTCCTCCCAGGCATCTCCCACAGACATTTTTCCTGTGGTTTGGGTCCCTGTAATCCCGGGTAGCAACCCCAGACTCCTCCAGGGAAGATACCCGAGATGATTTTTCTCCTTGGACAATGCTCCATCCTCTGGGAAGCATCCGAGACTCCTTGCAGGTATGTCCCTGAGTGTTTATTCCGGTGCTTTTGGGGCCCTTTCATCCCAGGTAGCAACCCCAGACTCCTCCAGGGAAGACACCCAATATGATTTTTCTCTCTTGACAGTGGTCCATCCTGCGGGATCTATCCAGAATTCCTCCCAGGCGTCTCCCGCAGAGTTTTCTCCAGTGCTTTAGGGCCCTGTGATCCCGGGTAGCAACCCCAGACTCCTCCAGGGAAGATACCCGAGATGATTTTTTTCCTTGGACAAAGCTCCATCCTCTGGGAACCATCCGAGACTCCTTGCAGCTTTTTCCCTGAGTGTTTATTCCAGTGCTTTAGGGCCCTGTGATCCCGGGTAGCAACCCCAGACTCCTCCAGGGAAGATAACCCGAAATGATTTTTCTCCTTGGACAATGCTCCATCCTCTGGGAAGCATCCGAGGCTCCTTGCAGCTTTTTCCCTGAGTGTTTATTTCGGTGCTTTTGGGCCCTGTCATCCCGGGTAGCAACCCCAGACTCCTCCGTGGAAGATACCGAAGTTGATTTTTCTCCTTGGACTATTGTCCATCCTGCGGGATGCACCCGAGACTCCTCCCAGCTCTGTTTCTGAGTGTTTTCTTCCTGGGGTTTAGGGCCCTGTGATCCCGGGTAGCAACCCCAGACTCCTCCAGGAAAGATACCCGAGATGATTTTTCTCTTTGGACAATGCTCCATCCTCTGGGAAGCATCCGAGACTCCTTGCAGGTATGTCACTGAGTGTTTATTCCGGTGCTTTTGGGCTCTGTCATCCTGGGTAGCCACCCCAGACTCCTCCAGGGAAGATACCCGAGATGATTTTTCTCCTTGGACAATGTTCCATCCTCTGGGTTTCACCCGAGACTCCTTCCAGGCTTCTGTTGTTGTCTTTTGTCATGTATTTTAGGGACCTCAGATCCCTGTAGGACCTCCAGACTCTCCAAAGGGAGATAACTGTGATGGTTTTTTCTCACTGGGAAGTAACCTATCATGTTTTTTCTCTTTTAGGCAAAGCTTTTTACCCCGCAATAAACCCATGGCTCCTTCCAGGCATCTCCCAGAGACTTTTGATCTCTTGTTGAGGGACCTGATATCACAGGTAGCTACCAAGACTCCTCCAAGGAAGCTTCCTTCTGTTTTGCCAATAGGTCTCTGTTCCTGGATCCATCCAACCCTCCCATTAGCGTTAGGTTAGGGTGTGCGTTCTGTATGAGAATCCCACAGCTCCAGGGACACGTGGCTGGAAAAGGTATGTCGAGAAGGGAACGGCATTGCACCAACATCGCTTCCTTGACACTGTGATGGTGTGCTCCCCCTCCCCGCCTTCCAACCTGACCTTTATCTCCCGTGACCCTGCCCAAGCACTAACACCTGTGGTGGTCACAATGGGCACGTGTACTTGTGATGGCTGCCCCCGGCTCGATGTGGTTTCGGGGAAACACATAACACCACAGTAGCCAAGGGCTAACTTGAGCAGTGCTGGTACTGTGGCCAATATGCAGATATGACTATAGGTCAATCATCTCACCCACATCAATAGTGAACAGCCCGAGAGCCCTTTGAGCTCCCCTGCACGCCAGGATCTCCCCATGAGCGGGGACGCCTCTCAAGGTTACTCCTCGAGCTTCACAGATTCTTTGCCGCAACAGATCCTCGGTCAGTGATTAATAGCACGCAAAACTGTGAAATCTTAGCTAAGTGATAGAAAGGATTGATTGCACATATATAATCCCTTAGACATAAACCGTTGACCCAGTCCGGGACCAGGATTGGATCCAGCCGCACCCAGACTCCTCTCTGAGAAGGAGGTTAGAAAGCAAGGGGCTCCTTTCTGAACCTCAGCCCAACAGGAGGGTCTCCCTGGCAGTTCTGCCTGACCCTGTCCTCCATGCAGGAAATAACCAAGTGTACCTTGCCATCGAATCCTGCTAAAGCACTGTCGCATTTACTCTCAAACTTTGTTAAATCCCTATTTTGTATCAATAAACGTGTCGCTGCTTCTCTCTACGAGTGAAGTGCATCGCTCCATCCGCAACAGACACCTCTCTCCTCTGGGCCACCCGTGCTGCTGGGGACCTCAGCCTCAGCCCACGCTGCCATTAGCTGCCTGTAAAAGCGCTGCTACGGGATGGTGAAGGCAGGAACAGCTTTCCATCCTTGCTCCTTTTGGGTAGGAGCAGTCGCTGGATGTTTTCCATTTTGGAGCGGGGCTCTGGCGAGTGTGGGAGAGAGTGTTGGGAGCGTTACGGTGCAAGGAAAGCGCAGAGCCCCAGTGTTGGTCGGGCTGTGAAAGTGCTGCCAAGGGATAGTGAGGGCAAGCAGTCTAATATGACCGAACTGAATGAAACAATCCAGGAATTCTTTACTTACAGAATCTCACTTGGATACAGCCCACGCTGAGGGATGCTGGACTAAAGTCACACTCCTTTTCTTTGGAGGAATTCTGAAAGGAAAAGGAACCAAAGAACTGTTACACAATGTAAAATTCTATTGTACAGGAGAAGTTTATTTGTTTGCTTGCTTTAAGAACTAAAGGTGGTTTCAAACCCTAAAAATGCAAGGTAACCAAAGTACAGAACGAGATACCCGAGCTAAACAAAAGACATCTCTCTCGTCTGTGCTATCGCCTAGCAGCCAACTACTCCCCTCGATAAATATCACCGTCAGGAGGAGCCCAATTTGACCTCTCCCTGAATGGCAGCTGGACTGCACGCCAGGCGACTCTCCCCGTGGGCAGGGGCGACTCTCAAGGTTAGAGATTCCTTACCTGAGACTGAGAGCCTTCCTCACCCAAGGCGGAGAGATGCCTTAGCTGCAGCAGATCCTCAGTAAGTGACTGAGAGCGTGCTGAATTAGTACTAATGAGACATTACTAATCCATGCAGCTACTCAATATTATTGCAAACATTGTATAGATAATTCCGTTAGACATAAGCTGTTCTCCAAGTGTGAGACCGGGGCTCCATAAGGAGTTTAGAAGGCAAGGGGATCCACTCTGAACCTCGTGACTCAATGGGAGGGTCTTCCTTACTCTTTGCGTCTCCAGTCTCTGTGTGAATCAGCCTAACCTGCTTCTAACTCAGTTTTCCTTTGTATGTTTCTTCCAAGCGGTACTTAATCATAGAATGATCTGGGTCGTCTTCAATTGGATCTGGTTGCTCAGAGCCCCATCCAACCTGACCTGGAATGTTTCCAGGTATGGGCCATCTCCCACCTCTTTGGGCAACCTGGGCCAGTGTCTCCCCACCCTCATCATCAAAAAACATAATCTTCCCAGATGCCCCATCCCTGCTTATTGCAGGGGGTTGGACTCAACAACCTCTAAAGGTCCCTTCCAACCCAAATGATTCTATGACACTCTGATTTCACTGATGTTTCCCTGTTGGCTTCTGTTCCGTCAGAAGCCCCTGGCTCATCTCCATAAGACTCCGAGTCTGCTGCACCCAGCACGTCTCAGACCAACAGGCTGAGGGTCCTCGCTGGCGCCCCGTCCCCCTGACCTTAGCATGTTCCCGCAGCTTGTCATGGGCAAGCCTGATCCTATCCCTGACCCCTTCAAGCCTGATCCTATCCCTGACCCCTTCAAGTCTAGTTTAAAGCTCTGCCAATGAGCCCCACTGGCTCCTGAGCAAAGACCCTCTTCCCCCTTTCAGAAAGCTCAATCCCATCTGACCCCAGCAGGCCTGGCACCATGGAGGCCGCCCTATTTGTGCAAAAAAACGAAAATTGTGGTGGTGACAGCAGCCACGGAGCCAGGTATTAAGAGACAAGGTCCGTCTGTTCCTTCCAGTGTCGCTGTGCATAACTGGAAGGAGAGAGGAAAAATAGCCAGCGCTCCAGATTCCCTTACCACCCATCCCAAGGCCCTGAAGTCTCTCCGGATCGCCCTCGGACTACGCATTGTGACCTCGTGGCCACCCACAGGGAAGAGCAGCGCTGGGCAATAGTCCGAGGGCCGTACCAGGCCGGGAAGTTTCCTAGTGACGTCCTTAACCCGGGCCCAGGGGGGCAGCAGACTTCCCCAAGAGGAGGGTCTGCCCGGTGAGTCAGGGGTATGCGATAGAGACAATAACACATTGTGCACTGATTGACTAGCAGTGATTCATAACCTAAAGGAGAGGCCTGATAAACATGGACGAAGCAAGAAGTCTTGAGATTGCCAAGGACAGCTCCTGATAACGAATAAGAGTATGCCTTGAAAAGCGGCTGAAACCAACCCTGCGGTCTGGACAAAGACCAAAGAACTGAGTCTGCGCAAGGACAAAGAGTTACTTGCAGTGATGAAGAGGAATCATCAGCCTTCGTGGTCACGACCCTCAGCGACCACCACCAGGAGGCATTGCGCAAGCGCAGTTGGGAGGAGTTTATGGAAATGACTTCTTAGAGCTAATTTTAATACGAAGTGGGGACAGGTTATGCATATGTATAGGCGTATTGGGAAATCTTATGATTATGTAATTAAGAACTATATATATTTGAGAAGGCCGCTGCATTGGGCGCGCACGATTGTGGTGGGGCGACCCCCCCGTGCTGCCCAGCGCTGAATAAACATACCCACTTTACAACCTTCCCGGTTGTGGAGTCTCTGGAGTTTCGTTTCCGCATGTCACCGGCAGATCGGGTCCTCCGTTCCCGTCCCCGTCTCCGGGAGGGCAGAGCGCGGCTCCAGCGGCCCCTCTCTCTCTCGCTCACGCTCCCGACTGCTCCTCAGCCTTTCTCCTTCCCCCCCGGCTCTGCCGCCAGGCCGAGCGCACCGTCCCCCTGCTCCCCCCTCACGCTGCGCTGCTCTCCGCCGCGGAGCGGGCCGGCCCCGGAGCGGCTCCCTCGGCCACCGGCCGCTCCCTCCGCTGCGGCGCGTTTGAGCCTCCCGCCGTTGCCCGGGCAACGCCCAGGTGTCGCCAGCGGCTGTGGCGAGAGGTACCGGCTGCCGCTCGGCTCCGCTCGGCAACACTCGGCCCCGCTCGGATCGGCTCGTCATCTCGCGGCCCCTCTCGGCCGGTCAGGGCCGTCCCCGAGCGCGGCGGCGGGGCCGGGCTGGCGCAGGGCGGGCAGAGGAGCGGCGGGCGGAGGGGCCGAGCCGCCCCGGGAGGCGGCCGCGGGGCGCTCCCCTCCTGCGCTGCCCCGAGGTCCCGGCCGGTCCGGGGCAGCCGCTCGGTGTCCCTCGGGTCCCCGCTGTCCGGGCGTCGGGGCAGCCCCGGGGCTGGGCTGGGCTGGGGCCGGCTCCGTCCCGGCGGCCATCCCCCCCTCCTGCCTGCCCCGGGCCCCGCCGCACGGGCTCTGTGCCGCACACACCGTCCCGTCCGTACCCGCCCTCTCCCCCGCTGGGAGGGCGGTGGGGCCACCGCGGGGCGGGCAGAGCCCTGTGGGGCTGCGCCCGGGAGTCACCGAGCGCCGCAGGTTGCCCGATGCGGAGCGAAAGGAGCCCGAGGGGCCGCCCAGAGCAGCCCCCGCAGCGCAGCGCAGCGGCACAGGCAGCGGCAGGAGGGGCAGCCCCCGGCCGGGGGAGCCCCCGTCGGGGCGGGTAAGTAGCACAGCCACGTCTGCGCAAGAGGAGCAACGCAGAAGCCTTTTCCCGCCCCGACTGCTCCCGCCAGCGAGCTCGGGGCCGGTGGCACTGACGGCGGCAGCCAGGAGCATCGGGCCCCGAGTCACCGGTGCCGACAGCACAGGCGCCGCTGGAGGCGTCCGCCTCTTCCCGCCCCGACGGGATGCCGAGGGCAAGAGCGGGAAGAGGCCCCCAGACGCAGCCCCGCTGCCTTGCTGCGGCTCCTCTGCTTCCAGTACCTTTCCCTTTCCTTCCACAAGGCCGCCGTATCTTCACCAATCTTGACTTTTTTCATGCTGGGAAGCAGAGGCCCGGCTCATACTAGAAACCTCTGCTGCTTCTTGGAGGGAATGAGTGTTTTCTGCCGGGGCAAGACTGATTAAAGACTGATTAAAATAACACCAAGTTCCAAGTTGCTGCTTCTTTTATTAGAATCCCATAGAACAGTTTTTCAAAGTCACATTGCCACTTTGTGACACGCAAGGATCAAAATCTTAAAGCTTGTTGCTCTTTTCCCCAAAACTCTAGGTTGTGCAGAAAAACACATTCCAACCCAACACCTTCAGTACATCAATTTGGAAACATAAACAAAGTAGCATTTCACTTAAAGCATTCACTAGCTGAGACAAGCCATGTGAAAAGCAGAGTTACACAAGAAACAATACCACCAAACAGTCACACTACAAGTTTACCTTTCCACAACAATCAGTGCTTCCAGGTCAGTTCTTTCCACCAAAAAGATGCTGGAGTGGCAAAAAGATGATGCTGGGGAAACAACAACAAGAGCACGTTACACTGCCAGTCCTTCTCTGAGAATTGTAATGACAAGGCCATTTCTGGCCACCAGAAAGACAAAACCCCAGCACAAAACAGACAGGGAAAGACTGAAAAAATAGAGACAACATAAAGAATAACTGGTGCACGGTGATGTTAATTTCAGTTTGCAATGGTGTCTTCAGGAGTGTTATGGTTTGAGAGACCCATAACAATCTGTTGTCATTTAGACAATCATTCTATCACCCGATGACCCCTCCCCACCTGGGAAAGGGAAATCGGGAAAAACAAGAAAACCCGAGAGCTGAAGTATAAACAGATTTAATAGAATAAGATTAGATAATTAACATTAACAGCACTAAAGAACTGATATTGATCCCGACACCAATACAGAATATGCAAAGATTATACTCAGCCAATTCTATCAGTAGGAAGCTGTGCACTCCCAGCAGTGGACAGCTAATGTGGGACACTGCGAGTGCTACGGCTTCAGGAGGAAGGGAAGGCCTCAGGGCTCCGGCACCAGAGCACGAAGTTCTCAGGATGGCAGCCATCAAGGGAGAGAGAGAGAGCACTTCGCAGCAAACTTTCTAATTTATAATGAGTGTGACGTTGATGGTATGAAATAATCCTGTTGGCCAGCTTGGGTCAAGTGCCCGCGTCTCGCTCCTCCTCATCCCTGCACCTGGCTAGCTCGAAAACACTGAGACCTTGAGACCCACACACCATAGCTGGCTGTAAAGTAAATATTTTCACAAATTCAGACACTGGAGTCTTCTGAAAGTGCAGTTTTCCCAAGCATTAGAAGAGAAATTAGTCCTGTGTCTCTCAAACCAGGACATTCCACCCCTTATTTCATACCATATATATGACACACTCAAATTACTGTTGTATTAGTCCTCTCATATATATACACACAAATATATAATCCTCTAAAGCTATAAACTATTCCTCTAAAAGGTCTATTAAGTTTTTTAGTTGAAAACTAGGAGTTCCATCTATCACAATAGTCTTTTAGGGTAAGAACCAGTGATGTGGCATCGTCTCAGTTGTCAGATTGGGACCAGGCCTCCATACAGGACAACAGACGTGTAGAGTTGGGCGCAGCAATAAAACGTGTTGTGCTCACGGCTAGCATGTTCCCTGTCGCTGGACGCCATTCGATGGAGTTTCATTACCGGTTTCATTACCACCATGTTATCCTGAAAAACACTTATTGAACACTGTTAGTGTTATGTGACAATTAACACCACACATTTTAAAATTAAGGATTCTCGCCCCAAATCAAATCTCCTAACGGGTACATCGAACTTCTCCATTTTCCTGCATCACCCACCAGGTATGCCCTGGTCCTTCAGCTAAAGCAACCCCACGAGTGGGCCTGCCTTTACCTGAGGCCGGGGTAACCCAGACTGTTTTCCCCAACATATTCTTTACATGCACCACAGGGACCTTGTCCCCTTCTACAGTAGGTAAAAGCTCTGACTGAGCCGGACCAGCTTGGCTGACAGTTCCCCTGGTGTTGACTAACCAGGTGGCTTTCGGTAAATGCTCATCCCACTTTTTAAATGTTCCAGCAGTCATTGCTTTCAAGGTAGTCTTCAGTAATCCATCACATCGTTCGACCTTCCCAGCAGCTGGTGCGTGGTAGGGGATATGATATATCCATTCAATACCATGTTCTTTAGCCCAGGCATCTATGAGATTATTTCGGAAGTGAGTCCCATTGTCCGACTCAATTCTCTCTGGAGTACCATGTCGCCACAACATTTGTCTTTCCAGGCCTAAAATAGTGCTATGGGCAGTGGCATGAGACACAGCATAAGTTTCCAGCCATCCGGTGGTTGCTTCCACCATTGTAAGCACATAGCACTTGCCCTGGCGGGTTTGTGGAAGGGAAATATAGTCACTTTGCCAGGCCTCTCCATACTTATATTTCAGCCACTGTTCCCCGTACCATAAAGGTTTTGACCGTTTAGCTTGCTTAATTTCAGCACGTTTCACATTCATAAATAACCTGTGATATATTATCCATAGTCAAATCCACCCCTCGGTCACGAGCCCATCTGTATGTCGCATCTCTTCCTTGATGACCTGAAGTGTCATGGGCCCACTGAGCTAAAAACAATTCACTATTACGTTGCCAATCCAAGTCTACTTGGGACACTTTAATTTTAGCAGCCTGATCCACCTGCTGGTTGATTTGTTGTTCCTCAGTGGCCCGACTCTTGGGTACATGGGCATCTACATGGCGTACCTTAACAGACAACTTTTCTAATCGGGCAGCAATATCTTGCCACAAATCAGCAGCCCAAATGGGTTTACCTCTGCGCTGCCAGTTACTCTTTTTCCACTCCTTTAACCATCCCCACAAGGCATGTGCCACCATCCATGAGTCAGTATAAAGATAAAGCACTGGCCACTTTTCTCGCTCGGCAATATTTAAAGCCAACTGGATGGCTTTCACTTCTGCAAACTGACTCGACTCACCCACTCCCTCAGCCACTTCTGCGACTCGTCGAGTGGGACTCCATACAGCAGCTTTCCACCTTCACTGGTTTCCTACAATACAACAAGATCCATCTGTGAATAGCGCATATTGCCTTTCATTTGCTGATAATTGATTATATGGTGGGGCTTCCTCAGCACGCACCACCCTCTCCTCTGGGGACCCGCCAAAATCTGTGCCTTGTGGCCAATCCGTGATCACCTCCAAAATTCCTGGACGATTAGGGTTCCCTATTCGAGCTCGCTGAGTAATTAGTGCGATCCATTTACTCCACGTCGCATCAGTGGCGTGACGTGTGGAAGGAGCCTTCCCTTTAAACATCCAGTTCAACACTGGCAACCGAGGCGCCGGGAGGAGCTGTGCTTCAGTACCAATTACCTCCGAAGCAGCTCCAACTCCTTCATATGCTGCCAATATCTCTTTCTCAGTAGTGGTATACCGAGCCTCTGATCCTCTATATGCTCGGCTCCAAAACCCACGGGGTCGGCCTCGAGTCTCTCCAGGTGCCCTTTGCCAGAGACTCCAGGTAGGGCCGTTCTCCCCCGCTGCAGTGTAGAGCACATTTTTTACATCTGGTCCAGTCCGAACTGGCCCAAGGGCTACTGCATGGACAATTTCCCGTTTAATTTGTTCAAAGGCTGATTGCTGCTCAGGGCCCCATTTAAAATCATTCTTCTTCCTCGTCACTTCATAGAGAGGGCTCACAATCTGACTGTAACCAGGAATATGCATTCTCCAGAAACCCACAACGCCTAAGAAGGTTTGTGTTTCCTTTTTGTTAGTAGGTGGTGACATAGCTGTTATTTTATTAATCACGTCCATTGGGATCTGACGACGCCCGTCTTGCCACTTAATTCCTAAAAACTGGATTTCTCGCGCAGGCCCCTTGACCTTACCTCGTTTGATGGCAAAACCAGCTTCCAGAAGGATTTGGATGACCTTCTCCCCTTTCTCAAAAACTTCTTCTGCTGTATTACCCCATACAATGATGTCGTCAATGTATTGCAGGTGTTCTGGAGCTCCACCCTTCTCCAGTGCAGTCTGGAAGTCCAGTGCAGTCCATGGCAAACAGTAGGGCTGTGTTTCCACCCCTGGGGCAGTCGATTCCAGGTGTACTGTACGCCCCTCCAGGTGAAAGCAAACTGTGGCCTGCACTCTGCCGCTAAAGGAATAGAGAAAAAGGCATTAGCAATGTCCATTGTAGCATACCACTCAGCTTCCTTTGACTCCAGCTCATAATGAAGTTCTAACATATCTGGGACGGCAGCACTCAATGGTGGTGTGACTTCATTCAGGCCACGATAGTCTACCGTCAGTCTCCATTCCCCATTAGGCTTTCGCACGGCCATATGGGACTGTTAAAGGGTGAACGAGTCCTACTGATCCCCCCTTGGCTTTCCAGCTGACGGATCAACTTCTGGATAGGGAGCAAAGAATCTCGATTAGTGCGATATTGTCGCCTATGCACCGTTGTAATAGCAACGGGCACCTTTTGTTCCTCAACCCTCAATAACCCCACAATAGAAGGGTCCTCTGACAGCCCAGGCAAAGTAGACAGTTGGATAACTTCCTCCATCTCCACCGCCGCTACACCAAACGCCCACCAGTACACCCTCGGGTCCTTAAAATACCCTCTCCTGAAGTAATCAATGCCAAGAATGCATGGAGCACCTGGACCAGTCACAATGGGGAACTCTTCCCATTTATTCCCAGTTAGGCTCACTTCGGCCTCCAATACAGTCAGCTCTTGAGATCCCCCCATCACTCCAACAATCGTGATGGGTTCTGCCCCTCTATGATTTGACGGCATTATGGTGCACTGTGCACCAGTGTCCACCAAGGCCCTATACTTTTGTGGTTCTGATGTGCCAGGCCATCGAATCCACACAGTCCAATAAACTCGATTATCCCCCTCTTCCTCCTGGCCAGAGGCAGGACACCTCTACTTTCGACTAGAGGGTCCCTCAGTGCCATCCCTGACATCCACATGTCGTAAATCAGGTTCCGAAGCCCATCTGTGCTGTCTGGGGGACTGTCCACTGGAAACTGGAGCAGCATGTCTTCTGAAAGAATCCCTCCTTGGGGGTGTTTTACTCCGCAAGTCACGTACGCGTGTCTGTAATGCTGAAGTAGGTTTTCCATCCCACTGCTTCATGTTTTCCCCCCAATCACGCAAAGTAGCCCACAGAACACGTCGCGGTGTGCATCGTTTCCCTTGAACAGTTCTTTTAGGAAAACGTTTTTCCTTAACTGAGACACCAGCCTGGTCACACAACTTGTCCAACGCTGAAACACCGGCCCAGTCACGTAACCTGTCCAATGCTGAGACACCGTCCTGTGGGGTAGAAAAAAGATTATGTGCATAATGCTGCATGTCAGTATCCACATCACCCACCGTCAGTGCCTCATCCTCTTTCCAACGAAAGAATGCCAATCCATGAGCGTACGCTGCCGGTGCACTCAGTACCCACTTGCGCCAAATGGGTCCAGTAATTTTGAGTCCATCTGGATTTAATGATGCCTGCAGGTTGTCCAAATCAGTAAAAATCATCTCTCTCACAGCTATTTCCCTCAGATTCTGAACACCTCTCTCAATAGTTGTCCACTTGGATGGGCAGTATGGGATAGCGTCCTTATAGGAATACCTGCTCCTCACACTTAACAGGAGTCGCCTCCAGAGGGTGAGGGATTCTGGCGGTCCTCCAAGAGCCCTGTCAATACCCGAATCTCTAGCTAATGGTCCCAGCCGCTTGGCTTCTCTACCATGTCAGTTCAAACTATCAGCTCTAGTATCCCAGCATCGGAGTAGCCAAGGAATCACTTGCTCGCCTTCCTGACGGCCATAATCCTTACGTATGTCATGCACCTCACTAAGGGTTAATGATCGAGTAGTCTCCTCTGTCACTTCGTTGTATGATGTCCCTGGTTGCCCATTGCTGTCTGGCCCTACTGCACGTTTCCTCTAATGTACAGGGTTGACTGATACTGGCACCGACTGTGTCTGTAGCTCAGCTGCATCAGCCATCACCATGGTCAGAGTAGGTCTGGTCCTTGTTGCAGCTGCGGGTGCTGTCGTGGGAGGCGGTGGGGTCTGGATGGGATCAGTGTCTGTCACAGGGCCAGCAGGGGCTGCGCAGGGATGAGGTATGTCGCGGGGGCTGTGCAGGCGCGATGTCCGTCGGGGGGGCTGGCGGGGTCTGTGCCGGTACGGTGTACAGCAGGGGGGGTCGGTGGGGACTGTCGTAGGAGCCAGCAGGATCTCAGCCTGCAGAGTCTGGATGGGATCACTGCCTGCCATAGAGGCCGGCGGCGGCTGTGGCCGGTAGGAGCCGGCGCGGTCTCTGCCGGACGTTTCCCTCTACTGCAGATCCAGACAATAAAACAGATCAAACCCTCAAAACTTAACAACCCAAGCACAACAATCAAAATATTCCAAGGGTATTCCAAACTCTCAAAAACTGTTACTATTGATGACATCAGTACCTACAAATTCTCAAGAGACATCCCCTCCTTTGCTAAATGGCCTGTAACATAACCCAAGGTATAATTATGCACAATGGTCAGCAAAGGACTCCCACCGTCCAGAGGTGGGTCTGACCGCTGTGATTCTCGAGATGTCATTACATAGGTGACAAATAACGGAAAGATTACAAATGACCCGATAACGTAGCAAAATACCGCCACACAAAATAACAAGGCAATGTTTTTGAATCCAAACTGAGAAACGATAAGCTGCCTTAAAGGAGAGAGAAACAGCAATGACCTCCCCCACAGCTCTGATAGCTCCTGACCTAAGTTTATACAAAGATAGCGGAGAACTCTGACCAGGTTCCTTTGAAACCATTCCAACAGAGTCATAGTGACTTTTTAATGAATCCAATCAAATCTGTTTAAAACTTCAACCCTTCAGAACTCTCCAATTAAAACTTATAGTTCTCACAGCACTATTTAAATTAAGCGCAAAATATCACACTGAGTGCCAAACTTGTTACAATACCACGTTGGGCGCCAAATTTGTTATGGTTTGAGAGACCCATAACAATTTGTTGTCATTTAGACAATCATTCTATCACCCGATGACCCCTCCCCACCTGGGAAAGGGAAATCGGGAAAAACAAGAAAACCCGAGAGCTGAAGTATAAACAGATTTAATAGAATAAGATTAGATAATTAACATTAACAGCACTAAAGAACTGATATTGATCCCGACACCAATACAGAATATGCAAAGATTATACTCAGCCAATTCTATCAGTAGGAAGCTGTGCACTCCCAGCAGTGGACAGCTAATGTGGGACACTGCGAGTGCTACGGCTTCAGGAGGAAGGGAAGGCCTCAGGGCTCCGGCACCAGGGCATGAAGTTCTCAGGATGGCAGCCATCAAGGGAGAGAGAGAGAGCACTTCGCAGCAAACTTTCTAATTTATAATGAGTGTGACGTTGATAGTATGAAATAATCCTGTTGGCCAGCTTGGGTCAAGTGCCCGGGTCTCGCTCCTCCTCATCCCTGCACCTGGCGAGCTCGAAAACACTGAGACCTTGAGACCCACACACCATAGCTGGCTGTAAAGTAAATATTTTCACAAATTCAGACACTGGAGTCTTCTGAAAGTGCAGTTTTCCCAAGCATTAGAAGAGAAATTAGTCCTGTGTCTCTCAAACCAGGACACCTTTCGATGAGGCAAATCCCTTAACGCTCTCTCAAATTGTCGGTTCTTTACCTCCACGGGGAACTTGTGGCCTTTTATTGTCATAGTGTGTGACCAGAACAAGCCCAGCCATTCCTCATTCCATCCTTAAAAGCCTTCAGCATTTCACTCGGGTAACCTCCCTGTCCCGCTTCCGTCCCTCAACAATTCTTAGGAGGGAGACTCAGAAATTAGGTCTTGTGGTTCTCATTGAAACACCCATTAATTCATACAACCAAAACCCAGCCAAATGAAAAGGCTATGTTAAATCTCAGCCCCGAGGGAAAAGAAATGTGCCCGACGAGGGGCTAAAAGGCGCTCTGGCAGACCTCCACCCCCCTCCAAACTGCAGTTTGCTCTTGAAAACTGATGAGTTTTCTTCCTCTGCGGCCTTAGCGAGGCTGTAGATTTTTCCACCCTGCAGGGAAAGAAACAATCCTCAAAAGCAGATGTTATTCTGCCTGCAAGGAAAGCTTTAAAATAGTCATTCTGCCTTTAAGAAAAGAAAAATAAAGGGAACATCTGAGTTGGTTTCTCCATGAAAATAACACTTTGCACTTGCACAGCAAAGCAACGCTCATTAACCAATCTCATAAAGCTTCGCAGGCATTAAGAAACACCTGCGTGCACCCTGTAAGCACACGTGTAAAGAGGAATCGCCATTTCCACACCGCAACTATATCAAACCGCATTATTTCTCTCACAAGCCATGATGGAAACGGGCCACGCTCCCATTCCTCGACTCACGAGCTCCGGCAATGACGGGATCATGCCGACCCTCAGCCGCTGCGGGCATCAGTTCTTCCAATCACCCGCTGTCGGCTCAGTGACAGGAATCTGGGAGCAGGAAGGGGATTGTACCACCCAGGCTCCCCAAAATCCCCCGCAGTTACGAGGAATGCAAATCTTAGGCTCCCCTAAGCCACCAGATTTCACATCGTGACCGCCACAGTAACACCAGAGCAGTTTTTAAGCAGCACCGACAGGGTTTAACCTCCGCACCTGAGAAAGTCCCTGTCCTGAGGGCTGCCGGTCCCCTCGGCCCAACGCAGGAGGCAGCAGCAAACCCCTCCAGAGAGGGCAAGAGGCGCTTGGAAGAGTGACATCCAGCTAATAACCAAAAAGCACTTAAACCAACCCCAGACTTTGGAGATATTTAGGCCCCGAGCCAGCCACAGCACGTTGCTCAGTAAGGCACACTTCCACAACTACCCTTAATTAACTGTGACCTCCAGAGCCTCATCTCTGAAGGTGAGAAAGTCGTTTGGTTGACTCTTGATGTCCCTTTCTGTCCCACAGGCAACGAGACACCAAGTATTTCCACTTGAGAGCGCAGTTCCCCTTCCACGGGCACCGAGCTCGCTCTGCAGCTTTGGATTACCACCGACCTTCAATGTAACAAATTCTACCATTCTTCCACCCCTCTTTCTTGGGAAAAGACAGAGGGAACGAGACAACTCCAAACCGCTCTCTTTTATTTGATTTGCAGTGATCTGACAACCCCAGCCCTTCCCGCTGCCTTAGGCTTTGGGAAACAATTCAAGGGTCCTCAGCCACCAGTAAGGAACGAGCTGTTATTCATGGGCGAATCAGTAGACACACCAGCCCTGATCATTAGGAGAAAGTCTTATTTTTCAGTCATGGATTTTCACGGGTTTTGTTTTCAGGCCACCCAAACAGGGTGCGCTTTTATAGCCATCAGCAATTAAATTCTCTGTCCCCTCCAGAAAAGCCTTTTCCTAAAGGCGCTCTCCTTCCAAGGGCAGACCCACAAAAAGAAGCCCACACTGCTTAATCCATTTCACAGAGAATTTCAAATGCAAACAACAATTAAACAGGATGTATTTTCCCCGCTTCAGGGAAAGCCAGTAATACAAACCTTTGCAACATATTTAGCAAATCTATCATTTTAATGCCTTTGCATTTCCCACTTCCAGCTGGAGAGCAGGTTGCAAGGACTCATAACAAAAAACAAACCAACAGAACATATTCCTGTCTAGGGTGTAATTTTATGATAGTGAAGTTCCTGCAAAACAGAGGTGTTATGATTGTTACCGACTTCTTCAGCCTTATCGATTTGAACATCTTTTTACAGGTACAAAGAAACAAGAAACATTTTTGAGGTACAAAATAACCCCACTTATTCACCTCTGTACCCCAAAGATCTTTTCATGACACAGATTGTGCCACCAATACACAGCTGCTAAATATCCCCGGCTGCTGCCAATCTGTAAAGAAACCTCCAAAATACAAGAGAACGCTGAGCCCGGTGCGGTGACAGCGCAGCCAGGGCTGTGAGTCGGAGCTGGAAGAAGTCGCAGCCCCTGAGGTTGAAATCAGCCCCACGTTTAGGCACAACCCGGGGTTTTAAGCCTCACTACAAACCAGACCCCCGCTTTTGAAAAAAACAGGGAGATTCACCTCGAAATGAACCATGTTCTCGATGCCAAAGGGGCACTGGTCCATGGCCGCCGCCGCCCTTAGGGCCAGTTCCATGGGGCTTCGCTTGACCTGGAGCAGAACTCGCGGGCGTGAGGACAATGACTTCCCTAAACAAAACCTAAAAAAAGGAAAAGTTAAATAAGATTTACTTAAATAAATAAAATATAAATAAATAAATAAATAAATAAGTGACTGTCTGCAAAGCCCGTGCGAATACTACAGACGTCAGTAATGCAGCTCGGTTACAAATGCGCTAAGCTATAAAGCCACTCTGTGGAGATCTCTAAGTGTCCCGGGGAAGTGTTCGAATCTTACCCAGGAGCGCCCTTCTGGGGGGAAGAGAGGCTCAGGCCGCCGACGGGTACCTGAGGCCCGGGCAGGCTGCGAGGGAGCCCTCCTCCACTGGTTCACCACGGGGTCTTCCCTCGCGTGCCATTGGCCAGGGCTGAGCCAATCAGCGGAGCCGGTGTTGGGCTGTCAGTCACAGCCATCCGGGGGCGGGGCCGAGGGGCCTGAGAAGAAGAGGGCCTGAGGAGAGGGAGGGGTGTGGGTTGCAGCACCTTGAGTTGGAATTGCCTTTGTGTGTGAGAGAGGAGTCTGTTAATTTAATCTTGTGCATATAGGCAGGGCCTTGAGAGTGCTACTGTGCAGTCCCCAAGTTGGTGGGTGTCTGCTTTTCTGTGTGTTTGTGACTGACCTTTCTTGTTTCTTTGAGTCAGGAAAATCTTGATATGTACTCCGGAGGGAAGAAAGAAATACAAAGAACTGAGAAAGACAGTGCTGCCAGTCAAAGGTTGGTTCTGGTTTTAAATTGTCTCAACTCTCTTCTAGCCATGAGCCTTGTTAGGAATTTTCGGGCCGCAAGGGGCGCGTGAGCAGCCCCTCCTGAGCAAGCGTGGAGACGGGCAGGGGAGAGGACAGGGCTGTTTGTTCTTGCTGTGAGCAGGGGACAGTGGGTGGAAGCTGCTCTGTGGACATACAGTGAAGAGCTGCCATCATGGTACTCGGTGGGAAGTCCCACGAGGAAGGAGGCTGCGTCAAGAAAGGCCGTATGAACTGCATGTGTGCAGTGACAGAAACAGCTTCAGGGTGCCGAGGCCACCGCTAGTTGTGATTAAGGCAGTGAGTGAGATGGTCCTTGTGGGCGCTTTCCAAGTGCCTCGGAATGGGGCAGGACTGCTCGTAGGGACAGAAAATGCTGTGGCAGTGGTTGAGCTGCTCAGATCTCGACAGTCCTCCTCTTGTGGTTTTTCGTTCTCCTTAAAAGAGCGGGTGTGTGCTTTTTCACTTGTGCTGGGCAGTGATTAAAAAAGAAAAAAACAAAAACTCTTGAAACTTCCTGTGAAATTAGGGGTGGCTGAGACACATTACATTTCTCACCTCTTTCACTAACTATGCTGCTTTCTCTGAAACTTGTTTGTATCCTTATTCTAAATGGTTTGGCTTCAGTAGAGCCAGGACACCCTAAGATCCAGTTTTGGGGCCAGTTGTCTCTTGTCAGGCAGAGATGTCCACGTCGACATCGGTGAGTGATGGTTTGGAGATGTTTCAGACCGGTGGTAATGACAGTAGAAGATACTTTGTATTATCTGTCATATACTTTGTATTATACATAGTATAACACTTTGTTATTATATTATATTATAATACTTTGTATTAGCTGTCAGCTTTCTTTGCAACACAGTGTTTGTGGGTCGCTGACAAGAGGCTCCTGGAGGTGTTGGCTGAGATTCTATAATGGGAATTCTTTTGTTCTGGGGCTGAAGTCCAAATCGCCCTCTCATGGTGTGCGACTACGTAAGCTCTTCTTAAAAGGGAAGATCCTTGCGGTAGCGGGAGAGCCTGTTTGGCAGGTGTAGTAGTTTGGGGACAGAGTCGCATTGTGGGCTGGGCCTTGGGGGGTGGGGGCTGTTTGTGCCCCGAGCCCTTGGCCCGGTGCTCACAGCTGGAACAGGCTCTGCAAAATCCTGCTGGAAGGAGCTAGATGAGGGACCTGTGGCCGAGCCGGGGGAGAGGAAGAACCCCTGGAGCGGCCTGGGGACCTGCGGCAAAGCTGCCTTCAAATCAGCTCTTCCCAGGAGGCACTGAGTGCTGTGGTTCTCCTTCAGGAAGCACGGTACGCACCAAGCACAGCCAGAGCTGTTGCTGTGCCAAGAGAAGACTTCCCGCCATGCTGGGGCTGATGGTGACAGTTCCCACCAGCTGTGCATCTCAGGCAGGTGCTGGTAAGATGCCACAGAGGGGGCAACCGCCTGGCTGTCACTTCTCTTGCAGGTTTAAGAGCAGAAGAGAGGCAGGATGAGAGGGTGCATGAGGTGCAAAAGCTCATCAGACAGCTGGCGCAGTAACGATGAGAGCAGAAGGAGATGCAGGTGATGTGGCTGGGACAATGCTTCTGAGGTACCATCTGCCACACAAACACAGAGACAGCCGGAGATGTTGGGATGTCATGGAGCAGGTGAGAAAGGTGCCTGGGAGAGGGGAGAGCCTGGGGAAGTGGGAGACAGAAATGGAGAGGGAGATGGAGGGGCAAAATCTTGGGGGTTGGCAGTAAGGGTGCTCCTGCTGTGCAGGTGCTTGTGAGGTCACTGGTGGCTGAGCAGGATTTAAGGCAGGAGTAGGCCCTGGCTTGTGCAGCTGCTTGTGCTGCCACAGCTGGGTGAGTAGGTGATAGTGTAGAAGGTCACACCTGGCTTGTTCATGTGCTTGTGCTGTCCCATGTGCCTGAAGAGGTGCCTGCCTGAGGGCAGGAGCAGGACCTGGCTTGTGCAGCTGCTTGTAATGTCATCTGTGTTTGAGTAGGTGTTAGGGCAGGAGAAGCCTCTGGCTTGTTGTTTCAGGAATTACGCAGCCGCCAGCGAGACTGTGGTAGGAATTATGTGTGTGCCACCCCAACAGGGCTCAGCCCCATGTTGCCCCTCGCAGAAGACGAGTCGCCAGTCTGCTGAGTAACTCGGTGGTTTATTTACCCGACACGCAGAGCAGTTCAAGCTGTTGCCTCCAGGGAGGGACCCCTACTGCAGATTGCGCACCCCAATTATACCCTTACAGACAGATTCCCCAGAAAATACCGCCCATCACCCAATGCCCAAGTGCAATCGCTTCATTCTGGTTGGTGGTCTCTTGATTTCTTATTGGTTTTCTGGGTGGCCACCTTCTGAAGTTACCTCATTCTCTCAGAATTGTCTCCTTGCTCCTTTTTCAGAAGGAATCACTGATGTTCCCTTTCTCAGCCGGGGTCAAAGGCTTCTTTCCAGCAGTGTCATTTCTCCTTCCAGGAAAGCAGCTGGGCATGAGAATTGTCTTGCCTTGTCCCATCGTTAGGCAGGACAACCAGACAGTGCGAGGGAGGGATCTCCTTTACCCCTGAGAAGGGAAGGGATTCAGCTGAGTCAATTGAGGCACCTCCTCTGGTGTTTTCAGTCCTGGGGACAGGAAGGAACTCGGTTCCCTCCCATGCACACTACATATACATCAAAGGAGGTGGGATTCCTCTTGCCTCAGCTCAGGTGTGCACAACACAGCCGCCCTGGTGGGAGCTCCTTGTCTGGGCTCTGCTGCTAATGACTGGAGGTGGAGGGCAGTGGTGAGCTGCTCAGACACAAACACCTGGTGACATGGGAGGTACTGAGTTGGTCCAGGGTACGTGCAGGGAACTGCAAGCTCTAAGGGAGCAACTCTGAGAGACGGGGCAACATCTAGGGGCATCTCCTTGGAGGTTGTTGGGAAATTCCTTTGTCCAACTGAGATGACAGCAGATGCCAAAATTTAGAGCAACTGCACCTTTTGCTACTCATTATGTTCAGGGCTCCATCACGCATAACAGTCACTTGGAAGGACAAACGCCATAGCCTTCAAGAGACCTTCCCCCAACACCTTGCTCTATCTTTCCCCAACTTTTATTGCTGAGCACGACGTCCTATGGTGTGAGATATCCCTTTGGTCAGTTGGGGTCAGCTGTCCCGTCTGTGTCCTCTCCCAGCTTCTTGCCCACCCCCAGGCTAGTTGCTGGTGGGTCAGCATGAGAGGCAGAGAAGGCCTTGCTGCTGTGCAAGCCCTGTTCAGCGACAGCTAAAACTGCGTTGTGTTATCAGGACTGTTTTGGTCACGGATCCAAAACAGGGCACCATTTGGGCTGCTGTGGAGCAAACTAACTCCGTCCCAGGCAAAAGCAGTGCCGTAAAGCCCATCCTACTCCTGCCGCAGCAGCCACACGCAGCAGAGAGGAGTGTTGGAGCACGCTGGAGAGGCCGATGCATCCCAGAGGCATTTGATGCCCTCTCTCGTAACTGCCCAGCCGCAGCCCACCCCTAAACCCCACCTGCCCGGACGGGCTGCCAGTGGCAGAGACATACTGGTGCAGGGGGCAGTTGGGATTTTTGGGAAAGGACTGGGGAAAAAGGGGATCGCTGATTCCCAGGACAAGATGGGAAACCTATTTCCTCTCTACCCAGCTGTGCCCCCTCCCTGCAGGTGTCATAACACACCTTCACGTGACACAGGCTGATGGCACAGGGAGGTCACCCCAGCAAAGCAGCATTGCCAGGACTTCCCGGCGAGGCCTGGGCACTGCTGAGGGGCTCCCTACTGCTTCCCTTCAGATCTGCTGCACACCCAGGAGCGGGGTCAGGAGGCAGCGGGGCTGTGCTGGGGGACCCTTGCTGACAGGCAGAGCAGGAGCACGTCGGAGAGGAGTTTTGGGCAGGGAGCTGCAAAGAGCATCCCTTTTCCCTGAGCTGAGGGCAAGCAGCAAGCGCGAGGGAGGGCTGCTGCACTGTGGCCGTCAGCTTGGAGCTGAGCTGCTTGTTCCCCACGCATTCCCAAAGTGAGTGCGGTTCTTCTGCAGCCCTCGAGTGAGCGAGCGGGTGGCTTGCCAGCTCCTGCTTAGGAGCACGCGTTGTAGGGGCTCAACACTAGGCGCCGAGTCAGGGATCAGTCCTGAAGGGACTGCTTTCTGTTTAACTAATGCTGAGTTTGGGCTGCGTGTGTATTCTCCTGGAGTGACTGGGCATCGTGATCGCATTTCTCGCAGCCAGCCTGCCGTCATTGCCAGCAGAGAGAACCAAGTGCAGATGGAGAGGACACAGAGAGGCAAGTTTTCTGGTGTTGGGGGGAGATTGCCAATAAAAGGCGTGCATGGCCCCAAAGGGAGAGGGATGCCACGCCTCACATGACAGCCAGGAGGACTAGTGCTGGGGAGCTGCAGAGGGTAGGGATCAGCCCTCTTCAAGCCTGTGTCATCATTTGCTTTCCAGGTTTAAGTTGCAGCCATGCAGGAGAGCCATCCCCTTTGGACACTGTGGCTGTAGGGACTCTGGAGGTCCCCAACACGTGCCATATGGTTTTCATGAGCTTGTTTGCCTCATCGCAGGCCTCTGAGTGGGGAAGACGGCAGATGCTGAGTGCACCCCGCATCACTTTGCTTGCCCTTACAGCAGACCTGAGGTGCAGTCCTCTCCCATCCTCCTGAAGGGGCTCAGGGCTCATCCCCCCTTGCCATGGGAAACGGCCCCACCTCCCCCGCTTCTTCTGCCAGCCTGGGAAGCTTTGATCCCAGATGCACACGGGAGGCCAACCTGCCCCGTGCTCGTGCCGCCTCCTCCTGGTGTCTCTTTGCAGTGCGCTCCCCCCGTGTCCAGGCAGCTCCCCCAGGACCAAGGAGGCGGGCAGGCAGGAGCCAGCTCCTCCAGCCAGGCCCACCGTGGCCCTCCCATCCTCTGAAAACTGCAAGAGAGCACCGCAGGTACGTGCCCTGCCTTGCTTTAACTGCTGTGCTGTCTGAGACTCGGCAAAGGCCTCTTTGTGCAGAGAGCCATCCTGAAAGGATCCCTTGGCCTGCATTCATTGTCACCTCCTTCAGATCTGCTTCACGACAAGGAAGGTGCTGCATGCCCTTCCTGCCTTTTATTGCCCCCTGAGTGGTCAGGGAAACCTTACTGTGGACAGGGGCTATGGGAAATGTGCGAGTCCTTTCCAGGTGGTTGGCAGTGGAGGTCTTGGTCACTCTGCTGTGTTTTGCCAGGACTTGAGGAGCCTGGCATGACTCCACGGCCCCTGATCTGTCAGGGGCAAAGCGCTGCCGACCGAGCGGCTGAGGCAGGGGCACCAACACGGGTCAGAGCCAAAGGAAGCCCCTCCAGGAGCCAAGACTAATCCTGCCTCCTGCTGAGGAGGAGGTCAGGAGCTGTCTGCAGAGTGGGACGGGTTGAAGATGCCGTGACAGGAGCGGCAGGAACAAGCGAGGGCCGAATGGGGGGCGTGGGAAGCCTGGCCTGCAGGGGAGGACCGACAGCTGCCCCAGGTACGGGCAGCCATTGACAGCAATGCGACAGCAGCCACCCTCTCTGTCGCGGCAGCCGGGGTGGCAGGTCTGTGGGGGTGGGAGCACGACTGACCCCCAGCTGCAGGGCAGGGCTTTGCCTGCTCAGCCCCGTGCAGGAGAGGTGGGCGGCAGGGTGCGAGGGGCAAAGCAGCCGCCATCCGTGAGGACGGGCACGCGGTGCCGAGTCTCCCGGCTCCCAGGTCCCGCTGCAGGCTCCTTTCAGGAGGTCCTCTGGGAAAGGGCACCTCTGTTTGCTGTCTGGTTTGCTGAGAGCGTCTCCTCCTTGGCAGGCACTCGGCACTGGAGGCACTTGGACTCCCCACCCTCCAGCCCAGCCCAGGAGAAAGGAGGTCAGCCAGAGGTGGAGGAAGGCTGGAAAGCCTCTCCCAGCAGAGGAGATGGCAGCAGCAGCCCAGCTGCAGAGACTCCAGCCTGAGTAAGTATGCGCTGACTCGGGCCACAGCCTGGGGCAGTCGAGCAGCCATGACCCCGCAGAGATGCCCAGGGGGTCCCTGCGTCCTGGGGTTGTACAGGACACTCTCTGATGTCTCCTACCATGGGCATGATGTGGATTGCCCTCCCAAGCCAAGGCCCAAAACCCACCCGCAGGGTTAAAGGGTGGGTGGATGTGGGACAGGGTGGGCATGTGGACTTGAGGTGGCAAGAAGGGGTCTCCGGCAGAGGGGTGATGTTGCCCTCTTGTTGCAGCCACCTTTCTCCACGAGCCACCCAAGTCCTCAGAAGGCTGGAGCTGCATCAGGCACAGAGGAACATACTCCAGCACGTCACTGAGAACAGGCTGTGTGGAGAGCAGCAGAGGCAGCTCCCCTGGTAACTGTGTCCAAGAAGGGATGGTGCTTCCCCTGGCTCCAGGACCCATCCCTCTACTGAGGGCAGCCCTGGGGGAAGGAGGGGATATCTCTGACACCACTCATCAGACAGAAGGAGGTTTTGGAGGCCGGCTTTAGGCTGGACCTCCCTGCCCCCCAAGGGGACTGCCTGGGCACCCAGAATTGGCTTTCCACGGGGGCAGTAGAAGTCCTGGCTGAAGGCAGAGGGATCCCTCTGATGGCTGTAGCTTCCTCTTTCCAAACTGGAGAGCATGTCCTGCCCCAAGATGCCTTGCCCTGAGGGGGCATACCACTATGGGACAGCCAAGGTCTCAGCCCCACCTGATTCAGCCCCAGGCTGACCAGCTGTACCTGGGACCTTCTCCTGGGCTTGGGCATCAGGGGCCTCTCCCACTTCACAGACACCTTGAGGCTCTCTCGCAAGCAGATCCCTCCCACCGTGGGTGGCCTGAGCGATGCCTGTGGGGTATCTCTGCCTTCTCCCTCTCCATATGATCATACACTTTTCTTTCTTCCTCCCTGGCACTACAGGCTGGTACCGCAGCAGAGGGGCAGATGCTGGGAGCAGCGGCTGTAGCGGTGGCGGTTAGCCAAGGGGCTGGGCGGCTTCTCAGCTGCCGATATGCACCTAGAAATACAAAATCAAGAGCTCTGGGGCTGTTCCCAGCTGGACTGACTGGCCTGTGCCTGGCGTGGATCAATCTAAAGGGATTGTGCACACCCCATGTGTCATCCCAGAACTCCTCGTAGGGGCAGGAGAGATGGAGTCCACACATAGCCCACAGCGCAAAGATGTGCAGCCTCCTGAACTCTCACACCCTTCCTGGGTGGGAAACCAGCCCAGCTGGTACCTCCCTGACATGCCTGGCACGCTCCTGCACACTGCACGGAGTACCACCAGCAGGGCCAGAAGTCTGCACGTGATTACCAGGCTGTGACCACACTGGGACCGTGGAGGTGTGGTGTGTAAATGGCACAGCGGGAGAGCTGCAGTGGAGAGAGGCGGGTTCTTCAGGAAGGGCCATGTGGGAAGGCGAGGAGGTGGACTTGCCTGCTGCTCGGGGTGGGACAGGAGCCGGCTTAGGGGCCAGGGTCAGCAGGCAGACCAACGTGGGTGCCGTGCTCGCAGGTACCTGCTAGGGACCTCCTGTTAATGAGGAGGATGTAGATGAGGAACTCTGAAAGATTTAAGGGAGTTTTTAGAGATGTATCAGTAAAAGAGTGAGGAAGGAATGCCGGCATGGATTTTGCAATCTTGGGGTAGTAGAGCTACATCTATTCTTTTATCAGCAGGTGGAAAAGATTTAGTAAGCCTTATAGCCATTGATGATCAGGCACAATGAGGATATGCTCAGCTGCAAAATGTCAGAGGTGCTGCCAGGCGAGACATTATTGCACCAATGTTGTATCAGTGGTTGTGCGCAGCAGTTTCAGCAGCATATACAGAACCCGTTGGATCAGTGTCGTCCCTCAGAAACTGGTGTGCAATGGAGAAAGGTACTAATTTGGTGCAGCAGGTGGGGATGGCTCATGTGTTGGGTACAGGGTGCAATCCGGAGAATTTAGCAGTGACGAGAAGTATCAAAGTGCAGTTTGTGAGAGGAGCGCCTGCCTCACTAAACCCCATGTGACAAATGCTGTGGGTAATGTAGGTGCCCTAGGAAACACCTTGAGGGAAATTTGGGCTGCAATTTCGGGACCATCTGTGCAGGTGGTGAATAAAGTAAAGACTGCAAAACCAAGGGGAGTTACAGCACAGGTTACAAGGAAACAAATGTGGAATAATCTTGTGCAAGCCAGTATCCCCCGACCAGAAATAGATGGGATCACAGCATCAAAAAGGTTTCAACGATGGCAAAAGTTAGCGTTTATGCAAAAAAAGCCAACCGCCCCCTGCCCCACCACCAACTCCTCACCCCCCTCCACCCTGCCTGCCCCCTCACTGCAAGGTGTGACCTGGAAACAAAAGCACTGTACTTTCCGAGTATTGCCTCAGGGATACACACACAGTCCCTCCATTTGCCGCCTAATGACAGCAGCTGATTTAGCACTATGCTCGGGGACTGTTACTGGTTACCGTTCTATTGATGATCTATTGATTCTGGCTGAGTCATAACAAGAAAGTGAAGCAGCTGCCAAATTGCTGAAAGCGCATTTGCAGGACTGAGGCTGGGCAATGAATGCCAAGAGAGTACAGGGTCCGAGTACTACTGTACAATTTTGGGGAATAGTTTGGCATGGACAGATGAGAGGAATACCAAATCAGGTACAGCAAACAGCCCAGCAGCTTCCTGTGCCCATCGCAGTAAAAGAGTTACAGACCTTTGGGGGACTTTTAGGGTATTGGAGGACTTCTTCCCACATTTGGTGATATTAATGTGCCTTCTGCAGAAATTAATGAGGAAGAAAGTTTTCTGGCAGGGGACCAAGCAACAAGAAGCCTCTGATGCCTGCAAAAATGCTTTGATTGAGCATTTGCAATTATGCACTCCTAAGCAAGGATATCCTTTTGAATTAGAAGTAACAAGTCCAGATGATACACTCTCGGGATTGTGGCGGATGATTGGGACAAGAAATGAGAAAGAACCTGTAGGATTTTGGTCCAAGGCATTACAAGGCTCCACAATACATTATACCCCAACTTCCCCTCTTATTTGACATCACTTATTAGTATCAGATTCTCGAGTTCTTGTATTTCAGGTATCTTCGACAAATACCTGCGTCTTATCTAGAGGAGACGGCATCGGAACGGTGTTGCAAACACAACATCAGGTTGAAGTTCCATCTGAAAAAGTGCACGCCACAGCTCTCCAGTCTGTATGGGCAATTACCCCACATGAGGGTATCAAATCTAGAGTAATATTGGCTGAAGGAGCTGGAGCGACGTCTATGTGTCACTGGAAGGAGATGACACTGCTGCTTTTCTCCCCTATCACAGGTTGGCCACTCGTGCTTTGTAGTGTTGTGCTACGAGCGCATGCCCTGGGTACAGCTCTGACAAACCAACATGCAAATACTTAGATTTGGTCAGCCTCTACTGTCACTAACTCATCTGCCTTTTGTATCAAGGGAAGATGAGCAGCTGCAGGTCTTTTGGTAACTTGTTTCCGTGGCACATCAACCCCAGCAGCTGTACTATAGAACTACACTGTGCAAAGTGGTTTTGGTATTAATGTCTCTCATTGCTCTCTCTTCTGAGTAGGTAACAGCTGTACGCCAGTGAATATTACAAACCCAACTGATGATGGACTGTTTCCTCCCTCGACGTCAGAAATGCTGCTTCGACTTTGAAAACATGTGTTGTTCCAACATAACTGAGGAAGCAGTCAGCATGAAGCAAGACATTCAAAATCCTCCAGGACTTAATGCATCCAGTGAAACAATGTACTGGCAGTGCCCGGCTGGCTGAGGGGTTTAATTTCTTGACAGGAGGAATGGGACACCTGATTCAAAGCTTTACTTTAGAGAGTTGTTTATTTCTTTTTTTATGTGTGTTTATTTCATGCCTCTGTAAATTACTCTGTATTACACCTCACAAGTTTGAATGAACATTTCCAACTTTGTCAGCCCCAGCTGAAGCGGTCTCTTGAGCGAGGGGGTGGAATGTGGGAAAGTAACAGAAGATTGGCGAGGAGGACTGTAAACACGCACAAGTGACGTGCACCTGGGGTGCTGGACAACACATCTATCACACTAATTCAGCCCCGTGTGCTCGCAGATGGAATATCCGCACTTAGATACCGTGAGCCTGGGATGGGCTTAGGGACACCTTATCTGGCATATGGGAGATCACTGCCTTGGTCTTGAAGAAGGTCAGAGCACAGTGGAAAACTACGCCTGCTTGAACCCTTGAAAAGCAGGCGAGAACAGCGAGTTGGAGCTCACGCTGCTGCTAACAAGGACTTTCTCCCGCCCTGTGGCACCTGCATCCCCTGCGTGTGTCCCTCTGTCCGGGCGTTGCTGTGGAGACTCCCCGATTCGCGAGGTATTGAGATCACATTTGTTCTTTGTCTTTCATCCGTAGTCTTGTGGTCGTTCCTGCGTCCTGCCCGAGTTGGCTCACACAGAAGCCTTTTGATTGTATACCATTCCTTAACGTGTGACCAATGCTGTATTATTGATCATTTTTAGTAATCTTTCCACAGGGGGGGATGTTGGAGTCCCTCATGACACCATCTGTGGTGCAGCCGCGGAACCCTGGGGTGCTCCCCATGGGAAATGTTAAAGAAATAGAGACCAACGTTTTATCCCTGGTGCTATGGTTCCTCCTCCCATCCTGCGGCTGGGGCTGTGCCCTCCTCAGTGCCCGACCCAGTGGGACAGGCTGGCACTGCTGGCACCCACCAACCTGGGGGGGTGGCTGTGTCAGGGGAGCTGGGTGGGCTGGAGAAAGGGAGGAAGCACCTCTTGAAACCAGCTGGTCCCTCTCCAGCCACAAAAGCCTCCCCAGAGGCACCAGAGGGGACCCCCAGATCCTTGAAGGGCTGCCCCAGACTCCCTCTGGCCTGCAAGAGTCTCCCCCAGGACCCCATAAGTGCCGCCCAGGACCCCTTACGGACACCCCACTGTCCTCCTAAATCTGGGTTCTTTACCTGCTGGGCAAGCCAGTAACACACAGAGCAGAGGTATTTCTAAGTTTATGCCATTAATCGCAGAAATGGGTGCTTGTCCCAAAACGGGAGCGCTCACACCTTAGTTCCAAAAATCTTCACTTTTACACATTAATTATTACATATTCAAACAATTAATACATATTCACTGTCATTCCCTCCAATGATTGGTCGAGGTTTCTTTGCTTCCCATGTAAATGAGTGCGCAGAGTCTGTCTTCTTTTTCCACTCTTATGTTTTTAATAGGTGGTATCGTTTGGGGAGGTAGTCAATGAGTTGGTGGTCACCATCTCCCCCCGGCCGGAACCACCTTTTACCTGCTTTTCCTCTGATCTTGGCAGTTCCAAGTGGGTTTCTGGGTTTGCTGACCAGGCCTACAGTTCGTCGCTCTCTTGATAGGAATACCCTGCTTATCAACAGTGCTACACTGTCTGCTGGGTAGGTCCTTAACTGAATCATAGAGAAATCGTGTCTACTATTTCCCTATATTGAGAGTAGGTAAATAAATAGCGTTGGGGCAGTATAGAGGACTTGAGCAGCAGCAGGTTTCCTTTGTTGCTTCAATTACATTTTACATTTAATTTTCCTAGTATATGTTGATTTTACTACAACAATTCCCCCCTTTGAGACTTAGCCAAGTCTTTCTGTACTTCAGTGAGCCTCATTTCCTATCCCATATCACTAATACATAAGGTTGAGATAATTGCTTGTTAACGATACTCTTAAGACATCCAAACAAAACACAAACAAAAATCACTACGATCACAAAAATGATTGGGTTTCACAATAGGCTTTGCAGCCATCTGGTCCGGGCAAACTCAAAGCCATGCAAGATCTCGTTCAACCATCCGACTTCTATTGCCTCTCGTAGATTTCTGCCATCCAAGCAGGAGGCAAATTAATTTTTCCTATCTTCTCTTTTGACTGATTCCCTGTCCAATCCATACACCAAGGAGTAGATTGCACGTAATGTCATTCTCCGTGTTCTGCAGTCTTCCACACTGAAGGGAACTGCATTCCCCGAGGGAATCGATCACATGGTCCTGTTTGCTTAACCAATACAGGTTGCTGGGTCTTGTTAATATGCCAACACCAATTTTCAGAATCATTCCCCAGAACCTTCCATTTCCCTAATCCAAATTCCCTTTCCTTTTTCAATTTAAATCTTAATCTTCCGGTTCCATTCATGAAGATGGTATCAAAGGTCCAATTCAAAGCGAGGGTTCAAATTCCCTGCTCCAAAGGAGAGTTTGCTGTCTTTGGTAAAGGCAGACATGCTGTAATTGAACCCATGTTAGGGATTTTACTACAGCACCAGGACACCGCAGCGGACACGCAGTGTCCTCAAGGGCCCGTCCAGCACAAACCAGGAAACCAAAAAAGGGACCCCCGACCCAAAGAGGCCTCTGATTTGGGCAGCGCTTCCAGGAGATGCGGTTTCTCAGCCCCAGCCTGAGAAGCGAGCTGCACCAGCCAGTGAGAACCATGCTTTTGCGGGTTTTCAACTGACAGTCCCCATCTGCCACCCAGTCTGGGGTGCCAAACTCGGATTCCAAAGCCGCAGGTGCAGATGCTGGCAGCCAGCTGCCTGCTCGCAAGGACCCATGCGCCAGCGCCCCGTCTCAGAGCAGCTACGACATCCTTTTGGGGAAGGACACCATGGAGAGAACCCCGAGATCCACCAGCAACTGGAAAACTACATCCTGGAGCCCCTCTGCAAGCGCAGCACCAGCCGCTGCACTGGTGGCAGAGCAACGAGCATCGCTTCCCGGCCATGGGGCAGCTGAGCCGGCAGTACCTTGCCATCCCCGCCACCGCCCTCCTGCCAGACCAGGCCTTCGCTGCTGGGGAAAGCACCCTGGAGCATCGGCGCGGTGTCCTGGCGCCAGAGAACCTGCGCCACATTCTCTTCTTGCATCAGAACTTTTTGGAAGCGGTGCGGAACAGCAGTGAGACTCGCAGCAGGAAACTGCACGTGGAGCCCTTCCGTGGGGTAGCAGTGGTTTAAATCCACATACGGGGCTTTCGGACCTGTATTTCAATACTGTGCAAGGTATTTTCCCCAAACTCCCACCTTTTGGCATCGCTTTGGCAGCACCTGCAGTGAGGAGCGGGCTTAGGGAGGAGGTGTGAACACAATGCCGCTTCTTTGATTTTCAGTTCTTTTTACGTACAAGTGATGAGGAGCAAAAGGAGAATGTGCTGTTAATGTTAATTACCTAATCTAACTCTACTAAATGTGTTTATACTTCAGCTCCCGGTTTGCCTTGTTTTACCCGATTCCCTTTCCCGGGTGGGGAGGGCTCATAGGGTGATAGAATGATTGCCTAAATGACAATAAATTGTTATGGGTCTCTCCAACCATAACAGCACCACCAACCCAGCGGAACGAGTTTTAATTGCTTAAATTAGTTACGGCACAAACAGCAAGAGCAGTCCCAGAACTTTTACATTCACCAACCCAATTTAATAAGTTAAAGACATAAAATTTGCAGTTCATTGCATGCTGTTGATTGCATGCTTTTGATTGCAGAAGCAAGGGCGGTCACAATTATGCCATGGGGGGTGATGATGTTGCTCCTCCTCCTCCTCCTCCGATTGCGCTTCCTCCTCCTGGGAGGCGCCTTCCTCCTCCATGGTTGCTGGAAGCGGCTCTGTGGCATCCCATGCCAAGCTGAGCACCTATCTGCCTCCCTGCGCCGGCTGCTCCGTGGCAGGCAGATGCGCTTGTGCTCCGCGCCGTTCTCTCGTGGGCTTACAGCCATGCGCTGTGTGCCGTTGATCGCGGAAGCGAGGTCACTCGCACCTGTGCCATGAGGAGTGACATTCCTCCTCCGCTGCTTGCGCTTTCTCCTCCTGGCAGGTGCCTTCCTCCTCCCTGGTTGCAGGGAGTGGCTCTGTGGCCAAAGTGGACAGCCATCTGCCTCACTGCTCTGGCTGTTCCCTGGCAGGCAGATGCGCTTGGGCTCCACGCCATCTTCTGGTGAGCTTATGGTCAGGCGCTCCATGCCTCTGATTATAATATCGAGGTCAGCCGCGCTTGTGTGATCTCCTGGTGAGCTTATGGTCAAGCGCTCCATGCCTCTGATTATAGAATCGAGGTCATCCGCGCTTGTGCCATCAGGAGTGGTGTGCCGCCTCTGCTCATTGAGCTTCCTCCTCCTGGGATGAGCCTGCCTCCTCTGCGGTTGCGGGGAGCGGCTCTGCGGCGTTCCACACAAAGGTGGGCAGCCATGCGCCTCGCTGCTCCAGCTCCTCTTCCTTCCAAGCATGCTTGGCATCTGAGGGCCTGGAAGCTCGGCAAACTGTGGGCCAGCTGCAGGGACCCCTGCTTTTATAGGTCCCCAAGAACAGGCAGTGTGAAGTGGCTGATGACATCAGGAAGCCATTGTGATGTTGATTGGGACTGTGGCTGATGCATGTGGCCAACTATGGTATGTTTGGGCGGGGGGGGGCTGTGGCCTGAAACATGCCCAAATGTGGGAAGAGGAGGAGGGTCGAGGGGGCCGAAAGCCTCTTTCCTGGGGCTTGCTCCTGCCCGCCATGTTGCTTGCCCGAGAGAAGGGCCACCCCTTGGGCATAGGGACCACCTTCCAGCTCCCCTCATGAGCCCTGGGCTCCAACTCTCTCCTCATCCCGTGGCTGGGGTCTCAACAACATGGTAGCAACAGTGTTCCAGGAGGACTGGGGGTCCTCAGTGCCCTCCCACTGACCCAGTGCCCTGCAAGTGGCAAAGCCCCCCGTGCTTGATAGTGGCTCTTCATCTGAAGTAGGGGCCTGGGTGGTAGTGTGACAGGCCGCCTTCCACAAGGTTGTGGCTGTCGCTGCCCATCTGGGGAAGGCAGGACAGCTCACCTTCGAAGAACCACAGAAGCATAGAGGTTGGTAGAGACGCTTGGAGGTCTTCAGTCCAAGCTTCTGCTCAGAGCAGCCCCAGCTGGATCCCGTTGCTTGGGACTTAGTTCAGTCATGTTTGGGTACCCTCAAGGACAGGCTTCACAACCCCTCTGGGCCCTTGTGCTGTGTCTGAGGAGCCTCATGGTGACAATCTTTTCCTTTTTATCTAGCTGGGATTTCTTCTGTTCAGCTGTAGTCACCAGTTGGGTCCACCCCGAGCCTCCTCTTCTTGATGCAGACCAGAGGCAGCTCCCTCTGCCTGCCTCTTGTGTGCCCCTCACCATCCCAAAGGCTTTGGGCTGGGCCCACAGCAAGTCTTTTCTTGGGCTGTGGAAACCAGGAGGGGGACAGAAGAGTCCAGATGAAGTTTCCCAAGTGCCAAAGAAGAGAGGAGGCATTTCAATTGCATTTTCTGGTGTCGTTTAATTGTCTGGGGTTTTTTTTAGTGGTTTATTGCCCAGTCTTCTTCCATGTTGTCAGTCACTTCTCTTGCTCTTTTCCTTAAAATGTGTTCATGTAAAGCACTGGGGCATTTGGATGCAATGAAGGAAGTCTGTCCCTTTGTGTCCTTTGCCATTGATTTGTGAGGAGAAGAGCAAGGGGGAAGGAAGAGGAGGACAATCAGCAAATGGTTGCGGTAGCTCAAGAAATCCCTTAACTTGAAGCTGTTATCCAGCAACCTAATCAAACCAAGACCTCTTCCCATTGCAGTTTCTCTCATGGGACCTGTGCTGTGCTTTTTATCGTCTGGACTCTAAGTAGCTATAGATTTTATAAATATTTTTCCAGCTCCCCCGGTGATGATTTTGCAAAGAGAGTGACAGTTCCCTGTTCATGCAGATTGATTTCTGAGGTGCATTGGGGTAAGGACAGTTTTCCAGCCTATTTGGAGCCAAGTGTTGAATCTGACTGGGGCCAGTAGGTGGAGGGAGGTCATTTCCCCCTCTACTCTGCACTGGTGAAGCCACAACTGGAATAATGTGTCCAGTTTTGGGCTCCCCACTTCAAGAGAGATGGGGAACTACCGGAGAGAGTCCAGCATAGGGCAGATTAGATGATTAAGGGCTTGGAGCATCTCCCTTATGAGGAAAGGCTGAGAGAGCTGGGACTCTTTGGCGTGGAGAAGAGAAGGCTGAGGGGAGACCTTCTTATTGCTTCTAAGTATCTAAAGGGTGGGTTGAAGGAGGATGGAGCCAGACTCTTTTCAGTGGTTCCCAGTGACACGGCAATGGGCACAAGTTGGAAGTTCCATTCAAATACAAGAAAAAACCTTCTTTAAAGTTAGGGTGATCGAGCACTGGATCAGGCTGTCCAGGGAGGTTGTGGAGTCCCCTTCTCTGGAGATCTTCAAGACCCGCCTGGATGCAGTCCTGAGTCATGTGCTCTAGGTAATCCTGCTTTAGCTGGGGAGCTGGACTAGATGATCTCTAGAGGTCCCTTCCAACTCTGAAAATTTCATGATTCCTGAAAACCAAACCTTACTCCTATCAGAAGAAAAACAAACCTTACTCCTATCAGAAGAACACTAAAGCCTAAAACTAAGACCTAAAAGATGGCTAACGAAGACCTAAAACCTACACGGGACTATCACCTAAGAGGGAAACGCTATTAAATACGATAACTATTTCTCTGCTGTTTGCTTCTTCTGGGTCTTTCTGGAATGGGGGCGACCTCGTGGTGGTGGATCCTCTGCAGAGCTCAGGTGCTGCCCCCATGCTAGAGGTCGTTGGGGTTTTCTAAACAGAGTAAATTGACCTCGTTGGTGGTCTGAGATGACAGTTGCCCAGTTGCCAGCTGGAGGAGGTCACCATCTGGGCTTCTCTTGGCTTCGCCTCCCTTTAAAAAAACCGTCGGGGCCTTCCAATCATCCCGCGGGTGATGGCATTTCATGTGAGGATTCCTCCCATTGACCTTCCCAAACACCCTGGAAGGGAGAAAACAAACGGAAATTTTTAATTTCTTTTTTTAGTTTCTTAGACCACGTTTCATTAGTTTTATTTTGTGAGTTTCTGCTGTGTTTTGCTGTGTGGTCCTACACAGTTTCTGCCGGTACCCCTGGCTGGTGGGACCTTGCTGGTTAAACAAGAGAGATTGTTGGGGATTAAAATAGGAGAATTAATGGTGCGATTGCTTAAATTTAACAAGGTGGATCGAAACTTGAGCAGCTTTGCTGGGAATGAGTGATGTTGCTTGGCACGAGTGACTGCAGCGTGGAAGCCCTCGGACCGCAAACCGCAAAAAGGAACTTTAGTGGAACCTCTTCATAGTGAAAATAGAGAAACGCTGGGATTCTTCCACAACCGGATGAAGCGGAGCAAGCCTGTAATTCGAGGAAAGGGCCTTCAAAGAGAGCGAGAAAGCGTTTCAGCTGAAGTCAGCAGGAGACAGAGGAGACCCAAGTGCGGATTAGATGGGAGGAGGGTGAAACTGCACGAGTAGAAACAATCCCCACTGCATTGTCGCTCCAATCAGCGCAGAGGAAAAGCAGCTATTAAACAAATCGCTGGGACAAAAAGTCGGTGCATGCAGAACACAGAGGTGCCTGAACACCTCAGGGAATAGACCTTCTAAGGCACTGGAAGACAAGCGACAGGGCACTCTCTTCGGAGATACCCAGCTTGAGCTGGAACAAAGCCACTCTGGGGCAGAGACGGGGCTCCGGACTCTCCTTCCCAGTCGGAAGCTGAGGCTGGATACAGCCACACTGGGACTCCTCTCCCAGAGGAGGTGAGAAAGCAAAGGGGGTCTGGTCCCAACCTCGCGACTCGGCGGGAGGGTCTCCCCACGTCAGAAAACACAGAGCTTTGGGTTTAAAGTCAAACAATACCGCCAGAAGGCTGCGGGGCAGGGGGAACCCTCCAGCTGCCCTTAGCTCAGCTCCCCCTGGGCGCCTTTGAAAGTTTCCATCGGTTTGAGCCCAAAGCAGCAGGTTTCGAGAAGAAAAACGACCAGCTAACCTTCCAAACTCTCTGCAGGGAAACAGCCACATCACCGGCGCCTCCACCCCAGCACGGAGAGTCATGGGGACAGCGGGAGGGACTGCCCGTGCTGCGGGGCGTCTTTTCACAACTCCTCTGCTTTTTCTTGGTGTTTTCCTTCGGCCCGAGCCGGCACCTCTTCTTCGGGCTGCAAGCAGCCTGTAAAGCAGACAGCCTTTAGTTATTTCTCCTTCTCCTCAGCAAGGGGGACAGCTAAAGTGAACAACTAGCTGGAAACATCCCCAATGGCCACAGCATTGAGGGATTTATTTTTGTGCTGGGTGTAACGCGTTCTGTCAGCGCCAGCCTGACCTGGTGAGCTCCTCCGAACACTAAACAGTTAAAAAAACACTGAAATTCAACAGGGAGGAGGGGGTGCAAAGACAGACCTTGAAAGAAAAACTGTATAATTCCTACTGTCCTCAGTGCAACAGCCCTTTCCTCCACAGAAGTCTGTACAACGGGTTTAAAGTGTAGAAGTACTGAGCACTGAAGTGATGTGGTTACCCAATTTCTACCAACAAAATAAAAATATATAAATTCTGTGAACCCAATTCCTGTTTCCAGACAACGAAAGTATTGGCAACCTCTGTGCAGAGCCGGGTCACCAGCAATTCCTTTTATGGAGCACTGGGATGTTACGGAACATCCCTGAAAATCATCAGCAGCAAGTTTAACGCGAATGGGATTATTTCCCAGAGCCCGGGACGATAGCTTCATCGAGGAGCGACATCTCGCACCAACCCCGGGCAGTTTTTCTACCTTCTCTTCAGCCTCTTCCACCTCCTCCTTGTTTCCCTTCAGCTTTTCTTCTGTCCCTTGAGCTTGACCACTGGCAAATCTGACACGTTTTTTCCAGGTGTAGTAGTATTCGACACACTGGGACACGGTCTTCGTCTGAATCTATTGGGAGAAAACTAGAAGTGATTGATGAGGGAAAGACTGCAGGAAAACATTTAGGGCACAGACCCACAACAAATCTGTTGAGTGCTGTTTTTCTGTCCCCCCTTGTCTCTGGTTCTCACAGCACAACGTATGGGTGAGATCAGGCAGAAAATGAGCCTCCTTCTTCTGAAAGGGCTGTAAAGAAGCCTTGGGAAGGCAGAACTGTACGTTATACGGTGGTGGTCAGCGGAACGTGTCAGTATTCTTTTAGTATTTCTGGTATTTTGCACCAGAGATATGAAATATTCTGTGGTAATTACACATTAGGGCAAATTATGTCTTGTACCGGTATCTTTTTAGCGTGAAGCAGCATCCCAAGGACAGGATTCCAACACACCATTCAAAAGATGACTTTTCTGGGTTAAAACTCCCCTCCACGCTAACAACCTGAGACCCGCCTCGGTCTAACGGCTTTACCTTCTTCTGTATCAGGTGCAAATCCTTCTGGTGTACAGAAAAGGCCTCTTTAAACAACTGCTCCTCGAGAGGCATCCAAGTGTCTGCGCCTGGGAAGAAACAGAGACATGGAAACGATTAGACCACTCACCCTGTGCCAAAACCCCACCAGAACAGATTAAAAAGACTGTTTTCCCCACCCCAAAGAACACAAACCATTGCTCGCTCATTTCTAAAAACAACATTTTTGAATCAGAACAAAGGGAACAGCAGTACCTGCTCGCATTCCTGGAGAAGGAACAAGCTCTGCTTCCAGTTTACCTGCGTAATGATAATCAGCCAGGGGATGGGATTCAGGTCGCTGGGGTGCCCCAGACTGCAACATCTCCAGACCCTCCTGCGAGAGTTCAGAGAACAAGACTTAGATTCCCCCTCAGCAGGGGCCAACAGGTCAACTCTTCAGACCACTGGAGGAAGATGGCGCTCAGTCGATGCTCAGCAACAGCGTGTCGGGGTCGCCTCTGCCCATGGCACTCGATGGGAATATTTCCTCAATCCACACTGATGTGTATTAAGAAACCAGAACCTGCGGAGATCTCCACGTACCAAGCTGTGGCACCCCACCGGCCACCACCTCTGGGAGAAGACTGCTCGCTGCTGGAGTCCTTTTGGGCTCATCCCTGCTGCAGGTAGAGCCTCCTCGTGCAGACGCAGCAGACGCCGAGTCCTCTGCCGCAGCTCAGCACTGTGAAATCCCTTCTCCGAAGAAGAGGGAGCAAAGCAGACCCGCTCGGGGGTTCACCGGGGTCAGGCTGGAGGCGTTTGCTCAGCAAGGAGCGCCCAGGGACGGTGCAGTTGTCAAGCACAGGACGTTTCTCCGGGGTAGACCTCGGGTTTTAGCTAATATTCCTTCATTCCCAGCACTGGGAGTAGGAGGACTTCTATTCTCCCAGTTGTCACAGAATTGACAAGAGACAAAACAAGCTCCTATTGATACATGGCGTCTGTCAGCCCACGAGACCTTAACGCAGATGTCGGCCAACAGGCAGCACGCAAGAACTCTGCCCCTTTAGTAAAGGGATTCGAGCCTGCGGAAAAGAAAACTCAGGAGCGACTCCCAGTTCACCCCAGTGCTAAAAGCTGTCCTAGTCCAGCAGGAATTCGAAAACAGCTGCTTCTTACCAGAGCGTCATGCAGGCGGTGCAAGGCATGCTTGAGGTTGGCTCTTTCCCCCGGCACAACGTTGGAGCAGGCGAAGTTGAGCAGATTTGTCACTAGAAATGCAACAAAACCCAACAGAAAGTCAGTTTTCGTCAAGAAAGGAGAAAAGGTGCGATCCAAGGCAGAGGGCAAACAGAGCAGACAGACTGGAGACCCAGAAAAGGCACCGAAAAAAAGGCAGGTTATCCGCTATCGCTCTCTCTGCCTTAAGAGCAGCTTTGGCACCGGCAGCTCCAGAGACAGATCTCGCAGTTGAGGTGGGACAGCTACAAACGGCCCTGACCGTCTCTCCCAGAGGACGTGACTGACAGCGCCACCGGTTGTTATCTCTTCACTGTCCCACCAGATCTGAGCACACATCACACACATAACGACATGGATTCTGCCACCAATACACAGCTGCTAAATATCCCCAGCTGCTGATGATCTGTAAAAAAACCTCCAAAATACAAGAGAATGCTGAGCCCGGTGCGGTGACAGTGCAGCCAGGGCTGTGAGTTGGAGCTGGAAGGAGTCGCAGCCCCTGAGGTTGAAATCAGCCCCACGTTTAGGCACAAACCGGGGTTTTAAGCCTCGCTACAAACCAGCCCCCCGCTTTGGAAAAAAACAGGGAGATTCCCCTTGAAATAAACCATGTTCTCCATGCCAAAGGGGTGCTGGTTCATGGCCACTGCCGCCCTTAGGGCCAGTTCCATGGGGCTTCGCTTGACCTGGAGCAGAACTCGAGGGTGTGAGGACAACGAGCCCCCTAAACAAAACCTAAAAAAAGGAAAAGTTCAATAAGATTTGCTGTTCCTAATAAGATTCACCCATCAAACCCTAACCACTACAACTGGCCCTTTCACAACCAGGCCTGATCACAGAAGAAAACTGAAACATCCCAATTCCCGGTTCAAACACAAGGCATGGAGCTGCCCAGACCCCACGTGTGGGCTGGGGAGACGGGGCCTCTTCTTCTCAAAACCCGTAGGAAGAGAAAGGGCAGGAGTGTTTTCCCAGCCCTGGAAGACCTGTGGGGCTGCCCCAGCGCTGAGATGTGGGGAGAAGGTGGGAGGGAGGAAAAGGCTGCCCAGGAATGGGGTTGGGGGAAGGAGGGAGTTCCAGCCCTGAGGGAAACGCTGCTCCCGGCCTCGCAGGAGGCCGTGGGGCCGCCCCAGAGATGGGGTTAAATTCTGAGTGATGCCCAATTCACCACTATCAGTCCAGGCAGATATAATATATATCAAACTGTTACAGTTCTGGGTACACTAATAGCGCACTGCACCTTCAGCCCCGTCGTGCTCATGAACTAACACGGCCACGCTTCGGTCGCGTTGCGTGAGAAACCCAAACGACGAGCTGCCTACACAGTGCAGTTTGCTCAAACAACAGAGACACGAGTTCTTTTGGATTGCTGGTGACAGTGACTGTCTGCAAAGCCCGTGCGAATACTACAGATGTCAGTAATACAGCTCAGTTAGAAATGCGCTAAGCTATAAAACCACTCTGTAGAGATCTCTAGGTTTCCTGGGGAAGCACTTGGTATAGCCAAGTGTTTGCATCTTACCCACGAGCGTCCTTATGGGGGGAAGAGAGGCTCAGGCCGTCGACTGGTCCCAGAAGTCCATGATGGTGTCTTCCCTCACATCCCCCCTTTCTTGGGCTATTTTTACACTTTTTTTTTATCTTCAAGGTGGAGTTTGAGTGACTCGAGTCATAAATACTTTCATTACGATTGGTGTAAAATTTTCTCGCCTCGCATTTAAAGGCATAGTTTACGAACAATTCAGGGAGCAGACTCAAGCAGGAGTGGTCGCACCTTTGAGACGTGTAGCTTTTGGGATGGAGGTGTGTTTTGGTATTATAATGACATTATAACGAGCAAAGTTCACCAAAGGACAACATTTCATCAAAAAAATGACAGATCGTTGGCTCAGCGGAACAAGTAGCAGTTTATCAGTTCTATAAGACCTTCAAGGGCTCCGTTTGGCCCTCAAGTTCCCAGTTTATCACAGGGGTTTAGCTGCAGTGTCTCCACTCTGCTCCATCCTTCGCACTGTTTTTCTTCCGTGGTGCCATCTCTTTCCCATGTTTGCTGGATTATCACAGGGTTTGGCCTTGGAGTCTCCACCTCACTCCACTCCCCGTGTTGCTCTGCAAGCAATATTGTACAGGGAATCGCAGATGTAGCGGATTCTTCACACACCGGCTGCGGCTGCGTTCTACCCTAGAAACCTTTTGATCTTATACCTTTCCTTAATGTGTGACCAATGCTGTATTATTGATCATTTGTAGTAATTATCCACAACAGGTACAGGTTTGGCCCATGTCAGCTGAAAATCTCAAGAGATCCCTCAGTGGGTGATAACTGGGACTCGAGGGGGGTTGACTTGCCCCGGCCCTCCAGTCCTCGAGGTGTCTGCCTGAATAGTGTCCTGACTCAGGGGAGGTGCTGGCCACAGCTCACTGCCATCCAGGAGAGCTCTAAGGGTCTCGCTAGAATCGCTGCTCATAGGGTCTGAGATAATTTACTCTCATTGGGTATTTTTCCACTCCAGCCCAACTGGACGATGGAATATTCTGGTACTTTCCACTAGTTGTGCAAGTCCAGAACTTGCCAGATCTGCAAGTTCTGGTATCGCCCCCTTTTGGGCCATGACCCAGGTACAGATGTGGTAGGCTGTCAGAGAGTGACAGTCCCAAGTGACACCGGAGGCAGGAGCCAGGCATGTTGCAGGGGTGCCTTAATGCTCTGGTCCTTTCTCTTTGGCAGATACATGTGCCTGACACCTCCTGGGTTGGTTTGTAGCCCAGGGATGGGGAATCGCACCAAGCACCGAGTGGCCAAAGTGGGGCGGGGAGTGGTGGTGGTGTTGCACCACCACACCACAGTGTTTGGGAGCTCAGCCTCAGCCACGAGTTTCAGTTATGGTCAGGATTCGGGTCCGGAGAGCCACAAAGCCTCCGGCTCCAGGGACTGTGGGGCTGGAAAAGGCACGCCAAGGGGAGCACGGCACTCCAACAGCATTGCTCCCTCCACACCTTTATCAATTCTTCCCCTCAGTCTTTACCCAGTCTTTTGTACTTTAAAATACATGTAAAAGCATTTTTCAGTTAATTCGGAAAGTTTTCTTGCAAAGTTCTTTCAGTTCACAGTTCTGATGCCCAGCGAAAATGGCAAAATCTCAAGATCAAACTGAGACTGAGCACCCAAACATCTGACAAACAGCTGAACCATCTCAGAATCTGGCTTTCACACCAAAACAGCTACTTCCTAGAATGCATTACTATTGCTGTTTACGTTAAAAGTCCTCTGAAACTGCTAAGTAAAACTAATTGTATTTATTCATATTAGTAATTATACATTAAAACATAGTCTGTAACAATCATTTCAACTGGAAGCTTTCAGAGCAGACTAAACTTAGTGAATGTATTGATGACATTTATATGTGACCATGCAGAGCATACTTTTTAAATTTATAATCAGTTTTGAAACTTTGTGGTGTTCTTCCTGCATCTCATTTTTGGAATTTGCAGTTTTATCATCTTTTTCCAGTGGATCCAGTTTTTCCAATTGATAACTTCCTTCTTTCCGTTTAGATTTTTCTTGTAAATTGAAGTACTCGCTTCATCTCTTTCTCCTCTCCATGTATTGTTCTCCTTTTCTATTCACTTCTGTGTCTTCTTGGATCTGCTGTCAAAATAGAGAAACAGAACATTTTGTGCCTGATTTGTTGGAGTAAAACTATGTGCTCTTTCAGAAACGCTTTAAGAGGTAAACTTTCAACATGAGACATGAGATAGAGGTTCTAACCTCTGCTTTTGAGACACTTGTAAAATGTTTCCATGGTCCTTAGGGTGTCTCGGGAATGTTTTGTAGCCCGAGTCCTTTTATGAATTGGAAACTGGGCTGATCATCATTCCGCTATTGCAGACGCTTCACAAGCAATTGAACAGAGACAAACAGATCGCATTCATAGAGTCTCTGCTGTGCTTTGGCCAGTGCGACAAGCCAAACCCCACTGCTTCTGGCTCCTCACTTGAAAGGCAAGGACGTACTTTGCTTTCATATCAGTAATGTTGTGAAAACTCAGAAATCACGGGTTAGTCATACAGGCAGAATTACATGTCTGCACACCAACAAAACTGCTCTTTCAGACTACTCAGCGTTGCTTACAATCTTGCAGGGTTTCGGCTGGGGAAGTTTGAAGAGCGCCTTTACATGTCCTAGGTGGGGAGGGGCATGTTGCTTTTACTAAAAAGACTGAATTGTAAACACTTCTGTCAAACAGTTACCTGAATAGTTGTTTTATACTTAGACAAGGGGTTTGCATGTGGATTTCTTCTCCTCCAAGCTGGTGCGTTGTAAGGTCCTGAAGGGTATTTGTCTATAGAAAAAAACATAGACGTTGCCTCTTAATTCCGGCTACATGAGACACGAGATAGAGGTCCAGGAAAGACTCTCAGTCTGATACGTGAATTGAATGTTACATCAGCTGAAGTGTCAATGAAGGCATCAGGTGAATCCTACATTGTCTCTCACATACAAGCTGGTATTAAATACAGACTTTCTCTCTGGTAAAGATAATTTGTAACTTGCAGTGTTTGCATCAGGCTCACAGGATCTTCCAAATGAGGCAATTCTGCCACGGACATCCTTGACCTGAACAAAGTGAATGTTCCCATGCTGAAAACCTTCCCAAAGGCATCAGGTGCTTTTAGATTCAACAAGTCTATAATCCAATCCCCTCCTTTATCTCTGCTTGTGAAAGCACTAGAGGCAAGGCAGCATGATGGTTTTGTTCTAGGCAGTTGATTTGCATCAGAGCATGCTGCATAATGACTAACCATTTTCTGTAACGCTTGGTTAAAAAACATTATCATTAATACTCTGATTTGCTGTTGATTCCAGACTATTTCCATTAATTCCAATTACTAATTGCACAATAATCTCAAAAGTTGCAATTTATACAAAATGTGTAAGTATTACCGTAGTTTTCCATTTGGGTGCAAAATCTTCTATTTATGTCAAGCTGGTTCTTTTGTTTGGAGCTTTTCCCACCACATGGCTCAGGCACTGCTGAAAATAAAGGTAGAGAAAATGGTAATGGTTGTTTCTATGATAAAAATGCTGATCACCTTTTTTTTTTTTAAATGCTTTATCCTTTTGTAACCTGGAAATTTGATAAGATGTATTCTTCACTTGAAGAATGTTTTCTCTGTAATCTCTGTACAAATCTGTGCACATTTCATCAACGTAGAAATTCTATTCTTCAACTACTCTTCATCCCTGAGATGAACCAGTGATGTTGGGATTCATTTAACTTAAATTTATTCATCTGAAAGTAGGGGTTACTTTGTCTGAAAGAAGGTTCCTTGTATTGGAAATTAAGGCAGGGAGGCACCTGAAGAGGAGAACCCAGCTTAGGAGAGATGACTGGAACTGGCAAGATAAAATCACCTGATTAACTTATGATTATTTACATTATTTACCACTTAATTTCTTGATGAAGTGACAGATGAAAAACCACAATTATCCAGAGAAACCATGGAAACGGAAAGTAGAAAGGCAAAAAAAACCCCAGTGATGTACTGTACTAGATTGCATGAAGCTCTATTAGCAATGTAAAAATAAAGGGAAAGATGTATAATTATTGTTATGTCTGAAAAAGATTGCCAAAAAGAAAGATACAAGACTCAGAATCCCACCTGTAGGCTTCTTGTCAAATTTATGACATAGTACATACTATCAAGAGGAAACGGAAAAAAGATGAAGGAAAATATCATAGAATCGTAGAATCGCTGAAGTTTCAAGGCTCCTTTAAGATCATCAAGTCCAACCATTAACCTACCCTGACAAAACCACTTCTAAACCATGTCCCCGACTACCACATCTACCCTGTTTTTAAACACCTCCAGGGATGGCGAATCCACCACCTCCCTGGGGAGCCTATTCCAATGTTTAACAACCCTTTCAGTGAAAAAAATGTTTCCTAATATCCAATCTAAATCTCACCTGACATAACTTGAATCCATTTCCTCTCGTCCTATCAGTTTTCACCAGGGAGAAGAGGTCAGCTCCCACCTCTCTACACCCTCCTTTCAGGTAGTTGTATAGGGTGATAAGGTCTCCCCTCAGCCTCCTTGTCTCCAGGCTAAACAACCCCAGTTCCCTCAGTCGTTCCTCATAAGATTTGTCCTCCAGACCCCTCATCAGCTTTGTAGCCCTTCTCTGGACATGCTTCAACACCTCAATGTCCTTCTTGTAGTGAGGGGCCCAAAACTGAACACAGTCCTCGAGGTGGGGCCTCACCAGTGCCAAGTACAGGGGGATGATCACTTCCCTAGTCCTGCTCACCACACTATTCCTGATACAGGCCAGGAAGCCGTTGGCCTTTTTGGCCACCTGGGCACACTGCCAGCTCATGTTCAGCCAGCTGTCCACCAACACCCCCAGGTCCTTTTCTGCCGGGCAGCTTTCCAGCCACACTTCCCCAGGCCTGTAGCGTTGCATGGGGTTATTGTGGCCCAAGTGCAGAAACTGGCACTTGCCCTTGTTGAAACTCATACCATTGATGTTGGCCCAATGATCCAATCTAAGTCTCTCTGTAGAGCTTCCCTATCCTCCTGGGAATCAACACTCCTGCTTAACTTGGTGTCATCTGCAAACTTGCTGATGATACACCCTATGTCCTTATTGAGATCATCAATAAAGACGTTGAACAGAAATGGTCCCAACACTGAGCCCTGAGGCACACCATTTGTGACCGGCCGCCAGCTGGATTTAAATCCACTGAGCACCACTCTTTGGGACCTTCCAGTCAGCCAGTGCTTGATCCAGCGGATCGTATGCTCATCCAGGCCGTGCGAAGCCAGTTTTTCCACAAGAATTGTATGGGGGACAGTATCGAATGCTTTTTGAAAGCCCAGGTATACAATATCAACAGCCTTTCCCTTGTCCAATATTCTGGTAATCTTGTCGTAGAAGGAGATGAGTTTCGTCTGGCAGGACCTGCCTTCCATAAACCCATGCTGACTAGGCCTCACCCCCTGGTAACTAGGCCTGATCCCCTGGTACTAGGCCTGATCCCCTATATATATGGGGAAAAATTAAAAGTATTTCTATCCTCTTTGTAATATGCTATCTTTCATCATCACCAAGTTCAAAAAGCGGGGAGGATGGGCAAATGATGTCATAGTTTCTCCCTCTAACAGTAATTTAAAAACTGGTAAACATTGTCTGAGAAGATGGAAAGTACTTGCCTTTCTGCAAGTCTCGCCCGGTCGCTTCCAAGGGTAATAGCTCATTTTCCTGAGGTGAAGACACAGGTTTTGTTGATTGGTGTTCGTGAGGGTACGGAATCTTGTAATACTCAGCTAAATATATCCCAAGAGGGAAAAAAAATGCAAAGTTTACTATATTGGCAGCACTGCTGTTTAGGAAAGAGTGACTAATTCCATACTTACCAGATTTATAGCACATTTCCTTTATTGCTCTTTCCTCTTCAATATCTGCAGCAGTCTTAGGCACCCAATTAGAAACATCTATAGGATAGATTTTTAAAAGATTACTAGTTATCTATACAAAGGCCTTCAATAATTCTTAATAATCAAATACCACAATGAATTTCATTTCTGTCATGGGTGTTTCTTTTCTCACTGCAACCTCTGCTTCTGGACAGAAAAATGATTCCGTAATATTAGGTATTGCCAAGTGCAATGGAATTGCAGTTACAACACCTATTAAGAAGTTAATGTTTGTTGATTTAAAATGAGTTAAAAAAAATCTTCAGTCCTTATTTGCAAAACAGTCCTTCATTTACACCCAAAAGGAAATCTTGTGACTAAACATGTCCCCAGGGAGCGCTTGTCACAAAACCTCTGCCCAAAGTTACTGTCCTGTAACGTCTGCCAGCAGAGCTGGTGAAATGAGCGCTCCTTGTCTGTCTCAGTTCAGGCTACTAAGACGAGCAAAGCCCTGCTCTTTCTGTTGTTGAAGTTAACGTGGCCAACTCAGACTGAAACCGAGTTTGGAGGCCCTCACAGGCAGCCCTGCCCGCTCACCCAAAGGACAGCGGGAAAAGGAAAGGCAGCTCGGGGCTGCCTGAGACCTAGCACCGTCATTTGCAGGGTGCACGCAGGAGAGTAGGTTGTTCTCTTACGCTCTGGGAATGTGCAATTCATTCCATCACTATGAATCTCTCATCTCTGAGTGAGATACAGTCAACGGTTTAACTACAGTTCACAAAAAGGGAATAAATAATAATGTAAATATATATATATAGACACTGCAGTTAATCTAGTGAAGAGTTTTGTCTGGTTTCTCTTCGCTAGACTCGAGAGTAACTTTCTGCAATAAAATGAGACTGCCTTCACAGTTTAGGAAATCAGTCAAACAAATTATTTAAGTTGAAGTCACTCAGCTATCTTTTGTAAACAAACCTGTGACTTCACCTTCAGGGATGAGTGTGTAGAGCCCCTGTTCCAAAGTTTGTTTCCCGGGAAAGAAGTACCTCCTGAATTTGTGATTTCATCCCCAAATTTTGAGAATTTTTGAATGGCGGATCACATCATCTGAATAGTGGATCACATTTTAAACTTCATTGAATGAAAAAGAAGTGAATTGTACCACCATTGAAATATACAGCTAGGCAATTCACAGGAGTTAGAAAACATTGCCTCACTCACATCTGGGAACTACCAGTTCCAATATTTTGAGGATTAGCTGGAAGCTATTTCCAAAACCTGTCAACAACTCTTTTCTAACAATGTAATTGTTATTATAATACATCAGTTGTGATGTATACACTGCAAGAGTCCAAAAAACCCATTCTGCTTCCTTGTAAAAGAGAGAAAAAAACTCTTTACAGTTCTCTTTCTCTTCGTCATCCTCTTCCTCCTCATCATCATTGAGGTTTATAATCAGTGGAGGGTGAACGGGTAGTAAAATATTCTTTTGATTTCTGAGTGATTCTTGATGATGAGGCAGAATCCCTTCTTGTACACCCTGTGGCAATGGGGCATCTGCAGACAAGAACATTATATTTATTTTATTAGGAGGGAACTAGAATATCAAGTCCAGGTTCAGACCAGCAGGTACAGTTTTTAAATCATTATATTGAAGGAATCATTAAATAGACAGATTGTGCCTTTTAGGAAAAATCTTCTGCGGAGGTTGACGTCTTCCAACTACAAGAAAGTAGGAAAGACGCTCTCTTCCGAGAGCATCTCCCAACTACAGAGAGTAGGAAGAATCATGGGCACTCACTCCTCTGACTGGACAGATGAGGCAGTGCTGAATAAGGCCTTTTGAAAAGAGGAACATTTTGACCATTCTACGCTATTTTAAAAAGGCTGGCTGTCTCTTCCAGCTGGTGGATAGATTAATTTGAGGCAGAAACCTTCTTTCTTCCAATACCTTTTAAGATATTTACAGCTTAGGGAAACACACAATCAGTAATACCTGGGCTGAAGTGAGTGAGTTCAGGACCCCACCTGTGAAACTCGTTTAAACATGCTGAATAATAGGCAGGCCTGTATCGCTCCTCATGGCATCAGTTTTGGAGGATTTAGCAATGCTAAGATTACCTTTTTTTGGCTTGTAGACGTTCTTTTGCTATCAATTTTCTGAATCAGAATTCTCTTTACTAAGTACAAAATGTAGATTTTGAGAAAGAATATCAAGTTCACAAAAATAATTTGCACTTAATTAGAAGAAAATCAGAAAAGATATTCTTTTCCTTAGGAATTTATATCTACCCATAATATTTGCAGCAAAACCATTCCAGTACAGGGATAGCATTTTCTGAGAGCCAGGAAATGCAACGGACTGAAAATAAAAATGATGAAAAATGGTAAGTCTATTTGTACTGTTCAAGCTGACCAATTTGCAGCTCTATATACAATCAGGATTCTGTGCATTATATTAAAAATATCAAAGAAATAAGATGAAGCGTGGGCATTTTCTGTTATTCCAGTTGCTGTTATTCTTCCGCATCTCTTGCTTGCCTAGGAGCAGCATGTGTATCCTAGCAAACCCATTTCAATAACACTCCTGCAGATCTGATTTGTTGTATTTCATGCCAGAGAAAGTAAGATACAACACTTTATCTTGATAGAGCCTTTGTCAGTGTCCAGAATAGGATATTATTAGCCCTGGGTAGTGTATGCCAAATCAAACTTAAATTCGTTTAACAAGATTTCTAAGTATTAAAATGAATCAATGCACTTTTCATATTTGCAATGTTATTGTGCAGCACACGAACTTTGAATTCATCCATATTGCAGTAAAAAGAAAAAGGCCTGCGTCCATTTTCTCTTTCTGATTGTTGGACGTTGCTCTTCTACAGGATGCCCTTGTCCGCAGTGCCTCTTAGGCACAGTCTCTGACTCACACCAGACCCAATGTCATGCCTATGTGGTGGGCACGGCAGCACCAGCTGCCTGGCGCCGACACGGGGGAAGTGGAAACTGCACTGAAAGCAGTATGGGCACTCACAGAAAGAGCACACAACCCCTTGCCATGGGGTTAGTTAGGCTCAACATGCCCAGATATGACAGGCTACCCTTTCCTGGGGGAATTTCAGGAACTCAAGGTGTTTGCTTCTGACTAGAGGTCTCTCTGGAGTTCTCTGGTGACACCTGTCCACAGCTCTGGAGATAAGGCCCAGGAACAACTCTGGTTTAGTCCACTTCTTCATCCGTCTATGACACGCCATGCCGACTCGCTGAAATGAGCAGTGCTGGTACAGGCACGGCCGCAGCGGAACCCCTTTTTGGCAGCAAACCGGGCCTTTCTGGAGCTTTTCTGAGGCAGGAAAGGCTGGGCCAGTGCAGGGACACTCGCGGGGTGTTATCAGGATGGCTGTGACAAGCCAAGGGATGACACTCCAAGGTATGAGGGATGGGGCGCGAGCGAGGGCCCTCAGCCTCTTGCTCCAAGATGTGCTGGGTATACTGCAGCACACTCGTAGTCTTATGAAGAGGAGCCAGGGGCTCCTGAGGCAATAGGAGCCAATGGGGAAACACAGGTAAACACCTCAAAGGAAGGCCACCTGGAGAACAGCACAAAGGAACTGCAGCCACTCCAGCCACTAAGTCACCTTCAACGGGGACCCAGCTTAAGTGCCTCTATGCAAACGCACACAGCGTGGGGAGTAAACAAGAGGAGTTAGAGACGTGTGCACACCTCCAGGTCCATGATCTCATTGCCATCACAGAGACGTGGTGGGACGGCGCCTATGACTGGAGTGGTGGAATAGAGGGATACAGGCCCTTTAGGAAGGACAGGCAGGACAGGCAGGGGAAACAAGCAGGGGGTGTTGCCCTCTATGCCAATGACCACCTGGAGTGAGTGCATGGAGCTCCACCTAGGGATAGATGAGGAGCCAACCGAGAGTTTGAGAGTCAGGATTAAAGGGAACCAATCTTTGTCGGTGACAAGGATAGTGGGATTGAGTGCACCTTCAGCAAGTTTGCCATTGACACCAAGCTGCCTGGAGTGGTTGACACGCTGGAAGGAAGGGATGCCATCCAGAGGGACCTGGACAGGCTGGAGAGGTGGGCCCATGCCAACCTCATGCAGTTCAACAAGGCCAAGTGCAGGGTCCTGCACCTGGGTCGGGGCAATCCCAAGCACAAATGCAGGCTGGGCAGAGAATGGATGGAGAGCAGCTCTGAGGAGAAGGACTTGGGGTTGCTGACTGACGAGAAGCTCAACATGAGCCGGCAACGTGTGCTCACAGCCCAGAAGGCCAACCATATCCTGGGCTGCATCAAAAGAAGCGTGGCCAGCAGGGCGAGGGAGGGGATTCTGCCCCTCTACTCCATTCTTCTGAGACCCCACCTGGACTATTGTGTCCAGCTCTGGATGCCTCCACATAACAAGGACATGGACCTGTTGGAGCGGGTCCAGAGGAGGGCCATGAAGATGATCAGAGCACCTCTGCTGGGAGGACAGGCTGAGAGAGTCGGGGGTGTTCAGCCTGGAGAAGAGAAGGCTCGGGGGAGACCTTATAGCAGCTTTCCAGCATCTGAAGGGGGCCTACAAGAAGGCTGGAGAGGGACTTTTTACAAGGGCATGTAGTGATAGGATGAGGGGTAATGGCTTCAAACTGGAAGAGGGGAGATTTAGATTAGACATGAGGAAGAAATTTTTCACTCTGAGGTTGCTGAGCACTGGCCCAGGTTGCCCAGAGAAGTTGTGGATGTGTTCAAGGCCAGGGTGCATGGAGCTTTGAGCAACCTGGTCTAGTGGGAGGTGTCCCTGCCCATGGCAGGGGACTTGGAACAGGATTATCTTTAAGGTCCTTTCCAACCTAAACTATTATATTATTCTATGGTTCGATGGCTTGCTCTCACTTTGGCTTCCCCCGATTTCTGACATCTGTCTTGGTTCCCTGCCCTGGAGTCTTACCCCGTTCCAGGTTCCGGCTGTCTACTAGGACTCCTGGTAGACAAGAGCTCTTCTTAGAATGGACTGAGGGAAAAATCCCAACTTATAATTTTTTTTTTTCCATAAATACTCTGATTTTCAGATATTATACTGCCTTGTACACTAGTACTGTACTTCAATAGCCTGCATCCAGTGTTCAAGCCTGAAAAATTTATTCGAAACGATGAACTGGAAGTACACCTGCACACACAGCATTGTAATCTGATGTTATCTGTCTGAGGGGGGTCTCATCCATCTCACATGTTGTGCTCTGTCAACAGATATTGCTACTCGTGGCCCTACCAACCTCCTCCCACCACCACACACACTACTTTTCGTTTCTCTTACATCATCACCTGCCTACTCACCACTTTTACTACTAGAAAGATTTGATCTAGCAAATACCCAAGTAAAGCAACACTTTTACTCTGTGGACCTTGGCAACCTAAATTGCTGTTTGCGAGTTCATCTTTCATGTCACTGACACTTAGGAAGATCCCTAAAATGACAGCTAAAAAAAATCATACGCAACCCTATTCAAATGCCAATTTCCTTTCTTTGCCTTCAACTTGCTGGGATAGCAGATCATACCTGATTTCTTTGCCATGGTGCACATCTTGACCTTAACATATACGACATAAGCACAGGAAGTAAGCACTAGGAGGACATTCTCCTGCATCTACTTACTCTCACGAACAAATTGTTGACAATATGTTTTTACTCACTGTTGCTAGGTGGCAAAAAAAGTCCATTTATATAACGAGGTTTGCTATGATGGAATGCACAAGTGATCCTCAGACAGCCTGAGGGTTGTCTTTCCCAGAAACAGGAGATGTTGCTGTTCTTCTGCTGCAGGAGAAAACAGTTTTCAGGTATTGTAAATACAACAATAAAAAATGACTAAACGGATTAATACGGGGTGTGCTGCTGTGAACACAGCCAAGAGTTTTTTCACAGCGACAGAATCTGCACCTGGAACCCCCATGAGGAAAACGACTTTGTGGGTAAGTCACGCTAGATTCCCATGCTCTAGTCGTTGCCTGAAATGTGAACGTCCTCTTTTAAAAATTCTTGGTTTTAATTAACGGGGGAGGTGATTCAGTAGTCCAGGTATAACAGTATTATGGTGACAAATAGACACTTGGGTTTGTATCCTGGGTATGAACAACATCCCAGCTGACATCTGTAAGTGCCAAGTTGCCGGTTATTTCTTAATGGGTTTCTGTGTAATTTTTTAGAGGAAAACAAAGTCACATTTGAAAATATTTGAATATTTGAAGGTCAGTTTCACCCAGTTCCAGACATTAACAGCTGGGTCTAGGAGCAGCATCTCAAAACCACGCCGCTTTTGGTCTCTAGTCAGTACGACTGGGCCATCCCCTGAGACATGATGGGGTCTGGAGCCAAAGGCCATCACCCAGGTATTAACACCTAAATCCCCAGTGCTGAAATGGATGCAATGACAGAGAGCCCTACACCCACCCCCAGATTTTCACCAGGTGCAATATAAATGTTTCTTTGAAGAACAAACCTGTTTTGAAGGACTTTGTGTTAAATAACGGATTTTGCAGAAATTCAGGTAGTTGCTATAAGCAGAAATTACAAACATGGACTACTTATTCAGAATCAATATAATGTTGGTTCAATAAGAAAGTGATGAGCTATCCTCATGTGCGGTTTTTAACTTGTGTGTTCTTTGGGTATCTGAGCAGAGTTCCCAGGAGAAATTGCCCATAGTTTAGATGATCATTAGCTCTTCTCACCACTTCCAAAGATCAGATATTTGATCTACAGATGCTGCCATAACCCAGGCAGAGTGACATATCAACTTCCAACTTTACACAATAAACCTCCCCTTCAACATGACATGTCAAGAAAATCAAGGATACAAACCACTCTAAAATCTACAGCATTTACCTGTGCATAGCGGGAATAAAAATGGAAATAGCAGTCATTCCCAGCTGTGGCCATTTTCCCCTTTTGTGCTTCTCCTCCACTCTCTTAATACTGCCAGAACATACACGAAAACATTAAAGCTATCAACAGTCAGGCAAACCGTATTCTCATCCTGAAAGCAGTACTTTTCTTTCAAAAACTATACCTTCAGAACCTTAGCTCTGCTTCTTTTTTGAAACAAAACTCCAACGGACAGAAATACGCTCAAATGAAGGAGGTGGTACCTGCTCCAGGCTTTCTGAAACAAGACGGCAGTTGCCAGCCGGTATAGAATGTTACATTTCCAAGGTTCCACGGTTGCCAGACGCTCCTCCAGCTTGTGAGATCATCAAGATGGTGCTATGGGACCTGTCCAGCTTGAACATCTTCCTTTATCTCCATTGCTTCAGAGTAAAGTACGGAAAATTGGACAGTTTCAAAAAGTGTCCCGTTCAGCTTAACGTAAAAAGGAACAAACCCATTTGGCGGGGCTTAAATCGTACCCAGCTTCTTGCTGCAGGAACTGAGGTCTTTTAGAAAAAAATCTAAGACAAACCTCATTCTTTGACTGTTTTTTAACCAAAATCTTTGTGCTCATTGTGTTTCTTACTGTTCTTTGGATGGAGAAACTTGCTGCTTCCTGTTAGTACACTGTTAACCGTTACCTGTTCACACTGCTGGGGTTCATTGCTTTCTCGGGCCTCCATGATGTCCACTGCCACAGCTCAAGCAGCAAGAACAGCGTACACTCGTGTCCCTAACCTTTGTTCCCATTCAGGTCCCAGGCTGCCCTGAACAAAAAATATTTTGGGGGGGAAATGAAGTTTCAATCCTGGAAAATGGTAAGGCATACTGTTATGCCCAGGACATGGGGTCACATTTACAACACTGAGTGACATCACTGACTTGGAGAGGAACACTTCAGAGCACTGTTAGACCAAAACCTGGGAACTTAGGAGTAAAGCATAAAAGGAAGAGCAGAATGGAAAAGGAGCCTGTGGAATGATTACTAAAAATGATCGTTAATACAGCACTGGTCACACATTAAGGAAAGGTATAAAATCAAAAGGTTTCTAGGGTAGAACGCAGCCGCAGCCGGTGTGTGAAGAATCCGCTACATCTGCGATTCCCTGTACAATATTGCTTGCAGAGCAACACGGGGAGTGGAGTGGGGTGGAGACTCCAAGGCCAAACCCTGTGATAATCCAGCAAACATGGGAAAGAGATGGCACCACGGAAGAAAAACAGTGCGAAGGATGGAGCAGAGTGGAGACACTGCAGCTAAACCCCTGTGATAAACTGGGAACTTGAGGGCCAAACGGAGCCCTCGAAGGTCTTATAGAACTGATAAAGTGCTACTTGTTCCGCTGAGCCAACGATCTGTCATTTTTTTTGATGAAATGCTGTCCTTTGGTGAACTTTGCTCGTTATAATGTCATTATAATACCAAAACACACCTCCATCCCAAAGGCTACCTGCCTTCAAGGTGTGACCACTCCTCCTTGAGTCTGCGCCCTGAATCTTTTGTAAACTGTACCTTTAAACGTGAGGCGAGAAAATTTTACGCCAAGCGTAATGAAAGTATTTATGACAAGAGTCAATCAAACTCCACCTTGAACATAAAAAATAGCATAAAAATGGCCCAGGAAAGGGATGATGTGAGGGAAGACACCATCGTGCACTTCTGGGATCAGTCGACGGGCTGAGCCTCTCTTTGCCCCCATAAGGACGCTTGTGTGTAAGATTCGAACGCTTGGTTATGCCAAGTGCTTCCCCGGGAAACTAGAAATCTCTATATGGAGTGGTTTTATACCTCAGCGCTTTTGTAACCGAGCTATATTGCTAGCATCTTTAGCATTCGCACGGGCTTTGCAGGCAGTCACTGTCACCGGCAATCCAAAAGAACTCGTGTCTCTGTTGTTGAAATAAACTGCACTGTGTAGGCAGCTCGTCGTTTGGGTTTCTCATGGAAAGCGACCAAAGAGTGGCCGTGCCAGTTCAGGAGCATGACTGGGCTGAAGGTACAGTCTTCTGTTAGTGTATTCAGAACTGTAACAGTTTAAAATATCCTAAAGGTGCCTGGGCTGATAGTGCTGAATGGGGCATCACTCAGAATTTAACCCTAGCCGCACCTCGCCTCCCGCCTCGGTGAGGAGTGTTAGAACGCGAGGGAGTTTATTTTCTGCCAAAACTATTTTGCCCCTTCACCGAACACCTTTAAACCTCCAAATGGTTTAGCAGTACCGATGATCAAGGTCCAGGTCACGGGAATACTCACTGGTGCTGTTTAATTCAATCCCACAGATGCTGCCAAAAGCTCACCCTCAGACAGCATCCCACGCTAACATACGCAGGGGCGGTTTCTTCACACTGCCTCAACGATAGAAGAGGGGCTCAGTATCTCCAGAATACAGCCTAGAGAGCATCTGGTGTCAAGACAAGTGTTCACTTGTAATTAATTTTTTCCATTACTGTGACGAACAGGTAGAAGGGGTGTGTGGGGTTTTTTTTTGTTTGCTTGTAAACTTTTTAAATAAAAAAGGGAACAAAAGACATCAAGTATCTACAAAGACACAGGCCTGTAAAAACTACGTAAAAACTAGCAAAAGCTATGCCTGCTTGAACCCTTGAAAAGCAGGCGAGAACAGCGAGTTGGAGCTCACGCTGCTGCTAACAAGGACTTTCTCCCGCCCTGTGGCACCTGCATCCCCTGCGTGTGTCCCTCTGCCCGGGCGTTGCTGGGGAGACCCCCCAATTCGTGAGGTATTGAGATCACATTTGTTCTTTGTCTTCTGTGGTCTTGTGGTCGTTCCTGCGTCCTGCCCGAGTCGGCTCACACAGAAGCCTTTTGATTGTATCCCTTTCCTTAACATGTGACCAATGCTGTATTATTGATCATTTTTAGTAATCTTTCCACAGGGGGGAACGTTGGAGTCCCTCCTGGCACCAGCTGCAGTGCAGCCGCGCAACCCAGGGGTGCCCCCCATGGGAAATGTTAAAGAAATAGAGACCAACGTTTTATCCCTGGTGCTGTGGTTCCTCCTCCCGTCCCGCGGCTGGGGCTGTGCCCCCCTCAGTGCCCAACCCAGTGGGACAGGCTGGCACTGCTGGCACCCACCAACCTGGGGGGGTGGCTGTGTCAGGGGAGCTGGGTGGGCTGGAGAAAGGGAGGAAGCACCTCTTGAAACCAGCTCGGCCCTCTCCAGACACAAAACCCTCCACAGAGGCACCAGAGGGGACCTCCAGATCCTTGAAAAACTGCCCCAGACTCCCTCTGGCCTGCAAGAGTCCCCCCCAGGACCCCATAAGCGCCGCCCAGGACCCCTTACGGACACCCCACTGTCCTCCCAAATCTGGGTTCTTTACCTGCTGGGCAAGCCAGTAACACACAGAGCAGAGGTATTTCTAAGTTTATGCCATTAATCGCAGAAATGGGTGCTTGTCCCAAAACGGGAGCGCTCACACCTTAGTTCCAAAAATCTTCACTTTTACACATTAATTATTACATATTCAAACAATTAATACATATTCACTGTCATTCCCTCCAATGATTGGTCGAGGTTTCTTTGCTTCCCATGTAAATGAGTGCGCAGACTCTGTCTTCTTTCTCCACTCTTATGTTCCAAAAGTCTCCACTTTTACACATTGATTATTACATATTCAAACAATTAATACATAGTCACTGTTATTCCCTCTAATGATTGGGTAAATGAGTAAATGAGCGTGCAGACTCTGTCTTCTTTTTCCTTCTTTTTAATAGGTGGTATCATTTGGGGAGGTGGTCAATGAGCCGGTGGTCACCATCTCCCCCCGGACGGAACCACCTTTTACCTGCTTTTCCTCTGATCTTGGCAGTTCCAAGTGGTTTTCTGGGTTTGCTGACCAGGCCTACAGTTCGTCGCTCTCTTGATAGGAATACCCTGCTTATCAACAGTGCTACACTGTCTGCTGGGTAGTTCCTTAACTGAATCATAGAGAAATCGTGTCTACTAACTATTTCCCTATATTGAGATTAGGTAAATAACTAGCGTTGGGGCAGTATAGAGGACTTGAGCAGCAGCAGGTTTCCTTTGTTGCTTCAATTACAGTTTACATTTAATTATCCTGGTTTATGCCAATTTTACTACAACAATTCCCCCCCCTTGAGACTTACCCAAGTCTTCCTGTACTTCAGTGAGCCTCATTTCCTATCCCATATCACTAATACATAAGGTTGAGATAATTGCTTGATAACGATGCTCTTAAGACATCCAAACAAAACACAAACAAAAATCACTACAATCACAAAAATGATTGGGTTTCGCAATAGGCTTTGCAGCCATCTGGTCCGGGCAAACTCAAAGCCAAGCAAGATCTTCTTCAACCATCCGACTTCTATTGCCTCTTGTAGATTTCTGCCATCCAAGCAGGAGGCAAATTAATTTTTCCTATCTTCTCTTTTGACTGATTCCCTGTCCAATCCATACACCAAGGAGTAGATTGCACGTAATGCCATTCTCCGTGTTCTGCAGTCTTCCACACTGAAGGGAACTGCATTCCCCGAGGGAATCGATCACATGGTCCTGTTTGCTTAACCAATACAGGTTGCTGGGTCTCGTTAATATGCCAACACCAATTTTCAGAATCATTCCCCAGAACCTTCCATTTCCCTAATCCAAATTCCCTTTCCTTTTTCAAATTAAATCTTAATATTCCGGTTCCATTCACGAAGATGGTATCAAAGGTCCAATTCAAAGCGAGGGTTCAAATTCCCTGCTCCAAAGGAGAGTTTGCTGTCTTTGGTAAAGGCAGACATGCTGTAATTGAACCCATGTTGGGGATTTTACTACAGCACCAGGACACCGCAGCGGACACGCAGTGTCCTCAAGGGCCCGTCCAGCACAAACCAGGAAACCAAAAAACGGACCCCCGACCCAAAGAGGCCTCTGATTTGGGCAGCGCTTCCAGGAGATGCGGTTTCTCAGCCCCAGCCTGAGAAGCGAGCTGCACCAGCCAGTGAGAACCATGCTTTTGTGGGTTTTCAACTGACAGTCCCCATCTGCCACCCAGTCTGGGGTGCCAAACTCGGATTCCAAAGCCGCAGGTGCAGATGCTGGCAGCCAGCTGCCTGCTCGCAAGGACCCATGCGCCAGCGCCCCGTCTCAGAGCAGCTACGACATCCTTTTGGGGAAGGATGCCATGGAGAGAACCCCGAGATCCACCAGCAACTGGAAAACTACATCCTGGAGCCCCTCTGCAAGCGCAGCACCAGCCGCTGCACTGGTGGCATAGCAACGAGCATCGCTTCCCGGCCGCGGGGCGGCTGAGCCGGCAGTACCTCGCCATCCCCGCCACCGCCCTCCTGCCAGACCAGGCCTTCGCTGCCGGGGAAAGCGCCCTGGAGCATCGGCGCGGTGTCCTGGCGCCAGAGAACCTGCGCCACATTCTCTTCTTGCATCAGAACTTTTTGGAAGCGGTGCGGAACAGCAGTGAGACTCGCAGCAGGAAACTGCATGTGGAGCCCTTCCGTGGGGTAGCAGCGGTTTAAATCCACATACGGGGCTTTCGGACCTGTATTTCAATACTGTGCAAGGTATTTTCCCCAAACTCCCACCTTTTGGCATCGCTTTGGCAGCACCCGCAGTGAGGAGCGGCCTTAGGGAGGAGGTGCGAACACAATGCCGCTTCTTTGATTTTCAGTTCTTTTTACGTACAAGTGATGAGGAGCAAAAGGAGAATGTGCTGTTAATGTTAATTACCTAATCTAACTCTACTAAATGTGTTTATACTTCAGCTCCCGGTTTGCCTTGTTTTACCCGATTCCCTTTCCCGGGTGGGGAGGGCTCATAGGGTGATAGAATGATTGCCTAAATGACAATAAATTGTTATGGGTCTCTCCAACCATAACACCACCACCAACCCAGTAGAACGAGTTTTAAGTGCTTAAATTATTTACGGCACAAACAGCAAGAGCAGTCCCAGAACTTTTACATTCACCAACCCAATTTAATAAGTTAAAGACATAAAATTTGCAGTTCATTGCATGCTGTTGATTGCATGCTTTTGATTGCAGAAGCAAGGGAGGTCACAATTATGCCATGGGGGGTGATGATGTTGCTCCTCCTCCTCCTCCTCCGATTGCGCTTCCTCCTCCTGGGAGGCGCCTTCCTCCTCCATGGTTGCCGGAAGCGGCTCTGTGGCATCCCATGCCAAGCTGAGCAGCTATCCGCCTCGCTGCGCCGGCTGCTCCCTGGCAGGCAGATGCGCTTGGGCTCCACGCCGTTCTCTCGTGGGCTTACAGCCATGCGCTGTGTGCCGTTGATCGCGGAAGCGAGGTCACTCGCACCTGTGCCATGAGGAGTGACATTCCTCCTCCGCTGCTTGCGCTTTCTCCTCCTGGCAGGTGCCTTCCTCCTCCCTGGTTGCAGGGAGTGGCTCTGTGGCCAAAGTGGACAGCCATCTGCCTCACTGCTCTGGCTGTTCCGTGGCAGGCAGATGCGCTTGGGCTCCACGCCATCTCCTGGTGAGCTTATGGTCAGGCGCTCCATGCCTCTGATTATAATATCGAGGTCAGCCGCGCTTGTGCCATCAGGAGTGGTGTGCCGCCTCTGCTCATTGAGCTTCCTCCTCCTGGGATGAGCCTGCCTCCTCTGCGGTTGCGGGGAGCGGCTCTGCGGCGTTCCACACAAAGGTGGGCAGCCATGCGCCTCGCTGCTCCAGCTCCTCTTCCTTCCAAGCATGCTTGGCATCCGAGGGCCTGGAAGCTCGGCAAACTGTGGGCCAGCTGCAGGGACCCCTGCTTTTATAGGTCCCCAAGAACAGGCAGTGTGAAGTGGCTGATGACATCAGGAAGCCATTGTGATGTTGATTGGGACTGTGGCTGATGCGTGTGGCCAACTATGGTATGTTTGGGCGGGGGGGGGCTGTGGCCTGAAACATGCCCAAATGTGGGAAGAGGAGGAGGGTCGAGGGGGCTGAAAGCCTCTTTCCTGGGGCTCGTTCCTGCCCGCCATGTTGCTTGCCCGAGAGAAAGGCCACCCCTTGGGCATAGGGACCACCTTCCAGCTCCCCTCATGAGCCCTGGACTCCAGCTCTCTCCTCATCCCGTGGCTGGGGTCTCAACAACATGGTGGCAACAGTGTTCCAGGAGGGCTGGGGGTCCTCAGTGCCCTCCCACCGACCCAGTGCCCTGCAAGTGGCAAAGCCCCCCGTGCTTCATAGTGGCTCTTCATCTGAAGTAGGGGCCTGGGTGGTAGTGTGACAGGCCGCCTTCCACAAGGTTGTGGCTGTCGCTGCCCATCTGGGGAAGGCAGGACAGCTCACCTTTGAAGAACCACAGAAGCATAGAGGTTGGTAGAGACGCTTGGAGGTCTTCAGTCCAAGCTTCTGCTCAGAGCAGCCACAGCTGGATCCCGTTGCTTGGGACTTAGTTCAGTCATGTTTGGGTATCCTCAAGGACAGGCTTCACAACCCCTCTGGGCCCTTGTGCTGTGTCTGAGGAGCCTCATGGTGACAATCTTTTCCTTTTTATCTAGCTGGGATTTCTTCTGTTCAGCTGTAGTCACCAGTTGGGTCCACCCCGAGCCTCCTCTTCTTGATGCAGACCAGAGGCAGCTCCCTCTGCCTGCCTCTTGTGTGCCCCTCACCATCCCAAAGGCTTTGGGCTGGGCCCACAGCAAGTCTTTTCTTGGGCTGTGGAAACCAGGAGGGGGACAGAAGAGTCCAGATGAAGTTTCCCAAGTGCCAAAGAAGAGAGGAGGCATTTCAATTGCATTTTCTGGTGTCATTTAATTGTCTGGGTTTTTTTTTAATGGATTATTGCCTATTCTTCTTCCATGTTGTCAGTCACTTCTGTTGCTCTTTTCCTTAAAATGTGTTCCTGTAAGGCACTGGGGCATTTGGGTACAATGAAGGAAGTCTGTCCCTTTGTGTCCTTTGCCATTGATTTGTGAGGAGAAGAGCAAGGGGGAAGGAAGAGGAGGACAATCAGCAAATGGTTGCGGTAGCTCAAGAAATCCCTTAACTTGAAGCTGTTATCCAGCAACCTAATCAAACCAAGACCTCTTCCCATTGCAGTTTCTCTCATGGGACCTGTGCTGTGCTTTTTATCGTCTGGACTCTAAGTAGCTATAGATTTTATAAATATTTTTCCAGCTCCCCTGGTGATGAGTTTGCAAAGAGAGTGACAGTTCCCTGTTCATGCAGATTGATTTCTGAGGTGCATTGGGGTAAGGACAGTTTTCCAGCCTATTTGGAGCCAAGTGTTGAATCTGACTGGGGCCAGTAGGTGGAGGGAGGTCATTCTCCCCCTCTACTCTGCACTGGTGAGGCCACAACTGGAATAATGTGTCCAGTTTTGGGCTCCCCACTTCAAGAGAGATGGGGAACTACCGGAGAGAGTCCAGCATAGGGCAGATTAGATGATTAAGGGCTTGGAGCATCTCCCTTATGAGGAAAGGCTGAGAGAGCTGGGACTCTTTGGCCTGGAGAAGAGAAGGCTGAGGGGAGACCTTCTTATTGCTTCTAAGTATCTAAAGGGTGGGTTGAAGGAGGATGGAGCCAGACTCTTTTCAGTGGTTCCCAGTGACAGGGCAACGGGCACAAGTTGGAAGTTCCATTCAAATACAAGAAAAAACCTTCTTTAAGGTTAGGGTGACAGAACACTGGCACAGGCTGTCCAGGGAGGTTGTGGAGTCCCCTTCTCTGGAGATCTTCAAGACCCGCCTGGATGCAGTCCTGAGTCATGTGCTCTGGGCAATCCTGCTTTAGCTGGGGAGCTGGACTAGATGATCTCTAGAGGTCCCTTCCAACTCTGAAAATTTCATGATTCCTGAAAACCAAACCTTACTCCTATCAGAAGAAAAACAAACCTTACTCCTATCAGAAGAACACTAAAGCCTAAAACTAAGACCTAAAAGATGGCTAACGAAGACCTAAAACATACATGGGACTATCACCTAAGGGGGAAACGCTATTAAATACGATAACTATTTCTCTGCTGTTTGCTTCTTCTGGGTCTTTCTGGAGTGGGGGCGACCTCGTGGTGGTGGATCCTCTGCAGAGCTCAGGCACTGCCCCCTGCTAGAGGTCGGTGGGGTTTTCTAAACAGAGTAAATTGACCTCGTTGGTGGTCTGAGATGACAGTTGCCCAGTTGCCAGCTGGAGGAGGTCACCATCTGGGCTTCTCTCGGCTTCGCCTCCCTTTAAAAACGCTGCTGGGGCCTTCCAATCGTCCCACAGGCGATGGCATTTCATGTGAGCGTTCCTCCCATTGACCTTCCCAAACACCCTGGAAGGGAGAAAACAAATGGGAATTTTTAATTTCTTTTTTTAGTTTCTTAGACCACGTTTCATTAGTTTTATTTTGTGAGTTTCTGCTGTGTTTTGCTGCTTGGTCCTACACAGTTTCTGCCGGTACCCCTGGCTGGGTGGGACCTTGCTGGTTAAACAAGAGAGATTGTTGGGGATTAAAATAGGAGAATTAACGGTGTGATTGCTTAAAATTATGGTGGATTGAAACTTGAGCAGCTTTGCTGGGCATGAGTGATGTTGCTTGGCACGAGTGACTGCAGCATGAAAGCCCTCGGGCTGCAAACCGCAAAAAGGAACTTTAGTGGAACCTCTTCTTAGTGAAAATAGAGAAACGCTGGGATTCTTGCACAACCGGATGAAGCGGAACAAGCCTGTAATTCGAGGAAAGGGCCTTCAAAGAGAGTGAGAAACCGTTCCAGCTGAAGTCAGCAGGAGACAGAGGAGATGCAAGTGCGGATTGGATGGGAGGAAGATGAAACTGCAGGAGTAGAAACAATTCCCACTGCATTGTCGCTCCAATCAATGCAGAGGAAAAGCGGCTATTAAACAAATCGCTGGGAGAAAAGTCGGTGCATGCAGAACACAGAGGTGCCTGAACACCTCAGGGAATAAACCTTCTAAGGCACCAGAAGACAAGCGAGAGGGCTCTCTCTTCGGAGATACCGAGCTCAGCTGGAACAAAGCCACTCTGGGGCAGAGACGGGGCTCCGGACTCTCCTTCCCAGTTGGAGGCTGAGGCTGGATACAGCCACACCGAGACTCCTCTCCCAGAGGAGGTGAGAAAGCAAAGGGGGTCTGGTCCGAACCTCGCGACTCAGCGGGAGGGTCTCCCCACGTCAGAAAACACAGAGGTTTGGGTTTAAAGTCAAACAAAACCGCCAAAATTCTGCGGGGCAGGGGGAACCCTCCAGCTGCCCTTAGCTCCGCTGCCCCTGGGCACCTTTGAAAGTTTCCATCGGTTTGAGCCCAAAGCAGCAGGTTTCAAGAAGAAAAACGACCAGCTAACCTTCCACACTCTCTGCAGGGAAACAGCCACATCGCTGGCACCTCCACCCCAGCACGGAGAGTCATGGGGACAGCGGGAGGGACTGCCCGTGCTGCGGGGCGTGTTTTCACAACTCCTCTGCTTTTTCTTGGTGTTTTCCTTCGGCCCGAGCCGGTGCCTCTTCTTCGGGCTGCATGCAGCCTGTAAAGCAGACAGCCTTTAGTTATTTCTCCTTCTCCTCAGCAAGGGGGACAGCTAAAGTGAACAACTAGCTTGAAACATCCCCAAATGGCCACGGCAGTGAGGGATTTATTTTTGTGCTGGGTGTAACGCGTTCTGTCAGTGCCAGCCTGCCCTGCTGAACTCCTCTGAACACGAAACAGTTAAAAAAACACTGAAATTCAACAGGGAGGAGGGGGTGCAAAGACAGACCTTGAAAGAAAAACCGTATAATTCCTACTGTCCTCAGTGGAACAGCACTATCCTCCACAGAAGTCCGTACAATGGGTTTAAAGTGTAGAAGTACTGAGCACTGAAGTGACGTGGTTACCCAATTTCTACCACTAGAAAAAAAAAATAATTCTGTGAACCTAATTCCTGTTTCCTGGGAAGGAACGTTTTTGGCAACCCCTGTGCACAGCCGTGTGACAAGCAATTCCTTTTATGAAGCACTGGGATGTTACGGAACATCCCCGAAAATCATCATCAGCAAGTTTAACGCAAATGGGATTATTTCCAAGAGCCCGGGACGATAGCTTCATCGAGGAGCGACATCTCGCACCAACCCCCGGCAGTTTTTCTACCTTCTCTTCAGCTTCTTCAACCTCCTCCTTGTTTCCCTTCAGCTTTTCTTCTGTCCATTCAGCTTGACCGTTTGCAAATGCGACACGTTTTTTCCAGGCGTAGTAGTATTCGACACACTGGGACACAGTCTTCGTCTGAATCTATTGGGAGAAAAACAGAAGCGATCGATGAGGGAAAGACTGCAGGAAAACATTTAGGGCACAGACCCACAACAAATCTGTTGAGTGCTGTTTGTCTGTCCCCCCTTGTCTCTGGTTCTCACAGCACAACGAATGGGAGAGATCAAGCAGAAAATGAGCCTCCTTCTTCTGAAAGGGCTGTAAAGAAGCCATGGGAGGGCAGAATTGTACGTTTCACACCGGTGGTCAGCGGAACGTGTCAGTATTCTTTTAGTATTTCTGGTATTTTGCACCAGAGAGATGAAATATTCTGTGGTAATTACACATTAGGGCACATTATGTCTTGTACCAGTGTCTTTTTAGCGTGAAGCGCATCCCAAGAACAGGATTCCAACCCACTATTCAAAAGATGACTTTTCTGGGTTAAAACTCCCCTCCACGCTAACAACCCGAGACCCGCCTCGGTCTAAAGGCTTTACCTTCTTCTGTATCAGGTGCAAATCCTTCTGGTGTACAGAAAAGGCCTCTTTAAACAACTGCTCCTCGAGAGGAGTCCAAGTGTCTGCCCCTGGGAAGAAACAGAGACATGGAAACGATTAGACCACTCACCCTGTGCCAAAACCCCACCAGAACAGATTAAAAAGACTGTTTTCCCCAACCCAAAGAACACAAACCATTGCTCGCTCATTTCTAAAAACAACATTTTTGAATCAGAACAAAGGGAACGGTAGTACCCACTCGCATTCCCGGAGAAGGAACAAGCTCTGCTTCCACTTTACCTGCGTAATGATAATCAGCCAGGGGATGGGATTCAGTTCGCTGGGGTGCCCCAGACTGCAACATCTCCAGACCCTCCTGCGGGAGTTCAGAGAACAAGACTTCGATTCCCCCTCAGGAGGGGCCAAAAGGTCAACTCTTCAGCCCACTGTGGGAAGACGGTGCTCAGTCGATGCTCAGCAACAGCGCGTCGGGGTCACCTCCCCACACGGGAGTTGATGGGAATATTTCCTCAATCCACACTGATGTGTTTTAAGAAACCAGAACCTGTGGACATCTCTGGGAACCAAGCTGTGGCACCCCACCGGCCACCACCTCCAGGAGAAGACTGCTCGCTGCTCGAGTCCTTTTGGGCTCGTCCCTGCTGCAGGCAGAGCCTCCTCGTGCAGATGCAGCAGACGCCGAGTCCTCTGCCGCAGCTCAGCGGTGTGAAATCCCTTCTTCGAAGAAGAGGGAGCAAAGCAGACCCGCTCGGGGCTTCACCGGGGTCAGGCTGGAGGCGTTTGCTCAGCAAGGAGCGCCCAGGGACGGTGCAGTTGTCAAGGACAGGACGTTTCTCCGGGGCAGACCTCGGGTTTTAGCTAATATTCCTTCATTCCCAGCACTGGGAGTAGGAGGACTTCTGTTCTCCAAATTGTCACAGAATTGACAAGAGACAAAACAAGCTCTTATTGATACATGGGGTCTGTCACCCCACGAGACCTTAACTCTGCCTCTTTAGCAAAGAGATTTGAGCCTGCAGAACAGAAAACTCAGGAGCGACTCCCAGCTCACCCGAGTGCCAAAGGCTGTCCTAGACCGGTAGGAATTCAAAAACAGCTGCTTCTTACCAGAGCTTCATGCAGGCGGTGCAAGGCATGCTCAAGGTTGGCTCTTTCCCCCGGCACGATCTTGGAGCAGGTATCCGGGTTTGTTTCGATGTCTCCCCAGGGCTTCCACACCAGCGACGCTCCCTCTTCCTCCTCTTCCAAGCGGGATCTCTCCTGCAGGTCTGGGATCTCCGCCTGAAAGTTGCTGCTCATGTTGACGTATCTGAAATCGATAAGGCAGAGGAGGTGAGGAAGGCAAGTTGGGAACAGCACGATAGCACGCACCTGCTTCGAAGGAAGGGACGCGTCAGGTACGGCAGTTTTTTCTCAGCAGAGCATCACCAACTGCCCTCTAACAACTCCCACAGCCCCGTCTTGGCACCAACAGCATTACCGTGATGCCCTTCGAGCCCTTTTGTGCCCCATCAGGCAAGAAAATTGGGTATTTCTTCCTCAAAACCTGATCGAAATGGCAAGATCTACTACGAGACTGACGGCCAGCAGCAGAAGAGCTGTGACCGCAGGCCAAAATGAGTGTCAGAATGTTGTGTAGAACGCGGGAGTCCGGCAAACAGCATCATGAGGCCAGCCTGAGTGGCAAGCCCAGCCTGGACTAGCACTGGCCATTTCTGGCCAGCACGGGGGGATCCTCTGGCCAACAAAAACCCTCCGTTACCCTCAGCAGTGCTTTGGGGCAGTGGGAGAACTGGCCGAGGCATGGGGAGAAGGACAACAGCAACAATGAAGGCCGGCCGAGCCCCAGCACCAAACCAACATCACACCTGCTCCTCAGCCCCATTTCCCCAGGGTTTGCGGTTATTCTGACCGTTGGGCCAGAACTCACGGCCCAACGTGGATTTTAGGGTTATCCTTCATCGGCCAAAACCCAAAGTCCCCGTCCATTCTGCCTGAAAGATAGATAAAAAAAAATCCGCTTAAGATAAAAATCATTCTGCTGAGACCATCCTTTAGCCTCACGGCACTCACCATCGCACACCACCCCCCAGAGTCGGCCCCGCAGAGATTGAGCCATTTGGGGCTTTTTCCAAGCCAAAGCCAGGAGCGGAGCAAAACCCCGGTGGGCTGTTTCCATCCCCTCTGCTACAATAGCAATCCCAAAGGAGAAAGGCACATCCTTTTTCACTTTTCCAGACTTTCATTGGAAGGCAGGAGCCTCTGAACAAAACAGTGCAATCACCGTCAACCACGCTCACATTCCTGCGTAGAGCTCACTGCCTGTCTAGCAGGGAAATCTCTGCCCCTCATTTAGCGGCAAAAGGTGGGAACTGGAGAAAAATCCCCAACGGGACATCAATCCCCGGCGTTATCATGATGCAGCCTGAAATAAGAGAGGTGGTTAAGATCCCTCCTCCTTTGAGCGGCTATGTGAATTGTCGGTTCTTTACCTCCACAGGGAACTTCTGGCCTTTTATTGTCATAGTGTGTGACCAGAACAAGCCCCGCCATTCCTCATTCCATCCTTAAAAGCCTTCAGCATTTCACTCGGGTAACCTCCCTGTCCCGCTTCCGTCCCTCAACAATTCTTAGGAGGGAGACTCAGAAATTAGGTCTTGTGGTTCCCATTGAAACACCCATTAATTCATACAACCAAAAGCTAGGCAAATGAAAAGGCTATGTTAAATCTCAGCCCTGAGGGAAAAGAAATGTGCCTGACGAGGGGCTAAAAGACGCTATGGCAGACCACCCCCCCCCCTCCAAACTGCAGTTTTCTCTAGAAAACTGATGAGTTTTCTTCCTCTGCGGCCTTAGCGAGGCTGTAGATTTTTCCACCCTGCAGGGAAAGAAACAATCCTCAGAAGCAGATGTTATTCTGCCTGCAAGGAAAGCTTTAAAATAGTCATTCTGCCTTTAACAAAAGAAAAATAAAGGGAACATCTGAGTTGGTTTCTCCATGAAAATAACACTTTGCACTTGCACAGCAAAGCAATGCTCATTAACCAATCTCATAAAGCTTCGCAGGCATTAAGAAACACCTGCGTGCACCCTGTAAGCACACGTGTAAAGAGGAATCGCCATTTCCACACCGCAACTATATCAAACCGCATTATTTCCCTCACAAGCCACGATGGAAACGGGCCACGCTCCCATTCCTCAGCTCACGAGCTCTGGCAATGACGGGATCATGCCGACCCTCAGCCGCTGCGGGCATCAGTTCTTCCAACCACCCGCTGCCGGGTCAGCGACAGGAATCTGGGAGCAGGAAGGGGATTGTATCAGCCAGGCTCCCCAAAATCCCCCGCAGTTACGAGGAATGCAAATCTTAGGCTCCCCTAAGCCAACAGATTTCACATTGTGACCGCCGCAGTAACATCAGAGCAGTTTTTAAGCAGCACCGACAGGGTTTAACCTCCGCGCCTGAGAAAGTCCCTGTCCTGAGGGATGCTGGTCCCCTCGGCCCAATGCAGGAGGCAGCAGCAAACCCCTGTGGAGAGTGCAAGAGGCGCTTGGAAGAGTGACATCCAGCTAATAACCAAAAAGCACTTAAACCAACCCCAAACTTTGGAGATATTTAGGCCCCGAGCCAGCAGCAGCACGTTGCTCAGTAAGGCACACTTCCACAACTACCCTTAATTAACCGTGACCTCCAGAGCCTCATCTCTGAAGGCGAGAAAGTCGTTTAGTTGACTCTTGACGTCCCTTTCTGTCCCACAGGCAACGAGACACCAAGTATTTCCACTTGAGAGCGCAGTTCCCCTTCCACGGGCACCGAGCTCGCTCTGCAGCTTTGGATTACCACCGACCTTCAATGTAACAAATTCTACCATTCTTCCACCCCTCTTTCTTGGGAAAAGACAGAGGGAACGAGACAACTCCAAACCGCTCTCTTTTATTTGATTTGCAGTGATCTGACAACCCCAGCCCTTCCCGCTGCCTTAGGCTTTGGGAAACAATTCAAGGGTCCTCAGCCACGAGTAAGGAACGAGCTGTTATTCATGGGCGAATCAGTAGAAACAGCAGCCCCGATCATTAGGAGAAAGTCTCATTTTTCAGTCATGGATTTTCACAGGTTTTGTTTTCAGGCCACCCAAACAGGGCGCACTTTTATAGCCATCAGCAATTAAGTTCTCTGTCCCCTCCAGAAAAGCCTTTTCCTAAAGGCGCTCTCCTTCCAAGGGCAGACCCACAAAAAGAAGCCCACACTGCTTAATCCATTTCACAGAGAATTTCAAATGCAAACAACAATTAAACAGGATGTATTTTCCCCGCTGCAGGGAAAGCCAGTAATACAGACCTTTGCAACATATTTAGCAAATCTATCATTTTAATGCCTTTGCATTTCCCACTTCCAGCTGGAGAGCAGGTTGCAAGGACTCATAACAAAAAACAAACCAACAGAACATATTCCTGTCTAGGGTGTAATTTTATGATAGTGAAGTTCCTGCAAAACAGAGGTGGTATGATTCTTAGGCCCTTAGGACCAGTTCCATGGGGCTTCGCTTGACCTGGAGCAGAACTCGAGGGTGTGAGGACAACGAGCCCCCTAAACAAAACCTAAAAAAAGGAAAAGTTCAATAAGATTTGCTGTTCCTCACCCACAAAACCCTAAACACTACAACTGGCCCTTTCACAACCAGGCCTGATCACAGGAGAAAACTGAAACATCCCAATTCCCGGTTCAAACACAAGGCGTGGAGCTGCCCAGACCCCACGTGTAGGCTGGGGAGACAGGACCTCTTCTTCTCAAAACCCGGAGGAAGAGAAAGGGCAGGAGTGTTTTCCTTAACACTCTGTTTGCTTAAACAACAGAGACACGACTTCTTTTGGATTGCCGGTGACAGTGACTGTCTGCAAAGCCCGTGCGAATACTACAGACGTCAGTAATGCAGCTCGGTTACAAATGCGCTAAGCTATAAAGCCACTCTGTGGAGATCTCTAAGTGTCCCGGGGAAGTGTTCGAATCTTACCCAGGAGCGCCCTTCTGGGGGGAAGAGAGGCTCAGGCCGCCGACGGGTACCTGAGGCCCGGGCAGGCTGTGAGGGAGCCCTCCTCCACTGGTTCACCACGGGGTCTTCCCTCGCCGTGCCATTGGCCAGGGCTGAGCCAATCAGCGGAGCCGGTATTGGGCTGTCAGTCACAGCCATCCGGGGGCGGGGCCGAGGGGCCTGAGGAGGGGAGGGCCTGAGGGGAGGGAGGGGTGTGTGGGATATGTGGCTGTGAGTGCTGCTGGACTTTGAGCTGGAATTGCTTGCTGTGTAGGCGAATGGTGCCTTAATGTAATTTTGTGCATATAGGCAGGACCATGAGAGTGCTACTGTGCAGTCCCCAAGTTAGTGGGTGTCTGCTTTTCTGTGTTTGTGACTGACCTTTCTTGTTTCTTTGAGTCAGGAAAATCTTGATATGTACTCTGGATGGAAGAAAGAAATACAAAGAACTGAGAAACACAGTTCTGGCAGTCAAAGGGGGAGTGCAGGTTAGTTCTGGTTTTAAATTGTCTCAACTGTCTTGTAGCTACAAGCCTTGTCTTAAATGAGTGAAACAAGTTGAATCACGGCGTATTTTTCATGCCTGTGCAATTCTGTATTGGAATCACGGAGTTTTCAGAGTTGGAAGGGACCTCTAGAGATCATCTAGCCCAACTCCCCTGCTAAAGCAGGATTGCTCAGAGCACATGACTCAGGACTGCATCCAGGCGGGTCTTGAAAAGCTCCAGAGAAGGGGACTCCACAACCTCCCTGGGCAGCCTGTGCCAGTGCTCTGACACCCTCACCGTAAAGAAGTGTTTCCCTGTATTTGAACGGAACTTCTTGTGTTCTAACTTGTGCCCATTACCCCTCGTCCTTTCACTGGGAACCACTGAAAAGAGCCTGGCTCCATCCTCCTTCAACCCACCCTTTAGATACTCATATGCCATAATAAGGTCTCCCCTCAGCCTTCTCTTCTCCAGGCTAAAGAGTCCCAGCTCTCTCAGCCTTTCCTCATACGGGAGATGCTTCAATCCCTTCATCATCTTAGTTGCCCTTCGCTGGACTCGCTCCAGCAGTTCCCTGTCCCTCTTGAGCTGGGGAGCCCAAAACTGGACACATTATTCCAGTTGTGGCCTCACCAGTGCAGAGCAGAGGGGGAGAATGACCTCCCTCGACCTACTGGCCACACTCTTCCCTATGCAGCCCAGGATTCCATTGGCTTTTTTGGCAACAAGGGCACATTGCTGGGTCATGGATAATTTACTGTCTACCAGGACCCCCAGATCCTTCTCCTACGAGCTACTTGTAGCAGGTCCGCCCCTAACCTATACTGGTGCCTAGCATTCTTCCTCCCCAGGTGCAGGACCTTGCACTTGCTTTTCTTGAACCTCATTAGGTTCTTCTCTGCCCAGCTCTCCAGCCTGTCCAGGTCACGCTGGATAGCAGCATGGCCCTCTGGGGTGTCAGCCACCCCACCCAGTTTGGTATCATCAGCAAACTTGCTGAGGATACACTCTGCCCCCTCATCCAGGTCATTAATGAATATATTAAACAAAATTGGACCGAGTATTGACCCCTGGGGGACACCACTGGTTACAGGCCTCCAACTAGACTCTGTGCCGCTGATCACAACCCTCTGAGTTCTGTCCCGCAGCCAACTCTCAATCCACCTCGCTGTCGCCTCATCTAGCCCATACTTCCTCAGCTTTCTAATGAGGATGTTATGGGAGACAGTGTCAAAAGCCTTGCTAAAGTCAAGGTAGGTGACATCTACAACTCTCCCCTCATCCAGCCAACCACTTATAACATCATAGAAAGCTATCAGATTGGCCAAGCATGATTTACCCTTGGTAAATCCATGTTGACCACTTCCAATAACTTCCTGCTCCTCAACGTGTTTGGAGATGACATCCAGAATGAGTCACTCCATTACTTTCCCAGGGACAGAGGTGAGACTAACTGGTCTGTAGTTCCCTGGGTCCTCCTTCTTGCCTTTTTTGAAGATCGGAGTGATGTCAGCCTTCCTCCAGTCCTCAGGCACCTCTCCTGTTCTCCATGACCTTTCAAAGATGATGGAGAGTGGTCCAGCAATAACATCCACCAGCTCTCTCAGCACTCGCGGGTGCATCCCGTCAGGGCCCATGGACTTATGAATGTCCAGCTTGGCCAAGTGGTCTCTGACCCGGTCCTCCTCAACTGAGGGAAAATCTTCCTCTCTCCAGACCTTCTCCTTTGCCTTCAGAGTATGGGATTCGTGAAGGACAGCTTTAGCAGTGAAGACCGAAGAAAAGGCGGCATTCAGGAACTCTGCCTTCTCTGTGTCTTCCACCACTAGGGCACCTGTCTCATTCGCCAGTGGGCCTACATTTTCCCTAGTCTTCCTTTTTCTATTGATATACTGAAAGAATCTCTTCTTATTGTCTTTAACTGCAGTGGCCAAGCTGAGTTCTGAAGTTCACTTGTGCTGTTGTCTGAAGTTTACTTGTGCTGTTTTCTTCTCCTGGCAATGCCAGCAGCAGAGCTGTCAGAGAAGGGTGAGTGCCAGGCTGGTGGTGCGGAGGGGCGTGTGAGTGTGATGTGCGCGGTGGCCCCGGAGGGCACTGAGAAGGGTCGGTTGGTCTGGCTGTGCGGGAGGATGCTCTGCCCGCGGCGACCGCCCGAGCAAGCGCGGCCTTGGGGAAGCGTCTGGTTGAGCGTTTGTTGGCGTATTGGAGAAGAGCTGAGCAGGTGTCCCAAAGGGCAGCGTTTGGTGGGACCCCCTTCAGCCCAAAACTTTGTGGGACCTTATTGAAGCCACCCTGGTGAGGCCTCTGCTCCTTCCACCCAAGTACTTTACGTTTCACACCTTGGAGTGGTCATTTCTGACTGCATCCTCAGCAGGACCTGGGGCCGGTGGCTGTAGCTTCAACTGTGGAGCTCTAGAGACCTGGCAAGGATGGAGGAGAAGGAATGAGGCTCCTGGTGAAGGGAGGGAAGTGAGGAGGTGCGATGTCCACACTGGCCTTGAGGACTGGCTGGGCAGGAGAGGACATGTTGGTGTAGGAGCCATGGAGCAGCCCGTGGCCAGAAGCAGAGGGTGGACACGGGGAGCGTGGGCTCAATGTGAGAGGGAGCACAACCTCGGCACAGCGGGTTTAACTAGAGGGCTGGGAGCAAGAGTGGCGTCCAGCCTGGGCAGGGGAGCTGGGTCTGCTCCTTCTCCACGTGAGAAATGGTGGTTTGCAGGTAGCATCTGGTTGCACTTGCTGGAATGCAGAGCAGGAGAGAGTTGTGTCTACTGCCAGGGGAGATTTCTGATGGATTTGAGACATGGAAGAGTTGACGAGGCTTTGGGCTGGGTTGACTTGGGTTGGAGTGCTGGCAAGCACCCCTTGCTGCTTTCCCCCCTGTCCCCAGCCCAGGTCTTGGGGGAACATCTTCCTCAGCCTTGGCTTTCTCTTCTCTTGGACCTGGAAAAGTGAAACGATGATGGAAATCAGAGCCAAACCAGACATGGTGCTCGGTTCTCACCAATCCCCTACTTTCTGTGCAGGGGACCGATGGTGGTCAGAGCACAGTTTCAGCTTTGCGGGGTTTTGGCTGCTCTGAAAGGCCGTTTGGGCCGGTTTTCCCCTACAAAGGCAGGACACAGGCAGAAAGATGGCAGCGGGGAGGAACTGGGGGTACCTGGGTGCTGAGTCGGGGCTGCAGCTCACCCCAATGCACCCTCGGGTGCCCCCGTGCTCTGTGAGGGGGGGTTTCAGGGCCTGCTGGGCTCACGGTGGTGGCATGCTGCTCTGCGTCGGGCTGGGGGTGGCGGGGAAGGGTCTGGCACGCTGGGGCCGTCACTGACCCTCGTTTTCTCTCCCACCATAGAGCTCCTGGGCGTACCTCTCAGGTCTGTACGGAGCCCCCCCGGCTGGCACCTGCTCCAGGCTGAACAACCCCAACGCTCAGCCTGTCCTCCCAGCAGAGGGGCTCCAGCCCTCACAGCATCTCCGTGGCCTCCTCTGGCCCCACTCCAGCAGGTCCATGTGTTTCCTATGTTGGGGGCTCCAGAGCTGGACGCAGTACTCCAGGTGGGGTCTCCCCAGAGCGCAGCAGAGGGGCAGAACCACATCCCTCGCCCTGCTGGCCCACTTCTGATGCAGGCTGGGATATGGATGGCTTTCTGGGCTGCGATCACGTGTTGCCGGCTCATGTTGAGCTTCTCATCAATCAGCACCCCCAGGTCCTTCTCCCCAGGGCTGCGCTCCATCCATTCTCCGCCCAGCCTGGATTTGGGCTTGGGATTGCCCCGACTAAGCTGCAGGACCTTGCACTGGGCCTCATTGAACTTCATGAGGTTGGCATGTGCCCACCTCTCCGGCCTGTCGTTAGTAGAAGGCCAGGCCTGCAGCACCCGGTTATCACCCCGGCTCGGGTGGGAGGGGATGCTCCTGCATGGGGGGGTTGCCCTGCGCTGGGGGGGAAATGCCACAGAGGGAAGGTCTTGCCGAAGTGGGGGCTGCGCTCATGCTCCCTCTCCCCCATCCCTCCCCAGCTCACCCCGACAGAAGGTCCCGAGGGCAGCGAGCAGATGGTCATCATCACAGGGCCGCCCGAGGCTCAGTTCAGGGTGCTCTGGGTGGGGGCTATGAGGGGGGGGGACAGTAAGGGACAAGTCACAGGCGTCCCTGTGATCACCACTGTGCTGCCAGCCTGGCTTGGCCTCCCTCAGCACCAGGGGAGCTCTTTGCTGGGTACCATGGTTTTGATGCTGCTGGACATGGGGACATTATCAGCTTTGGGGATGGAGGGGCACAGCGGGCGCTGCCTGATGGTTTTCCTTCGCATCCGTCTCCTCCCCAGGCCCAGGGGTGAATATTTGGGAAGCTGAAAGAGGCAAACTTCTTTAACGCGAAAGAAGAAGTGAAGCTTGAAGCCCACATCAAGGTGCCTTCCTTCACAGCAGGCTGTATGATAGGCAAAGGTGGCAAGATGGTAGGTGGTGGTGCCCTGGGGACGCAGAGTTGGGAATCATCCATCACCCCTGCCCAACCCAGGGGGACAAATCCCGGGTGCACAGTGGTTTCAGCGACGTCTTGACCCTCAGCCCCCATGTCCTGGTGGTGGTTCTCGTTGGTCCCAAGGAAGGGGGAGACACACAAGTGGTGACACCAGCAGTGGAGGATTTTGGCTCTTCCACAACAGAAGCCTCTTGTGGTTCGCTCCAGGTGAACGAACTGCAAAACTTAACCAGTGCGGAAGTCATTGTGCCATGAGACCAAACCCCAGACGAGAACAAGGAGGTCATCGTTAAAATCATTGGTCATTTCTTTGCCAGTCAGGTACGGTTTGGCCGTGGCTTTACCTGATCTTCCCCGGCCGCTTTCATCCACCGAGGAAAGGTGTGGGGCTTGCTGAGCCCAGCACCACCCAAGCACCCTGCCACTCTTCTTTTGGGAGGTCCCTGTGTCCCCAAGAGTCACTTGAAGGTGTTTCGGTAGCTTCCCCCTGGCTGTGCAAGTGCTGAAATTGAAGATTGGCTCGATTGATCTAAAAATGTGTGTTCTGGAGGCCGTGCAGAGCAGCGCCCAGGGTGTGAATCCCACCTGGGTGCATCTTCCATAACTGCACAGCGCAAGATGAGGGAATTGCTCCAGCAGGTGAAGCAGCAGGAGCAGAAACACACTCCGGGAGCCCCGGCCTCGCAGCACAGCAAGGGAGGCTCCCGCCGTGCCGCCCAGCACCGCCCGATGACTGTAACCCCGCCGCCAGACATCCCCCCCCCTTCCCCCACCCCCAGCAGGTCAGGGGAGCAAACCAAAGACCCCCCCAAACACACAGCCCCCCATTCCCCGCGGCGCTGCGAGGATGCACAGCCGAGGGGTACGGGGAGGGCTCTCTCCATCCCACAGCCTCCCCCTTCCTCCTCCCTCGCCTCCCGACGCTCTCCCTTTAGTTGGACTAACGTGGGCAGGTTTGGGTACCTCAGCACCTCACGCTTGTGTCTCCCTTTTAGAGATTTTGTATGCCTTGGAAACCTGAGAGTTGGAGGTTTTTTTATTAATTTTCTAATAAAAAAAGAAACGAGTTGGACAAAACGATGGGGATAGGCAGCACTGTGGTCATTCTCTCCGGGGCGTTGTGGAGGAAGGCTGCCAGTCTTCCTCCCAGTGTACTTTTCCCCGTTGGCTCCAGACTGCTGCTGGGGCTGAGCTCTGAGCCGCCAGAGCGGTTCTCAGCAGACGGTCACTCGGCGCAGACAATGAGGCCCTGAATAGCCCTTCCTGTGCTCTTGATGGCTCCGGACGGCTCTGCTCCTCTGCTGCTTCTAAGGTGGGGCTGCCCCAGTGCCCTCACTCAGGAGCCCTTTGTCTGTGCAGGTCTCACTTGTGACAGGGGGTGGGGGTGTTGCCAAACTAACTGCTGTGTTGCGATGTGTGAGTGGGTGTTCCCGCCCGTGTCAGTGCCAGAGCTCTTCCGTAGGCTCTTCTGCCAGCGGAGAGCCAGGGGCCGCTCCTTCAGGAGAGAGCTTGTTTAAAAAGAGAAAAAAAAAAAAAAAAAGGGAGGGGGGATAAAGGGAAAAAAAAAAGTGGAAAAAAAAAAGGGGGGGAAAAGAAAAAAGGGGAGAAAAGTAAAAAAAGAGAAAAGTGAAAACGGGGGAAAAGGGGGAAACAGAGAAAAAAGGGGGAAAAGGCAAAAAAAAAAGGGAAAAAACAAAGGGGAAAAAGAGGAAAAAAGTAAAAAAAGAGAAAAAGTAAAACGGGGGGAACGGGAAACAGAAAAAAGGGGGAAAAGGCAAAAAAACAAAAAGGGGAAAAAGAAAAAAGGGGAAAGAAGTGAAAAAAGAGAAAAAGAAAAATGGGGGGAAAAGGGGAAACAGAGAAAAAAGGGGGGAAAAGCAAAAAAAAGGGAAAAAGAAGAAAAGGGGAAAAAGGGAAAAAAGGAGGGGGAAGTGAAAAACAAAAGGGAGAAAGAAGAAAACCCCCACATATTAAAAAATAATGGTAGAAAGGAAAAAAAAAAAGCAAACCAAGGAAGGAAAGTGGGAACAGCCGCCGGGCAGGAGGAGGGACAGGAGCCGGGGGAGGATGGGGGGCCGTGGGGGGAGGTGGCGGTGCCAGCGCCAGCCCCGGGGGCTGCGACACCACGTTTTTGTCCTCTACTGCAAAGTATTCTGTGAAAAACAACCAACCAAATCCCACCCACCGACAACATCAAAACCCAAAGAGAAATCTCTCCAGCTCACACGAGCCTGAGCTCGCTCTCCGTTGCTCTCTTTCCAGTGTCGCGGGGGGGTCACGGCCGAGCTGAGATTGGGGGGTGGTGGTGGTGGGAGTTTGCCCCATGGCTGTGATGGGGGGAAAAGGGGTGGGTGGGGAGTGGGGGATGTGCTGTGGGTTTTTTTTGGGGTGGTGGTGGTTTTTTGCCAGGTGTCGCTTTACCCAGTGGCTGTGGGAGGTGTTGGCATCAGGAAGCCTGTGCTAAAGCGGGGTGGGGGCCTCGCCGCAGTTGGTTAGCAGAGCCAAAGTGGTTATTAATGGTTATTAACAGCACAGTAATTAGGCCCGTGTAATGGGTGTGATAAGCCCAGCGCTGTTTGTTCACCAAACCTAGAAATTTACATTGTCCCATTGTTTTACAAAAAGGCAATTGCTGAACCGGATGTTGCAAGATAGCCAGCACAGCATCCTGTGAGCGGGCAAGGTTAAAAACTGCAAAGGTCAGGTTATGCAAACAAAGTAGGATGTGAAAAGACTTGAAGGAGGGGAGGGAGGCTCATGAAGACGAAGAGTACATGATGTGAGGAAGACATGAATCTTTCATCCCTGCGACCACCGGAGGAAAAGGAAAGCAGAAAACGACCCCCTAGCAACAAGTCGTGTCGTGCAAATGCGGAGTACGCCTATACCGGAAAAAGAAGAGTATAAAACCAAAAGATTTTCGGGAACCAGGCGCATGCCGTCGGCGGAGTGAGTCTCCCAGGCCGCCCAGCGCTGTTTTGCTTGTTGCCGCTTGCTAAATAAATATTCCAAATTTTAATTGACTCTATCTCACATCAATTTGTGGGATCAACTTATAACAATGGGGAAGCTCAGATGCCCCCTAAGCACCCCCCGGTGCTTCTCTAGCCAGGCGAGCGCTGGGCGTCCCCCCCGCAGGAGAGGAGCGCACCTCTGGGGTGGGTGGAAGGGCATCACCCAACAGGGAGAGGACCAAGATGGGGCTTGGGTGTCCCTTGGGGTGGCCGGGTGGCCAGGTAGGGCTGCTGGGGGCTGCCACGACGAGGGACACCCCCACGCCTTTCTCCATGGCTCCCACAGCTCTGCTCCCTCCCTCCCTCCCTCCCACCCATCCAGTGCCACCGGAGAGGTGGTGTCCCCCCTCCCGGGGTGGGCAGGGGCTGTGCCACCCCATCTAACACATCAACGCACCAAAGCACCTCACTGGGGGAGGGACCCTGTGCCTGGTAGCCCCGTGCGCCCCAGCACTGTAAGGATGGGGCTGAGCCCCCACCACAGCCACCCTGTGCAAACCAAAGACCCCCCAAACACACAGCCCCCCATTCCCCGCGGCGCTGCGAGGATGCACAGCCGAGGGGTACGGGGAGGGCTCTCTCCATCCCACAGCCTCCCCCTTCCTCCTCCCTCGCCTCCCAACGCTATCCCTTTCGTTGGACTAACACAGGCAGAGAGACAGAGAAAGAGAGTTTTTATTATTCTTTTTTTTTTTTAAATTTTTCATTTCCTAAAAGCCACCCGGTTTTCATCCCAGGCATGGCCAGAGGAGCTCGCCCATCATTGAGGGGGGGAGGTTGGGCTGCGTCACGCAGCGCAGCGACTCATCAGTTTTTAGAATTAATGTAACGATAACGAAACTAACGGCGATTTTTAAGTTTTGTAAGTATTTTTTTTTATTATTATTTATTTCATTTCAGAGGGGGTGGGGGAGGGAGGGGGATGTTTGTTTTTTAGCAAATGCCGGCTTTTCTAGAGGTTAAAGGAAAGGCTGTGCTTGGATAAAAATGGTTTGGGGAAAGATCCCGGTTGCAAAGAGAGAAGGGGGGCAAAGCCAAATTTCCAACAGGTTGTCAGCTCAGGGCTGGGGGAAAAAAAACAACACACTAGCAAAATTATTATTTTTTTTTTAATTTCAAAAGTAACACAGACACAACCCCCAACCCCAGATGACACACACACATCCACACACAAAAACTACCTCAGGTTTTCATACCTCAGCACATTACGCTTCTGTTTCCCTTTTAGAGATTTTGTGTGCCTTGTAAAACTGATAGCTGGAGCATTATTTTTGTTTATTTTCTTAATAAAAAAAAAAAGCGAGTTGGAAAAGACACTCTCTACTGAGTGCAAGGCGGGAGAAGGAAAGCAATCCCACGGGTGCCAGAGCTCTTCCATAGTCTCCTTCTGCTGGCTGAGAGCCAGGGGCCGTTCCTTCGGAGAAAGCTTGAGAGATGTTTAAAAAGAGAAAAAGAAAAAAAAACAAAAGAAAAAAATGGGGGGAGAAAAAAAAAGAGGGGAAAGAAGAACAAAGAGAAAAAGAGATAAAAGGGGGGAAGAAAAAAGGGGGAAACGGAAAAAAAGGGAAAAGGAAAAAAGGGGGGGGGGAGAGAAAAAAAAAGGAAAAGGAAACAAAAACCCTAAATATAAAAAAAAAGAAAGGTAGAAAGGAAAAAACAACCAACCAAACCAAGCAAGGAACGGGGTGAAAGCCACCGGGCAAGAGGAAGGACGAGAGCCGGGGGTGAGGTGGCGGTGCCAGCGCCGGCCCCGGGGGCTGTGACACCACACTGCAAAGTGTTCTGTGAAAAAAACCAACCAAACCCCACCCAACGACAACAACATCAAAAAACAAAGAGAAATCTCTCCAGCTCACACGAGCCTGAGCTTGCTCTCCGTTGCTCTCTTTCCAGTGTCTCGGGGGGGTCACGGCCGAGCTGAGATTGGGGGGGTGGTGGTGGGAGTTTGCCCCATGGCTGTGATGGGGGGAGAAGGGGTGGGTGGGGAGTGGGGGATGTGGTGTGGGGGTTTTTTTTGGGGTGGTGTTTTTTTTGCCAGGTGTTCCTTTACCCAGTGGCTCGGGGAGTGGGACGAAACGGGAAAAAGGGCTTCACTGAGAGGTTCAAATTAACAATTTCTTTGGACTTCACTCACGGGCCCAATACGTCACTATTGCAAGTTCTGTGTGTGCGATGGCGATTACACTATTGCGGTTTAAAAGCAATTAGTGGGATCCACTATTGTGAGCTACAAATGCCCCCGACAAGTAGCAACGCAAACCACAAGGGCGCTAGATATTAATGCCTTAGAAGAGTGCACCAGTCACAAACTCAATCGCATGCCCTATACCGTACGGGTGTTTCTTAGTCACTTACCCTCTCTCTCTCAGGTGAGGTCGCTCCATCCCTGGGAAGTTACCCTGTACAGCGTCCTGGATGGGGGGGACGGATCTCCTAGGGGCCAGCTGTATCCTTGGAGGATTCCCCATTTGTCTCCCCAGACCCTGCGGTTTATATTTCCTGACTCGGTGAGGGTGCAGGATTATGCCCGAGTGGATTACACTGTCTGGGATATTTCCCTCTGGTGGTGCCATAGCAAAGTCTCTGTTGCCAGTTTGTGATGTCCGGCACTCAACATCACGGGAGGAGTGGTGGGATGGGACTCGGGGCATTTTGATTGTTAAGGGCCATTTGGTCTTGGTTGTTCTGTGCCATCTGGAGATAAGCCCGGGCTGAGCTGTTTTGCAGCTCCCCCCAAGTTCTCTCTGCATAGCCAAGGCACAGCGGGGATGGAGCTGAGTGGGATGGCAGCTCCCTGCCTCTCACCTCTTGTGCTCTGAAACCGGCTTGGCTGGCTGCTCCCACACAGTGTGTTACTGGCTTGCCCAGCAGGTAAAGAACCCAGATTTGGGATGCCACTGGGGTGTCCGTAAGGGGTCCTGGGGGGGACTCTTGCAGGCCAGAGGGAGTCTGGGGCAGCCCTTCAAGGATCTGGGGGTCCCCTCTGGTGCCTCTGGGGAGGGTTTTGTGGCTGGAGAGGGCCCAGCTGGTTTCAAGAGGTGCTTCCTCCCTTTCTCCAGCCCACCCAGCTCCCCCGACACCACCACCCCCCCAGGTTGGTGGGTGCCAGCAGTGCCAGCCTGTCCCACTGGGTCGGGCACTGAGGGGGGCACAGCCCCAGCCGCGGGATGGGAGGATGAACCACAGCACCAGGGATAGAGACCAACATTTTATTTCTTTAACATTTCCCATGGGGGGCACCCCAGGGTTGCGCGGCTGCACCGCAGCTGGTGCCAGGAGGGACTCCAACGTCCCCCCCACAGCTCACCTGGCTCCGCGCGTGATGCTTTTGATGGGGCTCAGCGCGGTCTCTTCTGTGCTACGGACCAAGCGGCTCCAGGTAGGCGACTGCTGCACCGCACTGTGCCGCAGCGTGGGGAGGGGTGGGGGGCTGCGGCGCGGGGCTGGGAGCTGCTCCCGTCTCACCCAGCTCCCGGGGTCCTGCAGAGGGACTGGAAGAAGCCAAAGCAAGGGATGACACACGTGAGAGCCCGCCCGCAGGAGCAGAGCAGTGAGTGGCCCCAGCACCGAGCACCGGGCAAACAGCACACACCCCACAGCAGCCCTGAGCCGGGGCTGTGCCAAGGGCTGCCGGCTGCTCACTCCGTCCCCTCCCTCAGCAGCTTCTCGGCTAGCGGATGAAGGATGGGAGCTCAAGTCAACACAGGAGAAGCAGGGAGTGTGGGGGAGACCCCCAGATCCTGCCCCAGACCCTCAGCCCGTGCCCTGCCCTGCCTGTGCTGGGCAGCCCTGCCTGCCTGCTGAGGAGGGGGTGCTGCCCGTGGGCCCCGACGGAGTAGACAGGGTGCAGCGGGTCTCTTCTCTCTCCTCCTCTGCAGGGCAACCGAGGAGGCAGCGAGGAGGAAGCACCGGGCCCCACAGGACCCACTGGGCTCCCTGCCAACCATATACCATCTGAGCAGTGATGCCTCTCTCTACCCCCCACCCCCCCAAGCCCCCAGGTCCCCCTGCCCTCCTCTGCCGCCTATAGGTCCTATCAGTGGGGACAGCTGCTTCTGGTCCAGGCACCCCCTGGGCTCCTGGGCCCCCCGAGGGCCACCGCAAGAGCCCCTGCAGCTTGTGCTCGCTGGCCAACTCGGAGGACTGCAGCAGCCTGTTGAGGAGCAGCTCCTCTTCCCAGAGCTCCCTCTACCACTTCCTGGAGCCCTGGCCCAGTGCAGCAACAGTGCCAGTGGTGCTCACACACTCAGGACAACCCCACTCTCCCATGGCTGCTGGTGGGGCAGTGCGGAAACTGGGGCCGGTCCTCGGCCAGGAGCCTCCACAGGAGCTGCCAGCAGGGACCGAGAAAGAGTGGGTTCCCCAGTAGGGGATGGACAGGGCACAGGGGCCCACGGATGAGCACCTGTCCCCCAGAAGGCCCCCAGCCATGGACATGGACAAGGTGGAGCGGGTGCAGGAGATCACCTGTGCTTTCCAGGCCTTGAACGCAAAGACGGAGGAGTCCTGCAAGACCACGGGCAGGGAGTGTGGCCAGGCAGACCCAGGGCTGTGCAGGGCAGGAAGGTGCCTGCGGCAGGGCTGCGCCCGGCTGTGGGGCTACCTGAAGGGCTGGTGGAGATGCCACTAGCCGTGTCTGCTTCTGCCAGCCCTGCAAATGGTGACAGCGCCAGGCCCAGAAGACCAACAGTGCCCCGAATACTGAGCGGCTGTGGGGAGTGGGGCCAGGAACCCCTCTGGGGTGCTGCGTATGTGAACGTTAAAGAAATAAAATGTTTGTCTCTAGCCCTCGTGCTGTCCTTCCTCCTCCCATCCCACGGCTGCGGGTGCTCCCCCGAGGGAGCAGGCTGCAATCAGCAAGCACTCTGTGTTGAGCTCCCCTGCTCACAGCCATGCTCCGCCTGAAGGCGGTGAGGCAGGAGCAGTCCCCAGCCAACTTGGGTGCAAAAAGGTTCATCTGACTCAGCGGGTGAGGAACAGCCCGTTTCAACTCTGTACCTTTGGCATTCTCAGGTCAGAGGATTTGATGGAGCCAACTGAGAGCGGCAGCATACGCTGTGGGGCTCTGAGCTGCTGCGTGGTGCCAGGTCTATCCAACATCAGGCAGTACGTTCCCAGGAGACGTCACCGCTAACAACTCTTCCGAGGAAGTGGGGCCGTTTCTGCAGTCGTAGCCTGCCTGGAGAAACAGCCCCACGGAGCTAATAGTCTGCTGAGCAGCAAGGGAGCAGAGTCGCTGACTCTCAACCAAGGACTGAAATACAGCAACCCACTCTATTGCCTTCCCCCTTCGCCCGCTGCCTCCCACAGTTGAGAAGAAACCAACCAGGGAGCTCCAAAGGAGGGGACCCCTCCCCCACTCCCCCAAATCTGCTCAACACCCCCAAACCTCCCTCAAGACACGGGACTCCTCCCACACACCTCCACTCCCCACACCGCCAACCCTCCCCCTCCCCCAACACTCCAAAAAGCAGCAGTCCTTAGGGCAGACTCCTTAAGCTGACTCCACAGCTACGGCTCCCCGTCGGCTCCGGGGGAGACAAGGGGGCCCCGGGGCTCTCCGTGGGCTTTAAGGGGGTCCCAGGGCTGCCCACGGGCTCCCAGCAATGCCCGTGCCCACCACCCACCCCCGCTTCAGGGGGCCCAGCGCTGACAGCCCCCGACCCATCTCGGGGGTACCTGGGGGGGCTCGGCCGTGGGCTGGAGGCGGGCGAAGGGGGCACGGCCGGGCTGACCTGCCGGGGGGGGCTGAGAGCGGAGCCCAGAGCGGAGCCAAGCGCCCGGCCAGGCCGGCCCCGGGCACCCTGCGCTGCGGCCGGGGCTGCCGCCACCTGCGGGGAGCGAGCGGGGGGTGAGGGGGCGGCAGCGGGGGACGGGGGAGCCTGAATCGGCCCTGTCCTCCCCGGGGACCCCCCACTCGGCTCTGCCCCCCCCAAACAGGCCCAGACCGCCCCCCGTGCCCCCCAGCCCGGTCCCGCCACCCCACAAACCTCCCAAACTGGCCATGGACTCCACCGCCACCGCCCGCCCGCCCGCCCGCTCCTGCTCTCCTCGGCCCCCGTCCCCCCCGGTACCGACCGTCACAGCTCCCGACCGCCGCCGTACACCGGAAGTGCTCCCCATCACGTCCGCCCAACCGCGCATGTGCCGAGGGGCAGACCCGGGCCACGCCCTCCTGCGTCGCCGCGGCAAACGCGAGCGAGAGGGGCGGGGCCGCGCCGAGGAGAACGAGCTCCACACCACCGCTTCTCTCCGCGTCGGGCAATGCGAGGCCGAAACCAGCCCAGCCCTCCTCCAAAAGATCCGGGACCCCCCGAAACCAGCCCGGCCTTCTCCAAAATGAGACGGACATCCGCCTGCAGAGCTCCGCCAGCCCCCCCGACGGACATCACGGGGATGGGGGGAAAGAAAACAACCAGAAAGGTACTGAAAATAACGTGGAGACGGTGCTTAGAGATCCTTCCGAGAGGCAAAACCCGGCCTTTGTTCTCATTTTTGAACACGGGGTTTCGCAGTGCTTCGCGGGCAGTGGTTATCCAGGGGCATCAGCTATCCCGGGAAGCGAACGTTCCCATCCCGTGTGGCAAAAGTCCACTTGCATGAATAACTTAGACAAAACCCGCCCACAAAAGGACAAGAGGCACCTTTGGTCACCTTTTGCTTGAAGCTTCGCTAAAACTGTATACTCAGATTGGCCCTGTCCTGCAGTTTCTTTCCCAGAGTTTTGCCCCAAACCCACGCTTCTAGCCCCGCTCCCCAAGCCCTCCCTCGGGGCCCACCGCCTTTCCCCAGCCCGGCCTGTCCTTAAGGCTTTTCTTTCCACACACAGCCCTTTCCCCTCACCTCCCTCCGGGGCGGTGTTTTGTTTTGGTGGTTTTTTTTTTTTTTTTTCCTAGCTTTGGAGCAAAAAGCGGCTTTTAAAGGTGGGAAATGAGGGGGTCTCCCAGCTTCCCGGTGGAAAAAAGCCGGTTTTAGCACTTCCTTAAAGCAGCTTTTAACCCTTCCTATAAAGTGTTGTTCGTTCCCCCCCCGCCCCTTTTCAGTTTTTTTTTCCTTCCTCCTTTTTGGGGCAGTTTCCCCCCATTTCTCCCCCTTTTTTGGGGGTGCTTTTTCCTACTTTTTTTTGGGGCAGTTTTCCCACCTTCCTAAATACAATTTTCTTCCTTGGTGGTGAATCTATAAAAAGCTCTTTTTCATAGTGTTTTAAAACGCATTAAATCCTCACAACGCTGCCTCTACCTCCTTTTTTTCAGGGCTTAAAACCAGAGTTTTGGACAAATACACAGAGGAGCGCTCCTCTCACCACCAAACCCCCTTCTCCCTCCCCGCTTTTATTCCCCAGTTATTTTTTTATTATTATTTTTTTCTACCCAGGATTCAGGAAATATCATTGGACAAATCTAAACAATTTGGGGGGAAGAAAGCTGGGAATTGTTGAGTGCTGCAAATCCTTTTGTCAGCGACATTTGTGTGTCCCTGTGCGTGTCGTCTTTGTCTGGGTGGTGCTGTCACCGGCGCCTTGAAAGGAATCGGGAGTAATTTGGTGCTTTATTTGTCTATAACATAACTTGGGGAACTGGATTTTTTTAAAACAAATGGGGCCTGGGAGAAGCTACCAGCGCAATTTGGGATTTTTTTCCCATCCCCAACTCCATTCGGACGCCCGTTCCGCACTTTCAGTGCAGCACCTCTGGAAAACCCCTCAAAAACTAAACTATTCTGGAGCTTTGATACTGCCTGAGCGCCTTTGGGTGAATTCGGGCCCAAAAATTATGTTTAAAACCCCCTTTTTTCCCTTTTTTGGGCTGTTTCATCCAAAAGTGAAAGTTGGAATAGGCCAAGAATGGGATGGAGGGGAGGTCTTTCCCCAAACGCGGAGCCTTCCGGGACCCCGAGCGGGAGGAACCGGCTGCCCGGTCTTCCCCGGGCCCGCTGCGGGTTTTGCTCGCCCCGTTCCTCGCCCGGGGTGAGTGGCCTCTGGCAGTGGAGGTCCACCCTGGCTTATACTCCTACCTCTCGTGCCTATTGGGGTGCCTCCAACAGCCGAGAAATAGTTCTGCTTGGCAGCGAGTCCAGAGGCCAACCTGGTCTTGCCCTCCATCCTCTTTAGTCCGGTATCTCTGATTCTTGTGGCACAATAGGGTCCTTTCTTCGGTCCCAGAACTCGTATTGGAGCTGATATTTCGAGGATCTATGAACATTCTGGTTGGGTCGGTCCACATTACGTAATTCTCTGTGGGTTCTGCAACAATAATGTCTAATCCACTTACACTTATCTATTGGGGTTGTATTCCCACATCGGATACACTAAAGATCGAAGACTTGGGAGAGGTACTGCTCCTGTCTGCCACGGGGACCTCAAATGACCTTATTACAATTCTTACACTTAACCTGTGTAATTTATAACACGCAACAATTACAACTGCAGCAAAGTAGGGTCGAAGGGGTTTGGTGCCACCCCAGTCCGAAGGCACTCTCAAGGCTTTTGCTGTCTGTTGCTCTCATGCAGCAGCACTGACTCTTATGCGCCTTCTGAAGGCTCTCCAGGGCTTTTTCCTGTCAAAGCAAAATCACGAGACTTCCTTTCCATGGTTAATTTCCATATGCGTACTTTGAATCTGTATAGATAATGCCTTCTTTTCCCTGGAGATAATCTAAAGCTCTCTTCAGAGCATATAGTTCACAACTCTGGGCTGACTAATTTGCTGGTAATCCTCCTTCTTCAATTACTGCTTTTTCTTCCCCATCAATGACGACATAACTCCTTGCTCTCTTTCCAACTATACATCAGGAGGAACCATCTATAAAAAGTTGTTGGATAGTTTTTTGGGTTTGTTTGTTTTTGTTTTATTACATAGGGCATTGGTGTGTTTATTAGGTCTTCTCTTACCCTGGTTTGGTAATTTATAAAATCTAATCAATCATGATGCGGCTCCCCACTGCCCATTCCTACAGGAGTTGTGAAGGATTCAGGTTTCTGTCTACCACCAGGGTCAAATCATTCTTTTCTATTAAAATCGTTTCGTGCTTCAAAGTTCTGAAATCTGTTAACCACTGGCCAGACTTTTGAGATAAGATAGTTCTTACAGTGTGTGTGTGGATGTACAATTAGGGTTCTCCTAGAGGTTAATTTTTGGCTTTTTTCTACTAATATTGCTGTGGCCACTACTGCCTGTATGCATGTGGGCCACCCCCAACATACCGGGTCCATTCATTTTGGATAGGTATGCCACCGGTTTCCTTTCTCCGCCCCGTTCCTGCATTACAACTCCATGTGCTATCCCTTCTTCCGTGTTTATAAAAACGTGAAATTCTTTTTTTTTTTTCTAGGGAGGGGAGGGCTAAACCTGGGGTTTCTATTAACTTCTGCTTTAATTCTTTAAATTGCTCTTGTTTGTCTTCTGTCCGCTGTAGTGGACTGTCTTTTACAAGTTTGTCATAGACTCAGTCACTAAAATTTCTGTATCCTTTAGCCCATAATTTACAGTACTCTAGTAACCTTAAAGTCTTTATTCGTTCTTGGGACACTTAATGCTGTAATTCGTTCTGGATTGATTTTTCTTTTTCTTTTGTTAATTAGATGCCTTAAATACCTTACCTCTTTTTGTACAAACTGCAGTTGTGTCGTTGAGACTCTTAATTCTTTTTCTCCAAAAAAAACCATTCAGCAAACGTATCGATGTCTCTTTCTGACTTTTTGCTCCCTCTCTCCTGATACCAACAGATCATTTCCATATTGCAAGATTCTTACTGCGGGTTCTGCCTGGAACTCCCCTAAAATTTTCTCTTGCATCTGTTCAAATAGATTTGGGGATTTTGTGAATCCTTGAGGCAGGGAGGTCCAGCGGAGTTGCTGCTTCTTCCCGGTGTCTGGATTTTCCCATTCAAAGGCAATTTCATAGTACAAGACTTCTCAGCTCCTGAGTCTACTAAAAAGGTGTAAATTTCCTCCTGGGGGCCTGATTTTAAGTTTATCAAGGGCTCACTAATTCTTTCTTCCCCCAGCAGGCAGAGCCCTTGACACCCTTACTCGGGAGCGTATTCTTCCTGTTGACAGATTTTAAACACTCGTTGATCTCTCTTTTGCCTGGGACACTCTCTCTTAAAATGTTCTCCCTGCCCACAATGGTAACACTTTCCGCCCTCTGGGGCTCCTGATTTCATTCACATGGGCTTTTTGAGCGGCAGCAGATGGGCTCCCTGTATCTTGTGTGCTCTCATCCCTGGCCCTGGATTCTGGGGCGCTTTATCTTTAGTCTTTGTTATTTCTTTTACAGTCGCCACCATTAGTTTTGCTTTTGCCCTCTGCTTCTCCTCATCGCGCCTCACATATACTCTTTGTGCTTCTCGTAACAACTCATTGATTCCTCTCTCATGCCAGTCTTCCATCTTTTTCATTTTTTTCCTAATAGCTGGCCAGGCATGGGTGACAAAATTTATTTTTTAATAATTGCTGGCCAGCCACAGTCTCTGGATCAGTCACAGAAAACTGCTGAATATTCCTTCAGAGCCTCTTCAACCATTCCATCAGCGATTCCTCTTTCCCTTGTTTACTGCCAACGGCTTTGCTCACATTTGACCCCCTCGGGGCTGCCTCTTTAATTCTCCTTATAATTAACGTCCGATAATCAGACATGTTTCTTCTCCTTGCGGAGTCATTTTGATTCCAATCAGGTCTTTGTAGGGGTAACTTTTGGTCCCCCACCACCCCATGAACGTTTTTCCTTTCCCATATTCTCGTCCCTGCTACACGGATCATTTGTCTTTCCTCAGGGGAGAACAAAGTTCCCATTTCTTCCCAAGTGTATACATTTGGACCTAAAAATTGGTCTAATTGTTTTGACAAACCTAGGGGATCTTCCAACAATTTCTTCATTTCTTTTTTAAAGTTCCTGACTTCCGTACTGGTTAGGGGCACATTCAGAAATCCTGCCCCATTTTGAACTCCTGGCATCGGGACCTCCCGTAAAGGATGCAGCCCAATTGGTTCCGTCATCTCCTCTTTTTCTTCCACTATGGACCTCCCCACTTCCCGCCTCCGTCTCCTCTGGCATTCCCTTCTAACGGGGGCCTGAGGCTCTCTTGTGCCTTCCGGAGGGTCCGGGTTATATGGGGGAGGTAAGTATTCAAGAGGATCCCAGACTGGTCTCTGGTCCTCCTCCTTCTCCTTCTCCTTTTGTGTCTCCCATTTAAAAACCCCTGCAGCTCCTTTCCAACACGCTGCATACTCGCTTTCTTCTTGATCAAATGATTCTATAGAGTTAACGTATACATTTAGTGCTTGACACAGCTGTCCCTCTACAGAACCATACTTTGGCCAATACAACCTGTCTGGCCTCATGGGCTCTTTGGTCCATTTAAACATACAGTAATTGATCATCTTTGCTTTATCCTTACCCCGGGTGCAGGACTCTCCTTCCTGCCCCCGTTGTAACAACATCCTCCCGAATGGACTGTCCGGAGGTATTTCTGGAATTCCCTAATCAGCTTTTCCCTTAGATTCCTTTTTACTTTTCCCTTGTCCCATTTTTTTACCCCGGGGGATCTCTCAACTCCAGCCTTTCGCTTCGTCTCTTCACCGGCCGGTCTCCTCGCGGAGATACGGAACCGCAGTTAGAAAGACTCCGCACTCGCTTCGCAGATCTAGTCCGCGTCTCACTCACACCACTCTCAATCCCCCGTCACCCAGCCGCCCGAGTAGTACTTAACAGTCAATTTTCTTACCCGGGTCTCGTGCACAAGTATTATCGGCTGCCGCGGTTATCCCTGGGACCCCTCTTTGGTCCACGAGCCCCTTCACCGGGCTGTTGCCGCTGGTCCGTCACCGAGGGCGGGGAGAATCCGAGGATTGCTGAAATCAGCAGTGGCGCGCCGTCCCGGTCTACTCACCCGTCCAAGGCTCCGAACGTGGGCTTCAGGTCTCCTGGACGAGCCCCCAAATTGTGAGAAACACACTCACTGTATTGAATTTTAGTCTGGGGCAAATTCGGTGGAGCTAACACCCCAAACACGCCCCCACCACACATGGAACACCCCACGTCATGCACACAGTGCTCGTGCACGTCATGCACAGAGCGTGGAAGGCATGCACATGCAGCACGCACACACACACACAGTGCGGGCACACACAGCCTGCCAGCATACGCACAAAATGCCCGCACACACGGCACGCGCTCGACCCAGTGAACGCATACCTGCAGTGCGCACGCTCACAGGCTCATCTACACCACACTGCACGTAAACAGTGTGCACCCACCGTGTGGGTACTGGGACACGGAGTGCACCCAGACACCGAGTGCACCCACACACAGGGCACACACGATGCGTGCACACACAGAGTGCAGCACACAAACTGACGTGCCGGCATTTCCCAGTCCCTGAAGGGCCGACAGGAGAGCTGGGGAGGGACTTTTTACAAGGGCGTGTAGTGACAGGATGAGGGGGAAGGGCTTCAAACTGGAAGAGGGGAGGTTTAGAATAGATCTTAGGAAGAAATTCTTGACTGTGAGGCTGTTGGACCCTGGGGCAGGTTGTCCAGAGAAGCTGTGGCTGCCCCATCCCGGGAAGTGATCAAGGCCAGGTTGGACGGGGCTCTGGGCAACCTGGTCTGGTGGGAGGTGTCCTTGCCCAGGCTGGGGGGGTTGGAACTTGATGGTGTTCAAGGTCCCTTCCAACCTAAACCATTCTGTGATTCTGTGTGTGCGCCCAGGCGTGCGCATAGGTACGGAGTGCAGCATGTGGGTGTGCTGGACTCGTCCCACACGCACATCACCGCTTGCCTGCTGCGGCTGTAGCCAGATGGGCTCCTCAACACCCACAAAGGTGCGTGCTGCCTGTAGCAGTTCTGTTCTCTGGTGTATGTGTTTTGGGAAGGCCCTGGTGGCAAAGGGCTGCAGAGAGCGGGGTGGCAGTGAACTTCCCCAAGAGGCCGCGATGCCACACGGGGTTTTTTGCTGCCAGCAGGCAGCGCTCGCAGCCAGGCGCTGCTGCCTGCCGCGGGGCCTGCACAGCCTCGTCCCGCAGGCAGAGCGTTCAGCGGGGGTCTGTCGGGGGTGTCCCATGCCGGCTTCTGCCTCCCCTCCTGCCGGGAACCCCCCATGGTGCCCCCCCTTCTGCCAAGAGGCCACCGGGCCCGGTGCCCGGAACCAGCGACTCTGTGACATCAGCCCCGGGAACAAGAGCACCGTGGGCAGCGTGAGCACTGCGGGCACTACGTCGGCTGCGGCACTGGTGGCGACAGGCCCTCGGTTCGCTTCTTGCAGGTGCCACGTGCCGCCACTGGCAGCAATGAAACTGCTCCTCGTCGTCGTCCTGCTGGCCCTGTGCTGGCCTGTGCAAGGCGCGTGGGACAGCTGTGGGTAAGTGGCCCCAGGCTCTGGGGGGGAGCTTGGGCAACCCTGATGGGGTTCACTGGAGGGAGCCCGCTTGTCCCCCGTGGCCACAGCTTCCCCAACCCCGCCTGGGAGCCTCAGATCCTGGCCAGCACCCCGGCTGCTGGCACAGCTCCTCTGCGGGGCTCAGGCAGAAACAGGGGCGCACGCCCGCCCGCCCCAGGGGGTTCCCTGGCCCTGCTGTCCGTGCAGCGCCTTGTGGGGAGGGAAGAGGGCTGACCTTCAGCCTGAAGCGCAGCACGCCGTGGAGCAGGACAGTCATGAGTTTCTGGTTACAGAGGGACCTGCGGGCTCCGGCCCATGGCTTACCAGTACGGCATGTCGCGCGTGGTGGGTGGCACCGATGCCCGTCCAGGAGCCTGGCCCTGGATCGTCAGCATCCAGGACCCCTGGGAAGCAGGCACGGGGCACATATGTGGAGGGTCCCTCATCAGCCCACAGTGGGTCCTCACGGCGGCACACTGCTTCATCGAGGCCAGGTAAGGAGGGCCAGGGAAGGGGGCTGTCCCCACCACCCTCGCGGGTGCCCTGTGCGCAGCACCGCCTGCTACTCCCATCCCCGTTCCTGCCAGTACGCCCAGTGCCTGGGCACTGCCGAGCCCAGCCCAGAGACTGCTCAGGAGAAGGCTGGGCTCGGGCCACTGCTTCCTAGCAGCCTCCAGCGCCACATGGCTCGTGCCTAAGGCATGCCAGGGCGGTGGCAGCCTGCGTGGCACTGCTCTCCTCTCTGCCCTGGGAAGCAGAAGGCAGGAAACGGCGGGGCTGCTGCACCACGCGGCTCCGCTCCCTCTGACCCCCCTCTCCATCTGCCTTCCAGGCACATCAGCATGTGGCGCGTGGTGATCGGGGCCACCCAGTTGACTCGGCTGGGCCCCGAGGCCCAAGTGCGCCATATTAAGCGGCTGCTGGTTCACGAGCACTACAGGAATATCACGCAGAGGAACGACATCGCCCTGCTGGAGCTGGACCAGCCGGTCCAGTGCAACTACTACACCCAGCTTGCCTGTGTGCCCGACGCCTCACTTAGAGTGTCAGAGCTGCACACCTGCTACGTCAGCGGTTGGGGCGCCACCACTGCAAGATGTGAGTTCCCCAAAAGTGCTGGTGTCCTGAGTGCAAGCTCGGCACACTGGGGAGAGGGGTTGGGCTTCCCGAGAGCGGAGGCGAAAGCCGCAGTCAGGCTGCGGGGACGTATGCCTCCGGAGAGAATGGGCTGACCCACCGCCCAAAGCCAGACAGAGGGGAAACACGGGCACAGTGCCTTCAGGACGCAAAGCCAAGCCCTAGGGAAGGGGTTCACCCAGGCAGGGGGGGAGCTGCTGGGGCTTCATTGCTTTCTGTGCTCACAGTTGCAGGGTCAACGGATGTCCTGCAGGAGGCCAAGGTCCAGCTCATTGATGTCAACCTCTGCAACAGCAGCGGGTGGTACAGAGGGGCCATCCACAGCCACAACCTGTGTGCTGGCTATCCGCAGGGTGGCATCGACACCTGCCAGGTAGGACGTGCTGCAAGTCAAGCCCCGGCAGCACCGGCAGCCCTCTCGCAACGCCCAAACATCGCCCGGCACGTGCTTGGCCTGGCAAGTCACCCTGCCACCGCTTGGTCTCCACTGCTGCTGGGGCTCACCTCCCCTTCCCCAGCTGCAGGTCCTTGCCCAGTGCCCGCCTTGTCCCAGAGCCCGGGGACGCTGCCCAGAAAGCCCATCCTGTGCTCCCGGCAGCCCATAGGTCCAGATCCCAAAGCATCCCCCTTCCACACAGCCGGGAGCACTGTGCAGAGATGAGAGAGCGCCCGACCTTACAGGCCCTCCACCCCCTCCCACACGAGGCTCTGTAGGCTCCAGCGCCGGAGCAGCGCCGTTGTGTGCAGTGAGCAGAGCTCTGGCAGGTGCTGGGAGAGAGAAGGAGCCGGCCAGAGCGCTGACAGCGGCCACCCAACACCACCTCAACCCTCTCTCCTCCCCTGCAGGGTGACAGTGGTGGTCCTCTGGTGTGCAAAGACAACAACGCGGACTACTTCTGGCTTGTTGGGGTGACCAGCTGGGGGAGAGGCTGTGCCAGAGCCAAACGGCCCGGAGTCTACACCTCCACCCAGCACTTCTACAACTGGATCCTGGTCCAGATGGGACTGAGCCCAGCAGTAAGGGGTACTCCAACAGCACGGGCTTGGAGTCATTTTCTCACTGCCTCAACCCCTTATCAGAGGCCAAGGCCAACACCAACACCACCGGGCACGATTAGCTCCTGCCCATTTCCACTCCAGAAGCTGGTGGAATTCTTTACTCGGGTGCAGGAGCTGCTGCAGGTCCTGTGGGGGAAAAAGGCTTGAGCAGCGTGACGAAGAGGCTCCAGAGCAGGCCGCCCTGTTCCACGACCATTTCCTTCCGGGGCAATGCCTGCTGAGCCAAAGGCAGCCTCAGTGCCGAGGCCTGCTCTGTCCTGCCCGCGCTCCTCTGAGCGCAGAAGGGCTGATGTTGACTCGGTTGTAGAAATAAAGTTCCTGATTTTCACAGCTGAGCGTGCTTGAGTCCAATTCAGTCTCCGGTGCAAGGCAAGGACTTGCGTGCCCGGCGCCTGCCAATGAGGCTGCAGGCAGACAGCAGGGCACGAAGGGAAAGAGTGACTCCCAAGGGCTGAAACGGTGCCTGGTCAGAGAGGAGGGTGCTCAGAGCCACCATGGGACGGAGAAGACTGGCACATGGAGGATAGGAAACAGTGATGTGACCTGCAGACAACTTTGGGGGTATGCATTAAGGCACACAGCTGGAGATTAGGGCCCAGTGTAAGCCGTAGCTAATTGAACAGACGGTGTGAAACTGCTGAGCGTGACAAGAGAAATTGCTGACCACAGCAAAGAGTGAGAAGCCAACAGGGCTCTCAGTCCCAGAAGGAAGAGCCGGATTTCAGGGGTAGTTAACGGGGGATTGATCCCCCCTTGTCTCCATTTTCCCTGCTTGAACATCCCCCTCATCTTCCTTGACTCCTCCCTTTCTCCTCCCTTGTCTCTCCTCCCAAACAAGGGACCCACCCCAGGTCACTTCCTCTCCTCCCAGGTTTGCTCCATCGCTGAAGAGATTTGGTGTTTCAGGTGCTGGCAGCTCGGTCGCCTGGGACCGCCATGGCATTACTGATGCGGCTTCCTGGGCACTGCTGGCCCTGCTAGATTCCTCTGCCCACACTGACCCCAACCATTCCTCCAGTTGTCTGTGCAGTGTGGCCACTCTCATCGTTCCTCCTTGACCACCTGCCAAACGTGGTGCTGGAATAGCAGAGTACCCACAGAAGAAGGTTTGCTCCATCGCTGAAGAGATGGGGTGTTTCAGGTGCTGGTAGCTCGGTCGCCTGGGACTGCCTTGGTCCCCGCCACTGCCTGCATGCATGTGGGCCACCCCCACGTACTGGGTCCATTAATTTGGACAGGTATGCCACTGGTTTCCTTTCTCCGCCCCGTCCCTCCATTAGGACTCCATGCGCTATCCCTTCTGCCACGTTTACAAGAAGGTGAAATGATTTTGGTTTCTTTTTTTTTTTTCTAGGGAGGGGAGGGCTAAAACCAGGGCTTTTATTAGCTTCTGTTTCAGTTTTTGTAATGGCTCCTGTTTGTCTTCTGTCCACTGTAGTGGACCTTCTTTTACTAGTTTGTCATACAGAAATTTTACTAATTGAGTGTATCCCTCAACCCATAGTCTACAGTACCCTAGTAACCCTAAAATCTTCCTTATTTCTCTTTTTGTTCTTGGGACACTTAAAGCTGTAATCCCAGAAATTCGTTCTGGATTGATTTCTCTTTTTCCTCCACTAATTAAATGCTCTAAATACCTTACTTCCTTTTGTACAAACTGCAGTTTTGCCTTTGACACTCTTAATCCTTGTTCTCCTAAAAAATTCAGCAAATGTATCGATGTCTCTTTCTGACTTTCTGCTCTTTCTCTCCCGATACCAACAGATCATTTACATATTGCAAGATTCGTACTGCGGGTTCTGCCTGGAACTCCCCTAAAATTTTCTCTAGCATCTGTCCAAATAGATTTGGGGATTCTGTGAACCCTTGAGGCAGGGAGGTCCAGCGGAGTTGCTGCTTCCTCCCGGTGTCCGGATCTTCCCATTCAAAGGCAAATAAGTTTCTACTCTCCTCTGCTAACGGACAGGCCCAAAAGGCATCTTTAAGGTCTATTACACTAAACCATTTACGATTATGCGATATTTTACTCAGGAGGGTATATGGGTTCGAAACCACAGGCTGCCGAGTCTGTACTCGTTTATTGACTTCTCGTAGGTCTGCGACTAATCTCTATCTCCCCTCAGCCTTCTTGACCGGTAGAATTGGACTATTGTAAGGTGACATCCAGGGTTCCAACAATCCATCCTTCAACAATGAATCAATTACTGGTTTTAGACCTTTCCTCCCCTCATAAGATACGGGATATTGTTTTATCCTTACTGGCCAGTCCTCTTTAACTTCTATTTTTGCACAGGTTCATTTACTTGTGCTGGTTTTTTCTCCTGGCAACGCCAGCAGCAGAGCCGTCGGAGGAGAAGGGTGAGTGCCAGGCTGGTGGTGCGGAGGGGCGTGAGTGTGATGTGCGCGGTGGCCCCGGAGGGCACTGAGAAGGGTCGGTTGGTCTGGCTGTGCGGGAGGATGCTCTGCCTGCAGCGACGGCCCGAGCAAGCGCGGCCTTGGGGAACCGTCTGGTTGAGCGTTTGTTGGTGTGCTGGAGAAGAGCTGGGCAGGTGTCCCGAAGGGCAGTGTTTGGTGGGACCTCCTTCACCCCAAAGCTTTGTGGGACCTTTTTGAAGCCACCCTGGTGAGGCCTCTGCTCCTTCCACCCAAGTACTTTACGTTTCACACCGTGGAGTGGTCATTTCTGACTGCATCCTCAGCAGGACCTGGGGCCGGTGGCTGTAGCTTCAACTGTGGAGCTCTAGAGACCTGGGAAGGATGGAGGAGAAGGAATGAGGCTCCTGGTGAAGGGAGGGAAGTGAGGAGGTGCGGTGTCCACGCTGGCCTTGAGGAGTGGCTGGGCAGGAGAGGACATGTTGGTGTAGGAGCCATGGAGCAGCCCGTGGCCAGAAGCAGAGGGTGGACACGGGGAGCATGGGCTCGCTGCGAGGAGCACAAAACCTCGGTGTGGGTGGTTTAAATGGAGGTCTGGGAGCGAGAGTGGCATCCAGCCTGGGCAGGGGAGCTGGGTCTTGTCCTCCACGTGAGCAATGGTGGTTTGCAGGTAGCATCTGGTTGCACTTGCTGGAACGCAGAGCAGGAGAGAGTTGTGTCCTGGTTTTCCCCTACAAAGGCAGGACACGGGTGGAAATGTGGCAGCGGGGAGGGACTGGGAGTAACTGGGACCCCCATGCGCCTCCCAGCCCCATCGCGCTGGGATGGGGCTGCACATCACCCCAGGGTTTCAGGGCTTGAAGCGTTGTCCCCGTGTCCCTGCCGGGCTCACAGTGGTGGCACGCTGCTCTGCGTCGGGCTGGGGGTGGCTGGGAAAGGTCTGGCACGCTGGGGCCATCACTGACTCTCATTTTCTCTCCGACCATAGAGCTCCTGGGCGTACCTCTCAGGTCTGTACGGAGCCCCCCTGGCCGGCGCCTGCTCCAGGCTGAACAACCCCAACGCTCAGCCTGTCCTCCCAACAGAGGGGCTCCAGCCCTCACAGCATCTCCGTGGCCTCCTCTGGCCCTGCTCCAGCAGGTCCATGTCTTTCCTATGTTGGGGGCTCCAGAGCTGGATGCAGTACTCCAGGTGGTGTATCACCAGAGCAAAGCAGAGTGACAGAACCACATCCTTCACCCTGCTGGCCACACTTCTGATGCAGCCTGGGATATGTGTGGTTTTCTGGGCTGTGATCACGCATTGCCATCTCATGTTGAGCTTCTCATCAGTCAGCACCCCCAGGTCCTTCTCCTCAGGGCTGCTCTCCATCCATTCTCCGCCCAGCCTGGATTTGTGCTTGGATTGCCCCGACCCAGGTGCAGGACCTTGCACTGGGCCTCATTGAACTTCATGAGGTTGGCATGTGCCCACCTCTCCGTCCTGTCGTTAGTAGAAGGCCAGGCCTGCAGCACCCTGGTTATCAACCCGGCTTGGGTGGGAGGGGATGCTCCTGCATGGGGGGGTTGCCCTGCGCTGGGGGGGGACATCCCACCGAGGGAAAGTCTTGCCGAAGTGGGGGCCGCGCTCATGCTCCCTCTACCCCATCCCTCCCCAGATCGCCCCCGTCAGAAGGTCCCGAGGGCAGCGAGCGGATGGTCATCATCATGGGGCCGCCTGAGGCTCAGCTCAAGGTGCGCTGGGTGGGGGCTGTGGGTGGGGGGGACAGTAAGGGCCAAGTCGAGAGCATCCCTGTGGTCACCACGGTGCTGCCAGCCTGGCTTGGCCTCCCTCAGCACCAGGGGAGTTCTTTGCTGGGTACCGTGGTTTTGATGCTGCTGGACGTGGGGACATCATCAGCTTTGGGGATGGAGGGGCACAGCGGGCGCTGCCTGATGGTTTTCCTTCGCATCCGTCTCCTCCCCAGGCCCAGGGGTGAATATTTGGGAAGCTGAAAGAGGATAACTTCTTTAACGCAAAAGAAGAAATGAAGCTTGAAGCCCACATCAAGGTGCCTTCCTTCACCGCTGGCCACGTGACAGGCAAAGGTGGCAAAATGGTGGGGGGTGGTGCCCCGGGGATGCAAAGTTGGGCATCACCCATCACCCCTGCCCACCCCAGGGGGACAAATCCCGGGTGCTCAGTGGTCTCAGCGATGTCTTGACCCTCAGCCCCCATGTTCTGGTGGTGGTTCTCGTTGGTCCCAAGGAAGGGGGAGACACACACAGGGTGCCTGGTGCTGTCGTGACTGTGGCAGTGGAGGATTTTGGCTCTTCCACAACAGAAGCCTCTTGTGGTTCGCTCCAGGTGAACGAACTGTAAAACGTAACCAGCACGGAAGTCCTTGTGCCACGAGACCAAACCCCGGACAAGAACGAGGAGGTCATCGTTAAAGTCATTGGGCATTTCTTTGCCAGTCAGGTACAGTTTGGCCGCGGCTTTACCCGATCCTCCCCGGCCGCTTTCATCCACCGAGGAAAGGCGCGGGGTGGCTGAGCCCAGCACCACCCGAGCGTCCTGCCACTCTTCTTTTGGGAGGTCCCTGTGCCCCCAAGATGCACTGAAGGTGTTTCGGTAGCTCCCCCCGGCTGTGCGAGAACTGAAATTGAAGATTGGCTTGATTGATCTAAAAATGGGTGTTTTGGATGCTGTGCAGAGCAGCACCCGGGGTGTGAATGGACTCCTCTGTGCAGGCAAAGCCACCCGCATCCCACCTGGGTGCATCTTCCATAACCTTGTCTCCTGTCCACTCGAGCAGGATCGCAGCACCCCAGAAAAATTCAGGTGCTCTCGAGGAGCGATGGAGGAAGCACAAGTTAAAAAAAAAAAAAAAAAACAACAACAACAACAAAAAAACCAACACCCAAAACCGCCCCCAGAATTAATTATGGCTTGTCCAGAGTGACAAGTTGGGAGCATTGAGATGCTCGGTGGCAGCTCGGGTGTGGGTGGTGGGGGGAGAAGCGGTGTCCTGACCCCCACCTCTTGCTTTTCCCCTCTCCTCCCCAAGACTGCACAGCGCAAGGTGAGGGAAATGCTCCAGCAGGTGAAGCAGCAGGAGCAGAAACACGCTCTGGGAGCCCCGGCCTCGCAGCACAGCAAGGGAAGCTCCTGCCGTGCTGCCCAGCACCACCCGATGAATGTAACCCCGCCGCCGGACATCCCCCCCCTCCCAAACCCTCCTCCCCCCCCCCCCAGCAGGTCAGGGGAGCAAACCAAAGACCCCCCCAAACACACAGCCCCCCATTCCCCGCGGCGCTGCGAGGATGCACAGCCGAGGGGTACGGGGAGGGCTCTCTCCATCCCACAGCCTCCCCCTTCCTCCTCCCTCGCCTCCCGACGCTATCCCTTTAGTTGGACTAACAGGGGCAGGTTTGGGTACCTCAGCACCTCGCGCTTGTGTCTCCCTTTTAGAGATTTTGTGTGCCTTGGAAACCTGAGAGTTGGAGGGTTTTTTTATTAATTTTCTAATAAAAAAAGAACCGAGTAGGAAAAGCGATGGGGATAGGCACCACTGTGGTCATTCTCTCCGGGGCGTTGTGGAGGAAGGCTGCCAGTCTTCCTCCCAGTGTACTTTTCCCCGTTGGCTCCAGACTGCTGCTGGGGCTGAGCTCTGAGCCGCCAGAGCGGTTCTCAGCAGACGGTCACTCGGCGCAGACAATGAGGCCCTGAATAGCCCTTCCTGTGCTCTTGATGGCTCCGGACGGCTCTGCTCCTCTGCTGCTTCTAAGGTGGGGCTGCCCCAGTGCCCTCACTCAGGAGCCTTTTGTCTGTGCAGGTCTCACTTGTGACAGGGGGTGGGGGTGTTGCCAAACTAACTGCTGTGTTGCGATGTGTGAGTGGGTGTTCCTGCCCGTGTCAGTGCCAGAGCTCTTCCGTAGGCTCCTTCTGCCAGCGGAGAGCCAGGGGCCGCTCCTTCAGGAGAGAGCTTGTTTAAAAAGAGAAAAAAAAAAAAAAAAAGGGAGGGGGGATAAAGGGAAAAAAAAATGTGGAAAAAAAAAAGGGGGGGAAAAGAAAAAAGGGGAGAAAAGTAAAAAAAGAGAAAAGTGAAAACGGGGGAAAAGGGGGAAACAGAGAAAAAAGGGGGAAAAGGCAAAAAAAAAAGGGAAAAAACAAAGGGGAAAAAGAGGAAAAAAGTAAAAAAAGAGAAAAAGTAAAACGGGGGGAACGGGAAACAGAAAAAAGGGGCGAAAAGCAAAAAAAAAAAAAAAACAACAAAAAGGGAAAAAGAAAAAAGGGGAAAAGAGAAAAGGGGGAAAGAAGTGAAAAAAAGGAGAAAAAAAATGGGGAAAAGGGGAAACAGAAAAAAGGGGGAAAAAGCAAAAAAAAGGGAAAAAGAAAAAAAGGGGAAAAAGAGAAAAAAGGAGGGGGAAGCAAAAAAACAAAAGGGAGAAAGAAGAAAACCCCCACATATTAAAAAAGAATGGTAGAAAGGAAAAACCAAACCAAACCAAGGAAGGAAAGTGGGAGCAGCCGCCGGGCAGGAGGAGGGACAGAGCCGGGGGAGGGGGGGGGAGGTGGGGGGAGGTGGCGGTGCCAGCGCCGGCCTCGGGGGCTGCGACACCACGTTTTTGTCCTCTACTGCAAAGTGTTCTGTGAAAAAAAAACAACCAAACCCCACCCAACGACAACATCATCACAAGAAAAAGAGAAATCTCTGCAGCTCACAGGAGCCTGAGCTCGCTCTCCGTTGCTCTCTTTCCAGTGTCTCGGGGGGGTCATGGCCGAGCTGAGATTGGGGGGTGGTGGTGGTGGGAGTTTGCCCCATGGCTGTGATGGGGGGAGAAGGGGTGGGTGGGGAGTGGGGGATGTGGTGTGGGGTTTTTTTGGGGTGGTGGTGGTTTTTTGCCAGGCGTCGCTTTACCCAGTGGCTCGGGGAGGTGTTGGCATCAGGAAGCCTGTGCTAAAGCGGGGTGGGGGCCTCGCCGCAGTTGGTTAGCAGAGCCAAAGTGGTTACTAATGGTTATTAATGGTGCACTAATTACGCCCGTGTAACTGGGAAGCTCAGATGCCCCCAGTCACTCACCCCCATCCCCCCCCCCCCCCGGTGCTTCTCTAGCCAGGCGAGCGCTGGGCGTCCCCACCGCAGGAGAGGAGCGCACCTCCGGGGTGGGTGGAAGGGCGTCACCCAATGGGGAGAAGACCAAGATGGGGTTTGGGTGTCCCTTGGGGTGGCCGGGTGGCCAGGTAGGGCTGCTGGGGGCTGCCACGATGAGGGACACCCCCACGCCTTTCTCCATGGCTCCCAGAGCTCTGCTCCCTCCCTCCCTCCCACCCATCCAGTGCCACCGGAGAGGTGGTGTCCCCCCTCCCGGGGCGGGCAGGGGCTGTGCCACCCCATCTAACACCTCAACGCACCAAACCAGCTTTCAGCAGTCACAGCCACCCGGGCGCTGCCAAGGGGGCAGCAGGGGCTCCCCACAGGGGGTTTACAGAACATAGAGGGTGTCTGTACACCACTAACCCCTCTCCAGGGGCGGATTTTCGGGATGCTGCTTGCTCATCTCACCGCTGAACGACACCTCGATTGCCCCTTCAGCACATTGTGACCATCGCTTCGTGGCTTTTGTGCTCCGATGCTCATCCTGGCTCCAATCCTCTTCCTGGGGGATTGTGAGGGAGCAAAAAACCACATCGCTACATCCAACTTTTTTTCAGTTAAATAAAAAAAAGAATAAATCACCCTCTCTTATTACCAGGTAGAGTTTTGTTCCCTTAAGGCTCTTTTTATGAAAATAAATATTTAAATTATATAAAGAAATAAATACTTCTCTTTTCACATTAGATAACTCCCTGGAGACAGCAAAAAAACCCCACCACCACTGTGCACGAGTGTCCACCAGGGCTTTATACTTTTGTGGCTCTCATGTGCCAGGCCGTCGAATCCACACAGTCCAATAAATTCGGTTGTCCCTCTCCTCCTCCTGGCTGGAGGCAGGGCACCTCTACTGTTGACCGTAGTACCTACGATTATCAGATTGGTTCCTACCTGGTCCGTAGGATCGCCTACCGTAGGTTGGAGCAACCTTCTTCCTGTAAGAATCCTTTCTTCTATCGGCTTCATTTTGCAACTCAAGCACCCGTGCCTGTAGGGCTGAGGTAGGTTCTCCATCCCACTTCTTCATGTCTTCTGCATATTCACAGAGGCAAACCCACAGGATATCTCACATCGGGTTTGATTTGTCTTGAGTCGGAGGGTGGTTTTTCTCTTGAGTAGGAGGGCGTTTCCTCTTAGCAGCTGCAACATGAGTCTGTACAGGGAAAGCATGGAGTTTTTCCTCCACCTTGGTTAGTTTATCAAACAGTTTATCGGTTTGCTCAACTAATTTCTGGGTCATTTGCTCTATTTTCTCAGTCAGTTTCTCAGTCATTTTCTCGGTGGTCACAGTCAGCTTTTCTATGGCTGCCACAGAGAAGGGACCAGAGAGACTGTCTTCATACTGTCGTACCTTATTAACCCCTTCATTTACAGTTGGTGTGTCAGTATCGGATCCTCCCCAGACCATTGTTGACAATGGGTGGGAATATGTTGATGGTGCACTTTGTACAAACTTTTTCAGCACAGACCGTTTGCATGGCATTTCCTCAGGGTCTACAATCACTTGCCCATCACTATAAATCACCTCTCGCACAGCCAATTCTCTCAGGTACTTCATACCTTTTTCCATGTTGGTCCATTTACTTGGACGGCATTCAATATCATCCTTGAAGGGATACCTGCGCTTTATGGCTGACACCAGTCGCCTCCAGAGACTGAGAGTGCTTGTCTTTCTCCCAATTTCTTTATCAATCCCTCCATCCTTGGCCAGGTTTCCCAATCGCCTAGCTTCTCTGCCATCTCAGTCTAGGGTATCTGCCCCACTATCCCAGCATCGGAGCAACCAGGAGACAAGTGTTTCACCTTCATGACGACTAAAGTCCTTCCTGATATTTCTCAGATCTTTCACGGAGAAGGATTGAACAACTCCCTCTACATCTGAGTCCTCCTGTGGGGAGGCTGCCCCAGAAGGGGCCTCTGCAGCATCTGCTCTAGAAGGACTCTGGCCTCTGTCTGTTTTCAAAGGTCTCTTTCCCTTCTCTGGTCTTGAAGGACCCTCCCCTGGATCTTGTTCAGAACTCTCCCCCAAGCTATGTGACTTGAGGTGGTCTTTGTGGTAAGGGGCAGGGGAAGGAGTTGACCTCCTCTTCTTCCTCCTGGTTACCGGGGCAGCTTGTACCGATTTTGATGGAGTTGGAGTAGTTTTGGTGCTGGTTGTAGTGGCTGCAGTAGGTTGTGCCGGGACAGGCGGCGGCATGGCTTGTGCCGCTGCAGGGGGGGGGCACGGCGTGTGCTGGGACGGGCGGCGGAGGGGCCGGTGTTCTTGCAGTGGGGGGGGCGGCTGCCGGTGGTGCGGGTGCCGCTGCGGTGGGGGGGAGGTTGTGGCCGGGCCGGGCGGGGCTGCGGTTTGCACCGCTGCAGATCGCCGAGCGGCTGCGCGGGTCTGAGTGGCGGCAGCGCATGGTCCCCTACGGCTTCCCCTGTGCCCATGTTTCCTATGAAACCACCCCTGCAACACATTCAGGAGCACCAACAACAAAATCACGATCTTGAGAAGGTACCAGAGCCCAAAAGGTTTCCATGCCCCAGCTCTGAGGGTGTCACATCAGCATAAGTATCAAAGGGCGAAGTAAACATTCCCCGGGTAGAACCGAAAGTGTAACTAATAACAGAATCCATCACCTGATGCCCGAGATATACAGGTAGAGCCGTTACCCAACTCATCGTGTTATACATCTGAATTGCGAACCACACCAAAACAGCACCTTTAAACCTTCGCATAAAAAGACAAAGAATAAATGAAGTTTGCAACACCTTTGGCAGGTTAAACCAAGTTGACTGCATTAAGGTCCAACAAAGCTGTTTAAAGGCATGATACACAATTTCGTCTAAGAACGACATGATGCAAGCTGTCTGTTCTAATCTCTGAGCAAACTGGAATTCAAACTATTCGGGCAACTTATCACAGCTCTGGTGGAGCACTGCTCGGGCCCCACGTTGGGCGCCAATTAATCTGTCGTGGTTTAGGCCAAATCCACCACTGGGGACCTGGGGGACCCCAAACGGGACCGACAGATGCTCCCCTCTACCCCTCTTCAAAGAGAGAGGCAGAGGAGGAAAAAGAGACTTAGGAGTTTAGAAGGAACTAAACTACTTTAATGAAATATTAATAATAAAATAAAAAGAAATAATGAAAAATATATACAAAACCGTATCAAGCTCCCGAGATGACAATCACGTCACCGGCTGGCACTGGGGCAGTCCCAGGCTGGACTCAGTGACGGACGGGAACTGGATTCCGGATCTGCATTCAGGATGGGGATCACAGGCAGACGAACAGAGTCCTCCTCAGACATCGGCCATTGAAGGAAGAGCACTGACCCTTTGATCCCTCAGCTTTTATACTGAGCATGAGGCAGATGGGATGGAATACCCTGTTGGTCAGTTTGGGGTCACCTGTCCTGTCCGCTCCTCCCTGCAGGTGGGACCCCACTATGCTTTTCCGCTTCCGACCCTCCAATGGGGCAAATCACAAAGTTGTTTGGCTGTGGGGGTTATAGCAATGAGTATAAGCAGAGCCTCTCTGCATCCCACGCCCGGGCATCAGCTGTAAACATTGGTCTGACCTCTCTGGGAGAGTGAACGCTGTCTGCACAATATGCAGTTAACTTCAGTAGTTAGAAGAGGCCCCGCTAAGAAGCGAAGTTACTGAACAAAATTGGTTCTGTTTTACCTCAAACCAGGACACAGGGAGAGTTTCGTTCCATTAAGGCTCTTTTTATTAAAATAAATATTTAAATTATATAAAGAAATAAATACCTATCCTTTCACATTGGATAACTCCCTGGAGACAGCAAAAAACAAACCACCCCAAACCAGCCCAAATGACAGGGGCTTTGGTGAGAAATCAAGAGATGGTAAACGCTTTCTTTCCGTGGTCATGACAAATCCAGTTTTAGGAATCAAGTAGACGGTAGATATTCCAGAAACAGAGGAAAACTCTCTTTGAGGAGACGGTAGTTCAGCACGTTGTCGTTGGGAAGGTAAGTTGGGCAAACACGACTGTAACCACCACCACGGATGTTTCCCATTTGTCTGTAATGTGGTCGCGTGCGCTGCGAGGCGCGAGCGTGCGGCTCAGCCATGGAAGTTGACGATGTTCCTTCTTCACTCTGCCCTTAACGAGGTCACACCCATCTTTCTGGCTCTCGCTTAAGGTGCGTTAGCTAATTTCAAAGAGAGTTACTGTCTCCAAAATAAGGGGGGGGGGGGGGGCGCGGGGAAATAAACTGTCTTAACCCACTACTTCATAACTTGAAGAGGAAAATTTGTGTGCCTGCTGCTGTTCCAAATAAGGTCTAAGAAATGTAACTACAATAACAACTAGTCACCCGGAGGTGATCACAGCGTTGTTCTAATAGTGCACATCTCACAGCAGCTGTTGGTGGTGTTGGCAAAAAAAAACCCCAAACCCCAGAGTTACTGTCTCCAAAATAAGGGAGGTGGGGGGAATAAACCATCTTAACTTCTACTTCATAACCTAAAGAGGAAAATTCGTCTAAGAAATGTAACTAAAGGTCTAAGAAAACTAACTAAAGGCCTAAGAAATGTAACTAAGGTCTAAGAAACGTAATCAAAATAAGAACTCTAATAGTCCACATGTCACAGCAGCTGTTGGTGGATTATCTCCCACACCATCTTCTTGCGGAAGTATGGCATGTGAGTCTGAAAAGAGAAAAGAAATCCATTAAATTACAACGTCACGGTAGAAAGAGGCGGCAAACACGCATAAACGCCCAGCGGAGTCCTTAATATGAAGTTCCCTTTAAGAACTGTCAACCGTTTGGGTACAACACCCCACGCGGCTCCTAAGAGGGTGACACGACAACCCGACAAAACCAGATTGACTTGACCGCGCGACAGCTTACAAGCACGCTAATAAAAGACCGGTCTAAAATGAAATCAATAAAAATAAGCGCTGTCTTGACTGGTCAAAGGGTAGAAGCCATTTCTCCAAAAGATACGAGCCCAGATATGCCAAACCCGCTGGCGGCAGTATCTTGCCCAAGAGGAATCTCACCGGCAGCAGCTCCCAAAGGCAGGGATGGAGAACCACAGCTCTGCCCTGCCCAGGCCACTTGGAAGTTCTGACCCCAGCAACTACGCACCGAAACGGGGCACGAAACCTCAGCCCCTGCCCCGGACACAATTAAGAGCTGCTGCGTAACCTCCCTGGCTCCTGTCCCTGCGCGAAAGGGGCTGGAGGGGTTTATGACCTTCACTCACCTGGCTAAAGTTGAACGGTTTCTCTCTGGAGATGTACTCTGCGTATTTGCACATAAAGACGCCGCAGTCGCTTCCATTCAGCTGCTGAGGGATCTCCTAAGGAATGCAAAGAAGATGGAGGATTTCCCTCCATCTCAAAAGAAAAGCAACTTGGAAGCAGCGCACATTACCCACACCGACACTGCGCTCACCGCACACTCCTGACCCTACTTGCCTAATCTCCGATACCCACTCCCGCCCACGAGGAACAGACCCAGTTCACTGCGCACCATCCCTCCCCTCTGCCTCCCGGACTCGGACACTACAATCCAAATTCTTGGCAGGCCCAGAAGGGGCAGCAGCCCTCCTCCCTGCGAGGCTCTCGAGGTTCGCACTGCCTTTTTCTTAAGTGACCTTTCTTAAATCCAGTCTTTAGGGACTGCTTTTTACTATCAACTCCTCGAGAAACATCAGCTCAGCCCTTTCTTTGCCACGGGCCAGGATCTGGGCCCCAAAGAAGCACTTACAGTTCCCATTTCAAACCCAAGTGGTGCTCACGTACACGTGGCTCCATGCTGTGAAGAGTCCACTCTGAAACATTCAGCTCCAGGTTTCTTTTTTCCCGGCTTTCTTTTTGCAGGTATTGGCTGGTTAAAACAAAAGGGAAAAACATAAATCCCTTTTCATCTCTGTAATTTAGGCCAACAACAAAATAAAGCGGCTGAAGGATCACAGGAAGACAAACGGCAGGACAGTAAAATGTCAGAGGATCCTCACAGCAGCTGATTTAAGGCTGATTTTGAGGAAAAATCCCAATCTGAAACTTACAAACACAGGGAGAGGCTGTGAGCTAATGGTCAAGAACAAGGCCAATGATTCCATTGCTTCAGAGAGGTCAAAAAGCCCCAAATCACATGTTATCAGAAGACAAAGAGACAAACCCAGCAAGGAACTGTAATGCCATAATTCCACCGTGTGCCTTCATCCCACATACTGGGATCCGACTAACAAAGTCGGCACACGTGTGCCACGGGGCTATGGCGTATTTGGCTGTGCCTCTCACGGGAAGGTGGCAGAATCCAGGCACCCCAGACCCTGGGCGGAGGGGACGCTGTGACACCAGATAAGCAGTCGATGCCAGACAACTCGCAGCAAGCAACTCCAAGATTCCTGGTTGGTTATCTACAAGCCACGTGAAAACTTGCAGTCGCCTTACAGGGACTCAATCTAAAATCCCTCTCCTTATTCACACCATAAAAGCAGTGACGGAGCGGTTACTTACAGCAAAGTCTGACAAATCTTGTCCCCTTTCTGGCCCAGAGAGTCCAAGTACATGATGGTCTTCCTCCTGAGATCTATGACCTGTTATTAAAAGGTGACCATTAGACAAAGCACAACCTTCTGCCGCACACCCCCCAACACCTAAATGACTTCTCTTGCCAGTTTTTGCTCCCTGTCCAATTCTAAAGAAAAAGCCCGTGGGACTCACAGCTAGTGTCCAGTGCGCTTTCAAGTTTACAGGCACGAAGATGATGTCCTGCTTGAAGACATCAACACTTCTGGTCCATCTTCTTACTGCATCGTAGCCACCAGATGTTAGTTTGGCATAAAAGAAAGTACTGAAAGCGTGGACCGCTGGATAGCCTTCCTTCTTGCCTCTTTCCATCAGCAGACCCATGTAGAAATTAACGACCTGTACCATAAAGAGGAAACGTGAGGTGTCAAAATAAGACGCTGCCTTCCCCAACCAAAAATACAGCACCACCTCTTTTCTGGCCACCCTCAAGCACGCAGCGGAGAGAACTCCAGCCTCAGCTGTCAGCTTTTGTTCCCAGAATTTCACACGGGGCTACATCGTCAGTTTGATCAAAACACCTGCCCCCCACACCAAAAACCCGGACGAACTCCGGGAAGCTGCGTCATACAAGAAGTAACGGAACTTCCAGAAACGCTCGACCCTTCAATACCTCAAATAAGACTTCTACAGAGGTTTTTAGGCTCTGCCACGGAGGTCGTCAAAGAACGTTGACGGGACTTCTGTACACGGCAGAGGGGTATTTTTCAATAAAGGCTGAGTGAGACTAGCCCTGTGCTGCAGCTGGTTTTACCTCATCGTTTAGCCAGCAAAGGTTCCTGAGCGTGTGGATGTCTTCGCGAGTGACCTTTAGTTTGAAGGCACTGCTCATGATCTCATCTGGCTCACCTCTGCCAAATGCGGCACTGACCTCTCTCTCCATGGCCTGAAAGGAACAATTCAATGGGGAAGGACTTGTGAAACAGCGCATGGAGCACGCTGACCTGGGGGCAGCTTTCCACTGAAACACGGCCTGTAAATTCAGCTCAGGTGACAGAGCAACTGCCTCCGACGGTTTCTTGGCTAAGTCAGCGATAGCGCTTTTGCCTTGCTTGGTTGGCTTCAGCATCCCAACTTTGAACTTTAGAGCCCAGGCTTGCTGCCGTTTCTTTTCACCAAGGACGTGGGGATAAAACCCGTAAACTCAGCAAACACGCTAAAGCAGCTGAAAATGGAACACAACTCTGGCAAACCCCTTTCCCACGTGCTGCCGCGGCCCTCGCAATACCCAGGTTTAAGCCAATCCCAGCGGGGAATGCAAAGAAACCACTATGGATGGTGGTATAAAATACTCTGATCTGCAATAGCATCTCCTTCTTGCTTGAATCTGGGCGAGCAAAATAAGAAAACCACCCGGTTTCCCTTGTACCCAGCATCAACTCCGCAGACTTTGTAAACTCTGCATTTGCCCGCCCTTTCCGAGTCCATCCTCAACAGGCAGGAAAAGGTGGGGGGAGCTCAATTAGACTGCAACTCCAAAGAATAAAAGCAGCCAAAATTCATACAAGCAGGGGAAACTGAACTCCCACTCCCTGGGGAACGGCATCACGGACCAGCACAAGCTGATCTTTCAGGTTCTATCACCACGGTAGGACAAGAGGCACATCCAATATAACTGGATGAGTCGGGTTAGCACTGCTCTGGAGACTGGTGTTCAACCTGGACTAATTTTTTGTCCTGCTAACAGAAGGCCCACAAACCCTCAGGGCAGCACAACTGAAGGAGCGCTGGAGCACACGAAATCCTTCAAACCAGCTTTAGTGCTGACCCTCGCACTGCAAAGTCACAGCCGCAGACACTCGCTAACAGGTTCAATGCAAGTTCTTCAGATTTCAAAAAGCCTCAAGAACCACCGAGAATAAGAGGAGTTCCCTGCAGCTCTGTCACAACCTTCTCTTTTGTCTAACAGACTGTCGGCTGTGGTACCTCTGTGAGCGGAGGAAAGCGTTCCGCTGTTTTTCCCAGGCTTGGCACTTTCTTTCCTTCCACGGTGAGGCTGGCTGACTTTTTGGACCGAACAGGTATAGGATGTCCTTGGAATAACGCATCTTCTGAGATTTCAGCTCCATGCTGCCTCTGTTAGACAAACGGACGTTAAGCTAGCAATCAAGCACAGATTTGTTTGCTTGGGGACAGGACAGAAAACTGGAAGGGTTTTTGTACACACATCCAAACAGCAAACCCCAAAGTGACTTTTTATTGACGACTGCATTCCAACTATGCACCCATGGAGTGCTGCACTCGGAGGCAAGAGAGGCAGAGAGCTCGTTTGCCTTGGGCTAGCGTTAAGAACCCCAGCAAAGCCTCCACGTGTAGGTATCAAGTTGAGAGTGAGATTACGATTTCTGATTTCCATGATTAAAATTGTATTTTTGACCTCAATCCTGACCAGAGGTGAAAGTCGGAGATGTACTTCCCATCCCAGCAAACAAGATAAGACTAAAGACACCCCAGTCCAGCTTTGCAGGTCAACTAAGGCTGTGCGCTAAAGATTTTGAGGCTATACCCAACACATGAAAGGGGAAGAATCAAAATGCTATAGTGTAGCGTGCTCCTAATAGTCCAGAAACAAAATTAACGGTAGCGGAAAACACTTTGCCATAGCGCTACTCATCAAATAATGCTCCCGCTTTCCTGGGGAAAAACAACCTGGGCAAATACAGATATTGTTGAGTAAGTCATGTGAAGTGGAGAGTGCGCTGAAGTTTCTGATCACAAATAGCTCTATTTTCCTTGTGAATAACACAATCTTACCCCTGCGATGGTTTGTTTCGCTGCTCCTTCCTCTTCCTGAGAGTTTTCTTCTGGTGTGCAGTACCTGCCAGGAGAGGGAGAGAGAGAAGTGAGCTGTGTATCCGTCCTCTCCCACGGAATTCTCAAGAATTCACCCTCTGGACAAGAAAGGCTTTTTCAAGGCTTATTCTGACTACAGCCCCGGTTGCGCACATCAACATGTGACAATATCGCCTCAACTTCCAGCACCGTTCTTTCTTAGCAGCAAGACTGGGATAGAATGAAGAGCTGGGAGCTTTGCAATTTTTTTTTTTCCCATTTACTTGTACAAGACTCCTTTTCCTTCTCTTTATCAGTTGCATTATTTAGAAAACAGAGAAGCAACCAGCACTTCCTCTATCGAGTGCTTTGTGATCTACTGCTGATAAACACTGCACGCTGGGTGTTCTACTGCAAGGTGTAACAGGAACATCTGCAACTAGACTTGCATCCAAACAGAGTGAGCTTCGGGAAACTAAGGCCAGCACACTGAATTCCAAATGGGACAGCCACAGGATGTTTACTTGCCTTCTACAGGCCAGTCAAGAGAGTGACTATCCCCATTTGGAGAGGATTGTCATTCAAACCACACAGACTCTGAAGAGCAAACAAATACACAGACATTAAAGTTGTCCAGATATATGTCCCTGCTTCAAAAACAAGAATTCGCATTGTCACCAAAAGACCCCTTTTTTTCAGGAGGGAGACCTACACCAGACTCTCACGGTATTCTACGCTCATTGTGCTTTAACGGCTTTCAGTCCAGCATGGTAAGAGGAGATATCACAAGCTTTGTCAAATCGTTTCAGTTAGTAACTAAATCCCCCTCAAAAAAGGCAAGAAAATGTTCTTTTTACTTGAAGGCATCATTCTCTATCAGTATTTTCTTTCCTTCTCTCCCCTCCAGCTTAGGGGAACCACTATTTTAATTTAAGCACACAACAGTGCTGCACAGCTAAATATAGCACTAGTTTTTAAAGCGGGGAGAAGAACGGGGACAGAATTAGCTAAAAAACAGGACTGCCGCAACTGAGTCTCTCTCTGCTCCCATCTACGCTTTCTCCTCTCTCATGTAAGGGCAGGTCACTGCAGAAAGATGCGTGCATCTTACCGCCGTACAAAATCTCTCCCTCTAGCTGCACCTACTGCCCCCAAAACCCGTTTCCCTCAACACCACAAAGCCCTCAGAACTCAGACTCCTGCCAGCTCAGACAGCCAACACCAATGAGGCCGCTGGCCTCTCAAACCCAAACGCACGCTGCCTTTTTCCCCCTCCTAGTCAAACCCCACGCATCCTCTAAGTCCCAAAAACTGCCTCAAGTCCCACCAGGCTTTACAAGCTCTCTCATCCTTATGCTCAGGATGTGAGTTTCCAAGTGAAAGAAATGCAACGTCAGCTCGTTGATGGCTCAGCAGAACGACTCACAAACCAAAACGGATTCTGCACATCCAAGGACAACTTGGGACGGCCACCACTCGCACCCTTACTGGCTTTCTTCCCACAGCAAACACCACACCAGCACAACCCTCTTTGTCACGCAGCACGGCTCTCGCTTGTGTTGGAGATGCAACTGGCTTGCAAGCAATTCCGGAGCCGCAAGCTAGCTACTTCTCTTTCACAGCACTGAGACGATCACATACCATTGGTCATCTCCGAGACTCTACCAGCGGCTGAAAGGCATACGCACACAGAGCCAAAAGAAACAAGAACCATCATTAAAAGAGACTCTACCTGATCGTATCACCTCTCTGCGACCACTGTGGGCAGCAAACATCTATACATTCGACACCTGCACAGAAAAGCAGTGGGAAGAAAACAAGAAGTCGACTTTGAATCACCATCAGATTTACATAGCTCTCCATTTCTGAGTGATAAATAAAAAACCCCAAAACTTTGAATGCTGACTGTATGGTCAGGAAGTTCGAATTCTGGCAAGCACTTTGAACTTGGAACATCATCTGTGAGTGTATAAGAAATGCCCTATTCCCATTTGAAGTCTACCTACAAAGTGGAACGGACTGGAATCACGGGGATACTCACCGGTCCTTAGTGTTGGATGTGGATAGACCTCTCCTCTGTATTTTGGTTCTTCCACACGACTCACAGTCGTCACTGGTTCCTTGGAGGAGGCTTGAACACTTTGGGGCAGGAAACAAACAACAGAGGAGAATCACAATTTTTATATGTGGGGCATTTGTTAACAGTGCGTACCAATTCACGGTGGCTTTTGGGGTTTTTCTTTGAAAAGAAAAAAATATTCTTTGCACATCCAACAAATATCTGCATCAACCTGAGGAGGCCACTTTACTCTGTGGGACAAGACAGCGTTCATTTCAACCAGCCCTGACCAATTCTGCTCAATCTATTTGTTAAAGGTTATGCTGACGCTGAGAATGGCAATGTCCACAACATCCACACTGCTGGGACATTTTACTTCAGACCTGCCCTGCTCTGACCTCAGGGACTATATGCTCAGTAGCGGTTGGAGTGCATTAGACACCTTCCCCAGGAACTTCTCTGGTTTAGCTTCCTCTGAAAGGAATCTCTTTCTCATGCTCCAGATCTGCTCCAAAATATGAGCCACACCACAATAAGCAACGACTCGCAGATTAGACGCCCAAAGCAGACTCTTGACCCGCTCTCAAATGCTATTGCCATTGCACTTAAAATTACATGAGAAACTGTTTTCTGTATCATTTTCATGATATGGATTTTCATCTGAAGTGGCGGATTCTGGTGCAGCGCGCTCCTTAATGGGTGGCCTCAGGGGTAAGAAGCTGTCTGGAGCAGCTTTGATGCTCTGTTTGCCGTTCCGGCTTGTGCTGAAAACAGCAACGCAAAAGAAATTGTATCCAGAGAACATTCCAATATGCACCTCCACCACCAACTACTTTGTCAAGCACGTACACCGATGACGATGGAGACAGACACGAGATGTTCATGACTTTCAGATGAAGACCTGCTGTCTTCAACTGGCTAATGGGGAAGTACAGAGAAGTAAAAGTGAAAATCACAACAACTGCCTTGAAGATACGGTGTCAATTGTGTCCTCAGCCTCCTCTCAAGTTCAACACTTCCTCTTACCGCAGACCTTTAATCTCTACCTAATCTCCTGCGTCAATTAAGTATCTGGTTTTAAAGAAAAAGTTTAAAATTGGTTCTTCGGGGAGGAAGCAGCTGGAGACCTCCCTTACCATAGGCAGTAAACCTTTCGGGGAAGAAGTCAAAGAAAACAGAAGGATTTTTACCTCGGACATGGAATTGTCTTGTGAGGACGGGATAGTGTTTGCTTAGTCAAGTGAGCATGGGTTCCACACGGCATTTGACCTATGAGAGAAGAGCGTAAGGCATCAGGAACTATAAAAAGGAACTGAAGAGTTTTATGAGTTTACAGTAACGAGCTTCACCAAAGATAAATTGTCATTTTCTCTCTCACATCATCAGGTTTCCACACCGGCAACTACAGCAAGTTGTGTGCACAAGGTATTGCCAGACGAAACCTGAAATACGAAAGGCTTCTCGGGATCTACTACCTAAAAGGACCATTGAAAACAATTTACTTCTGGCAAGCTAACAGTGGACGGATCAGAATGGAAGGACTGCATCCAAGGCAGCTCTGGTACTGAGATGACAAGATAAACGCTCAGCTCCACTCCAGAAGCAATGCAAGGGTGCAGGTAAGAAACAGAGGTCACGCTCAAGTCTTCCCAGATGCTGCCTCGTCCCGTGCCTGCCATAATCCCTACAGAACCCTAGGGGTAGGCTTGGACGGTACACAAAGTAGGGTGAAAATGAAACAAGTCGTATAACTTGATGTCAGCCTTACCAATTTGCAGCATTGATATATCAAGCGACGAAAATCTTGGTCTTTTAGTTGAAGGCTCAAAAGAAGTGGACCAAGGCTTAAAAGAAAACAAAAAAAAGTACCAGTGTGAGTATAACCTGAATGTGAATCCAAGCAAACACACTTCCTGAGACTTAGTCAGCTCTACTGTGAATTGGGGACCATGACTTGCTGGGTCAGATTGCAGAAGAATGCCAATCTTTGCAGGATCTCTGACAGGTATGCTTTAATTTTTGAATACAGGCTCTCATACATGCAGCAATTAAAAAAATACAAGCTTGTCACTCAGTAATCACTCAGTCAGCTCCTAAACATTGCAAAGTGTGATAATTCAGCCCTTGAAAAATATATTTGGTACAAATATGAGTTAACAACTCTCTCGGGAATGAAGAATTAGAGCCCGACAGTCTCTTAGCCCTCTTACCCCATGGGGCAATAAGAAAAATAGCACTACACCTTTGAACCAAACTAGGGAGTCAAGCAGTCAGAGGCTCATTTTTACAGAGCCAAAGTCCTACAGGAATCCTCTCATGGACTGGTGGATAATGAGCAGAAAGAGGTCTATCCACAGGAAGTATGCAGTTTTTCTTGTAAGGTAGTGTATTTTGATGCCTTAACTGCAAGCTCGAGAAAGAGAATAACAGTTTACAAACACACTAAAACTATAAACTTGAACAAGTGTCAAGTATCTGGAAGACAACACACATTTTGCTCCTTCCGCAGCTGCCAGTGCCGGAGCAGAGGATGCAGACTTGAGTAAGGCAAACCCAGCCCACATTAGAGCTGCCTGCTAGAAATGGAAAAGAACCACCTACAGCTGTACAGGCTCAGAGCAGGCTCAACCTCAAGATGCAGTAGGGAGAGCCGCTTGCTCTTGCACCTTGCACAGATCATAATATATCAAACCTGTCACTAACCTCTTCCGCAGACTCTGGGAATGGAGCATCTTCGCTGACAGAAGCCGCCGGGCGTTTGGTTGCCTTGGTCGGCAACTGCACCACAGCAGAAACTTCTTCAGCTTTCTCCTTCCGCTCAGAGATGGCATAATCTAAAAAACAAAGACAGGCCATATAAGAACATGATGAAAACCAACAGAGGTACATTGGGAATACAGCCAGGAGGGAGCACACAGCTTTGATTTAAAATACTCTTTCTGCTGACACACACGGGCTCACCGCCAGAGACCTGGGCTATCTCCTGCTGGCAGTAAAAGTACTGTGCCCTGCCACAGTCACCGCAGAGAACGTCATACAGAGGGCTAAGCCCTACCGTACACCCTCAAGCCATTGGCTATAGGCATAGATAGCCACAAGGAAAGAACAGCTTGAAAAGCCACAGTTTCAGGAACAATGCCAGAGCACAAAAGCCAGACTTTTCCAAGGGACACGAAACCTCAGGAAAATCAGGCATATTCAATACTTCTGTAATGTGCAATACCTGATGTTTTCTTTTTCGGCGGACTCTCATCACCATCGTCCACAGGTATCCAAACACTGAGGAGAGAACACACACAACAGTGTTTTGCAACCCTAGGGAAGCTCCCAACAGGCTGACTTCCCTTCACAGGGCCCAAACTTCCAAAGTTACCTTTCCTATCCCAAAGGTCCCCCCCTCCAAGCGCCCCTGGGATCATCTCAGGCACACACACACCTAACTGCACCCCTCCTCAACACCCCCCAACCTCTCCCAGCCAACGACCGCTCTCAGAGAGCTAATTATCCCGCTGCAGCATATTAGGTCTCTTTTTCTCATTCGGTTAATGCTTCCTAACTTTTTACATTTGTTCCCATCGCCAAAAACTTAAGTTCATATGTAAAGTTCTCCTCTTTCCTCGGGGAAAGCAGCACACCAGAGATTACTACGCCATCTCATTTCGTAAATCACTACACTGAGTTGCAAAGAAAGGTCTAAGGAGGACAGGAAATAAAAGGTGGGAAAGCAACTCGTGCATACACCCACTTCAATCACTTTTTCCTTTGGGAATGGAGCACAAAGGATGGTCCGAGGTGGGTTTTTGCCTCTATTTGCCCTCCCAAATGTCATGACAGACGGCAAGGATTCTTTGAAGAATTCTTTGGTCATTCTTACACAAAGGAATTTCTTTTAAACTGTTACGCCCCCGAACGCTGATGATAGCATTGCTTCTGGACTATCTTCTCTCTGTATCAGGAGCACAAAGAAGTCCCTAACGGCACCTTTCATACAATGTCAAGAGTATTGGCTATTACTATGCTATTAAAGTCAGGCAGAAAATATCGGGGGGTAGGCATTAGAGGTAAATATCTTCCCATGAAAATGCATTCTTACTCAGCATATTTCATACTTCAGAAGGCAAAAGTAGAGAAGGCAAAATCTTTGTATCCTCCTGCTCAATTGTTCGCAGGAGCTAACTCCTTCTGAGCTGCTCTCCAGGCTCAAGGCTACGTCCTGAGAGAAGCGCAGTTTCAATACCTGACGGCACTTACGGCAACTGCCTGTGAACAGAAATGCCGCTTTCTCCAGCTTTACCAGAGCACCCGGCACCTGGGAGAGACTTGTTTTGTCCTTTTTTACTTTACCAGCCACTTGGAGGTTTAGGATCAGTTTGAGGGCGAGAAAAGAGGAATTCTCTCCTGGGAAGTTGTACTAAGCTGCTCCCCGCTCCTTCACCACTCCAAGTCTCCACCCCCTCTTTTTCCCTTTTCAAGCCCCCGCTGTGCAGACGGAAAGCCAACGAGGGGGTGGCTTTGCCCACGGATTTGGGGGGAACATCTGGAAGCCACAGTCATCTCGGCATCACAGGGGAATGACTCTGACTGCGGCCCGGGGCGAGCCCACAGCGGCAGGAGCCACAGCCGCCGCACAGGGCCGGAAGGACGGGGCTGCCGGGCTGGGAGAGGGCGGGGGGGGCACGGGGCTGCCGGGGCCCACCACGAGCCCCACCGCCCCGGAGGGGGGGCTCTGGGCGGGCAGAGGGGCCGAGGCCAGAGCCAGGGGAGCCCCAGAGCAAGACCCCGCCCTGCACCCGAGCCCACAGAGCGACTAACGCCGCTCCCGGCCGAGGCGCCGGGCGGGCTCCCGCCAAGGAGCCCCGGGGGTCCCGCAGGCCCCAGGCGGAGGGGGGAGTGGGCGCCGGGGCGATGCCCGGGGGCGGCCCTGAGGCGGCGGGGCGGCTCGCTGACCTGGGGGGCGGCCTCTTGCGCGGCGGCGGGGCCGGGGGCGGCGAGGAGGGCGACGAGGGCCCCCCGCAGCCATTAGTGGAGGGGAGGCTGAGGGGGGAGAGAGGGGCGGGGCGGTGGGTGCGCGCAGGCGCGCCGCGTCTGTGCTCTGCCTGAGGGAGCCGTTAGCGGCCGCCCGGCCCGCTTCTGCCCCTGCCCTGCGGTGGGGCCGGGCCGGCGCCGTCCCGCCTCGCCCTCCTGTGTCTGGGGGAGGCGCTGGCCCTTCTCCGGAAGCCCCGAGCCGGGCCCCGGCTGGCAGCTGGGCGCCGGGAGGCGGGGGGTGCCCGGAGGAGGGGAAGAGGCGTGTCTGCCCTCGGGGAGAGGCCCCCCCAGAGGCCGGAGGGGGCCCCCCAGAAGCCCTCCAGAGGCGGAGGGGCCCCCCAGAAGCCTCCCAGAGAGCGGAGGGCCTCCCCCGAGAGCGGAGAAGCTTTCCGGCGTCCCGCAGGACTGAGGCGAGCGGCACCGCCCGGCGGCGCGGGCTCTTGCGCGCCCCCTCCTGCCTCCTCTGCCCTCGGTGGGTGAGGGAATGCCAATCCCGGGCTTACCGAGCCCTTTCCTCCGCGCTCGCACGGCGCTTTGCGCCCCTCTGGCGGGGAGCTGCGCTCGCTGCACCCGGCTGCGCCATGGCTGCGGCGCGACTGGAAGGACGCGGACTGCGTTCGGCGTTCCACCATGGTGAGCAGCTGTGACGGAGCGGCGCCCAACCGCCGGCCGCGGGCAGTCCCGCTCGAGCCGCTGCTGCGGGTCCGGCGAGCGTGTGGTGAGCGCTGAGCTGTGTGCGGGGGGTTGGGCTGGCTCTTGGGGCGCTGCCTCGCCCTGCCCTTGCTCCTAAGGGGGCTTTTCAATGCGGTGCTCGCCCATCGTTAACGGGGGGTGGACATGTGCGGGTGTTGCTGCAGCCCCGTGGCGGAGAGGCTTTTCCAGAGAGTTTTTTAAGTGTAAGAGGAGCGAATGTTCTGAGCAGGACGTGGTGTCGGTTGTTATAATTTGATCCCACAAATTGATGCGAGACAGAGTCAATTAAAAATTTGGAATATTTATTTAGCAAGTGGCAGCAAGCAAAACAGCGCAGGGCGGCCCGGGAGTCTCACTCCGCCGACGGCTGGCGCCCGGTTCCTGAAAGTCCCTGGTTTTATACTCTGCTTTTTCCGGTAGAGAGGTACTCTGCATCTGCACGACACGACTTGTTGCTAGGGGGTCGTTTCCTGCTTTCCTTTTCCTCCTGGTTGTCGCAGGGATGAAAGATTCATGTCTTCCTCACATCATGTACTCTTCGTCTTCATGAGCCCCCCTCCCCTCCTCCAAGTCTTTTTCACATCCTACTTTGTTTGCATAACCTGACCTTTGCAGTTTTAGCCTTGCTCGCTCAACAGGATGCTGGCTATCTTGCAACAGCAGGTTCAGCAATTGCCTTTTTGTAAAACAATGTAACAATGTAAGTTTCTAGTTTTGGTGAACAAACAGCGCTGAGCTTATCACATCGGTGGCTGTAGCTTCATCTGTGGAGCTGTAGAGTCGTGGGAAGGATGGAGGAGAAGGAACGAGGCTCCTGGTGAAGGAGGGAAGTGAGGAGGTGCAGTGTCCAGCCCGGCGTCGAGGAGTGTCTGGGCAGGAGGGAACACGTTGGTGTAGGAGCCATGGAGCAGCCCGTGGCCCGAAGCAGAGGGTGGACACGGGGAGCATGGGCTCAATGCGAGGAGGAGCACGAAACCTCGGCGTGGGGGGTTTAAATGGAGGTCTGGGAGCGAGAGCGGCCCTCAGCCTGGGCAGGGGAGCTCTGTCTGCTACTTCTCCCCCTGAGAAATGGTGGTTTGCAGGTAGCATCTGGTTGCACTTGCTGGAACGCGGAGCAGGAGAGAGTTGTGTCCTGGTTTTCCCCTACAAAGGCAGGACACGGGTGGAAACGTGGCAGCGGGGAGGGAGTGGGAGAAACTGGGAGCCCCCATCCACCTCCCAGCCCCATCGCGCTGGGTTGGGGCTGCAGCTCACCCCAATGCACCCTCGGGTGCACACACCCTCTGTGAGGGGAGGAGTTCAGGGCCTGAAGGGTTGTCCCCATGTCCCTGTTGGGCTCATGCTGGTGTCACACTGCTGTGCATGGGGCTGGGAGCGGCGGGGAAGGATCTGGCACGCTGGGGCCGTCACTGACCCTCATTATCTCTCCCACCATAGAGCTCCTCAGCATACCTCTCGGGTCTGTATGGAGCTCACCTGGCTGGCACCTTCCCCCATCAGCACCCGGTAAATGCCTGGCACCCCTTCTTCGCTTGGGCACCTTGGGAGGGTGGGCAACTACTACCATGGGATGGTGGCATGGGGACAGCCACCTCCTTTATCCCTTGTCCGGCCGGTCCCCTGACCCTCTCGCTCTTCTGTGCCCCCACAGCTGCTGGAGCAAGAGGCTGTGAACCTGTTCATTGGGACGCAGGGGGTGGGGGCCATCATCGGGAAGAAGGGGCAGCACATCAAGCAGCTGGTGCGGTTTGCGTTGCCTCCACCAAGGTTAGGAAGGTGCTGCGGGGCTGGTCCTGTGCTTTGTGCCTCAGTTTCCCCTCCCCACTGCTGAGGGCAGGGAATGGGAGTCTGCGGGTTGCGGTGTTGCTCTCCAAATTATCATAGAATGGGTTGACAGAGACCTTGAAGACCATCCAGTCCACCCTGCTGCCCTGGTCAGGGACACCTCCCACCACCCTAGGTTGCTCGAAACCCCGACCAACCTGGCCTTGAACACCTCCAGGGATGGGGAAGCCACAACTTCTCTGGGCAACCTGGGCCAGTGATTTACCACCCTCACAATGAAAAATTTCTTCCTGATATCTCATCTCAATCTCCCCTCTTCCAGTTTGAAGCCATTCCCTGTCGTCCTATCACTCCATGCCCTTGTAAAAAGTCCCTCCCCCGTTCTCCTGTAGCCGTTTAGGGACTGGAAGGGGCTCTAAGGTGTCCCTGGAGCCTTCTCTTCTCCGGGCTGAACCCCCCAACTCTCTCAGCCTGTGCTCCCAGCAGAGGGGCTCCAGCCCTCACAGCATCTCCAGGGCCTCCTCTGGCCCCACTCCACCAAGTCTGTGTCCTGCTGCTGTTGGAACCGCCTGAGCTGGAGGCAGCACTGCAGAGAGGTGTCCCCAGAGTGCAGCCGAGAGGCAGAATCCCCTCCCTCGCCCTGCTGGCCACACTTCTTCTGATGCAGCCCAGGATACGGGTGGCTTTCTGAGCTGTGATCGCGTGTTGCCGGCTCATGTTGAGCTTCTCATCAATCAGCACCCCCAGGTCCTTCTCCCCAGGGCTGCTCTCCATCCATTCTCCGCCCAGCCTGGATTTGTGCTGGGGATTGCCCCGACCCAGGTGCAGGAGCTTGCACTTGGCCTGGTTGAACTTCATGAGGTTGGCATGTGCCCACCTCTCCGGCCTGTCGTTAGTAGAAGGCCAGGCCTGCAGCACCCCAGTTATCACCCCGGCTCAGGTGGGAGGGGATGCTCCTGTATGGAGAGGTTGCCCTGCGTTGTGGGGGGGACATCCCACGGAGGGAAGGTCTTGCCAAAGTGGGCACTGTGCTCATGCTCCTTCTCCCCCATCCCTCCCCAGATCACCCTGGCAGAAGGTCCCGAGGCCAGCGAGCGGATAGTTATCATCACGGGGCTGCCCGAGGCTCAGTTCAGGGTGCGCTGGGTGGGGGCTGTGGGTGGGGGGGACACTAAGTGACAAGATGAGAGCGTCTCTGTGGTCACCACTGTGCTGGCAGCCTGGCTTGGCCTCCCTCAGCGCCGGGGGAGCTCTTTGCTGGGTACCGTGGTTTTGATGCTGCTGGACATGGGGACATCATCCCCTCTGCGGATGGAGAGGCACAGCGGGTGCTGCCTGATGGTTTTCCTTCTGTCCGTCTCCTCCCCAGGCCCAGGGGTGAATATTTGGGAAGCTGAAAGAGGATAACTTCTTTAACCCAAAAGAAGTGAAGCTTGAAGCCCACATCAAGGTGCCTTCCTTTGCCTCCAGCTGTGTGATAGGCAAAGGTGGCAAGACAGTCGGGGGGGGGGGGGGTGTGTGTGCATGGGTGCCCCCCCCCCTTTGCCCCGGGGACGCAGAGTTGGGCATCAGCCGTCACCCCTGCCCACCCCAGGGGGACAAATCCCGGGTGCTCAGTGGTCTCAGCGATGTCTTGACCCTCAGCCCCCATGTCCGGGTGGTGGTTCTCGTTGGTCCCAAGGAAGGGAGACACACACACAGGGTGCCTGGTGCCATGGTGACACCAGCAGCAGAGGATTTTGGCTCTTCCACAACAGAAGCCTGCTGTGGTTCGCTCCAGGTGAATGAACTGCAAAACTTAACCAGTGCGGAAGTCCTTTTGCCATGAGACCAAACCCCAGACGAGAACGAGGAGGTCATCGTTAAAATCATTGGGCATTTCTTTGCCAGTCAGGTACGGTTTGGCCATGGCTTTACCCCATATTCCCCAGCCGCTTTCATCCACCGAGGAAAGGCGCGGGGTGGCTGAGCCCAGCACCACCCGAGCACCCTGCCGCTCTTCTTGGGGGCACAGGGACCACCCAAAAGAGGCACTGAAGGTGTTTCATCAGCTCCCCCTGGCTGTGTGAGCGCTGAAATTGAAGATTGACTTGACTGATCTAAAAATGGGTGTTTTGGATGCTGTGCAGAGCAGCACCCAGGGTGTGAATGGCCTCCTTGGTGCGGGCAAAGCCACGCGCATCCCACCTGGGTGCATCTTCCATAACCTTGTCTCTTGTCAACTCGAGAGGGAGGGCGGCCCCCCAAAAAAATTCAGGCGCTCTTGAGGAGCGATGTAGGAAGCACAAGTTAAAAAAAAAAAAAAAAAAAAAGTAAAAACAAAACAAACCAAAAAAACAAACTTGAAATTAGTTACAGCTTGTCTGGAGTGAAAAGTTGAAAAGATGCTCGGTGGCAGCTCGGGTGTGGGTGGTGGGGGGAGAAGCTGTGTCCTGACCCCCACCTCTTGCTTTTCCCCTCTCCTCCCCAAGACTGCACAGCGCAAGGTGAGGGAAATGCTCCAGCAGGTGAAGCAGCAGGAGCAGAAACACGCTCTGGGAGCCCCGGCCTCGCAGCACAGCAAGGGAAGCTCCTGCCGTGCTGCCCAGCACCACCCGATGAATGTAACCCCGCCGCCGGACATCCCCCCCCTCCCAAACCCTCCTCCCCCCCCCCCCAGCAGGTCAGGGGAGCAAACCAAAGACCCCCCCAAACACACAGCCCCCCATTCCCCGCGGCGCTGCGAGGATGCACAGCCGAGGGGTACGGGGAGGGCTCTCTCCATCCCACAGCCTCCCCCTTCCTCCTCCCTCGCCTCCCGACGCTATCCCTTTCGTTGGACTAACGTGGGCAGGTTTGGGTACCTCAGCACCTCACGCTTGTGTCTCCCTTTTAGAGATTTTGTGTGCCGTGTAAACCTGAGAGTTGGAGTATTATTTTTTTTTAATTTTTTAATAAAAAAAAAAACGAGTTGGAAAAGCGATGGGGATAGGCACCACTGTGGTCATTCTCTCCGGGGCGTTGTGGAGGAAGGCTGCCAGTCTTCCTCCCAGTGTACTTTTCCCCGTTGGCTCCAGACTGCTGCTGGGGCTGAGCTCTGAGCCGCCAGAGCGGTTCTCAGCAGACGGTCACTCGGCGCAGACAATGAGGCCCTGAATAGCCCTTCCTGTGCTCTTGATGGCTCCGGACGGCTCTGCTCCTCTGCTGCTTCTAAGGTGGGGCTGCCCCAGTGCCCTCACTCAGGAGCCTTTTGTCTGTGCAGGTCTCACTTGTGACAGGGGGTGGGGGTGTTGCCAAACTAACTGCTGTGCTGCGATGTGGGAGTGGGTGTTCCCGCCCGTGTCAGTGCCAGAGCTCTTCCGTAGGCTCCTTCTGCCAGCGGAGAGCCAGGGGCCGCTCCTTCGGGAGAGAGCTTGTTTAAAAAGAGGGGAAAAAAAAAAGGGGGGGGGGGGGAAATTGTGGGAAAAGAAAAAAGGGGGGAAAGAGAAAAAAAGGGGAAAAAAGTGAAAAAAGGAGAAAAGTGAAAACGGGGGAAAAGGTGGAAACAGAGAAAAAGGGGGGGGGGGGGAAGCAAAAAAAAGGGAAAAAGAAAAAAGGGGAAAAAGAGAAAAAAGGAGGGGGAAGCAAAAAACAAAAGGGAGAAAGAAGAAAACCCCACATATTAAAAAAGGTAGAAAGGAAAAAAAAAAAACCGAACAAACCAAGGATGGAAAGTGGGAACAGCCGCCGGGCAGGAGGAGGGACAGGAGCCGGGGGAGGGGGGGGCTTGGGGGGAGGTGGCGGTGCCAGCGCCGGCCCCGGGGGCTGCGACACCACGTTTTTGTCTTTTACTGCAAAGAGTTCTGTGAAAAACAACCAACCAAATCCCACCCACCGACAACATCAAAACCCAAAGAGAAATCTCTCCAACTCACAGGAGCCTGAGCTCGCTCTCCGTTGCTCTCTTTCCAGTGTCTCGGGGGGGTCACGGCCGAGCTGAGATTGGGGGTGGTGGTGGTGGGAGTTTGCCCCATGGCTGTGATGGGGGGAGAAGGGCTGGGTGGGGAGTGGGGGATGTGCTGTGGGGGTTTTTTGGGGGGTGGTGTTTTTTTGCCAGGCGCAGCTTTACCCAGTGGCTCGGGGAGGCGTTGGCATCAGGAAGCCTGTGCTAAAGCGGGGTGGGGGCCTCGCCGCAGTTGGTTAGCAGAGCCAAAGTGGTTACTAATGGTTATTAGACATTAGTGGTTACTAATGGTTATCGTAGACAGTAAATTATCCATGGCCCAGCAATGTGCCCTTGTTGCCAAAAAGGCCAATGGAATCCTGGGCTGCATAGGGAAGAGTGTGGCCAGTAGGTCGAGGGAGGTCATTCTCCCCCTCTACTCGGCACTGGTGAGGCCACAACTGGAATACTGTGTCCAGTTTTGGGCTCCCCAGTTCAAGAGGGACAGGGAACTGCTGGAGCGAGTCCAGCGAAGGGCAACTAAGATGATTAAGGGCTTGGAGCACCTCCCTTATGAGGAAAGGCTGAGAGAGCTGGGACTCTTTAGCCTGGAGAAGAGAAGGCTGAGGGGAGACCTTATTATGGCGTACAAGTATCTAAAGGGTGGGTGGAAGAAGGATGGAGCCAGGCTCTTTTCATTGGTACCAAGTGACAGGACGAGGGGCAATGGGCACAAGTTAGAACACAGGAAGTTCCGTTCAAATACACGGAAACAGTTCTTTACGGTGAGGGTGACAGAGCACTGGCACAGGCTGCCCAGGGAGGTTGTGGAGTCCCCTTCCCTGGAGATTTTCAAGACCCGCCTGGATGCAGTCCTGAGTAATGTGCTCTAGGCAATCCTGCTTTAGCAGGAGAGTTGGACTAGATGATCTCTAGAGGTCCCTTCCAACTCTGATAATTCTGTGATTCTGTGATTAACGGCACAGTAATTAGGCCCGTGTAATGGGGAAGCTCAGATGCCCCCTAAACAACCCCCCCCCCCGGTGCTTCTCTAGCCAGGCGAGCGCTGGGCGTCCCCCCCCACAGGAGAGGAGCGCACCTCTGGGGTGGGTGGAAGGGCATCACCCAACAGGGAGAGGTCCAAGATGGGGCTTGGGTGTCCCTTGGGGTGGCCGTGTGGCGGGGTAGGGCTGCTGGGGGCTGCCACGATGAGGGACACCCCCACGCCTTTCTCCATGGCTCCCACAGCTCTGCTCCCTCCCTCCCTCCCACCCATCCAGTGCCACCGGAGAGGTGGTGTCCCCCCTCCCGGGGCGGGCAGGGGCTGGTGCCACCCCATCTAACACCTCAACGCACCAAAGCACCTCACTGGGGGAGGGACCCTGTGCCTGGTAGCCCCGTGCTCCCCAGCACTGTAAGGATGGGGCTGAGGCCCCACCACAGCCACCCTGTGCAAACCAAAGACCCCCCCAAACACACAGCCCCCCATTCCCCGCGGCGCTGCGAGGATGCACAGCCGAGGGGTACGGGGAGGGCTCTCTCCATCCCACAGCCTCCCCCTTCCTCCTCCCTCGCCTCCCGACGCTATCCCTTTCGTTGGACTAACACAGGCAGAGAGACAGAGACAGGGACAGAGAGGTTTTATTATTCTGTTTTTTATTATTTTTTTATTTCCTAAAAGCCACCGGTTTTTCATCCCAGACATGGCCAGAGGAGCTCGCCCAGCGTTGAGGGGGGGAGGTTGGGCTGCGTCGCGCAGCGCAGCGGCTCATCAGTTTTTAGAATTAATGTAACGCTAACGAAACTAACGGTGATTTTTAAGTTTTGTAAGGATTTTAATTATTTATTTATTTAATTAATTTCAGAGCGGGTGGGGGCAGGGGCAGAGGGGGTGTTTGTTTTTTAGCACAAGCCGGCTTTTCTAGAGGTTAAAGGAATGGCCGTGCTTGGATATAAATGCTTTGGGGAAAGATCCCGGTTGCAAAGAGAGAAAGGGGGAAGAGCCAGATTTCCAACAGGTTGTCAGCCCAGGGCTGGGGGGAAAAAAAAAAAACAAAACACTAGCAAAATTATTATTTTTTTTTAATTTCAAAAGTAACACACACACAACCCCCAATCCCAGGTGACACACACACATCCACACACAAAAACTACCTCAGGTTTTCGTACCTCAGCACATTGCGCTTCTGTTTCCCTTTTAGAAATTTTGTGTGCCTTGTAACACTGATAGCTGGAGCATTATTTTTGTTTATTTTCTTAATAAAAAAAAAAAAAAAAGAGTTGGAAAACACGCTCTCTACTGAGTGCGAGGCGGGAGAAGGAAAGCAATCCCATGGGTGCCAGAGCTCTTCCATAGTCTCCTGCTGGCTGAGAGCCAGGGGCCGTTCCTTCGGAGAAAGCTTGAGAGATGTTTAAAAAGAGAAAAAGAAAAAAAAAAAACAAAAGAAAAAAATGGGGGGAGAAAAAAAAAGAGGGGAAAGAAGAACAAAGAGAAAAAGAGATAAAGGGGGGGAAGAAAAAAGGGGGAAGCGGAAAAAAAGGGAAAAGGAAAAAAAGGGGGGGGGGAAGAGAAAAAAAAAGGAAAAGGAAACAAAACCCCCAAATATAAAAAAAAAAAGAAAGGTAGAAAGGAAAAAACAAACAACCAAACCAAGCAAGGAAAGGGGTGAAAGCCCTCAGGCAAGACGAGGGACGAGAACCGGGGGTGAGGGGGCGGTGCCAGCGCCGGCCCCGGGGGCTGTGACACCACACTGCAAAGTGTTCTGTGAAAAAAACAACCAAAACCCACCCAACGACAACATCAAAAACCAAACTCACAAGAGCCTGAGCTTGCTCTCCGTTGCTCTCGTTCCAGTGTCTTCGGGGGGTCACAGCCGAGCTGAGATTGGGGGGTGGTGGTGGTGGGAGTTTGCCCCATGGCTGTGATGGGGGGAGAAGGGGTAGGTGGGAGTGGGTGGTGTCGTGTGGGTTTTTTTTGGGGTGGTGGTGGTTTTTTTGAGGTGGTGGTGTTTTTTTTGCCAGGTGTCGCTTTACCCAGTGGCTCGGGGAGTGTGACGAAACGGGAAAAAGGGCTTCACTGAGAGGTTCAAATTAACAATTTCTTTGGACTTCGGTCACGGGCCCAATACGTCACTATTGCAAGTTCTGTGTGCGCGATGGCGATTACACTATTGCGGTTTAGAAGCAATTAGCGGGATCCACTATTGCGAGCTACAAATGCCCCCGACAAGTAGCAACACAACCCACAAGGGCGCTAGATATTAATGCCTTAGAAGAGTGCACCAGTCACAAACTCAATCGCATGCCCTATACCGTACGGATGTTTCTTAGTCACTTACCCTCTCTCTCTCAGGTGAGGTCGCTCCATCCCGGGGAAGTTACCCTGTACAGCGTCCTGGATGGGGGGGACGGATCTCCTAGGGGCCAATTCTCTGTTGCCAATTTGTGATGTCCGGCGCTTACTGTCATGGGAAGAGTGGTGGGATGGGACTCGGGGCATTTTGTTTGTTAAGGGCCATTTGGTTTTGGTTGTTCTGTGCCATCTTGAGATAAGCCCGGGCTGAGCTGTTTTGCAGCTCCCCCAAGTTCTCTCTGCACAGCCAAGGCACGGCGGGGATGGAGCTGAGTGGGATGGCAGCTCCCTGCCTCTCACCTCTGGTGCTCTGAAACCGGCTTGGCTGGCTGCTCCCACACAGTGTGTTACTGGCTTGCCCAGCAGGTAAAGAACCCAGATTTGGGACACCACTGGGGTGTCCGTAAGGGGTCCTGGGCTGCCCTTACGGGGTCCTGGGGGGGACTCTTGCAGGCCAGAGGGAGTCTGGGGCAGTTTTTCAAGGATCTGGGGGTCCCCTCTGGTGCCTCTGGGGAGGGTTTTGTGGCTGGAGAGGGCCGAGCTGGTTTCAAGAGGTGCTTCCTCCCTTTCTCCAGCCCACCCACCTCCTCCGACACCACCCCCCCACAGGTTGGTGGGTGCCAGCAGTGCCAGCCTGTCCCACTGGGTCGGGCACTGAGGGGGGCACAGCCCCAGCCGCGGGATGGGAGGAGGACTCCGTCCCCTCCCTCAGCAGCTTCTCGGCTAGCAGATGAAGGAACGGAGCTCAAGTCGACACAGGAGAAGCAAGGAGTGTGGGGGAGACCCCCAGATCCTGCCCCAGACCCTCAGCCTGTGCCCTGCCCTGCCTGCGCTGGGCAGCCATGCCCGCCTGCTGAGGAGGGGGTGCTGCCCACGGGCCCCGATAGAGGAGACAGGGTATAGCGGGCTCTCTTCTCTCTCCTCCTCTGCAGGGCAACCGAGGAGGCAGCACCCACTGGGCTCCCTGCCAACCGTATACCATCGAAGCAGTGATGCCTCTCTCTACCCCCTGCCCCCCCCCAAGCCCCCAGGTCCCCCTGCCCTCCTCTGCCACCTATAGGTCCTATCAGTGGGGACAGCTCCTTCTGGTCCAGGCACCCCCCGGGCTCCTGGGCCCCCCGAGGGCCACCCCAAGAGCCCCTGCAGCCTGTGCTCGCTGGCCAACTCAGAGGACTGCAGCAGCCTGTTGAGGAGCAGCTCCTCTCCCCAGAGATCCCTCTACCACTTCCTGGAGCCCTGGCCCAGTGCAGCAACAGAGCCAGTGGTGCTCACACACTCAGGACACCCCCGCTCTCCCATGGCTGCTGGTGGGGCAGTGGGGAAACTGGGGCTGGTCCTCAGCCAGGAGCCTCCACAGGAGCTGCCAGCAGGGACGGAGAAAGAGTGGGTTCCCAGGCAGGGAACGGAACTGAGCGTGCAAGCATACGCTCTGGAGCTCTGAGCTGCTGCGTGGTGCCAGGTCTATCCAACGTCAGGCAGTACGTTCCCAGGAGATGTCACCGCTAACAACTCTTACGAGGAAGTGGGGCCATTTCTGTAGTCGTAGCCTGCCTGGAGAAAGAGCCCCACGGAGCCAATAGTCTGCTGAGCAGCAAGGGAGCAGAGTCGCTGACTCTCAACCAAGGACTGAAATACAGCAACTCACTCTATTGCCTTCCCCCTTCGCCCGCTGCCTCCCACAGTCACCAGGGAGCTCCAAGTGAGGGGACCCCTCCCCCACTCCCCCAAATCTGCCCAACATCCCCAAAGCTCCCCAAACATACGGGACTCCTCCCACACATCTCCACTCCCCACACCGACAACCCTGCCTCCCCCCCAAAGCTCCAAAAAGCAGCAGTCCTTAGGGCAGAGTCCTTAAGCTGACTCCACAGCTACGGCTCCCCGTCGGCTCCGGGGGAGACAAGGGGGCCCCGGGGGTCTCCGTGGGCTTTAAGGGGGTCCCAGGGCTGCCCACGGGCTCCCAGCAATGCCCGTGCCCACCACCCACCCCCGCTTCAGGGGGCCCAGCGCTGACACCCCCCGACCCATCTCGGGGGTACCTGGGGGGGCTCGGCCGTGGGCTGGAGGCGGGCGAAGGGGGCACGGCCGGGCTGACCTGCCGGGGGCGGGGGAGCTGAGAGCGGAGCCCAGAGCGGAGCCAAGCGCCCGGCCAGGCCGGCCCCGGGCACCCTGCGCTGCGGCCGGGGCTGCCGCCACCTGCGGGGAGCGAGCGGGGGGTGAGGGGGGGCAGCGGGGGACGGGGGGCCTGAATCGGCCCTGTTCCCTCCGGGGACCCCCCAGTCAGCTCTGCCCCTCCCAAACAGGCCCAGACCACCCCCCGAGCCCCCCAGCCCGGTCCCGCCACCCCACAAATCCCCCGAACTGGCCCTGGACACCTCCGCTCCTGCCGCTGCCGCTGCTGCCGCCGCCGCCGCCCCGCCCGCGCACGCTCCCGCTTCCGCTTCCGCCCCCCTCGGCCCCGGTCCGACCGGGTACCGTCTCCCCCGGTACCGACCATCGCAGCTCCCGACCGCAGCCGCACACCGGAAGTGCTCCCCTTCGCGTCCGCCCACCGCGCATGCGCCGAAGGGCAAACCCGGGCCACGCCCCCCAGCACCGCCCCCGCCCTCATCACCGCACCACCGCTTCTCTCCGCCTCGGGCAGTGCGAGGCCGAAACCAGCCCAGCGCTTCCCCAAAATGAGCCGGACAGCCGTCTGCGGAGCTCCGCCAGCCCCCCCGACGGACATCACGGGGATGGGGGGAAAGAAAACAACCAGAAAGGTACTGAAAATAACGTGGAGACGGTGCTTAGAGATCCTTCCGAGAGGCAAAACACGGCCTTTGTTCTCATTTTTGAACACGGGGTTTCGCAGTGCTTCGCGGGCAGTGGTTATCCAGGGGCATCAGCTATCCCGGGAAGCGAACGTTCCCATCCCGTGTGGCAAAAGTCCACTCGCATGAATAACTTAGACAAAACCCGCCCACAAAAGGACAAGAGGCACCTTTGGTCACCCTTTGCTTGAAGCTTCGCTAAAACTGTATACTCAGATTGGCCCTGTCCTGCAGTTTCTTTCCCAGAGTTTTGCCCCAAACCCACGCTTCTAGCCCCGGTCCCCAAGCCCTCCCTCGGGGCCCACCACCTTTCCCCAGCCCAGCCTGTCCTTAAAGCTTTTCTTTCCACACACAGCCCTTTCCACTCACCTCCCTCCGGGGCCTCCTCTCTCACAGACACCTCACAGCCCTGCAAACCTCCTCTCCTTCGCCTCTCCCACTCACGAAAACCCATTCCCCCCTCACAAACACCCATTCCCCTCACTCCCCCCTCACACAGTCGCTCCCGCACCCCCCACCATCCTCTCTTCCTCTCTCGCCCCCCCCTTTCCCTCTCCTCCCATTCAAAATGGCCCTTCCCTTCCCTCCCCCTCCCCCTCCCCCTCCCGCCTTTTGTTGCTTCAATGACATAACTACTTGCTCTCTTTCCATCTATACATCAGGAGGAACCATCTATAAAAAGTTGTTGGATAGTTTTTTGGGTTTGGTTTTTTGGTTTTTGTTTTTTTGGTTTTTGTTTTTTTTTTTTACATAGGGCATTGGTGTGTTTATTAGGTCTTCTCTTATCCTGGTTTGGTAATTTATAAAATCTAATCAATCATGGTGCGGCTCCCCACTTGCCTGTCCCTACAGGAATTGTGAAGGATTCAGGTTTCCGTCTACTACGAGGGTCAAATCATTCTTTTCTATTAAAATGTTTTCGTACTTCAAAGTTCTGGAATCTGTTAACCACCGGCCAGACTTTTGAGATAATATAGTTCTTACAGTGTGTGGGGGGTATGTATGATTAGGGTTCTTCTAGAGGTTAATTTTTGGCTTTTTTCTACTAATATTGCTGTGGCCACTACTGCCTGTATGCATGTGGGCCACCCCCAACATACCGGGTCCATTAATTTTGGATAGGTATGCCACCGGTTTCCTTTCTCCGCCCCGTTCCTGCATTACAACTCCATGCGCTATCCCTTCTTCCGTGTTTAGAAGAAGGTGAAATTCTTTGTTTTTTTTTTTTCTAGGGAGGGGAGGGCTAAAACCGGGGCTTCTATTAACTTCTGCTTCAATTCTTTAAATTGCTCTTGTTTGTCTTCTGTCCGCTGTATTGGACTGTCTTTTACAAGTTTGTCATACAGAAATTTTACTAATTGAGTGTATCCTTTAACCCATAATTTACAGTACTCTAGTAACCTTAAAATATTATTTATTTCACATTTCGTTCTTGGGACACTTAATGCTGTAATTCGTTCTGGATTGATTTTTCTTTTTCTTTTGTTAATTAGATGCCTTAAATACTTTACTTCTTTTTGTACAAACTGCAGTTGTGTTGTTGAGACTCTTAACTCTTGTTCTCCAAAAAAAACCATTCAGCAAACATATCGATGTCTCTTTCTGACTTTTTGCTCCCTCTCTCCCAATACCAACAGATCATTTACATATTGCAAGATTCGTACTGCGGGTTCTGCCTGGAACTCCCCTAAAATTTTCTCTAGCGTCGTGTTTACGTGTGCTGTTTTCTTCTCCTGGCAACACCAGCAGCAGAGCGGTCGGAGGAGAAGGGTGAGTGCCAGGCTGGTGGTGCGGAGGGGCATGTGAGTGTGATGTGCGCGGTGGCCCCGGAGGGCACTGAGAAGGGTCGGTTGGTCTGGCTGTGCGGGAGGATGCTCTGCCTGCAGCGACGGCCCGAGCAAGCGCGGCCTTGGGGAACCGTCTGGTTGAGCGTTTGTTGGTGTGCTGGAGAAGAGCTGGGCAGGTGTCCCAAAGGGCAGCCTTTGGTGGGACATCCTTCACCCCAAAGCTTTGTGGGACCTTTTTGAAGCCACCCTGGTGAGGCCTCTGCTCCTTCCACCCAAGTACTTCATGTTTCACACCGTGAAGTGGTCATTTCTGACTGCATCCTCAGCAGGACCTGGGGACGGTGGCTGTAGCTTCAACTGTGGAGCTGTAGAGACCTGGCAAGGATGGAGGAGAAGGAATGAGTGAAGGGAGGGAAGTGAGGAGGTGCGGTGTCCATGCTGGCGTTGAGGAGTGGCTGGGCAGGAAAGGACATGTTGGTGTAGGAGCCATGGAGCAGCCTGTGGCCAGAAGCAGAGGGTGGACACGGGGAGTGTGGACTCAATGTGAGAGGGAGCACAACCTCGGCGCAGCGGGTTTAACTAGAGGGCTGGGAGCGAGAGTGGCGTCCAGCCTGGGCAGGGGAGCTGGGTCTGCTCCTTCTCCACATGAGAAATGGTGGTTTGCAGGTAGCATCTGGTTGCACTTGCTGGAACGCAGAGCGGGAGAGAGTTGTGTCCTGGTTTTCCCCTACAAAGGCAAGACATGGGTGGAAACGTGGCAGTGGGGAGGGACTGGGAGTAACTGGGACCCCCCATCCGCCTCCCAGCCCCATCGCGCTGGGATGGGGCTGCACATCACCCCAGGGTTTCAGGGCTTGAAGGGTTGTCCCCGTGTCCCTGCCGGGCTCACAGTGGTGGCACGCTGCTCTGCGTCGGGCTGGGGGTGGCGGGGAAAGGTCTGGCATGCTGGGGCCATCACTGACTCTCATTTTCTCTCCCACCATAGAGCTCCTGGGCGTACCTCTCAGGTCTGTACGGAGCCCCCCTGGCCGGCGCCTGCTCCAGGCTGAACAACCCCAACTCTCAGCCTGTCCTCCCAGCAGAGGGGCTCCAGCCCTCACAGCATCTCCGTGGCCTCCTCTGGCCCCACTCCAGCAGGTCCATGTCTTTCCTATGTTGGGGGCTCCAGAGCTGGATGCAGTACTCCAGGTGGTGTATCACCAGAGCAAAGCAGAGTGACAGAACCCCATCCTTCACCCTGCTGGCCACACTTCTGATGCAGCCTGGGATATGTGTGGTTTTCTGGGCTGTGATCACGCATTGCCATCTCATGTTGAGCTTCTCATCAGTCAGCACCCCCAGGTCCTTCTCCTCAGGGCTGCTCTCCATCCATTCTCCGCCCAGCCTGGATTTGTGCTTGGATTGCCCCGACCCAGGTGCAGGACCTTGCACTGGGCCTGGTTGAACTTCATGAGGTTGGCATGTGCCCACCTCTCCGTCCTGTCGTTAGTAGAAGGCCAGGCCTGCAGCACCCTGGTTATCAGCCCAGCTCAGGTGGGAGGGGATGCTCCTGCATGGGGGGGTTGCCCTGCACTGGGGGGGGACATCCCACCGAGGGAAGGTCTTGCTGAAGTGGGGGCCGCGCTCATGCTCCCTCTCCCCCATCCCTCCCCAGATCGCCCCGTCAGAAGGTCCCAAGGCCAGTGAGCGGATGGTCATCATCACGGGGCCGCCCAAGGCTCAGTTCAAGGTGCGCTGGGTGGGGGCTGTGGGTGGGGGAGACAGTAAGGGACAAGTCGAGAGCATCCCTGTGGTCACCACTGTGCTGCCAGCCTGGCTTGGCCTCCCTCAGCACCAGGGGATGCTCTTTGCTGGGTACAGTGGTTTTGATGCTGCTGGACGTGGGGACATCATCAGCTTTGGGGATGGAGGGGCACAGCGGGCGCTGCCTGATGGTTTTCCTTCCTGTCCGTCTCCTCCCCAGGCCCAGGGGTGAATATTTGGGAAGCTGAAAGAGGATAACTTCTTTAACCTGAAAGAAGAAGTGAAGCTTGAAGTCCACATCAAGGTGCCTTCCTTCGCCGCCGGCCACGTGACAGGCAAAGGTGGCAAAACGGTGGGGGGTGGTGCCCCGGGCATGCAAAGTTGGGAATCACCCATCACCCCTGCCCACCCCAGGGGGACAAATCCCGGGTGCTCAGTGGTCTCAGCGATGTCTTGACCCTCAGCCCCCATGTTCTGGTGGTGGTTCTCGTTGGTCCCAAGGAAGGGGGAGACACACAGGGTGCCTGGTGCTGTCGTGACTGTGGCAGTGGAGGATTTTGGCTCTTCCACAACAGAAGCCTCTTGTGGTTCGCTCCAGGTGAACAAACTGTAAAACTTAACCAGCGCGGAAGTCCTTGTGCCACGAGACCAAACCCCGGACAAGAACGAGGAGGTCATCGTTAAAGTCATTGGGCATTTCTTTGCCAGTCAGGTACAGTTTGGCCGCGGCTTTACCCGATCCTCCCCGGCCGCTTTCATCCACCGAGGAAAGGCGTGGGGCTTGCTGAGCCCAGCAGCACCCAAGCACCCTGCCACTCTTCTTTTGGGAGGTCCCTGTGTCCCCAAGATGCACTGAAGGTGTTTCGGTAGCTCCCCCCGGCTGTGCGAGAACTGAAATTGAAGATTGGCTCGATTGAGCTAAAAATGGGTGTTTTGAATACCGTGTAGAGTAGCACCCAGGGTGTGAATGGACTCCTCTGTGCAGGCAAAGCCACCCGCATCCCACCTGGGTGCATTTTTCCATTACCTTGTCTCCTGTCCACTCGAGCAGGATCGCAGCCCCCCAGAAAAATTCAGGTGCTCTTGAGGAGCAATGGAGGAAGCACAAGTTAAAAAAAAAAAAAAAAAAAAAAAAAAAAAACAACAAAAAAACCCAAAACAAAACAAAAAACAACACCCATAACCGCCCCCAGAATTAATTATGGCTTGTCCAGAGTGACAAGTTGGGAGCAGCAAGATGCTCGGTGGGGGCTCGGGAGTGGGTGGTGGGGGGAGAAGCGGTGCCCTGACCCCCACCTCTTGCTTTTCCCCTCTCCTCCCCAAGACTGCACAGCGCAAGATGAGGGAAATGCTCCAGCAGGTGAAGCAGCAGGAGCAGAAACACGCTCCGGGAGCCCCGGCCTCGCAGCACAGCAAGGGAGGCTCCCGCAATGATGCCCAGCACCGCCCAATGAATATAACCCCACTGCCGGATATCCACCCCCCCCCTCCCAAACCCTCCTCCCCCACCCCCAGCAGGTCAGGGGAGCAAACCAAAGACCCCCCCAAACACACAGCCCCCCATTCCCCGCGGCGCTGCGAGGATGCACAGCCGAGGGGTACGGGGAGGGCTCTCTCCATCCCACAGCCTCCCCCTTCCTCCTCCCTCGCCTCCCGACGCTATCCCTTTAGTTGGACTAACAGAGGCAGAGAGAGAGAGAGTTTTTAGTATTTTTTTTTATTATTTTTAATTTACTAAAAGCCACCTGTTTTTCACCTCAGGCACAGCCGGAGGAGCCGGAGGATTTTTCAGTTTTGTAAGGATTTTAATTTTTTTTTTTTTTTTCAGAGGGAGTGGGGGCGGGAGGAGGATGTTTGGTTTTTAGCAAAAGCCGGCTTTTCTCGAGGTTAAAGGACAGGAACTAGTCCAGTGGTTCTCTAATGCCCGGTAGAGCAGGGATGTAGGATTGCCAGCAGGGGGTGAAACCCCCCATAATAATTAAAGGAGCGTTAAAAAGCGATTTCTTAAGGGCTTTGAGAAGAGCAGTGCCTGTATGAGCCAAGAGAAGGGATCCCGTCTCCTCAAAGAGGCATTTCTCTTTCACGCGCCCTTTCCTCTTTGCTTCCCTGAGTCCCAAACTGGGGTTGGCATCTGCTGCGTCCCCCTGTCCCGGCTGTCCCTCTGTCCCTTCGCTCTCCATCACCGCCCCGACGCGGCTGAAAGATGCGGGTTGCAGGAGAGAAGGGGGGAAAGAGGGGCGGGGGGTGTCCTGGTTCCGGCGGGGATGGGGTTAATTTCCTCGAGGAGCCGGCAGGGACACAGGTATCCCATCCCCTGTGAGCCATGCCCGGGGCTGGGGGGAGCTCGCCGGGGGAGGGGGCGGGAAGTCGCGGCTGGGAGCGGGCTGCGGCGGTGCGGGGCCGGTCGGTGCGCGGAGGCGCTGTCATCGCGTCCGTCTATTCCTTTACCGCTGTTATTGGGATTGTTTGCCCCTCCCGTTGCTCTTCTCTTAAACTGCCTTTATCTCAACCCGCGAGTTTTTTGCCTTTTTCTTCCGATTTTGCCCCCGGCTGCGGGAGTGGAGCGAGCGGCCGCGTGGTTCTTTGTTGCCGGCTGAGGCCAAACCACGACGGGGGAAACACCGGATTTCCAAGAGGTTGTCAGCCCAGGGCTGGGGAAAAAAAAAAAAAAAAAAAAAAAAAAAACAAACTAGCAAAATTATTATTTGTTTTAAATTTCAAAAATAAAGCACACACAACCCCCAACCCCAGATGACACACACACATCCACACAGAAAAAAACACCTCAGGTTTTCATACCTCAGCACCTTGCGTTTGTGTTTCCCTTCTAGAGATTTTGTGTGCCTTGTAAAACTGATACTTGGAGCTTTTTTTTGTGTTTAATTTGTTAAAAAAATAAAAAGACGAGTTGGAAAAAACGATCTCAACCGAGTGTGAAGCAGGAGAAGGAAACCACTCCCACGGGTGCCAATGCTCTTCCGTAGTCTTCTTTGGCTAGCTGAGAGCCAGGGGCTGTTCCTTTGGAGAAAGCTTGAGAAATGTTAAAAAGGAGGAAAAAAAAAGGTGAAAAAAAAGTGGTGGAAAGAAAAAGAAAGGGGGAAAAGAAAAAAAGCAAAAGAAAAAAGGAGAAAAGAACAAAGGAGAAAGAGAAAAAAGGGGGGGGAAGAAAGGTGAAAAAAAAAAAGGGAAAAAAAACCCAACCCAAATATAAAAAAAGGTTGTAAGAAAAAAAAAAAAAAACACAAAACAAAACCAAGCAAGGAAAGTGGTGAAAGCCGCTGGGAAGAGGATGGACAGGAGCTGGGGGGGGCAGTGTGAGGTGGCGGTGCCAGTGTGGCCCCAGGGGCTGTGACACCATATTTTTGTCCTCTACTGCAAAGTGTTCCGTGAAAAAAAACAACCAAACCCCACCCAACGACAACATCATCACAAGAAAAAGAGAAATCTCTGCAGCTCACACGAGCCTGAGCTTGCTCTCCGTTGCTCTCTTTCCAGTGTCTCGGGGGGTCACGGCCGAGCTGAGATTGGGGGGTGGTGGTGGTGGGAGTTTGCCCCATGGCTGTGATGGGGGGAGAAGGGGTGGGTGGGGAGTGGGGGATGTGCTGTGGGTTGTTTTTGAGGTGGTGGTGGTTTTTTGCCAGGCGTCGCTTTACCCAGTGGCTCGGGGAGGCGTTGGCATCAGGAAGCCTGTGCTAAAGCGGGGTGGGGGCCTCACCACAGTTGGTTAGCAGAGCCAAAGTGGTTATTAATGGTGCACTAATTACGCCCTTGTAACTGGGAAGCTCAGATGCCCCCAGTCACCCCCCCACCCCCCCCCACCCCCCCCCCCCCCGGTGCTTCTCTAGCCAGGCGAGCGCTGGGCATCCCCCCCCGCAGGAGAGGAGCGCACCTCCGGGGTGGGTGGAAGGGCATCACCCAACGGGGAGAGGACCAAGATGGGGCTTGGGTGTCCCTTGGGGTGGCTGGGTGGGGCTGCTGGGGGCTGCCACGATGAGGGACACCCCCACGCCTTTCTCCATGGCTCCCAGAGCTCTGCTCCCTCCCTCCCTCCCACCCATCCAGTGCCACCGGAGAGGTGGTGTCCCCCCTCCCGGGGCGGGCAGGGGCTGCTGCCACCCCACCTAACACCTCAACGCACCAAACCAGCTTTCAGCAGTCACAGCCACCCGGGCGCTGCCAAGGGGGCAGCAGGGGCTCCCCACAGGGGGTTTACAGAACACAGAGAGCGTCTGTACACCGCTGACCCCTCTCCAGGGGCGGATTTTCGGGATGCTGCTTGCTCATCTCGCCGCTGAACGACACCCCGATTGCCCCTTCAGCCCGTTGTGACCATCGCTTCGTGGCTTTTGTGCTCCGATACTCATCCTGGCTCCAATCCTCTTCCTGGGGGACTGTGAGGGAGCGAAAATCCACATCGCTACATCCAACTTTTTTTCAGTTAAATAAAAAAAAAAAGAATAAATCACCCTCTCTCATTAGCAGGTAGAGTTTCGTTCCATTAAGGCTCTTTTTATGAAAATAAATATTTAAATTATATAAAGAAATAAATACTTCTCTTTTCACACTAGATAACTCCCTGGAGACAGCAAAAAACAACCCAACACCACTGTGCACCAGTGTCCACCAGGGCTTTATACTTTTGTGGCTCTCATGTGCCAGGCCGTCGAATCCACACAGTCCAATACAGTCGGTTGTCCCTCTCCTCCTCCTGGCTGGAGGCAGGGCACCTCTAATGTTGACCGTAGTACTTACGATTATCAGATTGGTTCCTACCTGGTCCGTAGGATCGCCTACCGTAGGTTGGAGCAACCTTCTTCCTGTAAGAATCCTTTCTTCTATCTGCTTCATTTTGCAACTCAAGCACCCGTGCCTGTAGGGCTGAGGTAGGTTCTCCATCCCTCTTCTTCATGTCTTCTGCATATTCACAGAGGCAAACCCACAGGATGTCTCGCATCAGCTTTGATTTGTCTTGAGTCAGAGGGTGTTTTTTCTCTTGAGTAGGAGGGCGTTTCCTCTTAGCAGCTGCAACATGAGTCTGTACAGGGAAAGCATGGAGTTTTTCCTCCACCTTGGTTAGTTTATCAAACAGTTTATCGGTTTGCTCAACTAATCTCTGGGTCATTTGCTCTATTTTCTCAGTCATTTTCTCGGTGGTCACAGTCAGCTTTTCTATGGCTGCCACAGAGAAGGGACCAGAGAGACTATCTTCATGCTGTCGTACCTTATTAACCACTTCATTTACAGTTGGTGTGTCAGTATCGGATCCTCCCCAGACCATTGTTGACAATGTGTGGGAATATGTTGATGGTGCACTTTGTACAAACTTTTTGAGCAGAGATCTTTTGCATGGCATTTCATCAGGGTCTACTATCGCTTGCCCATCACTATAAATCACCTCTCGCACAGGCAGTTCTTTCAGGTACAATCCCTCCATCCTTGGCCAGGTTTCCCAATCGCCTAGCTTCTCTGCCATCTCAGTCTAGGGTATCTGCCCCGCTATCCCAGCATCGGAGCAACCAGGAGACAAGTGTTTCGCCTTCATGACGACTAAAGTCCTTCCTGATACTTCTCAGATCTTTCACGGAGAAGGATTGAACAACTCCCTCTACATCTGAGTCCTCCTGTGGTGAGGCTGCCCCAGAAGGGGCCTCTCCAGCATCTGCTCTAGAAGGACTCTGGCCTTTGTCTGTTTTCAAAGGTCTCTTTCCCTTCTGTGGTCTTGAAGGACCCTCCCCTGGATCTTGTTCAGAACTCTCCCCCAAGCTATGTGACTTGAGGTGGTCTTTGTGGTAAGGGGCAGGGGAAGGAGTTGACCTCCTCTTCCTGCTCCTGGTTACCGGGGCGGCTTGTACCGATTTTGATGGAGTTGGAGTAGTTTTGGTACTGGTTGTAGTGGCTGCAGTAGGTTGTGCCGGGAGAGGCGGCGGCGTGGCTTGTGCCGCTGCAGGGGGGGGCGCGGCTTGTGCCGGGACGGGCGGCGGAGGGGCCGGTGTTGTTGCGGTGGGGGGGGCGGCTGCCGGTGGTGCGGGTGCCGGTGCCGGTGCAGGCGGCGGCGGAGGCGCCTGTGCCGTGGCGGGGGGGGGGGCGGCTGCCGGTGGCGCCGGTGCCGTGGGGGAGGCGGCTGCCGGTGGTGCCGTTGCTCCGGGGGGGGGGCAGCTGCCGGTGGCGCCGGTGCCGTGGGGGAGGCGGCTGCCGGTGGTGCCGTTGCTCCGGGGGGGGCAGCTGCGGCCGGGCCGGGCGGGGCCGCGGTTCGCGCCGCTGCAGATCGCCGAGCGGCTGCGCGGGTCTGAGTGGCGGCAGCGCACGGTCCCCTCCAGCTCCCCCTGCACAGATGTTTCACAAGAAACCACCCCTGCACCACATTCAGGAGCATCAACAACAAAATCACGATCTTAACAAGGTACCAGTCCTTATCCTCAGAGCCCAGAAGGTTGCCATGCCCCAGCTCTGATGGGGTCACATCAGCATAATTATCAAAGGGCGAAGTAAACATTCCCCAGGTAGAAGAACCCTTTGATCCCTTTGGTCCCTTTTCTACTGAGCATGAGGCAGATGGGATGGAATACCCTGTTGGTCAGTTTTGGGTCACCTGTCCTGTCGCTCCTCCCCGCAGGTGGGACCCCACTATGCTTTTCCGCTTCCGACCCTCCAACGGGGCAAATAACAAAGCTGGTTGGCCGTGGGGGTTATAGCAATAAGTATAAGCAAGAGCCTCTCTGCATCCCATGCCTGGGCATCAGCTGTAAACATTGCTCTTATCGCTCTGAGAGAGTGAACGCTGACGGCACAATAGGCAGTTAATTTCAGTTGGTAGAAGAGGCCCAGCTAAGAAGCCAAGTTACTGAACAAAATTGGTTCTCTTTTACCTCAAACCAGGACACAGGGAGAGTTTCCTTCCATTAAGGCTCTTTTTATTAAAATAAATATTTATATTATATAAAGAAATAAATACTTCTCTTTTCACATTAGATCACTCCCTGGAGGCAGCAAAAAAAGCCAACACCAAACCAGCCCAAAGGACAGGGGCTTTGGTGAGAAATCAAGAGATGGTAAACGCTTTCTTTCCGTGGTCGTGACAAATCCAGTTTTAGGAATCAAGGAGATGGTAGATATTCCAGAAACAGAGGAAAACTCTCTTTGAGACGGTAGTTCAGCACGTTGTCCTTGGGAAGGTAAGGTGGGCAAACACAACTGTAACCACCACCACAGATGTTTCCCATTTGTCTGTAACGTGGTCGCGTGCGCTGCGAGGCGCGAGCGTGCGGCTCAGCCATGGAAGTTGACGATGTTCCTTCTTCACTCTGCCCTTAACGAGGTCACACCCACCTTTCTGGCTTTTGCTTAAGGTGCGTTAGCTAATTTCAAAGAGAGTTACTGTCTCCAAAATAAGGGGGGGTGGGGGGTGGTGGTGGGGAAATAAACTGTCTTAACCACTACTTCATAACTTGAAGAGGAAAACTTGTGTACCAAAACCCCAGAGTTACTGTCTCCAAAATAAGGGAGGTGGGGGGAATAAACCATCTTAACTTCTCCTTCATAAGCTAAAGAGGAAAACTTGTGTACCAAAACCCCAGAGTTACTGTCTCCAAAATAAGGGAGGTGGGGGGAACAAACCATCTTAACTTCTACTTCATAAGCTAAAGAGGAAAACTTGTGTACCAAAACCCCAGAGTTACTGTCTCCAAAATAAGGGAGGTGGGGGGAATAAACCATCTTAACTTCTACTTCATAACCTAAAGAGGAAAATTCGTCTAAGAAATGTAACTAAAGGTCTAAGAAAACTAACTAAAGGCCTAAGAAAAGTAACTAAGGTCGAAGAAACGTAATCAAAATAAGAACTCTAAGAGTCCACGTGTCACAGCAGCTGTTGGTGGATTATCTCCCACACCATCTTCTTCCGGAAGTATGGCATGTGAGTCTGAAAAGAGAAGAGAAAGAAAAGAGAAATTAAATAATGACGTCACGGTAGAAAGAGGCGGCAAACACGCATAAACGCCCAGCGGAGTCCTTAATAGGAAGTTCCCTTTAGGAACTGTCAACCGTTTGGGTACAACACCCCACGCGGTTCCTAAGAGGGTGACACGACAACCCGACAAAACCAGATTGACTTGACCGCGCGACAGCTTACAAGCACGCTAATAAAAGACCCGTCTAAAACGAAATCAAGAAAAAGAAGCGCTGTCTTGACTGGTCAAAGGGTAGAAGCCATTTCTCCAAAAGATACCGAGCCCAGATATGCCAAACCCGCTGGCGGCAGTATCTTGCCCAAGAGGAATCTCACCGGCAGCAGCTCCCAAAGGCGGGGATGGAGAACCACAGCTCTGCCCTGCCCAGGCCACTTGGAAGTTCTGATCCCAGCAACTACGCACCGAAACGGGGTACGAAACCTCAGCCCCTGCCCCGGACACAATGAAGAGCTGCTGCCTAACCTCCCTGGCTCCTGTCCCTGGGCGAGAGGGGCTTGGAGGGGTTTATGACCTTCACTCACCTGGCTAAAGTTGAATGGTTTCTCTCTGGCGATGTAATCTGCGTATTTACACATAAAGACGCCGCAGTCGCTTCCATTCAGCTGCTGAGGGATCTCCTAAGGAATGCAAAGAAGATGGAGGATTTCCCTCTGTCTCAAAAGAAAAGCAACTTGGAAGCAGCGCACATTACCCACACCGACACTGCGCTCACCGCACACTCCTGACCCTACTTGCCTAATCCCCAATACCCACTCCCGCCCACGAGGAACAGACCCAGTTCACTGCTCACCATCCCTCCCCTCTGCCTCCCGGACTCGGACACTACGATCCAAATTTTTGGCAGGCCCAGAAGGCGCAGCAGCCCTCCCCCCTGCGAGGTGTCTCAAGGTTTGCACCGCCTCTTTCTTAAGTGACCTTTCTTAAATCCGGTCTTTAGGGACTGCTTTTTACTATCAACTCCTCGAGAAACATCAGCTCAACCCTTTCTTTGCCACGGGCCAGGATCTGGGCCCCAAAGAAGCACTTACAGTTCCCATTTCAAACCCAAGGGGTGCTCACGTACACGTGGCTCCATGCTGTGAAGAGTCCACTCTGAAACATCCAGCTCCAGCTGTCTTTTTTCCCAGCTTTCTTTTTGCAGGTATTGGCTGGTTAAAACAAAAGGAAAAAAAAAAATCCCTTTTCATCTCTGTAATTTAGGCCAACAACAAAATAAAGCGGCTGAAGGATCACAGGAAGACGGACGGCAGAACGGGAAAATGTCAGAGGATCCTCACCGCAGCTGATTTAAGGCTGATTTTGAGGAAAAATCCCAATCTGAAACTTACAAACACGGGGAGAGGCTGTGAGCTAATGGTCAAGAACGAGGCCAACGACTCCATTGCTTTGGAGAGGTCAAAAAGCCCCAAATCACATGTTATCAGAGCACAAAGAGACAAACCAAGCAAGGAACTGTAATGCCGTAATTCCACCGGGTGCCTTGATCCCACATCCTGGGCTCCGACTAACAAAGTCGGCACACGTGTGCCACGGGGCTATGGCGTATTTGGCTGTGCCTCTCACGGGAAGGTGGCAGAATCCAGGCACCCCAGACCCTGGGTGCAGGGGACACTGTGACAGCAGATAAGCAGTCGATGCCAGACAAGTCGCAGCAAGCAACTCCAAGATTCCTGCTTGGTTATCTACAAGCCACGTGAAAACTGGCAGTCGCCTTACAGGGACTAAATCTAAAACCCCTCTCCTCATTCACACCAGAAAAGCAGTGACGGAGCGGTTACTTACAGCAAAGTCTGACAAATCTTGTCCCCTTTCTGCCCAAGCGAGTCCAAGTACGTGATCGTGTTCTTCCTCAGATCTATGACCTGTTATTAAAAGGTGACCGTTAGGCAAAGCACAACCTTGTGCCGCACACCCCCCAACACCTACATGACTTCTCTTGCCAGTTTTTGCTCCCCGTCCAATTCTAAAGAAAAAGCCCGTGGGACTCACGGCTAGTGTCCAGTGTGCTCGCGAGTTCACAGGCACAAAGATGATGTCCTGCTTGAAGACATCCACACTTCTGGTCCATCTTCTTACTGCTTCGTAGCCCCCAGATGTTAGTTTGGCATAAAAGAAAGTACTGAACGCGTGGACCGCTGGATAGCCTTCCTTCTTGCCTCTTTCCATCAGCAGACCCATGTAGAAATTAACCACCTGTACCATAAAGAGGAAACGTGAGGTGTAAACATATGACGCTGCCTTCCCCAACCAAAAATACAGCACCACCTCTGTTCTGGCCACCCTTAAGCACGCAGCGCAGAGAACTCCAGCCTCAGCTGGAGGCTTTTGTTCCCAGGATTTCACACGGGGCTACATCGGCAGTTTGATCAAAACACCTGCCACCCACGCCAATAACCCGGACGAACTCCTGGAAGCTGCGTCATACAAGAAGTAACGGAACTTCCCGAAACGCTCGACCCTTCAACACCTCAAATAAGAAGTGTACAGAGATTTCTAGGCTCTGCAGCGGAGGTCGTCAAAGAACGTTGACGCGACTTCTGTACAGGGCGGAGGGGTATTTTTCAATAAAGGCTGAGTGAGACTAGCCCTGTGCTGCAGCTGGTTTTACCTCATCGTTTAGCCAGCAAAGGTTCCTGAGCGTGTGGATGTCTTCGCGAGTGACCTTTAGTTTGAAGGCACTGCTCATGATCTCATCTGGCTCACCTTTGCCAAATGCGGCACTGACCTCTCTCTCCATGGCCTGAAAGGAACAATTAAATGGGGAAGGACTTGTGAAACAGAGCATGGAGCACGCTGACCTGGGGGCAGCTTTCCACTGAAACACGGCCTGTAAATTCAGCTCAGGTGACAGAGCAACTGCCTCCGACGGTTTCTTGCCTCAGTGAGCGATAGCGCTTTTGCCTTGCTTGGTTGGTTTCAGCATCCTAACTTTGAACTTCACAGCCCAGGCTTGCTGCCGTTTCTTTTCACCAAGGACGTGGGGATAAAACCCGTCAACTTAGCAAACACGCTCAAGCAGCTGAAAATGGAACACAACTCTGGCAACCCCCTTTCCCAGGTGCTGCTGCGGCCCTCGCAATACCCAGGTTTAAGCCAACCCCAGCGGGCATCCTCCGTACCGAGGCAGCTAAGTCAGGAGCCTGAAAGAACGTGAAGGTGGGGGACTTCAAAGGGAACGGCAAAGGGGGAAACTGAGGCAGCCGTCCCGCTAACAGAAGGCCCACAAACCCTTAGGGCAGCACAACTGAAGGAGCGCGGGGAGCACACAAAATCCTTCAAAGCAGCTTTAGTGCTGACCCTCGCACTGTGAAGCCACAACCACAGCCACTCGCTAACAGGTTCAATGCAAGTTCTTCAGATTTCAAAGCGCCTTAAGAACCACCGAGAAGAAGAGGACTTCCTTGCAGCTCTGCCACAACCTTCTCTTTTGTCTCACAGACTGTCGCCTACGGTACCTCTGTGAGCGGAGGAAAGCGTTCCGCTGTTTTTCCCAATCTTGGCACTTTCTTTTCCTCCACATCGAGGCTGGCTGACTTTTTGGACGGAACAGGTGTAGGGTGTCCTCGGAATAAGGCATCTTCTAAGATTTCTGTGCCACGCTGCCTCTGTTAGACAAACGGACGTTAAGCTAGCAATCAAGCACAGATTTGTTTCCTTGGGGACAGGACAGAAAATCTTGCTTATATAGAAAACTGGAAGGGTTTTTGTACACCCATGCAACCAGCAAACTCCAAAGTTACTTCTTCTTGACGACTGCATTCCAACTGTGCACCCATGGAGTGCTGCACTCGGAGGCAAGAGAGGCAGAAAGCTCCTTTGCCTTGGGCTAGCGTTAAGAACCCCAGCAAAGCCTCCACGTGTAGGTATCAAGTTGAGATTGAGACTACTATTTCTGATTACCATGACTAAAATTTTATTTTTGACCTCAACCCTGACCAGAGGTGAAAGTCAAAGAGACGTACTTCCTATCCCAGCAAACAAGATAAGACTAAAGACACCCCAGTCCAGCTTTGCAGGTCAACCAAGTCTGTGCGCTAAAGATTTTGAGGCTATACCCAACACGTGAAAGGGGAAGAATCAAAACCGTATAGTGTAGTGTGCTCCTAATAGTCCAGAAACAAAATTAACGGCAGCGGAAAACACTTGGCGATAGCGCTACTCATCAAATAACGCTCCCGCTTTCCCGGGGAAAAACAACCTGGGCAAATACAGATATTGTTGAGGAAGTCATGTGAAGAGTGCTGAAGTTTCTCATCACAAAGAGCTCTATTTTCCTTGGGAATAACACAAGCTTACCCCTGCGATGGTTTCTTTCACTGCTCCTTCCTCTTCCGCAGAGTTTTCTTCTGGTGTGCAGTACCTGCCAGGAGAGGGAGAGAGAGAAGCGAGCTCTATATCCGTCCTGTCCCATGGAATTCTCAAGAATTCACCCTCTGGACAAGAAAGGCTTTTGCAAGGCTAAATACAGCACTAGTTTTTAAAGCGGGGAGAAGAATAGGGACAGAATTAGCTACAAAACAGGACTGCTGCAACTGAACCTCCCTCTGCTCCCATCTACGCTTTCTCCTCTCTCATGTAAGGGCAGGTCACTGCAGAAAGATGCGTGCATCTTACCGCCGTACAAAATCTCTCCCTGTAGCTGCACCTACTGCCCCCAAAAACCTGTTTCCATAAAGACCGCAAAGCCGTCGCAACTCACAGTCCTGCCAGCTCAGACAGCCAATACCAATGAGGCCGCTGGCCTCTCAAACCCAACTGCACGCTGCCTTTTTCCCCCTCCTAGGCAAACCCCAGGCATCCTTTGGGACTTACAAAGTCCCCAAAACTGCCTCAAGTCCCACCAGGCTTTACAAGCTCTCTAATCCTTCTGCTTAGGATGCGGGTTTCCAAGTGAAAGAAGTGAAATGTCAGCTCATTGATGGCTCGGCAGAACGACTCACAAACAAAAACGGATTCTGCACATCCAAGGACAACTTGGGACGGCCACCACTCGCACCCTTACTGGCTTTCTTCCCACAGCAAACACCACACCAGCACAACCCTCTTTGTCACGCAGCACGGCTCTCGCTTGTGTTGGAGATGCAACTGGCTTGCAAGCAATTCCGGAGCCGCAAGCTAGCTACTTCTCTTTCACAGCACTGAGACGATCAAAGACCGTTGGTCATCTTCGAGACTCTACCAGCGGCTGAAAGAGATACACGCGCAGAGCCAAAAGGAACAAGAAGCATCATTAGAAGAGACTCTACCTGATCGTATCACCTCTCTGCGACCGCTGCGGGCAGCAAACATCTATACATTCGACACCTGCACAGAAAAGCAGTAGTAAGAAAACAAGAAGTCGACTTTCAATCACCATCAGATGTACACAGCTCTCCATTTCTGAGTGATAAATAAAAAAAAAGGAAAAACTTTGAAGGATGACGGTATGGTCAGGAAGTTCGAATTCTGGCAAGCACTTTGAACTCAGAACGTCATCTGCGAGTGTGTAAGAAATGCCCTATTCGGATTTGACATCTACCTACAAAGTGGAACGGATTGGAATCATGGGGATACTCACCGGTCCTGAGTGTTGCACGTGGATAGACGTCTCCTCCGTATTTTGGTTCTTCCCGGTGACTCACAGTCGCCACTGGTTCCTTGGAGGAGGCTTGAACACTTTGGGGCAGGAAACAAACAACAGAGGAGAATCACAATTTTTATACGGGGGGCATTTGTTATCAGTGCGTACCAATTCACGCTGGCTTTTGGGGTTTTTCTTTAAGAAGAACAAAATATTCTTTGCACATCCGACAAATATCTGCATTAACCTGAGGAGGCCACTTTACTCTGTGGGACAAGACAGCGTTCATTTCAACCAGCCCTGACCAATTCTGCTCAATCTATTTGTTAAAGGTTATGCTGACGCTGAGAATGGCAATGTCCACAACATCCATACTGCTGGGACATTTTACTTCAGACCTGCCCTGCTCTGACCTCAGGGACTATATGCTCAGTAGCGGTTGGAGTGCATTAGACACCTTCCCCAGGAACTTCTCTGGTTTAGCTTCCTCTGAAAGGAATCTCTTTCTCAGGCTCCAGATCTGCTCCAAAATATGAGCCAAACCACAATAAGCAACGACTGGCAGATGAGACGCCGACAGCAGAGTCTTGACCTGCTCTCAAATGCAGTGCGCTTAAACTCAGCGCACCCAAAATTACATGAGAAACTCTCTTCTGTATCATTTTCATGGTATGGATTTTCATCTGCAGTGGCGGATTCTGGCGCAGCGCACTCCTTAACTGGTGGCCTCAGTGGTAAGAAGCTGTCTGGAGCAGCTTTGATGCTCTGTTTGCCCTTCCGGCTTGTGCTCAAAACATCAACGGCAAAAGAAACGGTATCAAGAGAACATTCCAATGTGCACCTCCACCACCACCTGCTTTGTCAAGCACGTACACCGATGACGATGGAGACAGACACGAGATGTTTATGACTTTCAGATGAAGACCTGCTGTCTTCAACTGGCTAATGGGGAAGTAGAGAGAAGTAAAAGTGAAAATCACAACAACTGCCTTGAAGATACGCTGTTGATTGTGTCCTCAGCCTCCTCTCAAGTTCAACGCTTCCTCTTACCGCAGACCTTTAATCTCTAGCTAATCTCCTGTGTCAATTAAGTAGCTGGATTTAAAGAAAAAGTTTAATATTGGTACTTCGGGGGGGAAGCAGCTGACGACCTCCCTTACCATAGGCAGTAAACCTTTCGGGGAAGAAGTCAAAGAAAACGGAAGGATTTTTACCTCAGACGGGGAATTGTCTTGTCAGGACGAGAGAGTGGTTCCTTAGTCAAGCGAGCATGGGTCCCACACGGCATTTGACCTACGAGAGAAGAGCGTAAGGCATCGGTAAGTATAAAAGGAAACTGAAGAGGTTTATGAGTTTACAGTAACGAGCTTCACCAAAGATAAATTGTCATTTTCTCTCTCACATCATCATATGATTTGTGTTATGTCACTTTAGGACATTTTCAGGTTTTCACACCGGCAACTGCAGCAAGTTGCGCGCACAAGGTATTGCCAGCCGAAACCTGAAATACAAAAGGCTCCTCAGGATCTACTACCTAAAAGGACCATTGAAAACAATTTGCTTCTGGCAAGCTAACAGTGGACCTATCAGAACGGAAGGACTGCATCCAAGGCAGCTCTGGTACCGAGACGACCAGATCGACGCCCGGCTCCACTCCAGAAGCAATGCAAGGATGCGGGTAAGAAACAGAGGTCACGCTCAAGTATTCCCAGATGCTGCCTCGTCCCGTGCCTGCCATAATCCCTACAGAACCCTAGGGGTAGACTTGGACAGTACACAAGGTAGGGTGAAAATGAAACAAGTCGTATAACTTGATGTCAGCCTTACCAATTTGCAGCACGGCTACATCGAGTGACGAAAATCGTGGTCTTTTAGTGGAAGGCTCTAAAGAAGTGGACCCAGGCTTAAAAGAAAACAACAAAAAAGCACCAGCGTGAGTGTAACCTGAATGTGAATCCCAGCAAACACACTTCCTGAGGCTTAGTCAGCTCTACTATGACTTGGGGACCATGACTTGCTGGTTCAGATTGCAGAAGGCAGCAAATCTTGGCAGGACCTTTGACAGGTACGCTTTAAATTTTGAATACAGGCTCTCATATGTGCAGCAATTAAAAGAATACAGTCTTGTCACTGAGTTATCACTCAGTCGGCTTCTAAACATTCCAAAGGGTGATAGTTCGGCCCTTGAGAAATATATTTTGTACAAATAAGAGTTAACGACTCTCTCAGGAACGAAGAACTAGAGCCCGACAGTCTCTTAGCCCTCTAATCCCATGGGGCAATAAGAAAAACTGCACTACACCTTTGAACCAAACTAGGCAGTCAAGGTGGCTCATTTTTACAGAGCCAAAGTCCTACAGGAACGCTCTCCTGGACTGGTGGATAATGAGCAGAAAGCGGTTTATCCAGAGCAAGTATGCAGTTTTTCTTGTCAGGTAGTGTATATTGATTCCTTAACCACAAGCTTGAGAAAGAGAATAACAGTTTGCAAACACACTAAAACTATAAACTTGAACCATTCTCAAGTATCTGGAAGACAACAAACAGTTTGCTCCTCCCGCAGCTGCCAGTGCCGGAGCAGAGGACGCAGGCTTGAGTAAGGCAAACCCAGCCCACATTAGAGCTGCCTGCTAGAAATGCAAAAGAACCACCTACTGCTGTACAGGCTCAGAGCAGGCTCAACCTCAAGATGCAGTAGGGAGAGCCGCTTGCTCTCGCACCTTGCACAGACCCTAACATTTCAAAGCCCTCGCTAACCTCTTCCGCAGACTCTGTGCCGGCAGCATCTTCGCTGACGGAAGCCGCCGGGCGTTTGGTTGCCTTGGTCGGCAACTGCAGCACTGCAGAAACTTCAACTTTCTCTTTCTGCTCAGAGATGGAATAATCTAAAAAACAAAGACAGGCCGTATAAGAACAGGCTAGAAAACCAACAGAGGTACATTGCGAATACAGACAGGAGGGAGCACACAGCTTGGATTTAAGATACTCTTTCTGCTGACAGGCGCGGGCTCAGCGCCAGAGACCTGGGCTATCTCCTGCTGGCAGTAAAAGTATTGGGCCCTGCCACAGTCACCGCAGAGAACGTCCGTCATCTATAGGGCTAAGCCCTACCGGACACCCTCAAGCCATTGGCTATAGGCATAGAGAGCCACAAGGCAAGAAGCCAACAGCTTGAAAAGCCACCGTTTCAGGAACAATGCCAGAGCACAAAAGCCAGACTTTTCCAAGGGACACGAAACCTCAGAAAAATGGGGCATATTCAGTACTTGTGTAATGCGCGATACCTGATTTTTGCTTTTTCGGCGGAGTCTCGTCATCATCATCATCCACAACTATGCAAACGCTGAGGAAAGAACACACACAACAGTGTTTTGCAACCCTAGGGAAGCTCCCAGCAGGCTGACTTCCCTTCACAGGGCCCAAACTTCCCAAGTTACTTTTCCTATCCCAAAGGTCTCCCCCTCCAAGCGCCCCTGGGATCTTCTCAGGCACATACACCTAACTGCAGCCCTCCTCAACACCCCCCAACCTCTCCCAGCCAACGACCGCTCGCAGAGAGCTAATGATCCCGCTGCAGCACATTAGGCCTCTTTGGCTCATTCCGTTAATGCTTCCCAACATTTTACCTTTCTTCCTATCGCCAACAAATTAAGTTCGTTTCGGAAATCCCTACACTGAGTTGCAAAGAAAAGTCTAAGGAGGACAGGACATAAAAGGTGGGAAAGCAACTCGGGCATACACCCACTTCAATCACTTTGTCCTTTGGGAATGGAGCACACAGGTTGGTCCGAGGTGGGTTTTTTCCTCTCTTTGCCCCCCCAAATGTCAGGACAGCTGGATCCTTTGAAGAACTCTTTGGTCTTTCTTACACAAAGGAATTTCTCTTGAACTGTTATGCCCCCGACCCCTGCTGATAGCATTGCTTCTGGCCGGGGAGATGGGGGGGGAGTGGGCGCCGGGGCGATGCCCGGGGGCGGCCCTGAGGCGGCGGGGCGGCTCGCTGCCCTGGGGGGCGGCCTCTTGCGCGGCGGCGGGGCCGGGGGCGGCGAGGAGGGCGCCGAGGGCCCCCCGCAGCCATTAGTGGAGGGGAGGCTGAGGGGGGAGAGAGGGGCGGGGCGGTGGGTGCGCGCGCGCAGGCGCGCCGCCGTCTGTGCTCTGCCTGAGGGAGCCGTTAGCGGCCGCCCGGCCCGCTTCTGCCCCTGCCCTGCGGTGGGGCCGGGCCGGCGCCGTCCCGCCCGGCCCGCCCGGCCCTGCTCTGTCTGGGGGAGGCGCTTGCCCTTCTCCGGAAGCCCCGAGCCGGGCCCCGGCTGGCAGCTGGGCGCCGGGAGGCCGGGGAGTGCCCGGAGGAGGGGAAGAGGCCTTCGGGGAGAGGCCCCCACGGAGGCCGGAGGGGCCCCCCAGAAGCCCTCCAGAGACGGAGGGGCCCCCCAGAAGCCTCCCAGAGAGCGGAGGCGCCCCTCGGAGAGCGGAGAAGCCTTTCGGCGTCCCGCAGGCCTGAGGCGAGCGACAGCGGCCGGCGGCGCGGGCTCTCGCGCGCCCCCTCCTGCCTCCTCTGCCCTCGGTGGGTGAGGGAATGCCAATCCCGGGCTTACCGAGCCCTTTCCTCCGCGCTCGCACGGCGCTTTGCGCCCCTCTGGCGGGGAGCTGCGCTCGCTGCACCCGGCTGCGCCATGGCTGCGGTGCGACTGGAAGGACGCGGACTGCGTTCGGCGTTCCACCATGGTGAGCGGCTGTGACGGAGCGGCGCCCGACCGCCGGCCGCAGGCAGCCCCGCTCGAGCCGCTGCTGCGGGGGCCGGCGAGCGTGTGGTGAGCGCTGAGCTGTGTGCTGGGGGGTTGGGCTGGCTCTTGGGGCGCTGCCTTGCTCCTAAGGGGGCTTTGAAATGCGGTGCTCGCCCCTCGTTAACGAGCTGTTTCCTGTGGGGTGGAAATGTGCGGCTGTTGCTGCAGCCCCGTCCTGGAGAGGCTTTTTTTCCAGGGCTGGGAGCGAGAGCGGCGTCCAGGCTGGGCAGGGGAGCCGGGTCTGCTCGTCCTCCAGCTGAGCAGTGGTGGTTTGCAGGTAGCATCCGGTTGCACTTGCTGGAATGCAGAGCAGGAGAGAGTTGTGTCGTGGTTTACCCCTGCAGATGCGGGACACGGGCGGCAAGGTGGCAGCGTGGGGGGAGTGGGGGTAACTGGGAGCCCCCGTCTGCCTCCCAGCCCCATGGCGCTGGATGCAGCTCAGATGCACCCACGCTCTGTGAGGGGGGGTTTGAGGGCCTGAAGGGTTGTCCCCGTGTCCCTGCCGGGCTTATGGTGGTATCTTGCTGCTGTGCGTGGGTCTGGGGGTGGCCGGGAAGGGTCTGGCATGCTGGGGCCATCACTGACCCTCATTTTCTCTCCCACCATAGAGCTCCTCGGCGTAGCTCTCAGCCAGCTCTCGGCGGAGCTCCCCCAGCCAGCGCCTTCCCACATCAGCACCCTTTAGGTGCCTGTCCCCCCTCTCCAGGAGATCTTTGCTGGGGCACCTTGGGAGAGTGGGCAACCACTACCATGGGATGGTGGGATGGGGACAGCCACCTCCTTTGTCCCCTGTCCAGCTGGTGCCCTGACCCTCTCGCTCTTCCATGCCCCCGCAGCTTCCGGAGCAAGAGGTTGTGAACGTGTTCATCGGGACGCAGGCGGTGGGGGCCATCATCGGGAAGAAGGGGCAGCACATCAAGCAGCTGGTGCGGTTTGCGGGTGCCTCCATCAAGGTGAGGAAGGCGCTGCGGGGCTGGTCCTGCGCTTCGTGCCTCAGTTTCCCCTCTGCACTGCCGAGGTCAGGGAATGGGAGTGTGCGGGGAGCAGTTTTGCTCCCCAGCTTATCACAGAACGGTTGAGGTTGGAAGGGACCTTGAAGATCATGGAGTCCCACCCCCCTGCCCTGTTCAGGGACACCTCCCCCCAGCCCAAGTTGCTCCAAGCCCCGTCCAACCTGGCCTTGAACACCTCCAGGGCTAGGGCAGCCACAGCTTCTCTGGGCAAGCTGGGCCAGTGATTCACCACCGTCACAGTGAAAAATTTCTTCCTGTTATCTCCTCTAAATGTCCCCTCTTCCACTTTGAAGGCACTCCGCCTCGTCCTGTCACCCCATGCCCTTGTAAAAAGTCTCTCCCCAGCTCTCCTGTACCCGTTGGCATGGGCCCACCTCTCCCGCCTGTGTTTAGTAGAAGGCCAGGCCTGCAGCACCCTGGTTATGAGCCCGGCTCGGGTGGGAGGGGATGCTCCTGCATGGGGGGATTGCCCTGCGTTGTGGGGGGACATGCCACCGAGGGAAGGTCTTGCTGAAGCGGTGGCTGCACTCACGCTCCTTCTCCCCCATACTTGCCCAGATTGCACCGGCAGAAGGTCCCAAGGGCAGCGAGCGCATGGTCATCATCACAGGGCCGCCCGAGGCTCAGTTCAAGGTGCGCTGGGTGGGGGCTGTGGGTGTGGGGGACAGTAAGGGCCAAGTTGAGAGCGTCCCTGTGGTCAGCACTGTGCTGCCAGCCTGGCTTGGCCTCCCTCAGCGCCAGGGGAGCTCTTTGCTGGGTACCATGATTTTGATGCTGCTGGACGTGAGGACATTGTGAATGGACTCCTCGGTGCGGGCAAAGCCACCCGCATCCCACCTGGGTTCATCTTCCATAACCTTGTCTCCTGTCCACTCGAGCGGGATGGCGGCCCCCCCCCCCCAAAAAATTGAGCCTCTCTCAAGGAGCGATGGAGGAAGCACAAGTTAAAAAAACCCAGAAACCTGAAATTAATTAGGGCTTGTCCGGGGTGAAAAGTTGGGAGCGGCGAGATGCTCGGTGGGGGCTCAGGGGTGGGTGGTGGTGGGAGAAACAGTGCCCTGACCCCCAACTCTTGCTTTTCCCTTCTCCTCCCCAAGATTGCACAGCGCAAGATGAGGGAAATGGTCCAGCAGGTGAAGCAGCAGGAGCAGAAACACGCTCCGGGAGCCCCGGCCTCGCAGCACAGCAAGTGATGCTCCTGTCGTGCCGCCCAGCACCGCCTGATGAATGTAACCCCACTGCCGGACAACCCCCTCCAACCTCCTCCACCACCCCCAGCAGGTCAGGGGAGCAAACCAAAGACCCGCCCAGACACACAGCCCCCCATTCCCGCGGCGCTGCGAGGATGCGCAGCTGAGGGGTACGGGGAGGGCTCTCTCCATCCCACAGCCTCCCCCTTCCTCCTCCCTCGCCTCCCGACGCTGTCCCTTTAGTTGGACTAACAGGGGCAGGTTTTGGTACCTCAGCACCTCACGCTTGTGTTTCCCTTTTAGAGATTTTGTGTGCCTTGTAAAACTGAGAGTTGGAGCATTTTTTTATTAATTTTTTTAATAAAAAAGAATGAGTTGGAAAAAACCATGTCGAGCGAGTGCGAGGCGGGAGAAGGAAAGCAATCCCAGGGGTGCTGACGTGGGGAAAGAAACTCCCCAACTCGGGGCGAGTTACAAAGCAGCATGTTTATTGCAGCGCTGGGTGCAAGGGGGATGGCTCCCAACTCGCCCAGGGGCTGGTAAAGCAAGCGTTCCTTTCTGATGCAAAGGCATACGTATTCATTAGTGTAGGCTGGGAATAGGCACCACTCTGGTCATGATCTGTGGGTTGTTGTGGAGGAAGGCTCCCAGTCTTCCTGCCGGTGTACTTTTCCCCTTTGGCTCAAGAGTGCTGCTGTGGCTGAGCTCTGAGCCGCCAGACCGGTTCTCAGCAGATGGTTACTTCGCGCAGACAATAAGGCCCTGAATAGCCCTTCCTGTGCTCTGGATGGCTCTGGGTGGCTCTGCTCCTCTGCTGCTTCTAAGGTCGGGCTGCCCCAGTGTCATCATTGAGGAGCCTTTTGTCTATCCAGTTCTCACTTGTGGGTGTTCCTGCCCATGTCAGTGCCAGAGCTCTTCCGTAGGCTCCTTCTGCTAGCGGAGAGCCAGGGGCCGTTCCTTCAGGAGAAAGCTTGAGAAATGTTTAAAAAGAGAAAAGGGGGGGAAAAAAAAAAAGGGAAAGGAGGAAAAAAAAAGTGGGAAAAGAAAAAAGAGAAAAAGAAAAAAAGGGGGAAAAAGCAAAAAAGGTCAAAAGAAAAAAGGGGTAAAAGAGAAAAAAGGGGGAAGCGAAAACATATTAAAAAAGAAAGGTAGAAAGGAAAAAAAAACAACCAAACCAAGCAAGGAAAGTGGGAACAGCTGCGGGGCAAGAGGAGGGACAGGAGCTGGGGGGGGGAGGTGGCAGTGCCGGCGCTGACCCCGGGGGCTGCGACACCACGTTTTTGTCCTCTACTGCCAAGTGTTGTGTGAAAAACAACCAAGCAAAACCCACCCAACGACAACATCAAAAACCAAAGAGAAATCTCTGCAGCTCACAGGAGCCTGAGCTTGCTCTCGGTTGCTTTCTTTCCAGTGTCTTGGGGGCGTCACAGCCGAGCTGAGATTGGGGTGTGGTGGTGGTGGGAGTTTGTCCCATGGCTGTGATGGGGGGAGAAGGGGTGGGCGGGGAGTGAGGGATGTGGTGTGGGGTTTTCTTTGGGTGATGGTGTTTTTTTGCCAGGCGTCGCTTTACCCAGTGGCTCAGGGAGGTGTTGGCATCACAAAGCCTGCGCTAAAGCGGGGTGGGGGCCTCGCCGCAGTTGGTTAGCAGAGCCAAAGTGGTTATTAATGGTTCTTAAGGGCGCCCTAATTATGCCCGTGTAACTGGGAAGCTCAGATGCCCCCTAAGCACCCCCCCGGTTCTTCTCTAGCCAGGCGAGTGCTGGGCGTCCCCCCCTGCAGGAGAGGAGCGCACCTCCAGGGTGGGTAGAAGGGCATCACCCAAGAGGGAGAGGACCAAGATGGGGCTTGGGTGTCCTTGGGGTGGCCGGGTGGCGGGGTAGGGCTGCTGGGGGCTGCCACGATGAGGGACACCCCCATGCCTTTCTCCATGGCTCCCAGAGCTGTGCTCCCTCCCTCCCTCCCACCCATCCAGTGCCACCGGAGAGGTGGTGTCCCCCCTCCCGGGGCGGGCAGGGGCTGCTGCCACCCCACCTAACACCTCAACACACCAAACCAGCTTTCAGCAGTCACAGCCACCCGGGCGCTGCCAAGGGGGCAGCAGGGGCTCCCCACAGGGGGTTTACAGAACACAGAGAGCGTCCGTACACCGCTGACCCCTCTCCAGGGGCGGATTTTCGGGATGCTGCTTGCTCATCTCATCACTGAACGACACCCCGATTGCCCCTGCAGCACTGTGTGACCATCGCTTCGCCGCTTCTGTGCTCCGATGCTCCTCCTGGCTCCAATCCTCTTCCTGGGGGATTGTGAGGGAGCGAAAATCCACATCGCTACATCCAACTTTTTTTCAGTTAAATAAAAAAAAAAGAATAAATCACCCTCTCTCATTACCAGGTAGAGGTTCGTTCCATTAAGGCTCTTTTTATGAAAATAAATATTTAAATTATATAAAGAAATAAATGCTTCTCTTTTCACATTAGATAACTCCCTGGAGACAGCAAAAAACAACCCAACACCACTGTGCACCAGTGTCCACCAGGGCTTTATACTTTTGTGGCTCTCATGTGCCAGGCCATCGAATCCACACAGTCCAATACAGTCGGTTGTCCCTCTCCTCCTCCTGGCTGGAGGCAGGGCACCTCTACTGTTGACCGTAGTACCTACGATTATCAGATTGGTTCCTACCTGGTCCGTAGGATCGCCTACCGTAGGTTGGAGCAACCTTCTTCCTGTAAGAATCCTTTCTTCTATCGGCTTCATTTTGCAACTCAAGCACCCGTGCCTGTAGGGCTGAGGTAGGTTCTCCATCCCACTTCTTCATGTCTTCTGCATATTCACAGAGGCAAACCCACAGGATATCTCGCATCAGCTTTGATTTGTCTTGAGTCGGAGGGTGGTTTTTCTCTTGAGTAGGAGGGCGTTTCCTCTTAGCAGCTGCAACATGAGTCTGTACAGGGAAAGCATGGAGTTTTTCCTCCACCTTGGTTAGTTTATCAAACAGTTTATCGGTTTGCTCAACTAATCTCTGGGTCATTTGCTCTATTTTCTCAGTCAGTTTCTCAGTCATTTTCTCGGTGGTCACAGTCAGCTTTTCTATGGCTGCCACAGAGAAGGGACCAGAGAGACTGTCTTCATACTGTCGTACCTTCTTAACCCCTTCATTTACAGTTGGTGTGTCAGTATCGGATCCTCCCCAGACCATTGTTGACAATGTGTGGGAATATGTTGATGGTGCACTTTGTACAAACTTTTTGAGCAGAGATCGTTTGCATGGCATTTCATCAGGGTCTACTGTCGCTTGCCCATCACTATAAATCACCTCTCGCACAGGCAGTTCTCTCAGGTACTTCATACCTTTTCCCATGTTGGTCCATTTACTTGGACGGCATTCGATATCGTCCTTGAAGGGATACCTGCGCTTTATGGCTGACACCAGTCGCCTCCAGAGACTGAGAGTGCTTGTCTTTCTCCCAATTTCTTTATCAATCCCTCCATCCTTGGCCAGGTTTCCCAATTGCCTAGCTTCTCTGCCATCTCAGTCTAGGGTATCTGCCCCGCTATCCCAGCATCGGAGCAACCAGGAGACAAGTGTTTCGCCTTCATGACGACTAAAGTCCTTCCTGATACTTCTCAGATCTTTCACGGAGAAGGATTGAACAACTCCCTCTACATCTGAGTCCTCCTGTGGTGAGGCTGCCCCAGAAGGGGCCTCTCCAGCATCTGCTCTAGAAGGACTCTCGCCTCTGTCTGTTTTCAAAGGTCTCTTTCCCTTCTGTGGTCTTGAAGGACCCTCCCCTGGATCTTGTTCAGAACTCTCCCCCAAGCTATGTGACTTGAGGTGGTCTTTGTGGTAAGGGGCAGGGGAAGGAGTTGACCTCCTCTTCTTGCTCCTGGTTACCGGGGCGGCTTGTACCGATTTTGATGGAGTTGGAGTAGTTTTGGTACTGGTTGTAGTGGCTGCAGTAGGTTGTGCCGGGAGAGGCGGCGGCGTGGCTTGTGCCGCTGCAGGGGGGGGCGCGGCTTGTGCCGGGACGGGCGGCGGAGGGGCCGGTGTTGTTGCGGTGGGGGGGGCGGCTGCCGGTGGTGCGGGTGCCGGTGCCGGTGCAGGCGGCGGCGGAGGCGCCTGTGCCGTGGCGGTGGGGGGGGCGGCTGCCGGTGGCGCCGGTGCCGTGGAGGAGGCGGCTGCCGGTGGTGCCGTTGCTCCGGGGGGGGGCAGCTGCCGGTGGCGCCGGTGCCGTGGGGGAGGCGGCTGCCGGTGGTGCCGTTGCTCCGGGGGGGGCAGCTGCGGCCGGGCCGGGCGGGGCCGCGGTTCGCGCCGCTGCAGATCGCCGAGCGGCTGCGCGGGTCTGAGTGGCGGCAGCGCACGGTCCCCTCCAGCTCCCCCTGCACAGATGTTTCACAAGAAACCACCCCTGCACCACATTCAGGAGCATCAACAACAAAATCACGATCTTAACAAGGTACCAGTCCTTATCCTCAGAGCCCAGAAGGTTGCCATGCCCCAGCTCTGATGGGGTCACATCAGCATAATTATCAAAGGGCGAAGTAAACATTCCCCAGGTAGAAGAACCCTTTGATCCCTTTGGTCCCTTTTCTACTGAGCATGAGGCAGATGGGATGGAATACCCTGTTGGTCAGTTTTGGGTCACCTGTCCTGTCGCTCCTCCCCGCAGGTGGGACCCCACTATGCTTTTCCGCTTCCGACCCTCCAACGGGGCAAATAACAAAGCTGGTTGGCCGTGGGGGTTATAGCAATAAGTATAAGCAAGAGCCTCTCTGCATCCCATGCCTGGGCATCAGCTGTAAACATTGCTCTTATCGCTCTGAGAGAGTGAACGCTGACGGCACAATAGGCAGTTAATTTCAGTTGGTAGAAGAGGCCCAGCTAAGAAGCCAAGTTACTGAACAAAATTGGTTCTCTTTTACCTCAAACCAGGACACAGGGAGAGTTTCCTTCCATTAAGGCTCTTTTTATTAAAATAAATATTTATATTATATAAAGAAATAAATACTTCTCTTTTCACATTAGATCACTCCCTGGAGGCAGCAAAAAAAGCCAACCCCAAACCAGCCCAAAGGACAGGGGCTTTGGTGAGAAATCAAGAGATGGTAAACGCTTTCTTTCCGTGGTCGTGACAAATCCAGTTTTAGGAATCAAGGAGATGGTAGATATTCCAGAAACAGAGGAAAACTCTCTTTGAGACGGTAGTTCAGCACGTTGTCCTTGGGAAGGTAAGGTGGGCAAACACAACTGTAACCACCACCACAGATGTTTCCCATTTGTCTGTAACGTGGTCGCGTGCGCTGCGAGGCGCGAGCGTGCGGCTCAGCCATGGAAGTTGACGATGTTCCTTCTTCACTCTGCCCTTAACGAGGTCACACCCACCTTTCTGGCTTTTGCTTAAGGTGCGTTAGCTAATTTCAAAGAGAGTTACTGTCTCCAAAATAAGGGGGGGTGGGGGGTGGTGGTGGGGAAATAAACTGTCTTAACCACTACTTCATAACTTGAAGAGGAAAACTTGTGTACCAAAACCCCAGAGTTACTGTCTCCAAAATAAGGGAGGTGGGGGGAATAAACCATCTTAACTTCTCCTTCATAAGCTAAAGAGGAAAACTTGTGTACCAAAACCCCAGAGTTACTGTCTCCAAAATAAGGGAGGTGGGGGGAACAAACCATCTTAACTTCTACTTCATAAGCTAAAGAGGAAAACTTGTGTACCAAAACCCCAGAGTTACTGTCTCCAAAATAAGGGAGGTGGGGGGAATAAACCATCTTAACTTCTACTTCATAACCTAAAGAGGAAAATTCGTCTAAGAAATGTAACTAAAGGTCTAAGAAAACTAACTAAAGGCCTAAGAAAAGTAACTAAGGTCGAAGAAACGTAATCAAAATAAGAACTCTAAGAGTCCACGTGTCACAGCAGCTGTTGGTGGATTATCTCCCACACCATCTTCTTCCGGAAGTATGGCATGTGAGTCTGAAAAGAGAAGAGAAAGAAAAGAGAAATTAAATAATGACGTCACGGTAGAAAGAGGCGGCAAACACGCATAAACGCCCAGCGGAGTCCTTAATAGGAAGTTCCCTTTAGGAACTGTCAACCGTTTGGGTACAACACCCCACGCGGTTCCTAAGAGGGTGACACGACAACCCGACAAAACCAGATTGACTTGACCGCGCGACAGCTTACAAGCACGCTAATAAAAGACCCGTCTAAAACGAAATCAAGAAAAAGAAGCGCTGTCTTGACTGGTCAAAGGGTAGAAGCCATTTCTCCAAAAGATACCGAGCCCAGATATGCCAAACCCGCTGGCGGCAGTATCTTGCCCAAGAGGAATCTCACCGGCAGCAGCTCCCAAAGGCGGGGATGGAGAACCACAGCTCTGCCCTGCCCAGGCCACTTGGAAGTTCTGATCCCAGCAACTACGCACCGAAACGGGGTACGAAACCTCAGCCCCTGCCCCGGACACAATGAAGAGCTGCTGCCTAACCTCCCTGGCTCCTGTCCCTGGGCGAGAGGGGCTTGGAGGGGTTTATGACCTTCACTCACCTGGCTAAAGTTGAATGGTTTCTCTCTGGCGATGTAATCTGCGTATTTACACATAAAGACGCCGCAGTCGCTTCCATTCAGCTGCTGAGGGATCTCCTAAGGAATGCAAAGAAGATGGAGGATTTCCCTCTGTCTCAAAAGAAAAGCAACTTGGAAGCAGCGCACATTACCCACACCGACACTGCGCTCACCGCACACTCCTGACCCTACTTGCCTAATCCCCAATACCCACTCCCGCCCACGAGGAACAGACCCAGTTCACTGCTCACCATCCCTCCCCTCTGCCTCCCGGACTCGGACACTACGATCCAAATTTTTGGCAGGCCCAGAAGGCGCAGCAGCCCTCCCCCCTGCGAGGTGTCTCAAGGTTTGCACCGCCTCTTTCTTAAGTGACCTTTCTTAAATCCGGTCTTTAGGGACTGCTTTTTACTATCAACTCCTCGAGAAACATCAGCTCAACCCTTTCTTTGCCACGGGCCAGGATCTGGGCCCCAAAGAAGCACTTACAGTTCCCATTTCAAACCCAAGGGGTGCTCACGTACACGTGGCTCCATGCTGTGAAGAGTCCACTCTGAAACATCCAGCTCCAGCTGTCTTTTTTCCCAGCTTTCTTTTTGCAGGTATTGGCTGGTTAAAACAAAAGGAAAAAAAAAAATCCCTTTTCATCTCTGTAATTTAGGCCAACAACAAAATAAAGCGGCTGAAGGATCACAGGAAGACGGACGGCAGAACGGGAAAATGTCAGAGGATCCTCACCGCAGCTGATTTAAGGCTGATTTTGAGGAAAAATCCCAATCTGAAACTTACAAACACGGGGAGAGGCTGTGAGCTAATGGTCAAGAACGAGGCCAACGACTCCATTGCTTTGGAGAGGTCAAAAAGCCCCAAATCACATGTTATCAGAGCACAAAGAGACAAACCAAGCAAGGAACTGTAATGCCGTAATTCCACCGGGTGCCTTGATCCCACATCCTGGGCTCCGACTAACAAAGTCGGCACACGTGTGCCACGGGGCTATGGCGTATTTGGCTGTGCCTCTCACGGGAAGGTGGCAGAATCCAGGCACCCCAGACCCTGGGTGCAGGGGACACTGTGACAGCAGATAAGCAGTCGATGCCAGACAAGTCGCAGCAAGCAACTCCAAGATTCCTGCTTGGTTATCTACAAGCCACGTGAAAACTGGCAGTCGCCTTACAGGGACTAAATCTAAAACCCCTCTCCTCATTCACACCAGAAAAGCAGTGACGGAGCGGTTACTTACAGCAAAGTCTGACAAATCTTGTCCCCTTTCTGCCCAAGCGAGTCCAAGTACGTGATCGTGTTCTTCCTCAGATCTATGACCTGTTATTAAAAGGTGACCGTTAGGCAAAGCACAACCTTGTGCCGCACACCCCCCAACACCTACATGACTTCTCTTGCCAGTTTTTGCTCCCCGTCCAATTCTAAAGAAAAAGCCCGTGGGACTCACGGCTAGTGTCCAGTGTGCTTGCAAGTTCACAGGCACAAAGATGATGTCCTGCTTGAAGACATCCACACTTCTGGTCCATCTTCTTACTGCTTCGTAGCCCCCAGATGTTAGTTTGGCATAAAAGAAAGTACTGAACGCGTGGACCGCTGGATAGCCTTCCTTCTTGCCTCTTTCCATCAGCAGACCCATGTAGAAATTAACCACCTGTACCATAAAGAGGAAACGTGAGGTGTAAACATATGACGCTGCCTTCCCCAACCAAAAATACAGCACCACGTCTTTTCTGGCCACCCTTAAGCACGCAGCGCAGAGAACTCCAGCCTCAGCTGGAGGCTTTTGTTCCCAGGATTTCACACGGGGCTACATCGGCAGTTTGATCAAAACACCTGCCCCCCACGCCAATAACCCGGACGAACTCCTGGAAGCTGCGTCATACAAGAAGTAACGGAACTTCCCGAAACGCTCGACCCTTCAACACCTCAAATAAGAAGTGTACAGAGATTTCTAGGCTCTGCAGCGGAGGTCGTCAAAGAACGTTGACGCGACTTCTGTACAGGGCGGAGGGGTATTTTTCAATAAAGGCTGAGTGAGACTAGCCCTGTGCTGCAGCTGGTTTTACCTCATCGTTTAGCCAGCAAAGGTTCCTGAGCGTGTGGATGTCTTCGCGAGTGACCTTTAGTTTGAAGGCACTGCTCATGATCTCATCTGGCTCACCTTTGCCAAATGCGGCACTGACCTCTCTCTCCATGGCCTGAAAGGAACAATTAAATGGGGAAGGACTTGTGAAACAGAGCATGGAGCACGCTGACCTGGGGGCAGCTTTCCACTGAAACACGGCCTGTAAATTCAGCTCAGGTGACAGAGCAACTGCCTCCGACGGTTTCTTGCCTCAGTGAGCGATAGCGCTTTTGCCTTGCTTGGTTGGTTTCAGCATCCTAACTTTGAACTTCACAGCCCAGGCTTGCTGCCGTTTCTTTTCACCAAGGACGTGGGGATAAAACCCGTCAACTTAGCAAACACGCTCAAGCAGCTGAAAATGGAACACAACTCTGGCAACCCCCTTTCCCAGGTGCTGCTGCGGCCCTCGCAATACCCAGGTTTAAGCCAACCCCAGCGGGCATCCTCCGTACCGAGGCAGCTAAGTCAGGAGCCTGAAAGAACGTGAAGGTGGGGGACTTCAAAGGGAACGGCAAAGGGGGAAACTGAGGCAGCCGTCCCGCTAACAGAAGGCCCACAAACCCTTAGGGCAGCACAACTGAAGGAGCGCGGGGAGCACACAAAATCCTTCAAAGCAGCTTTAGTGCTGACCCTCGCACTGTGAAGCCACAACCACAGCCACTCGCTAACAGGTTCAATGCAAGTTCTTCAGATTTCAAAGCGCCTTAAGAACCACCGAGAAGAAGAGGACTTCCTTGCAGCTCTGCCACAACCTTCTCTTTTGTCTCACAGACTGTCGCCTACGGTACCTCTGTGAGCGGAGGAAAGCGTTCCGCTGTTTTTCCCAATCTTGGCACTTTCTTTTCCTCCACATCGAGGCTGGCTGACTTTTTGGACGGAACAGGTGTAGGGTGTCCTCGGAATAAGGCATCTTCTAAGATTTCTGTGCCACGCTGCCTCTGTTAGACAAACGGACGTTAAGCTAGCAATCAAGCACAGATTTGTTTCCTTGGGGACAGGACAGAAAATGTTGCTTATATAGAAAACTGGAAGGGTTTTTGTACACCCATGCAACCAGCAAACTCCAAAGTTACTTCTTCTTGACGACTGCATTCCAACTGTGCACCCATGGAGTGCTGCACTCGGAGGCAAGAGAGGCAGAAAGCTCCTTTGCCTTGGGCTAGCGTTAAGAACCCCAGCAAAGCCTCCACGTGTAGGTATCAAGTTGAGATTGAGACTACTATTTCTGATTACCATGACTAAAATTTTATTTTTGACCTCAACCCTGACCAGAGGTGAAAGTCAAAGAGACGTACTTCCTATCCCAGCAAACAAGATAAGACTAAAGACACCCCAGTCCAGCTTTGCAGGTCAACCAAGTCTGTGCGCTAAAGATTTTGAGGCTATACCCAACACGTGAAAGGGGAAGAATCAAAACCGTATAGTGTAGTGTGCTCCTAATAGTCCAGAAACAAAATTAACGGCAGCGGAAAACACTTGGCGATAGCGCTACTCATCAAATAACGCTCCCGCTTTCCCGGGGAAAAACAACCTGGGCAAATACAGATATTGTTGAGGAAGTCATGTGAAGAGTGCTGAAGTTTCTCATCACAAAGAGCTCTATTTTCCTTGGGAATAACACAAGCTTACCCCTGCGATGGTTTCTTTCACTGCTCCTTCCTCTTCCGCAGAGTTTTCTTCTGGTGTGCAGTACCTGCCAGGAGAGGGAGAGAGAGAAGCGAGCTCTATATCCGTCCTGTCCCATGGAATTCTCAAGAATTCACCCTCTGGACAAGAAAGGCTTTTGCAAGGCTAAATACAGCACTAGTTTTTAAAGCGGGGAGAAGAATAGGGACAGAATTAGCTACAAAACAGGACTGCTGCAACTGAACCTCCCTCTGCTCCCATCTACGCTTTCTCCTCTCTCATGTAAGGGCAGGTCACTGCAGAAAGATGCGTGCATCTTACCGCCGTACAAAATCTCTCCCTGTAGCTGCACCTACTGCCCCCAAAAACCTGTTTCCATAAAGACCGCAAAGCCGTCGCAACTCACAGTCCTGCCAGCTCAGACAGCCAATACCAATGAGGCCGCTGGCCTCTCAAACCCAACTGCACGCTGCCTTTTTCCCCCTCCTAGGCAAACCCCAGGCATCCTTTGGGACTTACAAAGTCCCCAAAACTGCCTCAAGTCCCACCAGGCTTTACAAGCTCTCTAATCCTTCTGCTTAGGATGCGGGTTTCCAAGTGAAAGAAGTGAAATGTCAGCTCATTGATGGCTCGGCAGAACGACTCACAAACAAAAACGGATTCTGCACATCCAAGGACAACTTGGGACGGCCACCACTCGCACCCTTACTGGCTTTCTTCCCACAGCAAACACCACACCAGCACAACCCTCTTTGTCACGCAGCACGGCTCTCGCTTGTGTTGGAGATGCAACTGGCTTGCAAGCAATTCCGGAGCCGCAAGCTAGCTACTTCTCTTTCACAGCACTGAGACGATCAAAGACCGTTGGTCATCTTCGAGACTCTACCAGCGGCTGAAAGAGATACACGCGCAGAGCCAAAAGGAACAAGAAGCATCATTAGAAGAGACTCTACCTGATCGTATCACCTCTCTGCGACCGCTGCGGGCAGCAAACATCTATACATTCGACACCTGCACAGAAAAGCAGTAGTAAGAAAACAAGAAGTCGACTTTCAATCACCATCAGATGTACACAGCTCTCCATTTCTGAGTGATAAATAAAAAAAAAGGAAAAACTTTGAAGGATGACGGTATGGTCAGGAAGTTCGAATTCTGGCAAGCACTTTGAACTCAGAACGTCATCTGCGAGTGTGTAAGAAATGCCCTATTCGGATTTGACATCTACCTACAAAGTGGAACGGATTGGAATCATGGGGATACTCACCGGTCCTGAGTGTTGCACGTGGATAGACGTCTCCTCCGTATTTTGGTTCTTCCCGGTGACTCACAGTCGCCACTGGTTCCTTGGAGGAGGCTTGAACACTTTGGGGCAGGAAACAAACAACAGAGGAGAATCACAATTTTTATACGGGGGGCATTTGTTATCAGTGCGTACCAATTCACGCTGGCTTTTGGGGTTTTTCTTTAAGAAGAACAAAATATTCTTTGCACATCCGACAAATATCTGCATTAACCTGAGGAGGCCACTTTACTCTGTGGGACAAGACAGCGTTCATTTCAACCAGCCCTGACCAATTCTGCTCAATCTATTTGTTAAAGGTTATGCTGACGCTGAGAATGGCAATGTCCACAACATCCATACTGCTGGGACATTTTACTTCAGACCTGCCCTGCTCTGACCTCAGGGACTATATGCTCAGTAGCGGTTGGAGTGCATTAGACACCTTCCCCAGGAACTTCTCTGGTTTAGCTTCCTCTGAAAGGAATCTCTTTCTCAGGCTCCAGATCTGCTCCAAAATATGAGCCAAACCACAATAAGCAACGACTGGCAGATGAGACGCCGACAGCAGAGTCTTGACCTGCTCTCAAATGCAGTGCGCTTAAACTCAGCGCACCCAAAATTACATGAGAAACTCTCTTCTGTATCATTTTCATGGTATGGATTTTCATCTGCAGTGGCGGATTCTGGCGCAGCGCACTCCTTAACTGGTGGCCTCAGTGGTAAGAAGCTGTCTGGAGCAGCTTTGATGCTCTGTTTGCCCTTCCGGCTTGTGCTCAAAACATCAACGGCAAAAGAAACGGTATCAAGAGAACATTCCAATGTGCACCTCCACCACCACCTGCTTTGTCAAGCACGTACACCGATGACGATGGAGACAGACACGAGATGTTTATGACTTTCAGATGAAGACCTGCTGTCTTCAACTGGCTAATGGGGAAGTAGAGAGAAGTAAAAGTGAAAATCACAACAACTGCCTTGAAGATACGCTGTTGATTGTGTCCTCAGCCTCCTCTCAAGTTCAACGCTTCCTCTTACCGCAGACCTTTAATCTCTAGCTAATCTCCTGTGTCAATTAAGTAGCTGGATTTAAAGAAAAAGTTTAATATTGGTACTTCGGGGGGGAAGCAGCTGACGACCTCCCTTACCATAGGCAGTAAACCTTTCGGGGAAGAAGTCAAAGAAAACGGAAGGATTTTTACCTCAGACGGGGAATTGTCTTGTCAGGACGAGAGAGTGGTTCCTTAGTCACCAATTTGCAGCGACGGCTACATCGAGTGACGAAAATCGTGGTCCACTTCTTTAGAGCCTTCCACTAAAAGACCACAGATCTTTTTCATTTTCACCCTACCTTGTGTACTGTCCTTCTGTAGGGATTATGGCAGGCACGGGACGAGGCAGCATCTGGGAATACTTGAGCGTGACCTCTGTTTCTTACCCGCATCCTTGCATTGCTTCTGGAGTGGAGCCGGGCGTCGATCTGATTAGCTTGCGCCCTTAGTAGTAGATCCTGTCTACTACCTAAAAGGGACCATTGAAAACAATTTGCTTCTGGCAAGCTAACAGTGGACCTATCAGAACGGAAGGACTGCATCCAAGGCAGCTCTGGTACCGAGACGACCAGATCGACGCCCGGCTCCACTCCAGAAGCAATGCAAGGATGCGGGTAAGAAACAGAGGTCACGCTCAAGTATTCCCAGATGCTGCCTCGTCCCGTGCCTGCCATAATCCCTACAGAACCCTAGGGGTAGACTTGGACAGTACACAAGGTAGGGTGAAAATGAAACAAGTCGTATAACTTGATGTCAGCCTTACCAATTTGCAGCACGGCTACATCGAGTGACGAAAATCGTGGTCTTTTAGTGGAAGGCTCTAAAGAAGTGGACCCAGGCTTAAAAGAAAACAACAAAAAAGCACCAGCGTGAGTGTAACCTGAATGTGAATCCCAGCAAACACACTTCCTGAGGCTCAGTCAGCTCTACTATGACTTGGGGACCATGACTTGCTGGTTCAGATTGCAGAAGGCGGCAAATCTTGGCAGGACCTTTGACAGGTACGCTTTAAATTTTGAATACAGGCTCTCATATGTGCAGCAATTAAAAGAATACAGTCTTGTCACTGAGTTATCACTCAGTCGGCTTCTAAACATTCCAAAGGGTGATAGTTCGGCCCTTGAGAAATATATTTTGTACAAATAAGAGTTAACGACTCTCTCAGGAACGAAGAACTAGAGCCCGACAGTCTCTTAGCCCTCTAATCCCATGGGGCAATAAGAAAAACTGCACTACACCTTTGAACCAAACTAGGCAGTCAAGGTGGCTCATTTTTACAGAGCCAAAGTCCTACAGGAACGCTCTCCTGGACTGGTGGATAATGAGCAGAAAGCGGTTTATCCAGAGCAAGTATGCAGTTTTTCTTGTCAGGTAGTGTATATTGATTCCTTAACCACAAGCTTGAGAAAGAGAATAACAGTTTGCAAACACACTAAAACTATAAACTTGAACCATTCTCAAGTATCTGGAAGACAACAAACAGTTTGCTCCTCCCGCAGCTGCCAGTGCCGGAGCAGAGGACGCAGGCTTGAGTAAGGCAAACCCAGCCCACATTAGAGCTGCCTGCTAGAAATGCAAAAGAACCACCTACTGCTGTACAGGCTCAGAGCAGGCTCAACCTCAAGATGCAGTAGGGAGAGCCGCTTGCTCTCGCACCTTGCACAGACCCTAACATTTCAAAGCCCTCGCTAACCTCTTCCGCAGACTCTGTGCCGGCAGCATCTTCGCTGACGGAAGCCGCCGGGCGTTTGGTTGCCTTGGTCGGCAACTGCAGCACTGCAGAAACTTCAACTTTCTCTTTCTGCTCAGAGATGGAAGAATCTAAAAAACAAAGACAGGCCGTATAAGAACAGGCTAGAAAACCAACAGAGGTACATTGCGAATACAGACAGGAGGGAGCACACAGCTTGGATTTAAGATACTCTTTCTGCTGACAGGCGCGGGCTCAGCGCCAGAGACCTGGGCTATCTCCTGCTGGCAGTAAAAGTATTGGGCCCTGCCACAGTCACCGCAGAGAACGTCCGTCATCTATAGGGCTAAGCCCTACCGGACACCCTCAAGCCATTGGCTATAGGCATAGAGAGCCACAAGGCAAGAAGCCAACAGCTTGAAAAGCCACCGTTTCAGGAACAATGCCAGAGCACAAAAGCCAGACTTTTCCAAGGGACACGAAACCTCAGAAAAATCGGGCATATTCAGTACTTGTGTAATGCGCGATACCTGATTTTTGCTTTTTCGGCGGAGTCTCGTCATCATCATCATCCACAACTATGCAAACGCTGAGGAAAGAACACACACAACAGTGTTTTGCAACCCTAGGGAAGCTCCCAGCAGGCTGACTTCCCTTCACAGGGCCCAAACTTCCCAAGTTACTTTTCCTATCCCAAAGGTCTCCCCCTCCAAGCGCCCCTGGGATCATCTCAGGCACATACACCTAACTGCAGCCCTCCTCAACGCCCCCCAACCTCTCCCAGCCAACGACCGCTCGCAGAGAGCTAATGATCCCGCTGCAGCACATTAGGCCTCTTTGGCTCATTCCGTTAATGCTTCCCAACATTTTACCTTTCTTCCTATCGCCAACAAATTAAGTTCGTTTCGGAAATCCCTACACTGAGTTGCAAAGAAAAGTCTAAGGAGGACAGGACATAAAAGGTGGGAAAGCAACTCGGGCATACACCCACTTCAATCACTTTGTCCTTTGGGAATGGAGCACACAGGTTGGTCCGAGGTGGGTTTTTTCCTCTCTTTGCCCCCCCAAATGTCAGGACAGCCGGATCCTTTGAAGAACTCTTTGGTCTTTCTTACACAAAGGAATTTCTCTTGAACTGTTATGCCCCCGACCCCTGCTGATAGCATTGCTTCTGGCCGGGGAGATGGGGGGGGAGTGGGCGCCGGGGCGATGCCCGGGGGCGGCCCTGAGGCGGCGGGGCGGCTCGCTGCCCTGGGGGGCGGCCTCTTGCGCGGCGGCGGGGCCGGGGGCGGCGAGGAGGGCGCCGAGGGCCCCCCGCAGCCATTAGTGGAGGGGCGGCTGAGGGGGGAGAGAGGGGCGGGGCGGTGGGTGCGCGCGCGCAGGCGCGCCGCCGTCTGTGCTCTGCCTGAGGGAGCCGTTAGCGGCCGCCCGGCCCGCTTCTGCCCCTGCCCTGCGGTGGGGCCGGGCCGGCGCCGTCCCGCCCGGCCCGCCCGGCCCTGCTCTGTCTGGGGGAGGCGCTTGCCCTTCTCCGGAAGCCCCGAGCCGGGCCCCGGCTGGCAGCTGGGCGCCGGGAGGCCGGGGAGTGCCCGGAGGAGGGGAAGAGGCCTTCGGGGAGAGGCCCCCACGGAGGCCGGAGGGGCCCCCCAGAAGCCCTCCAGAGACGGAGGGGCCCCCCAGAAGCCTCCCAGAGAGCGGAGGGGCCCCTCGGAGAGCGGAGAAGCCTTTCGGCGTCCCGCAGGCCTGAGGCGAGCGACAGCGGCCGGCGGCGCGGGCTCTCGCGCGCCCCCTCCTGCCTCCTCTGCCCTCGGTGGGTGAGGGAATGCCAATCCCGGGCTTACCGAGCCCTTTCCTGCGCGCTCGCACGGCGCTTTGCGCCCCTCTGGCGGGGAGCTCCGCTGGCCGCATCCGGCTGCGCCATGGCTGCGGTGCGACTGGAAGGACGCGGACTGCGTTCGGCGTTCCACCATGGTGAGCGGCTGTGACGGAGCGGCGCCCGACCGCCGGCCGCAGGCAGCCCCGCTCGAGCCGCTGCTGCGGGGGCCGGCGAGCGTGTGGTGAGCGCTGAGCTGTGTGCTGGGGGGTTGGCTGGCTCTTGGGGCGCTGCCTTGCTCCTAAGGGGGCTTTGAAATGCGGTGCTCGCCCCTCGTTAACGAGCTGTTTCCTGTGGGGTGGAAATGTGCGGCTGTTGCTGCAGCCCCGTCCTGGAGAGGCTTTTTTTCCAGGGCTGGGAGCGAGAGCGGCGTCCAGGCTGGGCAGGGGAGCCGGGTCTGCTCGTCCTCCAGCTGAGCAGTGGTGGTTTGCAGGTAGCATCCGGTTGCACTTGCTGGAATGCAGAGCAGGAGAGAGTTGTGTCGTGGTTTTCCCCTGCAGATGCGGGACACGGGCGGCAAGGTGGCAGCGTGGGGGGAGTGGGGGTAACTGGGAGCCCCCGTCTGCCTCCCAGCCCCATGGCGCTGGATGCAGCTCAGATGCACCCACGCTCTGTGAGGGGGGGTTTGAGGGCCTGAAGGGTTGTCCCCGTGTCCCTGCCGGGCTTATGGTGGTATCTTGCTGCTGTGCGTGGGTCTGGGGGTGGCCGGGAAGGGTCTGGCATGCTGGGGCCATCACTGACCCTCATTTTCTCTCCCACCATAGAGCTCCTCGGCGTAGCTCTCAGCCAGCTCTCGGCGGATCTCCCCCAGCCAGCGCCTTCCCACATCAGCACCCTTTAGGTGCCTGTCCCCCCTCTCCAGGAGATCTTTGCTGGGGCACCTTGGGAGAGTGGGCAACCACTACCATGGGATGGTGGGATGGGGACAGCCACCTCCTTTGTCCCCTGTCCAGCTGGTGCCCTGACCCTCTCGCTCTTCCATGCCCCCGCAGCTTCCGGAGCAAGAGGTTGTGAACGTGTTCATCGGGACGCAGGCGGTGGGGGCCATCATCGGGAAGAAGGGGCAGCACATCAAGCAGCTGGTGCGGTTTGCGGGTGCCTCCATCAAGGTGAGGAAGGCGCTGCGGGGCTGGTCCTGCGCTTCGTGCCTCAGTTTCCCCTCTGCACTGCCGAGGTCAGGGAATGGGAGTGTGCGGGGAGCAGTTTTGCTCCCCAGCTTATCACAGAACGGTTGAGGTTGGAAGGGACCTTGAAGATCATGGAGTCCCACCCCCCTGCCCTGTTCAGGGACACCTCCCCCCAGCCCAAGTTGCTCCAAGCCCCGTCCAACCTGGCCTTGAACACCTCCAGGGCTAGGGCAGCCACAGCTTCTCTGGGCAAGCTGGGCCAGTGATTCACCACCGTCACAGTGAAAAATTTCTTCCTGTTATCTCCTCTAAATGTCCCCTCTTCCACTTTGAAGGCACTCCGCCTCGTCCTGTCACCCCATGCCCTTGTAAAAAGTCTCTCCCCAGCTCTCCTGTACCCGTTGGCATGGGCCCACCTCTCCCGCCTGTGATTAGTAGAAGGCCAGGCCTGCAGCACCCTGGTTATGAGCCCGGCTCGGGTGGGAGGGGATGCTCCTGCATGGGGGGATTGCCCTGCGTTGTGGGGGGACATGCCACCGAGGGAAGGTCTTGCTGAAGCGGTGGCTGCACTCACGCTCCTTCTCCCCCATACTTGCCCAGATTGCACCGGCAGAAGGTCCCAAGGGCAGCGAGCGCATGGTCATCATCACAGGGCCGCCCGAGGCTCAGTTCAAGGTGCGCTGGGTGGGGGCTGTGGGTGTGGGGGACAGTAAGGGCCAAGTTGAGAGCGTCCCTGTGGTCAGCACTGTGCTGCCAGCCTGGCTTGGCCTCCCTCAGCGCCAGGGGAGCTCTTTGCTGGGTACCATGATTTTGATGCTGCTGGACGTGAGGACATTGTGAATGGACTCCTCGGTGCGGGCAAAGCCACCCGCATCCCACCTGGGTTCATCTTCCATAACCTTGTCTCCTGTCCACTCGAGCGGGATGGCGGCCCCCCCCCCAAAAAATTGAGCCTCTCTCAAGGAGCGATGGAGGAAGCACAAGTTAAAAAAACCCAGAAACCTGAAATTAATTAGGGCTTGTCCGGGGTGAAAAGTTGGGAGCGGCGAGATGCTCGGTGGGGGCTCAGGGGTGGGTGGTGGTGGGAGAAACAGTGCCCTGACCCCCAACTCTTGCTTTTCCCTTCTCCTCCCCAAGACTGCACAGTGCAAGATGAGGGAAATGGTCCAGCAGGTGAAGCAGCAGGAGCAGAAACACGCTCCGGGAGCCCCGGCCTCGCAGCACAGCAAGTGATGTTCCTGTCGTGCCGCCCAGCACCGCCTGATGAATGTAACCCCACTGCCGGACAACCCCCTCCAACCTCCTCCACCACCCCCAGCAGGTCAGGGGAGCAAACCAAAGACCCGCCCAGACACACAGCCCCCCATTCCCGCGGCGCTGCGAGGATGCGCAGCTGAGGGGTACGGGGAGGGCTCTCTCCATCCCACAGCCTCCCCCTTCCTCCTCCCTCGCCTCCCGACGCTGTCCCTTTAGTTGGACTAACAGGGGCAGGTTTTGGTACCTCAGCACCTCACGCTTGTGTTTCCCTTTTAGAGATTTTGTGTGCCTTGTAAAACTGAGAGTTGGAGCATTTTTTTATTAATTTTTTTAATAAAAAAGAATGAGTTGGAAAAAACCATGTCGAGCGAGTGCGAGGCGGGAGAAGGAAAGCAATCCCAGGGGTGCTGACGTGGGGAAAGAAACTCCCCAACTCGGGGCGAGTTACAAAGCAGCATGTTTATTGCAGCGCTGGGTGCAAGGGGGATGGCTCCCAACTCGCCCAGGGGCTGGTAAAGCAAGCGTTCCTTTCTGATGCAAAGGCGTACGTATTCATTAGTGTAGGCTGGGAATAGGCACCACTCTGGTCATGATCTGTGGGTTGTTGTGGAGGAAGGCTCCCAGTCTTCCTGCCGGTGTACTTTTCCCCTTTGGCTCAAGAGTACTGCTGTGGCTGAGCTCTGAGCCGCCAGACCGGTTCTCAGCAGATGGTTACTTCGCGCAGACAATAAGGCCCTGAATAGCCCTTCCTGTGCTCTGGATGGCTCTGGGTGGCTCTGCTCCTCTGCTGCTTCTAAGGTCGGGCTGCCCCAGTGTCATCATTGAGGAGCCTTTTGTCTATCCAGTTCTCACTTGTGGGTGTTCCTGCCCATGTCAGTGCCAGAGCTCTTCCGTAGGCTCCTTCTGCTAGCGGAGAGCCAGGGGCCGTTCCTTCAGGAGAAAGCTTGAGAAATGTTTAAAAAGAGAAAAGGGGAAAAAAAAAAAGGGAAAGGAGGAAAAAAAAAGTGGGAAAAGAAAAAAGAGAAAAAGAAAAAAAGGGGGAAAAAGCAAAAAAGGTCAAAAGAAAAAAGGGGTAAAAGAGAAAAAAGGGGGAAGCGAAAACATATTAAAAAAGAAAGGTAGAAAGGAAAAAAAAACAACCAAACCAAGCAAGGAAAGTGGGAACAGCTGCGGGGCAAGAGGAGGGACAGGAGCTGGGGGGGGGAGGTGGCAGTGCCGGCGCTGACCCCGGGGGCTGCGACACCACGTTTTTGTCCTCTACTGCCAAGTGTTGTGTGAAAAACAACCAAGCAAAACCCACCCAACGACAACATCAAAAACCAAAGAGAAATCTCTGCAGCTCACAGGAGCCTGAGCTTGCTCTCGGTTGCTTTCTTTCCAGTGTCTTGGGGGCGTCACAGCCGAGCTGAGATTGGGGTGTGGTGGTGGTGGGAGTTTGTCCCATGGCTGTGATGGGGGGAGAAGGGGTGGGCGGGGAGTGAGGGATGTGGTGTGGGGTTTTCTTTGGGTGATGGTGTTTTTTTGCCAGGCGTCGCTTTACCCAGTGGCTCAGGGAGGTGTTGGCATCACAAAGCCTGCGCTAAAGCGGGGTGGGGGCCTCGCCGCAGTTGGTTAGCAGAGCCAAAGTGGTTATTAATGGTTCTTAAGGGCGCCCTAATTATGCCCGTGTAACTGGGAAGCTCAGATGCCCCCTAAGCACCCCCCCGGTTCTTCTCTAGCCAGGCGAGTGCTGGGCGTCCCCCCCTGCAGGAGAGGAGCGCACCTCCAGGGTGGGTAGAAGGGCATCACCCAAGAGGGAGAGGACCAAGATGGGGCTTGGGTGTCCCTTGGGGTGGCCGGGTGGCGGGGTAGGGCTGCTGGGGGCTGCCACGATGAGGGACACCCCCATGCCTTTCTCCATGGCTCCCAGAGCTGTGCTCCCTCCCTCCCTCCCACCCATCCAGTGCCACCGGAGAGGTGGTGTCCCCCCTCCCGGGGCGGGCAGGGGCTGCTGCCACCCCACCTAACACCTCAACACACCAAACCAGCTTTCAGCAGTCACAGCCACCCGGGCGCTGCCAAGGGGGCAGCAGGGGCTCCCCACAGGGGGTTTACAGAACACAGAGAGCGTCCGTACACCGCTGACCCCTCTCCAGGGGCGGATTTTCGGGATGCTGCTTGCTCATCTCATCACTGAACGACACCCCGATTGCCCCTGCAGCACTGTGTGACCATCGCTTCGCCGCTTCTGTGCTCCGATGCTCCTCCTGGCTCCAATCCTCTTCCTGGGGGATTGTGAGGGAGCGAAAATCCACATCGCTACATCCAACTTTTTTTCAGTTAAATAAAAAAAAAAGAATAAATCACCCTCTCTCATTACCAGGTAGAGGTTCGTTCCATTAAGGCTCTTTTTATGAAAATAAATATTTAAATTATATAAAGAAATAAATGCTTCTCTTTTCACATTAGATAACTCCCTGGAGACAGCAAAAAACAACCCAACACCACTGTGCACCAGTGTCCACCAGGGCTTTATACTTTTGTGGCTCTCATGTGCCAGGCCATCGAATCCACACAGTCCAATAAAGTCGGTTGTCCCTCTCCTCCTCCTGGCTGGAGGCAGGGCACCTCTACTGTTGACCGTAGTACCTACGATTATCAGATTGGTTCCTACCTGGTCCGTAGGATCGCCTACCGTAGGTTGGAGCAACCTTCTTCCTGTAAGAATCCTTTCTTCTATCGGCTTCATTTTGCAACTCAAGCACCCGTGCCTGTAGGGCTGAGGTAGGTTCTCCATCCCACTTCTTCATGTCTTCTGCATATTCACAGAGGCAAACCCACAGGATATCTCGCATCAGCTTTGATTTGTCTTGAGTCGGAGGGTGGTTTTTCTCTTGAGTAGGAGGGCGTTTCCTCTTAGCAGCTGCAACATGAGTCTGTACAGGGAAAGCATGGAGTTTTTCCTCCACCTTGGTTAGTTTATCAAACAGTTTATCGGTTTGCTCAACTAATCTCTGGGTCATTTGCTCTATTTTCTCAGTCAGTTTCTCAGTCATTTTCTCGGTGGTCACAGTCAGCTTTTCTATGGCTGCCACAGAGAAGGGACCAGAGAGACTGTCTTCATACTGTCGTACCTTCTTAACCCCTTCATTTACAGTTGGTGTGTCAGTATCGGATCCTCCCCAGACCATTGTTGACAATGTGTGGGAATATGTTGATGGTGCACTTTGTACAAACTTTTTGAGCAGAGATCGTTTGCATGGCATTTCATCAGGGTCTACTGTCGCTTGCCCATCACTATAAATCACCTCTCGCACAGGCAGTTCTCTCAGGTACTTCATACCTTTTCCCATGTTGGTCCATTTACTTGGACGGCATTCGATATCGTCCTTGAAGGGATACCTGCGCTTTATGGCTGACACCAGTCGCCTCCAGAGACTGAGAGTGCTTGTCTTTCTCCCAATTTCTTTATCAATCCCTCCATCCTTGGCCAGGTTTCCCAATTGCCTAGCTTCTCTGCCATCTCAATCTACGGTATCTGCCCCGCTATCCCAGCATCGGAGCAACCAGGAGACAAGTGTTTCGCCTTCATGACGACTAAAGTCCTTCCTGATACTTCTCAGATCTTTCACGGAGAAGGATTGAACAACTCCCTCTACATCTGAGTCCTCCTGTGGTGAGGCTGCCCCAGAAGGGGCCTCTCCAGCATCTGCTCTAGAAGGACTCTGGCCTTTGTCTGTTTTCAAAGGTCTCTTTCCCTTCTGTGGTCTTGAAGGACCCTCCCCTGGATCTTGTTCAGAACTCTCCCCCAAGCTATGTGACTTGAGGTGGTCTTTGTGGTAAGGGGCAGGGGAAGGAGTTGACCTCCTCTTCTTGCTCCTGGTTACCGGGGCGGCTTGTACCGATTTTGATGGAGTTGGAGTAGTTTTGGTACTGGTTGTAGTGGCTGCAGTAGGTTGTGCCGGGAGAGGCGGCGGCGTGGCTTGTGCCGCTGCAGGGGGGGGCGCGGCTTGTGCCGGGACGGGCGGCGGAGGGGCCGGTGTTGTTGCGGTGGGGGGGGCGGCTGCCGGTGGTGCCGGTGCCAGTGCCGGTGCAGGCGGCGGCGGAGGCGCCTGTGCCGTGGCGGTGGGGGGGGCGGCTGCCGGTGGCGCCGGTGCCGTGGAGGAGGCGGCTGCCGGTGGTGCCGTTGCTCCGGGGGGGGCAGCTGCGGCCGGGCCGGGCGGGGCCGCGGTTCGCACCGCTGCAGATCGCCGAGCGGCTGCGCGGGTCTGAGTGGCGGCAGCGCACGGTCCCCTCCAGCTCCCCCTGCACAGATGTTTCACAAGAAACCACCCCTGCACCACATTCAGGAGCATCAACAACAAAATCACGATCTTAACAAGGTACCAGTCCTTATCCTCAGAGCCCAGAAGGTTGCCATGCCCCAGCTCTGATGGGGTCACATCAGCATAATTATCAAAGGGCGAAGTAAACATTCCCCAGGTAGAAGAACCCTTTGATCCCTTTGGTCCCTTTTCTACTGAGCATGAGGCAGATGGGATGGAATACCCTGTTGGTCAGTTTTGGGTCACCTGTCCTGTCGCTCCTCCCCGCAGGTGGGACCCCACTATGCTTTTCCGCTTCCGACCCTCCAACGGGGCAAATAACAAAGCTGGTTGGCCGTGGGGGTTATATCAATAAGTGTAAGCAAGAGCCTCTCTGCATCCCATGCCTGGGCATCAGCTGTAAACATTGCTCTTATCGCTCTGAGAGAGTGAACGCTGACGGCACAATAGGCAGTTAATTTCAGTTGGTAGAAGAGGCCCAGCTAAGAAGCCAAGTTACTGAACAAAATTGGTTCTCTTTTACCTCAAACCAGGACACAGGGAGAGTTTCCTTCCATTAAGGCTCTTTTTATTAAAATAAATATTTATATTATATAAAGAAATAAATACTTCTCTTTTCACATTAGATCACTCCCTGGAGGCAGCAAAAAAAGCCAACCCCAAACCAGCCCAAAGGACAGGGGCTTTGGTGAGAAATCAAGAGATGGTAAACGCTTTCTTTCCGTGGTCGTGACAAATCCAGTTTTAGGAATCAAGGAGATGGTAGATATTCCAGAAACAGAGGAAAACTCTCTTTGAGACGGTAGTTCAGCACGTTGTCCTTGGGAAGGTAAGGTGGGCAAACACAACTGTAACCACCACCACAGATGTTTCCCATTTGTCTGTAACGTGGTCGCGTGCGCTGCGAGGCGCGAGCGTGCGGCTCAGCCATGGAAGTTGACGATGTTCCTTCTTCACTCTGCCCTTAACGAGGTCACACCCACCTTTCTGGCTTTTGCTTAAGGTGCGTTAGCTAATTTCAAAGAGAGTTACTGTCTCCAAAATAAGGGGGGGTGGGGGGTGGTGGTGGGGAAATAAACTGTCTTAACCACTACTTCATAACTTGAAGAGGAAAACTTGTGTACCAAAACCCCAGAGTTACTGTCTCCAAAATAAGGGAGGTGGGGGGAATAAACCATCTTAACTTCTCCTTCATAAGCTAAAGAGGAAAACTTGTGTACCAAAACCCCAGAGTTACTGTCTCCAAAATAAGGGAGGTGGGGGGAACAAACCATCTTAACTTCTACTTCATAAGCTAAAGAGGAAAACTTGTGTACCAAAACCCCAGAGTTACTGTCTCCAAAATAAGGGAGGTGGGGGGAATAAACCATCTTAACTTCTACTTCATAACCTAAAGAGGAAAATTCGTCTAAGAAATGTAACTAAAGGTCTAAGAAAACTAACTAAAGGCCTAAGAAAAGTAACTAAGGTCGAAGAAACGTAATCAAAATAAGAACTCTAAGAGTCCACGTGTCACAGCAGCTGTTGGTGGATTATCTCCCACACCATCTTCTTCCGGAAGTATGGCATGTGAGTCTGAAAAGAGAAGAGAAAGAAAAGAGAAATTAAATAATGACGTCACGGTAGAAAGAGGCGGCAAACACGCATAAACGCCCAGCGGAGTCCTTAATAGGAAGTTCCCTTTAGGAACTGTCAACCGTTTGGGTACAACACCCCACGCGGTTCCTAAGAGGGTGACACGACAACCCGACAAAACCAGATTGACTTGACTGCGCGACAGCTTACAAGCACGCTAATAAAAGACCCGTCTAAAACGAAATCAAGAAAAAGAAGCGCTGTCTTGACTGGTCAAAGGGTAGAAGCCATTTCTCCAAAAGATACCGAGCCCAGATATGCCAAACCCGCTGGCGGCAGTATCTTGCCCAAGAGGAATCTCACCGGCAGCAGCTCCCAAAGGCGGGGATGGAGAACCACAGCTCTGCCCTGCCCAGGCCACTTGGAAGTTCTGATCCCAGCAACTACGCACCGAAACGGGGTACGAAACCTCAGCCCCTGCCCCGGACACAATGAAGAGCTGCTGCCTAACCTCCCTGGCTCCTGTCCCTGGGCGAGAGGGGCTTGGAGGGGTTTATGACCTTCACTCACCTGGCTAAAGTTGAATGGTTTCTCTCTGGCGATGTAATCTGCGTATTTACACATAAAGACGCCGCAGTCGCTTCCATTCAGCTGCTGAGGGATCTCCTAAGGAATGCAAAGAAGATGGAGGATTTCCCTCTGTCTCAAAAGAAAAGCAACTTGGAAGCAGCGCACATTACCCACACCGACACTGCGCTCACCGCACACTCCTGACCCTACTTGCCTAATCCCCAATACCCACTCCCGCCCACGAGGAACAGACCCAGTTCACTGCTCACCATCCCTCCCCTCTGCCTCCCGGACTCGGACACTACGATCCAAATTTTTGGCAGGCCCAGAAGGCGCAGCAGCCCTCCCCCCTGCGAGGTGTCTCAAGGTTTGCACCGCCTCTTTCTTAAGTGACCTTTCTTAAATCCGGTCTTTAGGGACTGCTTTTTACTATCAACTCCTCGAGAAACATCAGCTCAACCCTTTCTTTGCCACGGGCCAGGATCTGGGCCCCAAAGAAGCACTTACAGTTCCCATTTCAAACCCAAGGGGTGCTCACGTACACGTGGCTCCATGCTGTGAAGAGTCCACTCTGAAACATCCAGCTCCAGCTGTCTTTTTTCCCAGCTTTCTTTTTGCAGGTATTGGCTGGTTAAAACAAAAGGAAAAAAAAAAATCCCTTTTCATCTCTGTAATTTAGGCCAACAACAAAATAAAGCGGCTGAAGGATCACAGGAAGACGGACGGCAGGACGGGAAAATGTCAGAGGATCCTCACCGCAGCTGATTTAAGGCTGATTTTGAGGAAAAATCCCAATCTGAAACTTACAAACACGGGGAGAGGCTGTGAGCTAATGGTCAAGAACGAGGCCAACGACTCCATTGCTTCGGAGAGGTCAAAAAGCCCCAAATCACATGTTATCAGAGCACAAAGAGACAAACCAAGCAAGGAACTGTAATGCCGTAATTCCACCGGGTGCCTTGATCCCACATCCTGGGCTCCGACTAACAAAGTCGGCACACGTGTGCCACGGGGCTATGGCGTATTTGGCTGTGCCTCTCACGGGAAGGTGGCAGAATCCAGGCACCCCAGACCCTGGGTGCAGGGGACACTGTGACAGCAGATAAGCAGCCGATGCCAGACAACTCGCAGCAAGCAACTCCAAGATTCCTGCTTGGTTATCTACAAGCCACGTGAAAACTGGCAGTCGCCTTACAGGGACTAAATCTAAAACCCCTCTCCTCATTCACACCAGAAAAGCAGTGACGGAGCGGTTACTTACAGCAAAGTCTGACAAATCTTGTCCCCTTTCTGCCCAAGCGAGTCCAAGTACGTGATCGTGTTCTTCCTCAGATCTATGACCTGTTATTAAAAGGTGACCGTTAGGCAAAGCACAACCTTGTGCCGCACACCCCCCAACACCTACATGACTTCTCTTGCCAGTTTTTGCTCCCCGTCCAATTCTAAAGAAAAAGCCCGTGGGACTCACGGCTAGTGTCCAGTGTGCTCGCGAGTTCACAGGCACAAAGATGATGTCCTGCTTGAAGACATCCACACTTCTGGTCCATCTTCTTACTGCTTCGTAGCCCCCAGATGTTAGTTTGGCATAAAAGAAAGTACTGAACGCGTGGACCGCTGGATAGCCTTCCTTCTTGCCTCTTTCCATCAGCAGACCCATGTAGAAATTAACCACCTGTACCATAAAGAGGAAACGTGAGGTGTAAACATATGACGCTGCCTTCCCCAACCAAAAATACAGCACCACCTCTGTTCTGGCCACCCTTAAGCACGCAGCGCAGAGAACTCCAGCCTCAGCTGGAGGCTTTTGTTCCCAGGATTTCACACGGGGCTACATCGGCAGTTTGATCAAAACACCTGCCACCCACGCCAATAACCCGGACGAACTCCTGGAAGCTGCGTCATACAAGAAGTAACGGAACTTCCCGAAACGCTCGACCCTTCAACACCTCAAATAAGAAGTGTACAGAGATTTCTAGGCTCTGCAGCGGAGGTCGTCAAAGAACGTTGACGCGACTTCTGTACAGGGCGGAGGGGTATTTTTCAATAAAGGCTGAGTGAGACTAGCCCTGTGCTGCAGCTGGTTTTACCTCATCGTTTAGCCAGCAAAGGTTCCTGAGCGTGTGGATGTCTTCGCGAGTGACCTTTAGTTTGAAGGCACTGCTCATGATCTCATCTGGCTCACCTTTGCCAAATGCGGCACTGACCTCTCTCTCCATGGCCTGAAAGGAACAATTAAATGGGGAAGGACTTGTGAAACAGCGCATGGAGCACGCTGACCTGGGGGCAGCTTTCCACTGAAACACGGCCTGTAAATTCAGCTCAGGTGACAGAGCAACTGCCTCCGACGGTTTCTTGCCTCAGTGAGCGATAGCGCTTTTGCCTTGCTTGGTTGGTTTCAGCATCCTAACTTTGAACTTCACAGCCCAGGCTTGCTGCCGTTTCTTTTCACCAAGGACGTGGGGATAAAACCCGTCAACTTAGCAAACACGCTCAAGCAGCTGAAAATGGAACACAACTCTGGCAACCCCCTTTCCCAGGTGCTGCTGCGGCCCTCGCAATACCCAGGTTTAAGCCAACCCCAGCGGGCATCCTCCGTACCGAGGCAGCTAAGTCAGGAGCCTGAAAGAACGTGAAGGTGGGGGACTTCAAAGGGAACGGCAAAGGGGGAAACTGAGGCAGCCGTCCCGCTAACAGAAGGCCCACAAACCCTTAGGGCAGCACAACTGAAGGAGCGCGGGGAGCACACAAAATCCTTCAAAGCAGCTTTAGTGCTGACCCTCGCACTGTGAAGCCACAACCACAGCCACTCGCTAACAGGTTCAATGCAAGTTCTTCAGATTTCAAAGCGCCTTAAGAACCACCGAGAAGAAGAGGACTTCCTTGCAGCTCTGCCACAACCTTCTCTTTTGTCTCACAGACTGTCGCCTACGGTACCTCTGTGAGCGGAGGAAAGCGTTCCGCTGTTTTTCCCAATCTTGGCACTTTCTTTTCCTCCACATCGAGGCTGGCTGACTTTTTGGACGGAACAGGTGTAGGGTGTCCTCGGAATAAGGCATCTTCTAAGATTTCTGTGCCACGCTGCCTCTGTTAGACAAACGGACGTTAAGCTAGCAATCAAGCACAGATTTGTTTCCTTGGGGACAGGACAGAAAATGTTGCTTATATAGAAAACTGGAAGGGTTTTTGTACACCCATGCAACCAGCAAACTCCAAAGTTACTTCTTCTTGACGACTGCATTCCAACTGTGCACCCATGGAGTGCTGCACTCGGAGGCAAGAGAGGCAGAAAGCTCCTTTGCCTTGGGCTAGCGTTAAGAACCCCAGCAAAGCCTCCACGTGTAGGTATCAAGTTGAGATTGAGACTACTATTTCTGATTACCATGACTAAAATTTTATTTTTGACCTCAACCCTGACCAGAGGTGAAAGTCAAAGAGACGTACTTCCTATCCCAGCAAACAAGATAAGACTAAAGACACCCCAGTCCAGCTTTGCAGGTCAACCAAGTCTGTGCGCTAAAGATTTTGAGGCTATACCCAACACGTGAAAGGGGAAGAATCAAAACCGTATAGTGTAGTGTGCTCCTAATAGTCCAGAAACAAAATTAACGGCAGCGGAAAACACTTGGCGATAGCGCTACTCATCAAATAACGCTCCCGCTTTCCCGGGGAAAAACAACCTGGGCAAATACAGATATTGTTGAGGAAGTCATGTGAAGAGTGCTGAAGTTTCTCATCACAAAGAGCTCTATTTTCCTTGGGAATAACACAAGCTTACCCCTGCGATGGTTTCTTTCACTGCTCCTTCCTCTTCCGCAGAGTTTTCTTCTGGTGTGCAGTACCTGCCAGGAGAGGGAGAGAGAGAAGCGAGCTCTATATCCGTCCTGTCCCATGGAATTCTCAAGAATTCACCCTCTGGACAAGAAAGGCTTTTGCAAGGCTAAATACAGCACTAGTTTTTAAAGCGGGGAGAAGAATAGGGACAGAATTAGCTACAAAACAGGACTGCTGCAACTGAACCTCCCTCTGCTCCCATCTACGCTTTCTCCTCTCTCATGTAAGGGCAGGTCACTGCAGAAAGATGCGTGCATCTTACCGCCGTACAAAATCTCTCCCTGTAGCTGCACCTACTGCCCCCAAAAACCTGTTTCCATAAAGACCGCAAAGCCGTCGCAACTCACAGTCCTGCCAGCTCAGACAGCCAATACCAATGAGGCCGCTGGCCTCTCAAACCCAACTGCACGCTGCCTTTTTCCCCCTCCTAGGCAAACCCCAGGCATCCTTTGGGACTTACAAAGTCCCCAAAACTGCCTCAAGTCCCACCAGGCTTTACAAGCTCTCTAATCCTTCTGCTTAGGATGCGGGTTTCCAAGTGAAAGAAGTGAAATGTCAGCTCATTGATGGCTCGGCAGAACGACTCACAAACAAAAACGGATTCTGCACATCCAAGGACAACTTGGGACGGCCACCACTCGCACCCTTACTGGCTTTCTTCCCACAGCAAACACCACACCAGCACAACCCTCTTTGTCACGCAGCACGGCTCTCGCTTGTGTTGGAGATGCAACTGGCTTGCAAGCAATTCCGGAGCCGCAAGCTAGCTACTTCTCTTTCACAGCACTGAGACGATCAAAGACCGTTGGTCATCTTCGAGACTCTACCAGCGGCTGAAAGAGATACACGCGCAGAGCCAAAAGGAACAAGAAGCATCATTAGAAGAGACTCTACCTGATCGTATCACCTCTCTGCGACCGCTGCGGGCAGCAAACATCTATACATTCGACACCTGCACAGAAAAGCAGTAGTAAGAAAACAAGAAGTCGACTTTCAATCACCATCAGATGTACACAGCTCTCCATTTCTGAGTGATAAATAAAAAAAAAGGAAAAACTTTGAAGGATGACGGTATGGTCAGGAAGTTCGAATTCTGGCAAGCACTTTGAACTAGGAACGTCATCTGCGAGTGTGTAAGAAATGCCCTATTCGGATTTGACATCTACCTACAAAGTGGAACGGATTGGAATCATGGGGATACTCACCGGTCCTGAGTGTTGCACGTGGATAGACGTCTCCTCCGTATTTTGGTTCTTCCCGGTGACTCACAGTCGCCACTGGTTCCTTGGAGGAGGCTTGAACACTTTGGGGCAGGAAACAAACAACAGAGGAGAATCACAATTTTTATACGGGGGGCATTTGTTATCAGTGCGTACCAATTCACGCTGGCTTTTGGGGTTTTTCTTTAAGAAGAACAAAATATTCTTTGCACATCCGACAAATATCTGCATTAACCTGAGGAGGCCACTTTACTCTGTGGGACAAGACAGCGTTCATTTCAACCAGCCCTGACCAATTCTGCTCAATCTATTTGTTAAAGGTTATGCTGACGCTGAGAATGGCAATGTCCACAACATCCATACTGCTGGGACATTTTACTTCAGACCTGCCCTGCTCTGACCTCAGGGACTATATGCTCAGTAGCGGTTGGAGTGCATTAGACACCTTCCCCAGGAACTTCTCTGGTTTAGCTTCCTCTGAAAGGAATCTCTTTCTCAGGCTCCAGATCTGCTCCAAAATATGAGCCAAACCACAATAAGCAACGACTGGCAGATGAGACGCCGACAGCAGAGTCTTGACCTGCTCTCAAATGCAGTGCGCTTAAACTCAGCGCACCCAAAATTACATGAGAAACTCTCTTCTGTATCATTTTCATGGTATGGATTTTCATCTGCAGTGGCGGATTCTGGCGCAGCGCACTCCTTAACTGGTGGCCTCAGTGGTAAGAAGCTGTCTGGAGCAGCTTTGATGCTCTGTTTGCCCTTCCGGCTTGTGCTCAAAACATCAACGGCAAAAGAAACGGTATCAAGAGAACATTCCAATGTGCACCTCCACCACCACCTGCTTTGTCAAGCACGTACACCGATGACGATGGAGACAGACACGAGATGTTTATGACTTTCAGATGAAGACCTGCTGTCTTCAACTGGCTAATGGGGAAGTAGAGAGAAGTAAAAGTGAAAATCACAACAACTGCCTTGAAGATACGCTGTTGATTGTGTCCTCAGCCTCCTCTCAAGTTCAACGCTTCCTCTTACCGCAGACCTTTAATCTCTAGCTAATCTCCTGTGTCAATTAAGTAGCTGGATTTAAAGAAAAAGTTTAATATTGGTACTTCGGGGGGGAAGCAGCTGACGACCTCCCTTACCATAGGCAGTAAACCTTTCGGGGAAGAAGTCAAAGAAAACGGAAGGATTTTTACCTCAGACGGGGAATTGTCTTGTCAGGACGAGAGAGTGGTTCCTTAGTCAAGCGAGCATGGGTCCCACACGGCATTTGACCTACGAGAGAAGAGCGTAAGGCATCGGTAAGTATAAAAGGAAACTGAAGAGGTTTATGAGTTTACAGTAACGAGCTTCACCAAAGATAAATTGTCATTTTCTCTCTCACATCATCATATGATTTGTGTTATGTCACTTTAGGACATTTTCAGGTTTTCACACCGGCAACTGCAGCAAGTTGCGCGCACAAGGTATTGCCAGCCGAAACCTGAAATACAAAAGGCTCCTCAGGATCTACTACCTAAAAGGACCATTGAAAACAATTTGCTTCTGGCAAGCTAACAGTGGACCTATCAGAACGGAAGGACTGCATCCAAGGCAGCTCTGGTACCGAGACGACCAGATCGACGCCCGGCTCCACTCCAGAAGCAATGCAAGGATGCGGGTAAGAAACAGAGGTCACGCTCAAGTATTCCCAGATGCTGCCTCGTCCCGTGCCTGCCATAATCCCTACAGAACCCTAGGGGTAGACTTGGACAGTACACAAGGTAGGGTGAAAATGAAACAAGTCGTATAACTTGATGTCAGCCTTACCAATTTGCAGCACGGCTACATCGAGTGACGAAAATCGTGGTCTTTTAGTGGAAGGCTCTAAAGAAGTGGACCCAGGCTTAAAAGAAAACAACAAAAAAGCACCAGCGTGAGTGTAACCTGAATGTGAATCCCAGCAAACACACTTCCTGAGGCTTAGTCAGCTCTACTATGACTTGGGGACCATGACTTGCTGGTTCAGATTGCAGAAGGCAGCAAATCTTGGCAGGACCTTTGACAGGTACGCTTTAAATTTTGAATACAGGCTCTCATATGTGCAGCAATTAAAAGAATACAGTCTTGTCACTGAGTTATCACTCAGTCGGCTTCTAAACATTCCAAAGGGTGATAGTTCGGCCCTTGAGAAATATATTTTGTACAAATAAGAGTTAACGACTCTCTCAGGAACGAAGAACTAGAGCCCGACAGTCTCTTAGCCCTCTAATCCCATGGGGCAATAAGAAAAACTGCACTACACCTTTGAACCAAACTAGGCAGTCAAGGTGGCTCATTTTTACAGAGCCAAAGTCCTACAGGAACGCTCTCCTGGACTGGTGGATAATGAGCAGAAAGCGGTTTATCCAGAGCAAGTATGCAGTTTTTCTTGTCAGGTAGTGTATATTGATTCCTTAACCACAAGCTTGAGAAAGAGAATAACAGTTTGCAAACACACTAAAACTATAAACTTGAACCATTCTCAAGTATCTGGAAGACAACAAACAGTTTGCTCCTCCCGCAGCTGCCAGTGCCGGAGCAGAGGACGCAGGCTTGAGTAAGGCAAACCCAGCCCACATTACAGCTGCCTGCTAGAAATGCAAAAGAACCACCTACTGCTGTACAGGCTCAGAGCAGGCTCAACCTCAAGATGCAGTAGGGAGAGCCGCTTGCTCTCGCACCTTGCACAGACCCTAACATTTCAAAGCCCTCGCTAACCTCTTCCGCAGACTCTGTGCCGGCAGCATCTTCGCTGACGGAAGCCGCCGGGCGTTTGGTTGCCTTGGTCGGCAACTGCAGCACTGCAGAAACTTCAACTTTCTCTTTCTGCTCAGAGATGGAATAATCTAAAAAACAAAGACAGGCCGTATAAGAACAGGCTAGAAAACCAACAGAGGTACATTGCGAATACAGACAGGAGGGAGCACACAGCTTGGATTTAAGATACTCTTTCTGCTGACAGGCGCGGGCTCAGCGCCAGAGACCTGGGCTATCTCCTGCTGGCAGTAAAAGTATTGGGCCCTGCCACAGTCACCGCAGAGAACGTCCGTCATCTATAGGGCTAAGCCCTACCGGACACCCTCAAGCCATTGGCTATAGGCATAGAGAGCCACAAGGCAAGAAGCCAACAGCTTGAAAAGCCACCGTTTCAGGAACAATGCCAGAGCACAAAAGCCAGACTTTTCCAAGGGACACGAAACCTCAGAAAAATGGGGCATATTCAGTACTTGTGTAATGCGCGATACCTGATTTTTGCTTTTTCGGCGGAGTCTCGTCATCATCATCATCCACAACTATGCAAACGCTGAGGAAAGAACACACACAACAGTGTTTTGCAACCCTAGGGAAGCTCCCAGCAGGCTGACTTCCCTTCACAGGGCCCAAACTTCCCAAGTTACTTTTCCTATCCCAAAGGTCTCCCCCTCCAAGCGCCCCTGGGATCTTCTCAGGCACATACACCTAACTGCAGCCCTCCTCAACACCCCCCAACCTCTCCCAGCCAACGACCGCTCGCAGAGAGCTAATGATCCCGCTGCAGCACATTAGGCCTCTTTGGCTCATTCCGTTAATGCTTCCCAACATTTTACCTTTCTTCCTATCGCCAACAAATTAAGTTCGTTTCGGAAATCCCTACACTGAGTTGCAAAGAAAAGTCTAAGGAGGACAGGACATAAAAGGTGGGAAAGCAACTCGGGCATACACCCACTTCAATCACTTTGTCCTTTGGGAATGGAGCACACAGGTTGGTCCGAGGTGGGTTTTTTCCTCTCTTTGCCCCCCCAAATGTCAGGACAGCTGGATCCTTTGAAGAACTCTTTGGTCTTTCTTACACAAAGGAATTTCTCTTGAACTGTTATGCCCCCGACCCCTGCTGATAGCATTGCTTCTGGCCGGGGAGATGGGGGGGGAGTGGGCGCCGGGGCGATGCCCGGGGGCGGCCCTGAGGCGGCGGGGCGGCTCGCTGCCCTGGGGGGCGGCCTCTTGCGCGGCGGCGGGGCCGGGGGCGGCGAGGAGGGCGCCGAGGGCCCCCCGCAGCCATTAGTGGAGGGGAGGCTGAGGGGGGAGAGAGGGGCGGGGCGGTGGGTGCGCGCGCGCAGGCGCGCCGCCGTCTGTGCTCTGCCTGAGGGAGCCGTTAGCGGCCGCCCGGCCCGCTTCTGCCCCTGCCCTGCGGTGGGGCCGGGCCGGCGCCGTCCCGCCCGGCCCGCCCGGCCCTGCTCTGTCTGGGGGAGGCGCTTGCCCTTCTCCGGAAGCCCCGAGCCGGGCCCCGGCTGGCAGCTGGGCGCCGGGAGGCCGGGGAGTGCCCGGAGGAGGGGAAGAGGCCTTCGGGGAGAGGCCCCCACGGAGGCCGGAGGGGCCCCCCAGAAGCCCTCCAGAGACGGAGGGGCCCCCCAGAAGCCTCCCAGAGAGCGGAGGCGCCCCTCGGAGAGCGGAGAAGCCTTTCGGCGTCCCGCAGGCCTGAGGCGAGCGACAGCGGCCGGCGGCGCGGGCTCTCGCGCGCCCCCTCCTGCCTCCTCTGCCCTCGGTGGGTGAGGGAATGCCAATCCCGGGCTTACCGAGCCCTTTCCTCCGCGCTCGCACGGCGCTTTGCGCCCCTCTGGCGGGGAGCTGCGCTCGCTGCACCCGGCTGCGCCATGGCTGCGGTGCGACTGGAAGGACGCGGACTGCGTTCGGCGTTCCACCATGGTGAGCGGCTGTGACGGAGCGGCGCCCGACCGCCGGCCGCAGGCAGCCCCGCTCGAGCCGCTGCTGCGGGGGCCGGCGAGCGTGTGGTGAGTGCTGAGCTGTGTGCTGGGGGGTTGGGCTGGCTCTTGGGGCGCTGCCTTGCTCCTAAGGGGGCTTTGAAATGCGGTGCTCGCCCCTCGTTAACGAGCTGTTTCCTGTGGGGTGGAAATGTGCGGCTGTTGCTGCAGCCCCGTCCTGGAGAGGCTTTTTTTCCAGGGCTGGGAGCGAGAGCGGCGTCCAGGCTGGGCAGGGGAGCCGGGTCTGCTCGTCCTCCAGCTGAGCAGTGGTGGTTTGCAGGTAGCATCCGGTTGCACTTGCTGGAATGCAGAGCAGGAGAGAGTTGTGTCGTGGTTTACCCCTGCAGATGCGGGACACGGGCGGCAAGGTGGCAGCGTGGGGGGAGTGGGGGTAACTGGGAGCCCCCGTCTGCCTCCCAGCCCCATGGCGCTGGATGCAGCTCAGATGCACCCACGCTCTGTGAGGGGGGGTTTGAGGGCCTGAAGGGTTGTCCCCGTGTCCCTGCCGGGCTTATGGTGGTATCTTGCTGCTGTGCGTGGGTCTGGGGGTGGCCGGGAAGGGTCTGGCATGCTGGGGCCATCACTGACCCTCATTTTCTCTCCCACCATAGAGCTCCTCGGCGTAGCTCTCAGCCAGCTCTCGGCGGAGCTCCCCCAGCCAGCGCCTTCCCACATCAGCACCCTTTAGGTGCCTGTCCCCCCTCTCCAGGAGATCTTTGCTGGGGCACCTTGGGAGAGTGGGCAACCACTACCATGGGATGGTGGGATGGGGACAGCCACCTCCTTTGTCCCCTGTCCAGCTGGTGCCCTGACCCTCTCGCTCTTCCATGCCCCCGCAGCTTCCGGAGCAAGAGGTTGTGAACGTGTTCATCGGGACGCAGGCGGTGGGGGCCATCATCGGGAAGAAGGGGCAGCACATCAAGCAGCTGGTGCGGTTTGCGGGTGCCTCCATCAAGGTGAGGAAGGCGCTGCGGGGCTGGTCCTGCGCTTCGTGCCTCAGTTTCCCCTCTGCACTGCCGAGGTCAGGGAATGGGAGTGTGCGGGGAGCAGTTTTGCTCCCCAGCTTATCACAGAACGGTTGAGGTTGGAAGGGACCTTGAAGATCATGGAGTCCCACCCCCCTGCCCTGTTCAGGGACACCTCCCCCCAGCCCAAGTTGCTCCAAGCCCCGTCCAACCTGGCCTTGAACACCTCCAGGGCTAGGGCAGCCACAGCTTCTCTGGGCAAGCTGGGCCAGTGATTCACCACCGTCACAGTGAAAAATTTCTTCCTGTTATCTCCTCTAAATGTCCCCTCTTCCACTTTGAAGGCACTCCGCCTCGTCCTGTCACCCCATGCCCTTGTAAAAAGTCTCTCCCCAGCTCTCCTGTACCCGTTGGCATGGGCCCACCTCTCCCGCCTGTGTTTAGTAGAAGGCCAGGCCTGCAGCACCCTGGTTATGAGCCCGGCTCGGGTGGGAGGGGATGCTCCTGCATGGGGGGATTGCCCTGCGTTGTGGGGGGACATGCCACCGAGGGAAGGTCTTGCTGAAGCGGTGGCTGCACTCACGCTCCTTCTCCCCCATACTTGCCCAGATTGCACCGGCAGAAGGTCCCAAGGGCAGCGAGCGCATGGTCATCATCACAGGGCCGCCCGAGGCTCAGTTCAAGGTGCGCTGGGTGGGGGCTGTGGGTGTGGGGGACAGTAAGGGCCAAGTTGAGAGCGTCCCTGTGGTCAGCACTGTGCTGCCAGCCTGGCTTGGCCTCCCTCAGCGCCAGGGGAGCTCTTTGCTGGGTACCATGATTTTGATGCTGCTGGACGTGAGGACATTGTGAATGGACTCCTCGGTGCGGGCAAAGCCACCCGCATCCCACCTGGGTTCATCTTCCATAACCTTGTCTCCTGTCCACTCGAGCGGGATGGCGGCCCCCCCCCCCCAAAAAATTGAGCCTCTCTCAAGGAGCGATGGAGGAAGCACAAGTTAAAAAAACCCAGAAACCTGAAATTAATTAGGGCTTGTCCGGGGTGAAAAGTTGGGAGCGGCGAGATGCTCGGTGGGGGCTCAGGGGTGGGTGGTGGTGGGAGAAACAGTGCCCTGACCCCCAACTCTTGCTTTTCCCTTCTCCTCCCCAAGATTGCACAGCGCAAGATGAGGGAAATGGTCCAGCAGGTGAAGCAGCAGGAGCAGAAACACGCTCCGGGAGCCCCGGCCTCGCAGCACAGCAAGTGATGCTCCTGTCGTGCCGCCCAGCACCGCCTGATGAATGTAACCCCACTGCCGGACAACCCCCTCCAACCTCCTCCACCACCCCCAGCAGGTCAGGGGAGCAAACCAAAGACCCGCCCAGACACACAGCCCCCCATTCCCGCGGCGCTGCGAGGATGCGCAGCTGAGGGGTACGGGGAGGGCTCTCTCCATCCCACAGCCTCCCCCTTCCTCCTCCCTCGCCTCCCGACGCTGTCCCTTTAGTTGGACTAACAGGGGCAGGTTTTGGTACCTCAGCACCTCACGCTTGTGTTTCCCTTTTAGAGATTTTGTGTGCCTTGTAAAACTGAGAGTTGGAGCATTTTTTTATTAATTTTTTTAATAAAAAAGAATGAGTTGGAAAAAACCATGTCGAGCGAGTGCGAGGCGGGAGAAGGAAAGCAATCCCAGGGGTGCTGACGTGGGGAAAGAAACTCCCCAACTCGGGGCGAGTTACAAAGCAGCATGTTTATTGCAGCGCTGGGTGCAAGGGGGATGGCTCCCAACTCGCCCAGGGGCTGGTAAAGCAAGCGTTCCTTTCTGATGCAAAGGCATACGTATTCATTAGTGTAGGCTGGGAATAGGCACCACTCTGGTCATGATCTGTGGGTTGTTGTGGAGGAAGGCTCCCAGTCTTCCTGCCGGTGTACTTTTCCCCTTTGGCTCAAGAGTACTGCTGTGGCTGAGCTCTGAGCCGCCAGACCGGTTCTCAGCAGATGGTTACTTCGCGCAGACAATAAGGCCCTGAATAGCCCTTCCTGTGCTCTGGATGGCTCTGGGTGGCTCTGCTCCTCTGCTGCTTCTAAGGTCGGGCTGCCCCAGTGTCATCATTGAGGAGCCTTTTGTCTATCCAGTTCTCACTTGTGGGTGTTCCTGCCCATGTCAGTGCCAGAGCTCTTCCGTAGGCTCCTTCTGCTAGCGGAGAGCCAGGGGCCGTTCCTTCAGGAGAAAGCTTGAGAAATGTTTAAAAAGAGAAAAGGGGGGGAAAAAAAAAAAGGGAAAGGAGGAAAAAAAAAGTGGGAAAAGAAAAAAGAGAAAAAGAAAAAAAGGGGGAAAAAGCAAAAAAGGTCAAAAGAAAAAAGGGGTAAAAGAGAAAAAAGGGGGAAGCGAAAACATATTAAAAAAGAAAGGTAGAAAGGAAAAAAAAACAACCAAACCAAGCAAGGAAAGTGGGAACAGCTGCGGCGCAAGAGGAGGGACAGGAGCTGGGGGGGGGAGGTGGCAGTGCCGGCGCTGACCCCGGGGGCTGCGACACCACGTTTTTGTCCTCTACTGCCAAGTGTTGTGTGAAAAACAACCAAGCAAAACCCACCCAACGACAACATCAAAAACCAAAGAGAAATCTCTGCAGCTCACAGGAGCCTGAGCTTGCTCTCGGTTGCTTTCTTTCCAGTGTCTTGGGGGCGTCACAGCCGAGCTGAGATTGGGGTGTGGTGGTGGTGGGAGTTTGTCCCATGGCTGTGATGGGGGGAGAAGGGGTGGGCGGGGAGTGAGGGATGTGGTGTGGGGTTTTCTTTGGGTGATGGTGTTTTTTTGCCAGGCGTCGCTTTACCCAGTGGCTCAGGGAGGTGTTGGCATCACAAAGCCTGCGCTAAAGCGGGGTGGGGGCCTCGCCGCAGTTGGTTAGCAGAGCCAAAGTGGTTATTAATGGTTCTTAAGGGCGCCCTAATTATGCCCGTGTAACTGGGAAGCTCAGATGCCCCCTAAGCACCCCCCCGGTTCTTCTCTAGCCAGGCGAGTGCTGGGCGTCCCCCCCTGCAGGAGAGGAGCGCACCTCCAGGGTGGGTAGAAGGGCATCACCCAAGAGGGAGAGGACCAAGATGGGGCTTGGGTGTCCTTGGGGTGGCCGGGTGGCGGGGTAGGGCTGCTGGGGGCTGCCACGATGAGGGACACCCCCATGCCTTTCTCCATGGCTCCCAGAGCTGTGCTCCCTCCCTCCCTCCCACCCATCCAGTGCCACCGGAGAGGTGGTGTCCCCCCTCCCGGGGCGGGCAGGGGCTGCTGCCACCCCACCTAACACCTCAACACACCAAACCAGCTTTCAGCAGTCACAGCCACCCGGGCGCTGCCAAGGGGGCAGCAGGGGCTCCCCACAGGGGGTTTACAGAACACAGAGAGCGTCCGTACACCGCTGACCCCTCTCCAGGGGCGGATTTTCGGGATGCTGCTTGCTCATCTCATCACTGAACGACACCCCGATTGCCCCTGCAGCACTGTGTGACCATCGCTTCGCCGCTTCTGTGCTCCGATGCTCCTCCTGGCTCCAATCCTCTTCCTGGGGGATTGTGAGGGAGCGAAAATCCACATCGCTACATCCAACTTTTTTTCAGTTAAATAAAAAAAAAAGAATAAATCACCCTCTCTCATTACCAGGTAGAGGTTCGTTCCATTAAGGCTCTTTTTATGAAAATAAATATTTAAATTATATAAAGAAATAAATGCTTCTCTTTTCACATTAGATAACTCCCTGGAGACAGCAAAAAACAACCCAACACCACTGTGCACCAGTGTCCACCAGGGCTTTATACTTTTGTGGCTCTCATGTGCCAGGCCATCGAATCCACACAGTCCAATACAGTCGGTTGTCCCTCTCCTCCTCCTGGCTGGAGGCAGGGCACCTCTACTGTTGACCGTAGTACCTACGATTATCAGATTGGTTCCTACCTGGTCCGTAGGATCGCCTACCGTAGGTTGGAGCAACCTTCTTCCTGTAAGAATCCTTTCTTCTATCGGCTTCATTTTGCAACTCAAGCACCCGTGCCTGTAGGGCTGAGGTAGGTTCTCCATCCCACTTCTTCATGTCTTCTGCATATTCACAGAGGCAAACCCACAGGATATCTCGCATCAGCTTTGATTTGTCTTGAGTCGGAGGGTGGTTTTTCTCTTGAGTAGGAGGGCGTTTCCTCTTAGCAGCTGCAACATGAGTCTGTACAGGGAAAGCATGGAGTTTTTCCTCCACCTTGGTTAGTTTATCAAACAGTTTATCGGTTTGCTCAACTAATCTCTGGGTCATTTGCTCTATTTTCTCAGTCAGTTTCTCAGTCATTTTCTCGGTGGTCACAGTCAGCTTTTCTATGGCTGCCACAGAGAAGGGACCAGAGAGACTGTCTTCATACTGTCGTACCTTCTTAACCCCTTCATTTACAGTTGGTGTGTCAGTATCGGATCCTCCCCAGACCATTGTTGACAATGTGTGGGAATATGTTGATGGTGCACTTTGTACAAACTTTTTGAGCAGAGATCGTTTGCATGGCATTTCATCAGGGTCTACTGTCGCTTGCCCATCACTATAAATCACCTCTCGCACAGGCAGTTCTCTCAGGTACTTCATACCTTTTCCCATGTTGGTCCATTTACTTGGACGGCATTCGATATCGTCCTTGAAGGGATACCTGCGCTTTATGGCTGACACCAGTCGCCTCCAGAGACTGAGAGTGCTTGTCTTTCTCCCAATTTCTTTATCAATCCCTCCATCCTTGGCCAGGTTTCCCAATTGCCTAGCTTCTCTGCCATCTCAGTCTAGGGTATCTGCCCCGCTATCCCAGCATCGGAGCAACCAGGAGACAAGTGTTTCGCCTTCATGACGACTAAAGTCCTTCCTGATACTTCTCAGATCTTTCACGGAGAAGGATTGAACAACTCCCTCTACATCTGAGTCCTCCTGTGATGAGGCTGCCCCAGAAGGGGCCTCTCCAGCATCTGCTCTAGAAGGACTCTCGCCTCTGTCTGTTTTCAAAGGTCTCTTTCCCTTCTGTGGTCTTGAAGGACCCTCCCCTGGATCTTGTTCAGAACTCTCCCCCAAGCTATGTGACTTGAGGTGGTCTTTGTGGTAAGGGGCAGGGGAAGGAGTTGACCTCCTCTTCTTGCTCCTGGTTACCGGGGCGGCTTGTACCGATTTTGATGGAGTTGGAGTAGTTTTGGTACTGGTTGTAGTGGCTGCAGTAGGTTGTGCCGGGAGAGGCGGCGGCGTGGCTTGTGCCGCTGCAGGGGGGGGCGCGGCTTGTGCCGGGACGGGCGGCGGAGGGGCCGGTGTTGTTGCGGTGGGGGGGGCGGCTGCCGGTGGTGCGGGTGCCGGTGCCGGTGCAGGCGGCGGCGGAGGCGCCTGTGCCGTGGCGGTGGGGGGGGCGGCTGCCGGTGGCGCCGGTGCCGTGGAGGAGGCGGCTGCCGGTGGTGCCGTTGCTCCGGGGGGGGGCAGCTGCCGGTGGCGCCGGTGCCGTGGGGGAGGCGGCTGCCGGTGGTGCCGTTGCTCCGGGGGGGGCAGCTGCGGCCGGGCCGGGCGGGGCCGCGGTTCGCACCGCTGCAGATCGCCGAGCGGCTGCGCGGGTCTGAGTGGCGGCAGCGCACGGTCCCCTCCAGCTCCCCCTGCACAGATGTTTCACAAGAAACCACCCCTGCACCACATTCAGGAGCATCAACAACAAAATCACGATCTTAACAAGGTACCAGTCCTTATCCTCAGAGCCCAGAAGGTTGCCATGCCCCAGCTCTGATGGGGTCACATCAGCATAATTATCAAAGGGCGAAGTAAACATTCCCCAGGTAGAAGAACCCTTTGATCCCTTTGGTCCCTTTTCTACTGAGCATGAGGCAGATGGGATGGAATACCCTGTTGGTCAGTTTTGGGTCACCTGTCCTGTCGCTCCTCCCCGCAGGTGGGACCCCACTATGCTTTTCCGCTTCCGACCCTCCAACGGGGCAAATAACAAAGCTGGTTGGCCGTGGGGGTTATAGCAATAAGTATAAGCAAGAGCCTCTCTGCATCCCATGCCTGGGCATCAGCTGTAAACATTGCTCTTATCGCTCTGAGAGAGTGAACGCTGACGGCACAATAGGCAGTTAATTTCAGTTGGTAGAAGAGGCCCAGCTAAGAAGCCAAGTTACTGAACAAAATTGGTTCTCTTTTACCTCAAACCAGGACACAGGGAGAGTTTCCTTCCATTAAGGCTCTTTTTATTAAAATAAATATTTATATTATATAAAGAAATAAATACTTCTCTTTTCACATTAGATCACTCCCTGGAGGCAGCAAAAAAAGCCAACCCCAAACCAGCCCAAAGGACAGGGGCTTTGGTGAGAAATCAAGAGATGGTAAACGCTTTCTTTCCGTGGTCGTGACAAATCCAGTTTTAGGAATCAAGGAGATGGTAGATATTCCAGAAACAGAGGAAAACTCTCTTTGAGACGGTAGTTCAGCACGTTGTCCTTGGGAAGGTAAGGTGGGCAAACACAACTGTAACCACCACCACAGATGTTTCCCATTTGTCTGTAACGTGGTCGCGTGCGCTGCGAGGCGCGAGCGTGCGGCTCAGCCATGGAAGTTGACGATGTTCCTTCTTCACTCTGCCCTTAACGAGGTCACACCCACCTTTCTGGCTTTTGCTTAAGGTGCGTTAGCTAATTTCAAAGAGAGTTACTGTCTCCAAAATAAGGGGGGGTGGGGGGTGGTGGTGGGGAAATAAACTGTCTTAACCACTACTTCATAACTTGAAGAGGAAAACTTGTGTACCAAAACCCCAGAGTTACTGTCTCCAAAATAAGGGAGGTGGGGGGAATAAACCATCTTAACTTCTCCTTCATAAGCTAAAGAGGAAAACTTGTGTACCAAAACCCCAGAGTTACTGTCTCCAAAATAAGGGAGGTGGGGGGAACAAACCATCTTAACTTCTACTTCATAAGCTAAAGAGGAAAACTTGTGTACCAAAACCCCAGAGTTACTGTCTCCAAAATAAGGGAGGTGGGGGGAATAAACCATCTTAACTTCTACTTCATAACCTAAAGAGGAAAATTCGTCTAAGAAATGTAACTAAAGGTCTAAGAAAACTAACTAAAGGCCTAAGAAAAGTAACTAAGGTCGAAGAAACGTAATCAAAATAAGAACTCTAAGAGTCCACGTGTCACAGCAGCTGTTGGTGGATTATCTCCCACACCATCTTCTTCCGGAAGTATGGCATGTGAGTCTGAAAAGAGAAGAGAAAGAAAAGAGAAATTAAATAATGACGTCACGGTAGAAAGAGGCGGCAAACACGCATAAACGCCCAGCGGAGTCCTTAATAGGAAGTTCCCTTTAGGAACTGTCAACCGTTTGGGTACAACACCCCACGCGGTTCCTAAGAGGGTGACACGACAACCCGACAAAACCAGATTGACTTGACCGCGCGACAGCTTACAAGCACGCTAATAAAAGACCCGTCTAAAACGAAATCAAGAAAAAGAAGCGCTGTCTTGACTGGTCAAAGGGTAGAAGCCATTTCTCCAAAAGATACCGAGCCCAGATATGCCAAACCCGCTGGCGGCAGTATCTTGCCCAAGAGGAATCTCACCGGCAGCAGCTCCCAAAGGCGGGGATGGAGAACCACAGCTCTGCCCTGCCCAGGCCACTTGGAAGTTCTGATCCCAGCAACTACGCACCGAAACGGGGTACGAAACCTCAGCCCCTGCCCCGGACACAATGAAGAGCTGCTGCCTAACCTCCCTGGCTCCTGTCCCTGGGCGAGAGGGGCTTGGAGGGGTTTATGACCTTCACTCACCTGGCTAAAGTTGAATGGTTTCTCTCTGGCGATGTAATCTGCGTATTTACACATAAAGACGCCGCAGTCGCTTCCATTCAGCTGCTGAGGGATCTCCTAAGGAATGCAAAGAAGATGGAGGATTTCCCTCTGTCTCAAAAGAAAAGCAACTTGGAAGCAGCGCACATTACCCACACCGACACTGCGCTCACCGCACACTCCTGACCCTACTTGCCTAATCCCCAATACCCACTCCCGCCCACGAGGAACAGACCCAGTTCACTGCTCACCATCCCTCCCCTCTGCCTCCCGGACTCGGACACTACGATCCAAATTTTTGGCAGGCCCAGAAGGCGCAGCAGCCCTCCCCCCTGCGAGGTGTCTCAAGGTTTGCACCGCCTCTTTCTTAAGTGACCTTTCTTAAATCCGGTCTTTAGGGACTGCTTTTTACTATCAACTCCTCGAGAAACATCAGCTCAACCCTTTCTTTGCCACGGGCCAGGATCTGGGCCCCAAAGAAGCACTTACAGTTCCCATTTCAAACCCAAGGGGTGCTCACGTACACGTGGCTCCATGCTGTGAAGAGTCCACTCTGAAACATCCAGCTCCAGCTGTCTTTTTTCCCAGCTTTCTTTTTGCAGGTATTGGCTGGTTAAAACAAAAGGAAAAAAAAAAATCCCTTTTCATCTCTGTAATTTAGGCCAACAACAAAATAAAGCGGCTGAAGGATCACAGGAAGACGGACGGCAGGACGGGAAAATGTCAGAGGATCCTCACCGCAGCTGATTTAAGGCTGATTTTGAGGAAAAATCCCAATCTGAAACTTACAAACACGGGGAGAGGCTGTGAGCTAATGGTCAAGAACGAGGCCAACGACTCCATTGCTTCGGAGAGGTCAAAAAGCCCCAAATCACATGTTATCAGAGCACAAAGAGACAAACCAAGCAAGGAACTGTAATGCCGTAATTCCACCGGGTGCCTTGATCCCACATCCTGGGCTCCGACTAACAAAGTCGGCACACGTGTGCCACGGGGCTATGGCGTATTTGGCTGTGCCTCTCACGGGAAGGTGGCAGAATCCAGGCACCCCAGACCCTGGGTGCAGGGGACACTGTGACAGCAGATAAGCAGCCGATGCCAGACAACTCGCAGCAAGCAACTCCAAGATTCCTGCTTGGTTATCTACAAGCCACGTGAAAACTGGCAGTCGCCTTACAGGGACTAAATCTAAAACCCCTCTCCTCATTCACACCAGAAAAGCAGTGACGGAGCGGTTACTTACAGCAAAGTCTGACAAATCTTGTCCCCTTTCTGCCCAAGCGAGTCCAAGTACGTGATCGTGTTCTTCCTCAGATCTATGACCTGTTATTAAAAGGTGACCGTTAGGCAAAGCACAACCTTGTGCCGCACACCCCCCAACACCTACATGACTTCTCTTGCCAGTTTTTGCTCCCCGTCCAATTCTAAAGAAAAAGCCCGTGGGACTCACGGCTAGTGTCCAGTGTGCTCGCGAGTTCACAGGCACAAAGATGATGTCCTGCTTGAAGACATCCACACTTCTGGTCCATCTTCTTACTGCTTCGTAGCCCCCAGATGTTAGTTTGGCATAAAAGAAAGTACTGAACGCGTGGACCGCTGGATAGCCTTCCTTCTTGCCTCTTTCCATCAGCAGACCCATGTAGAAATTAACCACCTGTACCATAAAGAGGAAACGTGAGGTGTAAACATATGACGCTGCCTTCCCCAACCAAAAATACAGCACCACCTCTGTTCTGGCCACCCTTAAGCACGCAGCGCAGAGAACTCCAGCCTCAGCTGGAGGCTTTTGTTCCCAGGATTTCACACGGGGCTACATCGGCAGTTTGATCAAAACACCTGCCACCCACGCCAATAACCCGGACGAACTCCTGGAAGCTGCGTCATACAAGAAGTAACGGAACTTCCCGAAACGCTCGACCCTTCAACACCTCAAATAAGAAGTGTACAGAGATTTCTAGGCTCTGCAGCGGAGGTCGTCAAAGAACGTTGACGCGACTTCTGTACAGGGCGGAGGGGTATTTTTCAATAAAGGCTGAGTGAGACTAGCCCTGTGCTGCAGCTGGTTTTACCTCATCGTTTAGCCAGCAAAGGTTCCTGAGCGTGTGGATGTCTTCGCGAGTGACCTTTAGTTTGAAGGCACTGCTCATGATCTCATCTGGCTCACCTTTGCCAAATGCGGCACTGACCTCTCTCTCCATGGCCTGAAAGGAACAATTAAATGGGGAAGGACTTGTGAAACAGCGCATGGAGCACGCTGACCTGGGGGCAGCTTTCCACTGAAACACGGCCTGTAAATTCAGCTCAGGTGACAGAGCAACTGCCTCCGACGGTTTCTTGCCTCAGTGAGCGATAGCGCTTTTGCCTTGCTTGGTTGGTTTCAGCATCCTAACTTTGAACTTCACAGCCCAGGCTTGCTGCCGTTTCTTTTCACCAAGGACGTGGGGATAAAACCCGTCAACTTAGCAAACACGCTCAAGCAGCTGAAAATGGAACACAACTCTGGCAACCCCCTTTCCCAGGTGCTGCTGCGGCCCTCGCAATACCCAGGTTTAAGCCAACCCCAGCGGGCATCCTCCGTACCGAGGCAGCTAAGTCAGGAGCCTGAAAGAACGTGAAGGTGGGGGACTTCAAAGGGAACGGCAAAGGGGGAAACTGAGGCAGCCGTCCCGCTAACAGAAGGCCCACAAACCCTTAGGGCAGCACAACTGAAGGAGCGCGGGGAGCACACAAAATCCTTCAAAGCAGCTTTAGTGCTGACCCTCGCACTGTGAAGCCACAACCACAGCCACTCGCTAACAGGTTCAATGCAAGTTCTTCAGATTTCAAAGCGCCTTAAGAACCACCGAGAAGAAGAGGACTTCCTTGCAGCTCTGCCACAACCTTCTCTTTTGTCTCACAGACTGTCGCCTACGGTACCTCTGTGAGCGGAGGAAAGCGTTCCGCTGTTTTTCCCAATCTTGGCACTTTCTTTTCCTCCACATCGAGGCTGGCTGACTTTTTGGACGGAACAGGTGTAGGGTGTCCTCGGAATAAGGCATCTTCTAAGATTTCTGTGCCACGCTGCCTCTGTTAGACAAACGGACGTTAAGCTAGCAATCAAGCACAGATTTGTTTCCTTGGGGACAGGACAGAAAATGTTGCTTATATAGAAAACTGGAAGGGTTTTTGTACACCCATGCAACCAGCAAACTCCAAAGTTACTTCTTCTTGACGACTGCATTCCAACTGTGCACCCATGGAGTGCTGCACTCGGAGGCAAGAGAGGCAGAAAGCTCCTTTGCCTTGGGCTAGCGTTAAGAACCCCAGCAAAGCCTCCACGTGTAGGTATCAAGTTGAGATTGAGACTACTATTTCTGATTACCATGACTAAAATTTTATTTTTGACCTCAACCCTGACCAGAGGTGAAAGTCAAAGAGACGTACTTCCTATCCCAGCAAACAAGATAAGACTAAAGACACCCCAGTCCAGCTTTGCAGGTCAACCAAGTCTGTGCGCTAAAGATTTTGAGGCTATACCCAACACGTGAAAGGGGAAGAATCAAAACCGTATAGTGTAGTGTGCTCCTAATAGTCCAGAAACAAAATTAACGGCAGCGGAAAACACTTGGCGATAGCGCTACTCATCAAATAACGCTCCCGCTTTCCCGGGGAAAAACAACCTGGGCAAATACAGATATTGTTGAGGAAGTCATGTGAAGAGTGCTGAAGTTTCTCATCACAAAGAGCTCTATTTTCCTTGGGAATAACACAAGCTTACCCCTGCGATGGTTTCTTTCACTGCTCCTTCCTCTTCCGCAGAGTTTTCTTCTGGTGTGCAGTACCTGCCAGGAGAGGGAGAGAGAGAAGCGAGCTCTATATCCGTCCTGTCCCATGGAATTCTCAAGAATTCACCCTCTGGACAAGAAAGGCTTTTGCAAGGCTAAATACAGCACTAGTTTTTAAAGCGGGGAGAAGAATAGGGACAGAATTAGCTACAAAACAGGACTGCTGCAACTGAACCTCCCTCTGCTCCCATCTACGCTTTCTCCTCTCTCATGTAAGGGCAGGTCACTGCAGAAAGATGCGTGCATCTTACCGCCGTACAAAATCTCTCCCTGTAGCTGCACCTACTGCCCCCAAAAACCTGTTTCCATAAAGACCGCAAAGCCGTCGCAACTCACAGTCCTGCCAGCTCAGACAGCCAATACCAATGAGGCCGCTGGCCTCTCAAACCCAACTGCACGCTGCCTTTTTCCCCCTCCTAGGCAAACCCCAGGCATCCTTTGGGACTTACAAAGTCCCCAAAACTGCCTCAAGTCCCACCAGGCTTTACAAGCTCTCTAATCCTTCTGCTTAGGATGCGGGTTTCCAAGTGAAAGAAGTGAAATGTCAGCTCATTGATGGCTCGGCAGAACGACTCACAAACAAAAACGGATTCTGCACATCCAAGGACAACTTGGGACGGCCACCACTCGCACCCTTACTGGCTTTCTTCCCACAGCAAACACCACACCAGCACAACCCTCTTTGTCACGCAGCACGGCTCTCGCTTGTGTTGCAGATGCAACTGGCTTGCAAGCAATTCCGGAGCCGCAAGCTAGCTACTTCTCTTTCACAGCACTGAGACGATCAAAGACCGTTGGTCATCTTCGAGACTCTACCAGCGGCTGAAAGAGATACACGCGCAGAGCCAAAAGGAACAAGAAGCATCATTAGAAGAGACTCTACCTGATCGTATCACCTCTCTGCGACCGCTGCGGGCAGCAAACATCTATACATTCGACACCTGCACAGAAAAGCAGTAGTAAGAAAACAAGAAGTCGACTTTCAATCACCATCAGATGTACACAGCTCTCCATTTCTGAGTGATAAATAAAAAAAAAGGAAAAACTTTGAAGGATGACGGTATGGTCGGTATGGTCAGGAAGTTCGAATTCTGGCAAGCACTTTGAACTAGGAACGTCATCTGCGAGTGTGTAAGAAATGCCCTATTCGGATTTGACGTCTACCTACAAAGTGGAACGGATTGGAATCATGGGGATACTCACCGGTCCTGAGTGTTGCACGTGGATAGACGTCTCCTCCGTATTTTGGTTCTTCCCGGTGACTCACAGTCGCCACTGGTTCCTTGGAGGAGGCTTGAACACTTTGGGGCAGGAAACAAACAACAGAGGAGAATCACAATTTTTATACGGGGGGCATTTGTTATCAGTGCGTACCAATTCACGCTGGCTTTTGGGGTTTTTCTTTAAGAAGAACAAAATATTCTTTGCACATCCGACAAATATCTGCATTAACCTGAGGAGGCCACTTTACTCTGTGGGACAAGACAGCGTTCATTTCAACCAGCCCTGACCAATTCTGCTCAATCTATTTGTTAAAGGTTATGCTGACGCTGAGAATGGCAATGTCCACAACATCCATACTGCTGGGACATTTTACTTCAGACCTGCCCTGCTCTGACCTCAGGGACTATATGCTCAGTAGCGGTTGGAGTGCATTAGACACCTTCCCCAGGAACTTCTCTGGTTTAGCTTCCTCTGAAAGGAATCTCTTTCTCAGGCTCCAGATCTGCTCCAAAATATGAGCCAAACCACAATAAGCAACGACTGGCAGATGAGACGCCGACAGCAGAGTCTTGACCTGCTCTCAAATGCAGTGCGCTTAAACTCAGCGCACCCAAAATTACATGAGAAACTCTCTTCTGTATCATTTTCATGGTATGGATTTTCATCTGCAGTGGCGGATTCTGGCGCAGCGCACTCCTTAACTGGTGGCCTCAGTGGTAAGAAGCTGTCTGGAGCAGCTTTGATGCTCTGTTTGCCCTTCCGGCTTGTGCTCAAAACATCAACGGCAAAAGAAACGGTATCAAGAGAACATTCCAATGTGCACCTCCACCACCACCTGCTTTGTCAAGCACGTACACCGATGACGATGGAGACAGACACGAGATGTTTATGACTTTCAGATGAAGACCTGCTGTCTTCAACTGGCTAATGGGGAAGTAGAGAGAAGTAAAAGTGAAAATCACAACAACTGCCTTGAAGATACGCTGTTGATTGTGTCCTCAGCCTCCTCTCAAGTTCAACGCTTCCTCTTACCGCAGACCTTTAATCTCTAGCTAATCTCCTGTGTCAATTAAGTAGCTGGATTTAAAGAAAAAGTTTAATATTGGTTCTTCGGGGGGGAAGCAGCTGACGACCTCCCTTACCATAGGCAGTAAACCTTTCGGGGAAGAAGTCAAAGAAAACGGAAGGATTTTTACCTCAGACGGGGAATTGTCTTGTCAGGACGAGAGAGTGGTTCCTTAGTCAAGCGAGCATGGGTCCCACACGGCATTTGACCTACGAGAGAAGAGCGTAAGGCATGGGTAAGTATAAAAGGAAACTGAAGAGGTTTATGAGTTTACAGTAACGAGCTTCACCAAAGATAAATTGTCATTTTCTCTCTCACATCATCATATGATTTGTGTTATGTCACTTGAGGACATTTTCAGGTTTTCACACCGGCAACTGCAGCAAGTTGCGCGCACAAGGTATTGCCAGCCGAAACCTGAAATACAAAAGGCTCCTCAGGATCTACTACCTAAAAGGACCATTGAAAACAATTTGCTTCTGGCAAGCTAACAGTGGACCTATCAGAACGGAAGGACTGCATCCAAGGCAGCTCTGGTACCGAGACGACCAGATCGACGCCCGGCTCCACTCCAGAAGCAATGCAAGGATGCGGGTAAGAAACAGAGGTCACGCTCAAGTATTCCCAGATGCTGCCTCGTCCCGTGCCTGCCATAATCCCTACAGAACCCTAGGGGTAGACTTGGACAGTACACAAGGTAGGGTGAAAATGAAACAAGTCGTATAACTTGATGTCAGCCTTACCAATTTGCAGCACGGCTACATCGAGTGACGAAAATCGTGGTCTTTTAGTGGAAGGCTCTAAAGAAGTGGACCCAGGCTTAAAAGAAAACAACAAAAAAGCACCAGCGTGAGTGTAACCTGAATGTGAATCCCAGCAAACACACTTCCTGAGGCTTAGTCAGCTCTACTATGACTTGGGGACCATGACTTGCTGGTTCAGATTGCAGAAGGCGGCAAATCTTGGCAGGACCTTTGACAGGTACGCTTTAAATTTTGAATACAGGCTCTCATATGTGCAGCAATTAAAAGAATACAGTCTTGTCACTGAGTTATCACTCAGTCGGCTTCTAAACATTCCAAAGGGTGATAGTTCGGCCCTTGAGAAATATATTTTGTACAAATAAGAGTTAACGACTCTCTCAGGAACGAAGAACTAGAGCCCGACAGTCTCTTAGCCCTCTAATCCCATGGGGCAATAAGAAAAACTGCACTACACCTTTGAACCAAACTAGGCAGTCAAGGTGGCTCATTTTTACAGAGCCAAAGTCCTACAGGAACGCTCTCCTGGACTGGTGGATAATGAGCAGAAAGCGGTTTATCCAGAGCAAGTATGCAGTTTTTCTTGTCAGGTAGTGTATATTGATTCCTTAACCACAAGCTTGAGAAAGAGAATAACAGTTTGCAAACACACTAAAACTATAAACTTGAACCATTCTCAAGTATCTGGAAGACAACAAACAGTTTGCTCCTCCCGCAGCTGCCAGTGCCGGAGCAGAGGACGCAGGCTTGAGTAAGGCAAACCCAGCCCACATTAGAGCTGCCTGCTAGAAATGCAAAAGAACCACCTACTGCTGTACAGGCTCAGAGCAGGCTCAACCTCAAGATGCAGTAGGGAGAGCTGCTTGCTCTCGCACCTTGCACAGACCCTAACATTTCAAAGCCCTCGCTAACCTCTTCCGCAGACTCTGTGCCGGCAGCATCTTCGCTGACGGAAGCCGCCGGGCGTTTGGTTGCCTTGGTCGGCAACTGCAGCACTGCAGAAACTTCAACTTTCTCTTTCTGCTCAGAGATGGAAGAATCTAAAAAACAAAGACAGGCCGTATAAGAACAGGATAGAAAACCAACAGAGGTACATTGCGAATACAGACAGGAGGGAGCACACAGCTTGGATTTAAGATACTCTTTCTGCTGACAGGCGCGGGCTCAGCGCCAGAGACCTGGGCTATCTCCTGCTGGCAGTAAAAGTATTGGGCCCTGCCACAGTCACCGCAGAGAACGTCCGTCATCTATAGGGCTAAGCCCTACCGGACACCCTCAAGCCATTGGCTATAGGCATAGAGAGCCACAAGGCAAGAAGCCAACAGCTTGAAAAGCCACCGTTTCAGGAACAATGCCAGAGCACAAAAGCCAGACTTTTCCAAGGGACACGAAACCTCAGAAAAATCGGGCATATTCAGTACTTGTGTAATGCGCGATACCTGATTTTTGCTTTTTCGGCAGAGTCTCGTCATCATCATCATCCACAACTATGCAAACGCTGAGGAAAGAACACACACAACAGTGTTTTGCAACCCTAGGGAAGCTCCCAGCAGGCTGACTTCCCTTCACAGGGCCCAAACTTCCCAAGTTACTTTTCCTATCCCAAAGGTCTCCCCCTCCAAGCGCCCCTGGGATCATCTCAGGCACATACACCTAACTGCAGCCCTCCTCAACGCCCCCCAACCTCTCCCAGCCAACGACCGCTCGCAGAGAGCTAATGATCCCGCTGCAGCACATTAGGCCTCTTTGGCTCATTCCGTTAATGCTTCCCAACATTTTACCTTTCTTCCTATCGCCAACAAATTAAGTTTGTTTCGGAAATCCCTACACTGAGTTGCAAAGAAAAGTCTAAGGAGGACAGGACATAAAAGGTGGGAAAGCAACTCGGGCATACACCCACTTCAATCACTTTGTCCTTTGGGAATGGAGCACACAGGTTGGTCCGAGGTGGGTTTTTTCCTCTCTTTGCCCCCCCAAATGTCAGGACAGCCGGATCCTTTGAAGAACTCTTTGGTCTTTCTTACACAAAGGAATTTCTCTTGAACTGTTATGCCCCCGACCCCTGCTGATAGCATTGCTTCTGGCCGGGGAGATGGGGGGGGAGTGGGCGCCGGGGCGATGCCCGGGGGCGGCCCTGAGGCGGCGGGGCGGCTCGCTGCCCTGGGGGGCGGCCTCTTGCGCGGCGGCGGGGCCGGGGGCGGCGAGGAGGGCGCCGAGGGCCCCCCGCAGCCATTAGTGGAGGGGCGGCTGAGGGGGGAGAGAGGGGCGGGGCGGTGGGTGCGCGCGCGCAGGCGCGCCGCCGTCTGTGCTCTGCCTGAGGGAGCCGTTAGCGGCCGCCCGGCCCGCTTCTGCCCCTGCCCTGCGGTGGGGCCGGGCCGGCGCCGTCCCGCCCGGCCCGCCCGGCCCTGCTCTGTCTGGGGGAGGCGCTTGCCCTTCTCCGGAAGCCCCGAGCCGGGCCCCGGCTGGCAGCTGGGCGCCGGGAGGCCGGGGAGTGCCCGGAGGAGGGGAAGAGGCCTTCGGGGAGAGGCCCCCACGGAGGCCGGAGGGGCCCCCCAGAAGCCCTCCAGAGACGGAGGGGCCCCCCAGAAGCCTCCCAGAGAGCGGAGGCGCCCCTCGGAGAGCGGAGAAGCCTTTCGGCGTCCCGCAGGCCTGAGGCGAGCGACAGCGGCCGGCGGCGCGGGCTCTCGCGCGCCCCCTCCTGCCTCCTCTGCCCTCGGTGGGTGAGGGAATGCCAATCCCGGGCTTACCGAGCGCTTTCCTCCGCGCTCGCACGGCGCTTTGCGCCCCTCTGGCGGGGAGCTGCGCTCGCTGCACCCGGCTGCGCCATGGCTGCGGTGCGACTGGAAGGACGCGGACTGCGTTCGGCGTTCCACCATGGTGAGCGGCTGTGACGGAGCGGCGCCCGACCGCCGGCCGCGGGCAGCCCCGCTCGAGCCGCTGCTGCGGGGGCCGGCGAGCGTGTGGTGAGCGCTGAGCTGTGTGCTGGGGGGTTGGCTGGCTCTTGGGGCGCTGCCTTGCTCCTAAGGGGGCTTTGAAATGCGGTGCTCGCCCCTCGTTAACGAGCTGTTTCCTGTGGGGTGGAAATGTGCGGCTGTTGCTGCAGCCCCGTCCTGGAGAGGCTTTTTTTCCAGGGCTGGGAGCGAGAGCGGCGTCCAGGCTGGGCAGGGGAGCCGGGTCTGCTCGTCCTCCAGCTGAGCAGTGGTGGTTTGCAGGTAGCATCCGGTTGCACTTGCTGGAATGCAGAGCAGGAGAGAGTTGTGTCGTGGTTTACCCCTGCAGATGCGGGACACGGGCGGCAAGGTGGCAGCGTGGGGGGAGTGGGGGTAACTGGGAGCCCCCGTCTGCCTCCCAGCCCCATGGCGCTGGATGCAGCTCAGATGCACCCACGCTCTGTGAGGGGGGGTTTGAGGGCCTGAAGGGTTGTCCCCGTGTCCCTGCCGGGCTTATGGTGGTATCTTGCTGCTGTGCGTGGGTCTGGGGGTGGCCGGGAAGGGTCTGGCATGCTGGGGCCATCACTGACCCTCATTTTCTCTCCCACCATAGAGCTCCTCGGCGTAGCTCTCAGCCAGCTCTCGGCGGAGCTCCCCCAGCCAGCGCCTTCCCACATCAGCACCCTTTAGGTGCCTGTCCCCCCTCTCCAGGAGATCTTTGCTGGGGCACCTTGGGAGAGTGGGCAACCACTACCATGGGATGGTGGGATGGGGACAGCCACCTCCTTTGTCCCCTGTCCAGCTGGTGCCCTGACCCTCTCGCTCTTCCATGCCCCCGCAGCTTCCGGAGCAAGAGGTTGTGAACGTGTTCATCGGGACGCAGGCGGTGGGGGCCATCATCGGGAAGAAGGGGCAGCACATCAAGCAGCTGGTGCGGTTTGCGGGTGCCTCCATCAAGGTGAGGAAGGCGCTGCGGGGCTGGTCCTGCGCTTCGTGCCTCAGTTTCCCCTCTGCACTGCCGAAGTCAGGGAATGGGAGTGTGCGGGGAGCAGTTTTGCTCCCCAGCTTATCACAGAACGGTTGAGGTTGGAAGGGACCTTGAAGATCATGGAGTCCCACCCCCCTGCCCTGTTCAGGGACACCTCCCCCCAGCCCAAGTTGCTCCAAGCCCCGTCCAACCTGGCCTTGAACACCTCCAGGGCTAGGGCAGCCACAGCTTCTCTGGGCAAGCTGGGCCAGTGATTCACCACCGTCACAGTGAAAAATTTCTTCCTGTTATCTCCTCTAAATGTCCCCTCTTCCACTTTGAAGGCACTCCGCCTCGTCCTGTCACCCCATGCCCTTGTAAAAAGTCTCTCCCCAGCTCTCCTGTACCCGTTGGCATGGGCCCACCTCTCCCGCCTGTGTTTAGTAGAAGGCCAGGCCTGCAGCACCCTGGTTATGAGCCCGGCTCGGGTGGGAGGGGATGCTCCTGCATGGGGGGATTGCCCTGCGTTGTGGGGGGACATGCCACCGAGGGAAGGTCTTGCTGAAGCGGTGGCTGCACTCACGCTCCTTCTCCCCCATACTTGCCCAGATTGCACCGGCAGAAGGTCCCAAGGGCAGCGAGCGCATGGTCATCATCACAGGGCCGCCCGAGGCTCAGTTCAAGGTGCGCTGGGTGGGGGCTGTGGGTGTGGGGGACAGTAAGGGCCAAGTTGAGAGCGTCCCTGTGGTCAGCACTGTGCTGCCAGCCTGGCTTGGCCTCCCTCAGCGCCAGGGGAGCTCTTTGCTGGGTACCATGATTTTGATGCTGCTGGACGTGAGGACATTGTGAATGGACTCCTCGGTGCGGGCAAAGCCACCCGCATCCCACCTGGGTTCATCTTCCATAACCTTGTCTCCTGTCCACTCGAGCGGGATGGCGGCCCCCCCCCCAAAAAATTGAGCCTCTCTCAAGGAGCGATGGAGGAAGCACAAGTTAAAAAAACCCAGAAACCTGAAATTAATTAGGGCTTGTCCGGGGTGAAAAGTTGGGAGCGGCGAGATGCTCGGTGGGGGCTCAGGGGTGGGTGGTGGTGGGAGAAACAGTGCCCTGACCCCCAACTCTTGCTTTTCCCTTCTCCTCCCCAAGATTGCACAGCGCAAGATGAGGGAAATGGTCCAGCAGGTGAAGCAGCAGGAGCAGAAACACGCTCCGGGAGCCCCGGCCTCGCAGCACAGCAAGTGATGCTCCTGTCGTGCCGCCCAGCACCGCCTGATGAATGTAACCCCACTGCCGGACAACCCCCTCCAACCTCCTCCACCACCCCCAGCAGGTCAGGGGAGCAAACCAAAGACCCGCCCAGACACACAGCCCCCCATTCCCGCGGCGCTGCGAGGATGCGCAGCTGAGGGGTACGGGGAGGGCTCTCTCCATCCCACAGCCTCCCCCTTCCTCCTCCCTCGCCTCCCGACGCTGTCCCTTTAGTTGGACTAACAGGGGCAGGTTTTGGTACCTCAGCACCTCACGCTTGTGTTTCCCTTTTAGAGATTTTGTGTGCCTTGTAAAACTGAGAGTTGGAGCATTTTTTTATTAATTTTTTTAATAAAAAAGAATGAGTTGGAAAAAACCATGTCGAGCGAGTGCGAGGCGGGAGAAGGAAAGCAATCCCAGGGGTGCTGACGTGGGGAAAGAAACTCCCCAACTCGGGGCGAGTTACAAAGCAGCATGTTTATTGCAGCGCTGGGTGCAAGGGGGATGGCTCCCAACTCGCCCAGGGGCTGGTAAAGCAAGCGTTCCTTTCTGATGCAAAGGCATACGTATTCATTAGTGTAGGCTGGGAATAGGCACCACTCTGGTCATGATCTGTGGGTTGTTGTGGAGGAAGGCTCCCAGTCTTCCTGCCGGTGTACTTTTCCCCTTTGGCTCAAGAGTGCTGCTGGGGCTGAGCTCTGAGCCGCCAGACCGGTTCTCAGCAGATGGTTACTTCGCGCAGACAATAAGGCCCTGAATAGCCCTTCCTGTGCTCTGGATGGCTCTGGGTGGCTCTGCTCCTCTGCTGCTTCTAAGGTCGGGCTGCCCCAGTGTCATCATTGAGGAGCCTTTTGTCTATCCAGTTCTCACTTGTGGGTGTTCCTGCCCATGTCAGTGCCAGAGCTCTTCCGTAGGCTCCTTCTGCTAGCGGAGAGCCAGGGGCCGTTCCTTCAGGAGAAAGCTTGAGAAATGTTTAAAAAGAGAAAAGGGAAAGGAGGAAAAATAAAGTGGGAAAATAAAAAAGAGAAAAAGAAAAAAAGGGGGGGAAAAAGGGGGAAAAAGCAAAAAAGGTCAAAAGAAAAAAGGGGTAAAAGAGAAAAAAGGGGGAAGCGAAAACATATTAAAAAAGAAAGGTAGAAAGGAAAAAAAACCAACCAAACCAAGCAAGGAAAGTGGGAACAGCTGCGGGGCAAGAGGAGGGACAGGAGCTGGGGGGGGAGGTGGCAGTGCCGGCGCCGACCCCGGGGGCTGCGACACCACGTTTTTGTCCTCTACTGCAAAGTGTTGTGTGAAAAACAACCAAGCAAAACCCACCCAACGACAACATCAAAAACCAAAGAGAAATCTCTGCAGCTCACAGGAGCCTGAGCTTGCTCTCGGTTGCTTTCTTTCCAGTGTCTTGGGGGTGTCACGGCCGAGCTGAGATTGGGGTGTGGTGGTGGTGGGAGTTTGTCCCATGGCTGTGATGGGGGGAGAAGGGGTGGGCGGGGAGTGGGGGATGTGGTGTGGGGTTTTCTTTGGGTGATGGTGTTTTTTTGCCAGGCGTCGCTTTACCCAGTGGCTCAGGGAGGTGTTGGCATCACAAAGCCTGCGCTAAAGCGGGGTGGGGGCCTCGCCGCAGTTGGTTAGCAGAGCCAAAGTGGTTATTAATGGTTCTTAAGGGCGCCCTAATTATGCCCGTGTAACTGGGAAGCTCAGATGCCCCCTAAGCACCCCCCCGGTGCTTCTCTAGCCAGGCGAGTGCTGGGCGTCCCCCCCTGCAGGAGAGGAGCGCACCTCCAGGGCGGGTGGAAGGGCATCACCCAAGAGGGAGAGGACCAAGATGGGGCTTGGGTGTCCTTGGGGTGGCCGTGTGGCGGGGTAGGGCTGCTGGGGGCTGCCACGATGAGGGACACCCCCACGCCTTTCTCCATGGCTCCCAGAGCTGTGCTCCCTCCCTCCCTCCCACCCATCCAGTGCCACCGGAGAGGTGGTGTCCCCCCTCCCGGGGTGGGCAGGGGCTGCTGCCACCCCACCTAACACCTCAACGCACCAAACCAGCTTTCAGCAGTCACAGCCACCCGGGCACTGCCAAGGGGGCAGCAGGGGCTCCCCAAAGGGGGCTTACAGAACACAGAGAGCGTCCGTACACCGCTGACCCCTCTCCAGGGGCGGATTTTCGGGATGCTGCTTGCTCATCTCACCACTGAACGACACCTCGATTGCCCCTGCAGCACTGTGTGACCATCGCTTCGCGGCTTCTGTGCTCCGATGCTCCTCCTGGCGCCAATCCTCTTCCTGGGGGATTGTGAGGGAGTGAAAATCCACATCCCTACATCCAACTTTTTTTCAGTTAAATAAAAAAAAAAGAATAAATCACCCTCTCTCATTACCAGGTAGAGGTTCATTCCCTTAAGGCTCTTTTTATGAAAATAAATATTTAAATTATATAAAGAAATAAATACTTCTCTTTTCACATTAGATAACTCCCTGGAGACAGCAAAAAATAAAGCACCACCACTGTGTACCAGTGTCCACCAGGGCTTTATACTTTTGTGGCTCTCATGTGCCAGGCCATCGAATCCACACAGTCCAATAAAGTCGGTTGTCCCTCTCCTCCTCCTGGCTGGAGGCAGGGCACCTCTACTGTTGACCGTAGTACCTACGATTATCAGATTGGTTCCTACCTGGTCCGTAGGATCGCCTACCGTAGGTTGGAGCAACCTTCCTCCTGTAAGAATCCTTTCTTCTATCGGCTTCATTTTGCAACTCAAGCACCTGTGCCTGTAGGGCTGAGGTAGGTTCTCCATCCCTCTTCTTCATGTCTTCTGCATATTCACAGAGGCAAACCCACAGGATATGTCGCATCAGCTTTGATTTGTCTTGAGTCGGAGGGTGGTTTTTCTCTTGAGTAGGAGGGCGTTTCCTCTTAGCAGCTGCAACATGAGTCTGTACAGGGAAAGCATGGAGTTTTTCCTCCACCTTGGTTAGTTTATCAAACAGTTTATCGGTTTGCTCAACTAATCTCTGGGTCATTTGCTCTATTTTCTCAGTCAGTTTCTCAGTCATTTTCTCGGTGGTCACAGTCAGCTTTTCTATGGCTGCCACAGAGAAGGGACCAGAGAGACTGTCTTCATACTGTCGTACCTTCTTAACCCCTTCATTTACAGTTGGTGTGTCAGTATCGGATCCTCCCCAGACCATTGTTGAAAATGTGTGGGAATATGTTGATGGTGCACTTTGTACAAACTTTTTGAGCAGAGATCATTTGCATGGCATTTCATCAGGGTCTACTATCGCTTGCCCATCACTATAAATCACCTCTCGCACAGGCAGTTCTTTCAGGTACAATCCCTCCATCCTTGGCCAGGTTTCCCAATTGCCTAGCTTCTCTGCCATCTCAGTCTAGGGTATCTGCCCCGCTATCCCAGCATCGGAGCAACCAGGAGACAAGTGTTTCGCCTTCATGACGACTAAAGTCCTTCCTGATACTTCTCAGATCTTTCACGGAGAAGGATTGAACAACTCCCTCTACATCTGAGTCCTCCTGTGGTGAGGCTGCCCCAGAAGGGGCCTCTCCAGCATCTGCTCTAGAAGGACTCTGGCCTTTGTCTGTTTTCAAAGGTCTCTTTCCCTTCTGTGGTCTTGAAGGACCCTCCCCTGGATCTTGTTCAGAACTCTCCCCCAAGCTATGTGACTTGAGGTGGTCTTTGTGGTAAGGGGCAGGGGAAGGAGTTGACCTCCTCTTCCTGCTCCTGGTTACCGGGGCGGCTTGTACCGATTTTGATGGAGTTGGAGTAGTTTTGGTACTGGTTGTAGTGGCTGCAGTAGGTTGTGCCGGGAGAGGCGGCGGCGTGGCTTGTGCCGCTGCAGGGGGGGGCGCGGCTTGTGCCGGGACGGGCGGCGGAGGGGCCGGTGTTGTTGCGGTGGGGGGGGCGGCTGCCGGTGGTGCGGGTGCCGGTGCCGGTGCAGGCGGCGGCGGAGGCGCCTGTGCCGTGGCGGTGGGGGGGGCGGCTGCCGGTGGCGCCGGTGCCGTGGGGGAGGCGGCTGCCGGTGGTGCCGTTGCTCCGGGGGGGGGCAGCTGCCGGTGGCCCCGGTGCCGTGGGGGAGGCGGCTGCCGGTGGTGCCGTTGCTCCGGGGGGGACAGCTGCGGCCGGGCCGGGCGGGGCCGCGGTTCGCGCCGCTGCAGATCGCCGAGCGGCTGCGCGGGTCTGAGTGGCGGCAGCGCACGGTCCCCTCCAGCTCCCCCTGCACAGATGTTTCACCAGAAACCACCCCTGCACCACATTCAGGAGCATCAACAACAAAATCACGATCTTAACAAGGTACCAGTCCTTATCCTCAGAGCCCAGAAGGTTGCCATGCCCCAGCTCTGATGGGGTCACATCAGCATAATTATCAAAGGGCGAAGTAAACATTCCCCAGGTAGAAGAACCCTTTGATCCCTTTGGTCTCTTTTCTACTGAGCATGAGGCAGATGGGATGGAATACCCTGTTGGTCAGTTTTGGGTCACCTGTCCTGTCGCTCCTCCCCGCAGGTGGGACCCCACTATGCTTTTCCGCTTCCGACCCTCCAACGGGGCAAATAACAAAGCTGGTTGGCCGTGGGGGTTATAGCAATAAGTATAAGCAAGAGCCTCTCTGCATCCCATGCCTGGGCATCAGCTGTAAACATTGCTCTTATCGCTCTGAGAGAGTGAACGCTGACGGCACAATAGGCAGTTAATTTCAGTTGGTAGAAGAGGCCCAGCTAAGAAGCCAAGTTACTGAACAAAATTGGTTCTCTTTTACCTCAAACCAGGACACAGGGAGAGTTTCCTTCCATTAAGGCTCTTTTTATTAAAATAAATATTTATATTATATAAAGAAATAAATACTTCTCTTTTCACATTAGATAACTCCCTGGAGGCAGCAAAACAAGCCAACCCCAAACCAGCCCAAAGGACAGGGGCTTTGGTGAGAAATCAAGAGATGGTAAACGCTTTCTTTCCGTGGTCGTGACAAATCCAGTTTTAGGAATCAAGTAGATGGTAGATATTCCAGAAACAGAGGAAAACTCTCTTTGAGGAGACGGTAGTTCAGCACGTTGTCCTTGGGAAGGTAAGTTGGGCAAACACGACTGTAACCACCACCACGGATGTTTCCCATTTGTCTGTAACGTGGTCGCGTGCGCTGTGAGGCGCGAGCGTGCGGCTCAGCCATGGAAGTTGACGATGTTCCTTCTTCACTCTGCCCTTAACGAGGTCACACCCACCTTTCTGGCTCTTGCTTAAGGTGCGTTAGCTAATTTCAAAGAGAGTTACTGTCTCCAAAATAAGGGGGGGGGTGGGGTGGGGGGTGGTGGGGAAATAAACTGTGTACCAAAACCCCAGAGTTACTGTCTCCAAAATAAGGGAGGTGGGGGGAACAAACCATCTTAACTTCTACTTCATAAGCTAAAGAGGAAAACTTGTGTACCAAAACCCCAGAGTTACTGTCTCCAAAATAAGGGAGGTGGGGGGAATAAACCATCTTAACTTCTACTTCATAACCTAAAGAGGAAAATTCGTCTAAGAAATGTAACTAAAGGTCTAAGAAAACTAACTAAAGGCCTAAGAAAAGTAACTAAGGTTGAAGAAACGTAATCAAAAGAAGAGCTCTAAGAGTCCACGTGTCACAGCAGCTGTTGGTGGATTATCTCCCACACCATCTTCTTCCGGAAGTATGGCATGTGAGTCTGAAAAGAGAAGAGAAAGAAAAGAGAAATTAAATAATGACGTCACGGTAGAAAGAGGCGGCAAACACGCATAAACGCCCAGCGGAGTCCTTAATAGGAAGTTCCCTTTAGGAACTGTCAACCGTTTGGGTACAAGACCCCACGCGGTTCCTAAGAGGGTGACACGACAACCCGACAAAACCAGATTGACTTGACCGCGCGACAGCTTACAAGCACGCTAATAAAAGACCCGTCTAAAACGAAATCAAGAAAAAGAAGCGGTGTCTTGACTGGTCAAAGGGTAGAAGCCATTTCTCCAAAAGATACCGAGCCCAGATATGCCAAACCCGCTGGCGGCAGTATCTTGCCCAAGAGGAATCTCACCGGCAGCAGCTCCCAAAGGCGGGGATGGAGAACCACAGCTCTGCCCTGCCCAGGCCACTTGGAAGTTCTGACCCCAGCAACTACGCACCGAAACGGGGTACGAAACCTCAGCCCCTGCCCCGGACACAATTAAGAGCTGCTGCGTAACCTCCCCGGCTCCTGTCCCTGGGCGAGAGGGGCTTGGAGGGGTTTATGACCTTCACTCACCTGGCTAAAGTTGAACGGTTTCTCTCTGGCGATGTACTCTGCGTATATGCACATAAAGACGCCGCAGTCGCTTCCATTCAGCTGCTGAGGGATCTCCTAAGGAATGCAAAGAAGATGGAGGATTTCCCTCTGTCTCAAAAGAAAAGCAACTTGGAAGCAGCGCACATTACCCACACCGACACTGCGCTCACCGCACACTCCTGACCCTACTTGCCTAATCCCTGATACCCACTCCCGCCCACAAGGAACAGACCCAGTTCACTGCTCACCATCCCTCCCCTCTGCCTCCCGGACTCGGACACTACGATCCAAATTTTTGGCAGGCCCAGAAGGCGCAGCAGCCCTCCCCCCTGCGAGGTGTCTCAAGGTTCGCACCGCCTCTTTCTTAAGTGACCTTTCTTAAATCCGGTCTTTAGGGACTGCTTTTTACTATCAACTCCTCGAGGAACATCAGCTCAACCCTTTCTTTGTCACGTGCCAGGATCTGGGCCCCAAAGAAGCACTTACAGTTCCCATTTCAAACCCAAGGGGTGCTCACGTACACGTGGCTCCATGCTGTGAAGAGTCCACTCTGAAACATCCAGCTCCAGCTGTCTTTTTTCCCAGCTTTCTTTTTGCAGGTATTGGCTGGTTAAAACAAAAGGAAAAAAAAAAATCCCTTTTCATCTCTGTAATTTAGGCCAACAACAAAATAAAGCGGCTGAAGGATCACAGGAAGACGGACGGCAGGATGGTAAAATGTCAGAGGATCCTCACTGCAGCTGATTTAAGGCTGATTTTGAGGAAAAATCCCAATCTGAAACTTACAAACACGGGGAGAGGCTGTGAGCTAATGGTCAAGAACTAACAAAGTCGGCACACGTGTGCCACGGGGCTATGGCGTATTTGGCTGTGCCTCTCACGGGAAGGTGGCAGAATCCAGGCACCCCAGACCCTGGGTGCAGGGGACGCTGTGACAGCAGATAAGCAGTCGATGCCAGACAAGTCGCAGCAAGCAACTCCAAGATTCCTGCTTGGTTATCTACAAGCCACGTGAAAACTGGCAGTCGCCTTACAGGGACTCAATCTAAAACCCCTCTCCTCATTCACACCAGAAAAGCAGTGACGGAGCGGTTACTTACAGCAAAGTCTGACAAATCTTGTCCCCTTTCTGCCCAAGCGAGTCCAAGTACGTGATGGTGTTCTTCCTCAGATCTATGACCTGTTATTAAAAGGTGACCGTTAGGCAAAGCACAACCTTGTGCCGCACACCCCCAACACCTACATGACTTCTCTTGCCAGTTTTTGCTCCCCGTCCAATTCTAAAGAAAAAGCCCGTGGGACTCACGGCTAGTGTCCAGTGTGCTCGCGAGTTCACAGGCACGAAGAGGATGTCCTGCTTGAAGACATCGACACTCTTGGTCCACCTTCTGACCGACTCGTAGCCCCCAGATGTTAGTTTCGGATAAAAGAAAGTACTAAACGCGTGGACTGCTGGATAGCCTTCCTTCTTCCCTCTTTCCATCACCAGACTCATGTAGAAATTAACGACCTGCACCATAAAGAGGAAACGTGAGGTGTAAAAATAAGACGCTGCCTTCCCCAACGAAAAATACAGCACCACCTCTGTTCTGGCCACCCTTAAGCACGCAGCGCAGAGAACTCCAGCCTCAGCTGTCAGCTTTTGTTCCCAGGATTTCACACGGGGCTACATCGGCAGTTTGATCAAAACACCTGCCCCCCACGCCAATAACCCGGACGAACTCCTGGAAGCTGCGTCATACAAGAAGTAACGGAACTTCCCGAAACGCTCGACCCTTCAACACCTCAAATAAGAAGTGTACAGAGATTTCTAGGCTCTGCAGCGGAGGTCGTCAAAGAACGTTGACGCGACTTCTGTACAGGGCGGAGGGGTATTTTTCAATAAAGGCTGAGTGAGACTAGCCCTGTGCTGCAGCTGGTTTTACCTCATCGTTTAGCCAGCAAAGGTTCCTGAGCGTGTGGATGTCTTCGCGAGTGACCTTTAGTTTGAAGGCACTGCTCATGATCTCATCTGGCTCACCTTTGCCAAATGCGGCACTGACCTCTCTCTCCATGGCCTGAAAGGAACAATTAAATGGGGAAGGACTTGTGAAACAGAGCATGGAGCACGCTGACCTGGGGGCAGCTTTCCACTGAAACACGGCCTGTAAATTCAGCTCAGGTGACAGAGCAACTGCCTCCGACGGTTTCTTGCCTCAGTGAGCGATAGCGCTTTTGCCTTGCTTGGTTGGTTTCAGCATCCTAACTTTGAACTTCACAGCCCAGGCTTGCTGCCGTTTCTTTTCACCAAGGACGTGGGGATAAAACCCGTCAACTTAGCAAACACGCTCAAGCAGCTGAAAATGGAACACAACTCTGGCAACCCCCTTTCCCAGGTGCTGCTGCGGCCCTCGCAATACCCAGGTTTAAGCCAACCCCAGCGGGCATCCTCCGTACCGAGGCAGCTAAGTCAGGAGCCTGAAAGAACGTGAAGGTGGGGGACTTCAAAGGGAACGGCAAAGGGGGAAACTGAGGCAGCCGTCCCGCTAACAGAAGGCCCACAAACCCTTAGGGCAGCACAACTGAAGGAGCGCGGGGAGCACACAAAATCCTTCAAAGCAGCTTTAGTGCTGACCCTCGCACTGTGAAGCCACAACCACAGCCACTCGCTAACAGGTTCAATGCAAGTTCTTCAGATTTCAAAGCGCCTTAAGAACCACCGAGAAGAAGAGGACTTCCTTGCAGCTCTGCCACAACCTTCTCTTTTGTCTCACAGACTGTCGCCTACGGTACCTCTGTGAGCGGAGGAAAGCGTTCCGCTGTTTTTCCCAATCTTGGCACTTTCTTTTCCTCCACATCGAGGCTGGCTGACTTTTTGGACGGAACAGGTGTAGGGTGTCCTCGGAATAAGGCATCTTCTAAGATTTCTGTGCCACGCTGCCTCTGTTAGACAAACGGACGTTAAGCTAGCAATCAAGCACAGATTTGTTGAAGTTTCTGACCACAAAGAGCTCTATTTTCCTTGGGAATAACACAAGCTTACCCCTGCGATGGTTTCTTTCACTGCTCCTTCCTCTTCCGCAGAGTTTTCTTCTGGTGTGCAGTACCTGCCAGGAGAGGGAGAGAGAGAAGTGAGCTCTATATCCGTCCTGTCCCATGGAATTCTCAAGAATTCACCCTCTGGACAAGAAAGGCTTTTGCAAGGCCTATTCTGACTAGCCCCGGTTGCACACATCAACATGTGACAATATCGCCTCAACTTCCAGCACCGGTCTTTCTTAGCAGCAAGACTGGGATAGAATGAAGAGCTGGGAGCTTTGGAAGTTTGTTTTTTTTTTTCCCATCTACTTGTACAAGACTCCTTTTCCTTCTCTTTATCAGTTGCATTATTTGGAAAACAGGGAAGCAACCAGCACTTCCTCTGTCGAGTGCTTTGTGATCTGCTGCTGATAAACACTGCACGCTGGGTGTTCTACTGCAAGGTATAACAGGAACATCTGCAACTAGACTTGCACCCAAACAGAGTGAGCTTCGGGAAACCAAGACCTGTTTCCATAAAGACCGCAAAGCCGTCGCAACTCACAGTCCTGCCAGCTCAGACAGCCAATACCAATGAGGCCGCTGGCCTCTCAAACCCAACTGCACGCTGCCTTTTTCCCCCTCCTAGGCAAACCCCAGGCATCCTTTGGGACTTACAAAGTCCCCAAAACTGCCTCAAGTCCCACCAGGCTTTACAAGCTCTCTAATCCTTCCGCTTAGGATGCGGGTTTCCAAGTGAAAGAAGTGAAATGTCAGCTCATTGATGGCTCGGCAGAACGACTCACAAACAAAAACGGATTCTGCACATCCAAGGACAACTTGGGACGGCCACCACTCGCACCCTTACTGGCTTTCTTCCCACAGCAAACACCACACCAGCACAACCCTCTTTGTCACGCAGCACGGCTCTCGCTTGTGTTGCAGATGCAACTGGCTTGCAAGCAATTCCGGAGCCGCAAGCTAGCTACTTCTCTTTCACAGCACTGAGACGATCAAAGACCGTTGGTCATCTTCGAGACTCTACCAGCGGCTGAAAGAGATACACGCGCAGAGCCAAAAGGAACAAGAAGCATCATTAGAAGAGACTCTACCTGATCGTATCACCTCTCTGCGACCGCTGCGGGCAGCAAACATCTATACATTCGACACCTGCACAGAAAAGCAGTAGTAAGAAAACAAGAAGTCGACTTTCAATCACCATCAGATGTACACAGCTCTCCATTTCTGAGTGATAAATAAAAAAAAAGGAAAAACTTTGAAGGATGACGGTATGGTCGGTATGGTCAGGAAGTTCGAATTCTGGCAAGCACTTTGAACTAGGAACGTCATCTGCGAGTGTGTAAGAAATGCCCTATTCGGATTTGACGTCTACCTACAAAGTGGAACGGATTGGAATCATGGGGATACTCACCGGTCCTGAGTGTTGCACGTGGATAGACGTCTCCTCCGTATTTTGGTTCTTCCCGGTGACTCACAGTCGCCACTGGTTCCTTGGAGGAGGCTTGAACACTTTGGGGCAGGAAACAAACAACAGAGGAGAATCACAATTTTTATACGGGGGGCATTTGTTATCAGTGCGTACCAATTCACGCTGGCTTTTGGGGTTTTTCTTTAAGAAGAACAAAATATTCTTTGCACATCCGACAAATATCTGCATTAACCTGAGGAGGCCACTTTACTCTGTGGGACAAGACAGCGTTCATTTCAACCAGCCCTGACCAATTCTGCTCAATCTATTTGTTAAAGGTTATGCTGACGCTGAGAATGGCAATGTCCACAACATCCATACTGCTGGGACATTTTACTTCAGACCTGCCCTGCTCTGACCTCAGGGACTATATGCTCAGTAGCGGTTGGAGTGCATTAGACACCTTCCCCAGGAACTTCTCTGGTTTAGCTTCCTCTGAAAGGAATCTCTTTCTCAGGCTCCAGATCTGCTCCAAAATATGAGCCAAACCACAATAAGCAACGACTGGCAGATGAGACGCCGACAGCAGAGTCTTGACCTGCTCTCAAATGCAGTGCGCTTAAACTCAGCGCACCCAAAATTACATGAGAAACTCTCTTCTGTATCATTTTCATGGTATGGATTTTCATCTGCAGTGGCGGATTCTGGCGCAGCGCACTCCTTAACTGGTGGCCTCAGTGGTAAGAAGCTGTCTGGAGCAGCTTTGATGCTCTGTTTGCCCTTCCGGCTTGTGCTCAAAACATCAACGGCAAAAGAAACGGTATCAAGAGAACATTCCAATGTGCACCTCCACCACCACCTGCTTTGTCAAGCACGTACACCGATGACGATGGAGACAGACACGAGATGTTTATGACTTTCAGATGAAGACCTGCTGTCTTCAACTGGCTAATGGGGAAGTAGAGAGAAGTAAAAGTGAAAATCACAACAACTGCCTTGAAGATACGCTGTTGATTGTGTCCTCAGCCTCCTCTCAAGTTCAACGCTTCCTCTTACCGCAGACCTTTAATCTCTAGCTAATCTCCTGTGTCAATTAAGTAGCTGGATTTAAAGAAAAAGTTTAATATTGGTACTTCGGGGGGGAAGCAGCTGACGACCTCCCTTACCATAGGCAGTAAACCTTTCGGGGAAGAAGTCAAAGAAAACGGAAGGATTTTTACCTCAGACGGGGAATTGTCTTGTCAGGACGAGAGAGTGGTTCCTTCGTCAAGCGAGCATGGGTCCCACACGGCATTTGACCTACGAGAGAAGAGCGTAAGGCATCGGTAAGTATAAAAGGAAACTGAAGAGGTTTATGAGTTTACAGTAACGAGCTTCACCAAAGATAAATTGTCATTTTCTCTCTCACATCATCATATGATTTGTGTTATGTCACTTTAGGACATTTTCAGGTTTTCACACCGGCAACTGCAGCAAGTTGCGCGCACAAGGTATTGCCAGCCGAAACCTGAAATACAAAAGGCTCCTCAGGATCTACTACCTAAAAGGACCATTGAAAACAATTTGCTTCTGGCAAGCTAACAGTGGACCTATCAGAACGGAAGGACTGCATCCAAGGCAGCTCTGGTACCGAGACGACCAGATCGACGCCCGGCTCCACTCCAGAAGCAATGCAAGGATGCGGGTAAGAAACAGAGGTCACGCTCAAGTATTCCCAGATGCTGCCTCGTCCCGTGCCTGCCATAATCCCTACAGAACCCTAGGGGTAGACTTGGACAGTACACAAGGTAGGGTGAAAATGAAACAAGTCGTACAACTTGATGTCAGCCTTACCAATTTGCAGCACGGCTACATCGAGTGACGAAAATCGTGGTCTTTTAGTGGAAGGCTCTAAAGAAGTGGACCCAGGCTTAAAAGAAAACAACAAAAAAGCACCAGCGTGAGTGTAACCTGAATGTGAATCCCAGCAAACACACTTCCTGAGGCTTAGTCAGCTCTACTATGACTTGGGGACCATGACTTGCTGGTTCAGATTGCAGAAGGCGGCAAATCTTGGCAGGACCTTTGACAGGTACGCTTTAAATTTTGAATACAGGCTCTCATATGTGCAGCAATTAAAAGAATACAGTCTTGTCACTGAGTTATCACTCAGTCGGCTTCTAAACATTCCAAAGGGTGATAGTTCGGCCCTTGAGAAATATATTTTGTACAAATAAGAGTTAACGACTCTCTCAGGAACGAAGAACTAGAGCCCGACAGTCTCTTAGCCCTCTAATCCCATGGGGCAATAAGAAAAACTGCACTACACCTTTGAACCAAACTAGGCAGTCAAGGTGGCTCATTTTTACAGAGCCAAAGTCCTACAGGAACGCTCTCCTGGACTGGTGGATAATGAGCAGAAAGCGGTTTATCCAGAGCAAGTATGCAGTTTTTCTTGTCAGGTAGTGTATATTGATTCCTTAACCACAAGCTTGAGAAAGAGAATAACAGTTTGCAAACACACTAAAACTATAAACTTGAACCATTCTCAAGTATCTGGAAGACAACAAACAGTTTGCTCCTCCCGCAGCTGCCAGTGCCGGAGCAGAGGACGCAGGCTTGAGTAAGGCAAACCCAGCCCACATTAGAGCTGCCTGCTAGAAATGCAAAAGAACCACCTACTGCTGTACAGGCTCAGAGCAGGCTCAACCTCAAGATGCAGTAGGGAGAGCCGCTTGCTCTCGCACCTTGCACAGACCCTAACATTTCAAAGCCCTCGCTAACCTCTTCCGCAGACTCTGTGCCGGCAGCATCTTCGCTGACGGAAGCCGCCGGGCGTTTGGTTGCCTTGGTCGGCAACTGCAGCACTGCAGAAACTTCAACTTTCTCTTTCTGCTCAGAGATGGAATAATCTAAAAAACAAAGACAGGCCGTATAAGAACAGGCTAGAAAACCAACAGAGGTACATTGCGAATACAGACAGGAGGGAGCACACAGCTTGGATTTAAGATACTCTTTCTGCTGACAGGCGCGGGCTCAGCGCCAGAGACCTGGGCTATCTCCTGCTGGCAGTAAAAGTATTGGGCCCTGCCACAGTCACCGCAGAGAACGTCCGTCATCTATAGGGCTAAGCCCTACCGGACACCCTCAAGCCATTGGCTATAGGCATAGAGAGCCACAAGGCAAGAAGCCAACAGCTTGAAAAGCCACCGTTTCAGGAACAATGCCAGAGCACAAAAGCCAGACTTTTCCAAGGGACACGAAACCTCAGAAAAATCGGGCATATTCAGTACTTGTGTAATGCGCGATACCTGATTTTTGCTTTTTCGGCGGAGTCTCGTCATCATCATCATCCACAACTATGCAAACGCTGAGGAAAGAACACACACAACAGTGTTTTGCAACCCTAGGGAAGCTCCCAGCAGGCTGACTTCCCTTCACAGGGCCCAAACTTCCCAAGTTACTTTTCCTATCCCAAAGGTCTCCCCCTCCAAGCGCCCCTGGGATCATCTCAGGCACATACACCTAACTGCAGCCCTCCTCAACACCCCCCAACCTCTCCCAGCCAACGACCGCTCGCAGAGAGCTAATGATCCCGCTGCAGCACATTAGGCCTCTTTGGCTCATTCCGTTAATGCTTCCCAACATTTTACCTTTCTTCCTATCGCCAACAAATTAAGTTTGTTTCGGAAATCCCTACACTGAGTTGCAAAGAAAAGTCTAAGGAGGACAGGACATAAAAGGTGGGAAAGCAACTCGGGCATACACCCACTTCAATCACTTTGTCCTTTGGGAATGGAGCACACAGGTTGGTCCGAGGTGGGTTTTTTCCTCTCTTTGCCCCCCCAAATGTCAGGACAGCCGGATCCTTTGAAGAACTCTTTGGTCTTTCTTACACAAAGGAATTTCTCTTGAACTGTTATGCCCCCGACCCCTGCTGATAGCATTGCTTCTGGCCGGGGAGATGGGGGGGGAGTGGGCGCCGGGGCGATGCCCGGGGGCGGCCCTGAGGCGGCGGGGCGGCTCGCTGCCCTGGGGGGCGGCCTCTTGCGCGGCGGCGGGGCCGGGGGCGGCGAGGAGGGCGCCGAGGGCCCCCCGCAGCCATTAGTGGAGGGGAGGCTGAGGGGGGAGAGAGGGGCGGGGCGGTGGGTGCGCGCGCGCAGGCGCGCCGCCGTCTGTGCTCTGCCTGAGGGAGCCGTTAGCGGCCGCCCGGCCCGCTTCTGCCCCTGCCCTGCGGTGGGGCCGGGCCGGCGCCGTCCCGCCCGGCCCGCCCGGCCCTGCTCTGTCTGGGGGAGGCGCTTGCCCTTCTCCGGAAGCCCCGAGCCGGGCCCCGGCTGGCAGCTGGGCGCCGGGAGGCCGGGGAGTGCCCGGAGGAGGGGAAGAGGCCTTCGGGGAGAGGCCCCCACGGAGGCCGGAGGGGCCCCCCAGAAGCCCTCCAGAGACGGAGGGGCCCCCCAGAAGCCTCCCAGAGAGCGGAGGCGCCCCTCGGAGAGCGGAGAAGCCTTTCGGCGTCCCGCAGGCCTGAGGCGAGCGACAGCGGCCGGCGGCGCGGGCTCTCGCGCGCCCCCTCCTGCCTCCTCTGCCCTCGGTGGGTGAGGGAATGCCAATCCCGGGCTTACCGAGCCCTTTCCTCCGCGCTCGCACGGCGCTTTGCGCCCCTCTGGCGGGGAGCTGCGCTCGCTGCACCCGGCTGCGCCATGGCTGCGGTGCGACTGGAAGGACGCGGACTGCGTTCGGCGTTCCACCATGGTGAGCGGCTGTGACGGAGCGGCGCCCGACCGCCGGCCGCAGGCAGCCCCGCTCGAGCCGCTGCTGCGGGGGCCGGCGAGCGTGTGGTGAGTGCTGAGCTGTGTGCTGGGGGGTTGGGCTGGCTCTTGGGGCGCTGCCTTGCTCCTAAGGGGGCTTTGAAATGCGGTGCTCGCCCCTCGTTAACGAGCTGTTTCCTGTGGGGTGGAAATGTGCGGCTGTTGCTGCAGCCCCGTCCTGGAGAGGCTTTTTTTCCAGGGCTGGGAGCGAGAGCGGCGTCCAGGCTGGGCAGGGGAGCCGGGTCTGCTCGTCCTCCAGCTGAGCAGTGGTGGTTTGCAGGTAGCATCCGGTTGCACTTGCTGGAATGCAGAGCAGGAGAGAGTTGTGTCGTGGTTTTCCCCTGCAGATGCGGGACACGGGCGGCAAGGTGGCAGCGTGGGGGGAGTGGGGGTAACTGGGAGCCCCCGTCTGCCTCCCAGCCCCATGGCGCTGGATGCAGCTCAGATGCACCCACGCTCTGTGAGGGGGGGTTTGAGGGCCTGAAGGGTTGTCCCCGTGTCCCTGCCGGGCTTATGGTGGTATCTTGCTGCTGTGCGTGGGTCTGGGGGTGGCCGGGAAGGGTCTGGCATGCTGGGGCCATCACTGACCCTCATTTTCTCTCCCACCATAGAGCTCCTCGGCGTAGCTCTCAGCCAGCTCTCGGCGGAGCTCCCCCAGCCAGCGCCTTCCCACATCAGCACCCTTTAGGTGCCTGTCCCCCCTCTCCAGGAGATCTTTGCTGGGGCACCTTGGGAGAGTGGGCAACCACTACCATGGGATGGTGGGATGGGGACAGCCACCTCCTTTGTCCCCTGTCCAGCTGGTGCCCTGACCCTCTCACTCTTCCATGCCCCCGCAGCTTCCGGAGCAAGAGGTTGTGAACGTGTTCATCGGGACGCAGGCGGTGGGGGCCATCATCGGGAAGAAGGGGCAGCACATCAAGCAGCTGGTGCGGTTTGCGGGTGCCTCCATCAAGGTGAGGAAGGCGCTGCGGGGCTGGTCCTGCGCTTCGTGCCTCAGTTTCCCCTCTGCACTGCCGAGGTCAGGGAATGGGAGTGTGCGGGGAGCAGTTTTGCTCCCCAACTTATCACAGAACGGTTGAGGTTGGAAGGGACCTTGAAGATCATGGAGTCCCACCCCCCTGCCCTGTTCAGGGACACCTCCCCCCAGCCCAGGTTGCTCCAAGCCCCGTCCAACCTGGCCTTGAACACCTCCAGGGCTAGGGCAGCCACAGCTTCTCTGGGCAAGCTGGGCCAGTGATTCACCACCGTCACAGTGAAAAATTTCTTCCTGTTATCTCCTCTAAATGTCCCCTCTTCCACTTTGAAGGCACTCCGCCTCGTCCTGTCACCCCATGCCCTTGTAAAAAGTCTCTCCCCAGCTCTCCTGTACCCGTTGGCATGGGCCCACCTCTCCCGCCTGTGTTTAGTAGAAGGCCAGGCCTGCAGCACCCTGGTTATGAGCCCGGCTCGGGTGGGAGGGGATGCTCCTGCATGGGGGGATTGCCCTGCGTTGTGGGGGGACATGCCACCGAGGGAAGGTCTTGCTGAAGCGGTGGCTGCACTCACGCTCCTTCTCCCCCATACTTCCCCAGATTGCACCGGCAGAAGGTCCCAAGGGCAGCGAGCGCATGGTCATCATCACAGGGCCGCCCGAGGCTCAGTTCAAGGTGCGCTGGGTGGGGGCTGTGGGTGTGGGGGACAGTAAGGGCCAAGTTGAGAGCGTCCCTGTGGTCAGCACTGTGCTGCCAGCCTGGCTTGGCCTCCCTCAGCGCCAGGGGAGCTCTTTGCTGGGTACCATGATTTTGATGCTGCTGGACGTGAGGACATTGTGAATGGACTCCTCGGTGCGGGCAAAGCCACCCGCATCCCACCTGGGTTCATCTTCCATAACCTTGTCTCCTGTCCACTCGAGCGGGATGGCGGCCCCCCCCCCAAAAAATTGAGCCTCTCTCAAGGAGCGATGGAGGAAGCACAAGTTAAAAAAACCCAGAAACCTGAAATTAATTAGGGCTTGTCCGGGGTGAAAAGTTGGGAGCGGCGAGATGCTCGGTGGGGGCTCAGGGGTGGGTGGTGGTGGGAGAAACAGTGCCCTGACCCCCAACTCTTGCTTTTCCCTTCTCCTCCCCAAGACTGCACAGTGCAAGATGAGGGAAATGGTCCAGCAGGTGAAGCAGCAGGAGCAGAAACACGCTCCGGGAGCCCCGGCCTCGCAGCACAGCAAGTGATGCTCCTGTCGTGCCGCCCAGCACCGCCTGATGAATGTAACCCCACTGCCGGACAACCCCCTCCAACCTCCTCCACCACCCCCAGCAGGTCAGGGGAGCAAACCAAAGACACGCCCAGACACACAGCCCCCCATTCCCGCGGCGCTGCGAGGATGCGCAGCTGAGGGGTACGGGGAGGGCTCTCTCCATCCCACAGCCTCCCCCTTCCTCCTCCCTCGCCTCCCGACGCTGTCCCTTTAGTTGGACTAACAGGGGCAGGTTTTGGTACCTCAACACCTCACGCTTGTGTTTCCCTTTTAGAGATTTTGTGTGCCTTGTAAAACTGAGAGTTGGAGCATTTTTTCATTAATTTTTTTAATAAAAAAGAATGAGTTGGAAAAAACCATGTCGAGCGAGTGCGAGGCGGGAGAAGGAAAGCAATCCCAGGGGTGCTGACGTGCGGAAAGAAACTCCCCAACTCGGGGCGAGTTACAAAGCAGCATGTTTATTGCAGCGCTGGGTGCAAGGGGGATGGCTCCCAACTCGCCCAGGGGCTGGTAAAGCAAGCGTTCCTTTCTGATGCAAAGGCGTACGTATTCATTAGTGTAGGCTGGGAATAGGCACCACTCTGGTCATGATCTGTGGGTTGTTGTGGAGGAAGGCTCCCAGTCTTCCTGCCGGTGTACTTTTCCCCTTTGGCTCAAGAGTGCTGCTGTGGCTGAGCTCTGAGCCGCCAGACCGGTTCTCAGCAGATGGTTACTTCGCGCAGACAATAAGGCCCTGAATAGCCCTTCCTGTGCTCTGGATGGCTCTGGGTGGCTCTGCTCCTCTGCTGCTTCTAAGGTCGGGCTGCCCCAGTGTCATCATTGAGGAGCCTTTTGTCTATCCAGTTCTCACTTGTGGGTGTTCCTGCCCATGTCAGTGCCAGAGCTCTTCCGTAGGCTCCTTCTGCTAGCGGAGAGCCAGGGGCCGTTCCTTCAGGAGAAAGCTTGAGAAATGTTTAAAAAGAGAAAAGGGAAAGGAGGAAAAATAAAGTGGGAAAATAAAAAAGAGAAAAAGAAAAAAAGGGGGGGAAAAAGGGGGAAAAAGCAAAAAAGGTCAAAAGAAAAAAGGGGTAAAAGAGAAAAAAGGGGGAAGCGAAAACATATTAAAAAAGAAAGGTAGAAAGGAAAAAAAACCAACCAAACCAAGCAAGGAAAGTGGGAACAGCTGCGGGGCAAGAGGAGGGACAGGAGCTGGGGGGGGAGGTGGCAGTGCCGGCGCCGACCCCGGGGGCTGCGACACCACGTTTTTGTCCTCTACTGCAAAGTGTTGTGTGAAAAACAACCAAGCAAAACCCACCCAACGACAACATCAAAAACCAAAGAGAAATCTCTGCAGCTCACAGGAGCCTGAGCTTGCTCTCGGTTGCTTTCTTTCCAGTGTCTTGGGGGTGTCACGGCCGAGCTGAGATTGGGGTGTGGTGGTGGTGGGAGTTTGTCCCATGGCTGTGATGGGGGGAGAAGGGGTGGGCGGGGAGTGGGGGATGTGGTGTGGGGTTTTCTTTGGGTGATGGTGTTTTTTTGCCAGGCGTCGCTTTACCCAGTGGCTCAGGGAGGTGTTGGCATCACAAAGCCTGCGCTAAAGCGGGGTGGGGGCCTCGCCGCAGTTGGTTAGCAGAGCCAAAGTGGTTATTAATGGTTCTTAAGGGCGCCCTAATTATGCCCGTGTAACTGGGAAGCTCAGATGCCACCTAAGCACCCCCCCCGGTGCTTCTCTAGCCAGGCGAGTGCTGGGCGTCCCCCCCTGCAGGAGAGGAGCGCACTTCCAGGGCCGGTGGAAGGGCATCACCCAAGAGGGAGAGGACCAAGATGGGGCTTGGGTGTCCTTGGGGTGGCCGTGTGGCGGGGTAGGGCTGCTGGGGGCTGCCACGATGAGGGACACCCCCACGCCTTTCTCCATGGCTTCCAGAGCTGTGCTCCCTCCCTCCCTCCCACCCATCCAGTGCCACCAGAGAGGTGGTGTCCCCCCTCCCGGGGCGGGCAGGGGCTGCTGCCACCCCACCTAACACCTCAACGCACCAAACCAGCTTTCAGCAGTCACAGCCACCCGGGCACTGCCAAGGGGGCAGCAGGGGCTCCCCAAAGGGGGCTTACAGAACACAGAGAGCGTCCGTACACCGCTGACCCCTCTCCAGGGGCGGATTTTCGGGATGCTGCTTGCTCATCTCACCACTGAACGACACCTCGATTGCCCCTGCAGCACTGTGTGACCATCGCTTCGCGGCTTCTGTGCTCCGATGCTCCTCCTGGCTCCAATCCTCTTCCTGGGGGATTGTGAGGGAGCGAAAATCCACATCGCTACATCCAACTTTTTTTCAGTTAAATAAAAAAAAAAGAATAAATCACCCTCTCTCATTACCAGGTAGAGGTTCGTTCCATTAAGGCTCTTTTTATGAAAATAAATATTTAAATTATATAAAGAAATAAATACTTCTCTTTTCACATTAGATAACTCCCTGGAGACAGCAAAAAACAACCCAACACCAGTGTGCACCAGTGTCCACCAGGGCTTTATACTTTTGTGGCTCTCATGTGCCAGGCCATCGAATCCACACAGTCCAATAAAGTCGGTTGTCCCTCTCCTCCTCCTGGCTGGAGGCAGGGCACCTCTACTGTTGACCGTAGTACCTACGATTATCAGATTGGTTCCTACCTGGTCCGTAGGATCGCCTACCGTAGGTTGGAGCAACCTTCTTCCTGTAAGAATCCTTTCTTCTGTCGGCTTCATTTTGCAACTCAAGCACCCGTGCCTGTAGGGCTGAGGTAGGTTCTCCATCCCTCTTCTTCATGTCTTCTGCATATTCACAGAGGCAAACCCACAGGATATCTCGCATCAGCTTTGATTTGTCTTGAGTCGGAGGGTGGTTTTTCTCTTGAGTAGGAGGGCGTTTCCTCTTAGCAGCTGCAACATGAGTCTGTACAGGGAAAGCATGGAGTTTTTCCTCCACCTTGGTTAGTTTATCAAACAGTTTATCGGTTTGCTCAACTAATCTCTGGGTCATTTGCTCTATTTTCTCAGTCAGTTTCTCAGTCATTTTCTCGGTGGTCACAGTCAGCTTTTCTATGGCTGCCACAGAGAAGGGACCAGAGAGACTGTCTTCATACTGTCGTACCTTCTTAACCCCTTCATTTACAGTTGGTGTGTCAGTATCGGATCCTCCCCAGACCATTGTTGACAATGTGTGGGAATATGTTGATGGTGCACTTTGTACAAACTTTTTGAGCAGAGATCGTTTGCATGGCATTTCATCAGGGTCTACTGTCGCTTGCCCATCACTATAAATCACCTCTCGCACAGGCAGTTCTCTCAGGTACTTCATACCTTTTCCCATGTTGGTCCATTTACTTGGACGGCATTCGATATCGTCCTTGAAGGGATACCTGCGCTTTATGGCTGACACCAGTCGCCTCCAGAGACTGAGAGTGCTTGTCTTTCTCCCAATTTCTTTATCAATCCCTCCATCCTTGGCCAGGTTTCCCAATCGCTTAGCTTCTCTGCCATCTCAGTCTAGGGTATCTGCCCCGCTATCCCAGCATCGGAGCAACCAGGAGACAAGTGTTTCGCCTTCATGACGACTAAAGTCCTTCCTGATACTTCTCAGATCTTTCACGGAGAAGGATTGAACAACTCCCTCTACATCTGAGTCCTCCTGTGGTGAGGCTGCCCCAGAAGGGGCCTCTCCAGCATCTGCTCTAGAAGGACTCTGGCCTCTGTCTGTTTTCAAAGGTCTCTTTCCCTTCTGTGGTCTTGAAGGACCCTCCCCTGGATCTTGTTCAGAACTCTCCCCCAAGCTATGTGACTTGAGGTGGTCTTTGTGGTAAGGGGCAGGGGAGAGTTGATCTCCTCTTCCTGCTCCTGGTTACCGGGGCGGCTTGTACCGATTTTGATGGAGTTGGAGTAGTTTTGGTACTGGTTGTAGTGGCTGCAGTAGGTTGTGCCGGGAGAGGCGGCGGCGTGGCTTGTGCCGCTGCAGGGGGGGGCGCGGCTTGTGCCGGGACGGGCGGCGGAGGGGCCGGTGTTGTTGCGGTGGGGGGGGCGGCTGCCGGTGGTGCGGGTGCCGGTGCCGGTGCAGGCGGCGGCGGAGGCGCCTGTGCCGTGGCGGTGGGGGGGGCGGCTGCCGGTGGCGCCGGTGCCGTGGAGGAGGCGGCTGCCGGTGGTGCCGTTGCTCCGGGGGGGGGCAGCTGCCGGTGGCGCCGGTGCCGTGGGGGAGGCGGCTGCCGGTGGTGCCGTTGCTCCGGGGGGGGCAGCTGCGGCCGGGCCGGGCGGGGCCGCGGTTCGCGCCGCTGCAGATCGCCGAGCGGCTGCGCGGGTCTGAGTGGCGGCAGCGCACGGTCCCCTCCAGCTCCCCCTGCACAGATGTTTCACAAGAAACCACCCCTGCACCACATTCAGGAGCATCAACAACAAAACCACGATCTTAACAAGGTACCAGTCCTTATCCTCAGAGCCCAGAAGGTTGCCATGCCCCAGCTCTGATGGGGTCACATCAGCATAATTATCAAAGGGCGAAGTAAACATTCCCCAGGTAGAAGAACCCTTTGATCCCTTTGGTCTCTTTTCTACTGAGCATGAGGCAGATGGGATGGAATACCCTGTTGGTCAGTTTTGGGTCACCTGTCCTGTCGCTCCTCCCCGCAGGTGGGACCCCACTATGCTTTTCCGCTTCCGACCCTCCAACGGGGCAAATAACAAAGCTGGTTGGCCGTGGGGGTTATAGCAATGAGTATAAGCAAGAGCCTCTCTGCATCCCATGCCTGGGCATCAGCTGTAACCATTGCTCTTATCGCTCTGAGAGAGTGAACGCTGACGGCACAATAGGCAGTTAATTTCAGTTGGTAGAAGAGGCCCAGCTAAGAAGCCAAGTTACTGAACAAAATTGGTTCTCTTTTACCTCAAACCAGGACACAGGGAGAGTTTCCTTCCATTAAGGCTCTTTTTATTAAAATAAATATTTATATTATATAAAGAAATAAATACTTCTCTTTTCACATTAGATAACTCCCTGGAGGCAGCAAAACAAGCCAACCCCAAACCAGCCCAAAGGACAGGGGCTTTGGTGAGAAATCAAGAGATGGTAAACGCTTTCTTTCTGTGGTCGTGACAAATCCAGTTTTAGGAATCAAGTAGACGGTAGATATTCCAGAAACAGAGGAAAACTCTCTTTGAGGAGACGGTAGTTCAGCACGTTGTCCTTGGGAAGGTAAGTTGGGCAAACACGACTGTAACCACCACCACGGATGTTTCCCATTTGTCTGTAACGTGGTCGCGTGCGCTGTGAGGCGCGAGCGTGCGGCTCAGCCATGGAAGTTGACGATGTTCCTTCTTCACTCTGCCCTTAACGAGGTCACACCCACCTTTCTGGCTCTTGCTTAAGGTGCGTTAGCTAATTTCAAAGAGAGTTACTGTCTCCAAAATAAGGGGGGTGGGGGGGGTGGTGGAGGTGGGGAAATAAACTGTCTTAACCACTACTTCATAATTTGAAGAGGAAAACTTGTGTACCAAAACCCCAGAGTTACTGTCTCCAAAATAAGGGAGGTGGGGGGAATAAACCATCTTAACTTCTCCTTCATAAGCTAAAGAGGAAAACTTGTGTACCAAAACCCCAGAGTTACTGTCTCCAAAATAAGGGAGGTGGGGGGAACAAACCATCTTAACTTCTCCTTCATAAGCTAAAGAGGAAAACTTGTGTACCAAAACCCCAGAGTTACTGTCTCCAAAATAAGGGAGGTGGGGGGAATAAACCATCTTAACTTCTACTTCATAACCTAAAGAGGAAAATTCGTCTAAGAAATGTAACTAAAGGTCTAAGAAAACTAACTAAAGGCCTAAGAAAAGTAACTAAGGTCGAAGAAACGTAATCAAAAGAAGAGCTCTAAGAGTCCACGTGTCACAGCAGCTGTTGGTGGATTATCTCCCACACCATCTTCTTCCGGAAGTATGGCATGTGAGTCTGAAAAGAGAAGAGAAAGAAAAGAGAAATTAAATAATGACGTCACGGTAGAAAGAGGTGGCAAACACGCATAAACGCCCAGCGGAGTCCTTAATAGGAAGTTCCCTTTAGGAACTGTCAACCGTTTGGGTACAACACCCCACGCGGTTCCTAAGAGGGTGACACGACAACCCAACAAAACCAGATTGACTTGACCACGCGACAGCTTACAAGCACGCTAATAAAAGACCCGTCTAAAACGAAATCAAGAAAAAGAAGCGGTGTCTTGACTGGTCAAAGGGTAGAAGCCATTTCTCCAAAAGATACCGAGCCCAGATATGCCAAACCCGCTGGCAGCAGTATCTTGCCCAAGAGGAATCTCACCGGCAGCAGCTCCCAAAGGCGGGGATGGAGAACCACAGCTCTGCCCTGCCCAGGCCACTTGGAAGTTCTGATCCCAGCAACTACGCACCGAAACGGGGTACGAAACCTCAGCCCCTGCCCCGGACACAATGAAGAGCTGCTGCCTAACCTCCCTGGCTCCTGTCCCTGGGCGAGAGGGGCTTGGAGGGGTTTATGACCTTCACTCACCTGGCTAAAGTTGAACGGTTTCTCTCTGGCGATGTAATCTGCGTATTTACACATAAAGACGCCGCAGTCGCTTCCATTCAGCTGCTGAGGGATCTCCTAAGGAATGCAAAGAAGATGGAGGATTTCCCTCTGTCTCAAAAGAAAAGCAACTTGGAAGCAGCGCACATTACCCACACCGACACTGCGCTCACCGCACACTCCTGACCCTACTTGCCTAATCCCCGATACCCACTCCCGCCCACGAGGAACAGACCCAGTTCACTGCTCACCATCCCTCCCCTCTGCCTCCCGGACTCGGACACTACGATCCAAATTTTTGGCAGGCCCAGAAGGCGCAGCAGCCCTCCCCCCTGCGAGGTGTCTCAAGGTTCGCACCGCCTCTTTCTTAAGTGACCTTTCTTAAATCCGGTCTTTAGGGACTGCTTTTTACTATCAACTCCTCGAGGAACATCAGCTCAACCCTTTCTTTGTCACGTGCCAGGATCTGGGCCCCAAAGAAGCACTTACAGTTCCCATTTCAGACCCAAGGGGTGCTCACGTACACGTGGCTCCATGCTGTGAAGAGTCCACTCTGAAACATCCAGCTCCAGCTGTCTTTTTTCCCAGCTTTCTTTTTGCAGGTATTGGCTGGTTAAAACAAAAGGAAAAAAAAAAATCCCTTTTCATCTCTGTAATTTAGGCCAACAACAAAATAAAGCGGCTGAAGGATCACAGGAAGACGGACGGCAGGACGGTAAAATGTCAGAGGATCCTCACTGCAGCTGATTTAAGGCTGATTTTGAGGAAAAATCCCAATCTGAAACTTACAAACACGGGGAGAGGCTGTGAGCTAATGGTCAAGAACTAACAAAGTCGGCACACGTGTGCCACGGGGCTATGGCGTATTTGGCTGTGCCTCTCACAGGAAGGTGGCAGAATCCAGGCACCCCAGACCCTGGGTGCAGGGGACGCTGTGACAGCAGATAAGCAGTCGATGCCAGACAAGTCGCAGCAAGCAACTCCAAGATTCCTGCTTGGTTATCTACAAGCCACGTGAAAACTGGCAGTCGCCTTACAGGGACTCAATCTAAAACCCCTCTCCTCATTCACACCAGAAAAGCAGTGACGGAGCGGTTACTTACAGCAAAGTCTGACAAATCTTGTCCCCTTTCTGCCCAAGCGAGTCCAAGTACGTGATCGTGTTCTTCCTCAGATCTATGACCTGTTATTAAAAGGTGACCGTTAGGCAAAGCACAACCTTGTGCCGCACACCCCCCAACACCTACATGACTTCTCTTGCCAGTTTTTGCTCCCCGTCCAATTCTAAAGGAAAAGCCCGTGGGACTCACGGCTAGTGTCCAGTGTGCTCGCGAGTTCACAGGCATGAAGAGGATGTCCTGCTTAAAGACATCGACACTCTTGGTCCACCTTCTGACCGACTCGTAGCCCCCAGATATTAGTTTTGGATAAAAGAAAGTACTAAACGCGTGGACTGCTGGATAGCCTTCCTTCTTCCCTCTTTCCATCACCAGACTCATGTAGAAATTAACGACCTGCACCATAAAGAGGAAACGTGAGGTGTCAAAATAAGACGCTGCCTTCCCCAACGAAAAATACAGCACCACCTCTGTTCTGGCCACCCTTAAGCACGCAGCGCAGAGAACTCCAGCCTCAGCTGGAGGCTTTTGTTCCCAGGATTTCACACGGGGCTACATCGGCAGTTTGATCAAAACACCTGCCACCCACGCCAATAACCCGGACGAACTCCTGGAAGCTGCGTCATACAAGAAGTAACGGAACTTCCCGAAACGCTCGACCCTTCAACACCTCAAATAAGAAGTGTACAGAGATTTCTAGGCTCTGCAGCGGAGGTCGTCAAAGAACGTTGACGCGACTTCTGTACAGGGCGGAGGGGTATTTTTCAATAAAGGCTGAGTGAGACTAGCCCTGTGCTGCAGCTGGTTTTACCTCATCGTTTAGCCAGCAAAGGTTCCTGAGCGTGTGGATGTCTTCGCGAGTGACCTTTAGTTTGAAGGCACTGCTCATGATCTCATCTGGCTCACCTTTGCCAAATGCGGCACTGACCTCTCTCTCCATGGCCTGAAAGGAACAATTAAATGGGGAAGGACTTGTGAAACAGCGCATGGAGCACGCTGACCTGGGGGCAGCTTTCCACTGAAACACGGCCTGTAAATTCAGCTCAGGTGACAGAGCAACTGCCTTCGACGGTTTCCTGCCTCAGTGAGCGATAGCGCTTTTGCCTTGCTTGGTTGGTTTCAGCATCCTAACTTTGAACTTCACAGCCCAGGCTTGCTGCCGTTTCTTTTCACCAAGGACGTGGGGATAAAACCCGTCAACTTAGCAAACACGCTCAAGCAGCTGAAAATGGAACACAACTCTGGCAACCCCCTTTCCCAGGTGCTGCTGCGGCCCTCGCAATACCCAGGTTTAAGCCAACCCCAGCGGGCATCCTCCGTACCGAGGCAGCTAAGTCAGGAGCCTGAAAGAACGTTCAAAGGGAACGGCAAAGGGGGAAACTGAGGCAGCCGTCCCGCTAACAGAAGGCCCACAAACCCTTAGGGCAGCACAACTGAAGGAGCGCGGGGAGCACACAAAATCCTTCAAAGCAGCTTTAGTGCTGACCCTCGCACTGTGAAGCCACAACCACAGCCACTCGCTAACAGGTTCAATGCAAGTTCTTCAGATTTCAAAGCGCCTTAAGAACCACTGAGAAGAAGAGGACTTCCTTGCAGCTCTGCCACAACCTTCTCTTTTGTCTCACAGACTGTCGCCTACGGTACCTCTGTGAGCGGAGGAAAGCGTTCCGCTGTTTTTCCCAATCTTGGCACTTTCTTTTCCTCCACATCGAGGCTGGCTGACTTTTTGGACGGAACAGGTGTAGGGTGTCCTCGGAATAAGGCATCTTCTAAGATTTCTGTGCCACGCTGCCTCTGTTAGACAAACGGACGTTAAGCTAGCAATCAAGCACAGATTTGTTGAAGTTTCTGACCACAAAGAGCTCTATTTTCCTTGGGAATAACACAAGCTTACCCCTGCGATGGTTTCTTTCACTGCTCCTTCCTCTTCCGCAGAGTTTTCTTCTGGTGTGCAGTACCTGCCAGGAGAGGGAGAGAGAGAAGTGAGCTCTATATCCGTCCTGTCCCATGGAATTCTCAAGAATTCACCCTCTGGACAAGAAAGGCTTTTGCAAGGCCTATTCTGACTAGCCCCGGTTGCACACATCAACATGTGACAATATCGCCTCAACTTCCAGCACCGGTCTTTCTTAGCAGCAAGACTGGGATAGAATGAAGAGCTGGGAGCTTTGGAAGTTTGTTTTTTTTTTCCCATCTACTTGTACAAGACTCCTTTTCCTTCTCTTTATCAGTTGCATTATTTGGAAAACAGGGAAGCAACCAGCACTTCCTCTGTCGAGTGCTTTGTGATCTGCTGCTGATAAACACTGCATGCTGGGTGTTCTACTGCAAGGTATAACAGGAACATCTGCAACTAGACTTGCACCCAAACAGAGTGAGCTTCGGGAAACCAAGACCTGTTTCCATAAAGACCGCAAAGCCGTCGCAACTCACAGTCCTGCCAGCTCAGACAGCCAATACCAATGAGGCCGCTGGCCTCTCAAACCCAACTGCACGCTGCCTTTTTCCCCCTCCTAGGCAAACCCCAGGCATCCTTTGGGACTTACAAAGTCCCCAAAACTGCCTCAAGTCCCACCAGGCTTTACAAGCTCTCTAATCCTTCTGCTTAGGATGCGGGTTTCCAAGTGAAAGAAGTGAAATGTCAGCTCATTGATGGCTCGGCAGAACGACTCACAAACAAAAACGGATTCTGCACATCCAAGGGCAACTTGGGACGGCCACCACTCGCACCCTTACTGGCTTTCTTCCCACAGCAAACACCACACCAGCACAACCCTCTTTGTCACGCAGCACGGCTCTCGCTTGTGTTGGAGATGCAACTGGCTTGCAAGCAATTCCGGAGCCGCAAGCTAGCTACTTCTCTTTCACAGCACTGAGACGATCAAAGACCGTTGGTCATCTTCGAGACTCTACCAGCGGCTGAAAGAGATACACGCGCAGAGCCAAAAGGAACAAGAAGCATCATTAGAAGAGACTCTACCTGATCGTATCACCTCTCTGCGACCGCTGCGGGCAGCAAACATCTATACATTCGACACCTGCACAGAAAAGCAGTAGTAAGAAAACAAGAAGTCGACTTTCAATCACCATCAGATGTACACAGCTCTCCATTTCTGAGTGATAAATAAAAAAAAAGGAAAAACTTTGAAGGATGACGGTATGGTCAGGAAGTTCGAATTCTGGCAAGCACTTTGAACTCGGAACGTCATCTGCGAGTGTGTAAGAAATGCCCTATTCGGATTTGACGTCTACCTACAAAGTGGAACGGATTGGAATCATGGGGATACTCACCGGTCCTGAGTGTTGCACGTGGATAGACGTCTCCTCCGTATTTTGGTTCTTCCCGGTGACTCACAGTCGCCACTGGTTCCTTGGAGGAGGCTTGAACACTTTGGGGCAGGAAACAAACAACAGAGGAGAATCACAATTTTTATACGGGGGGCATTTGTTATCAGTGCGTACCAATTCACGCTGGCTTTTGGGGTTTTTCTTTAAGAAGAACAAAATATTCTTTGCACATCCGACAAATATCTGCATTAACCTGAGGAGGCCACTTTACTCTGTGGGACAAGACAGCGTTCATTTCAACCAGCCCTGACCAATTCTGCTCAATCTATTTGTTAAAGGTTATGCTGACGCTAAGAATGGCAATGTCCACAACATCCATACTGCTGGGACATTTTACTTCAGACCTGCCCTGCTCTGACCTCAGGGACTATATGCTCAGTAGCGGTTGGAGTGCATTAGACACCTTCCCCAGGAACTTCTCTGGTTTAGCTTCCTCTGAAAGGAATCTCTTTCTCAGGCTCCAGATCTGCTCCAAAATATGAGCCAAACCACAATAAGCAACGACTGGCAGATGAGACGCCGACAGCAGAGTCTTGACCTGCTCTCAAATGCAGTGCGCTTAAACTCAGCGCACCCAAAATTACATGAGAAACTCTCTTCTGTATCATTTTCATGGTATGGATTTTCATCTGCAGTGGCGGATTCTGGCGCAGCGCACTCCTTAACTGGTGGCCTCAGTGGTAAGAAGCTGTCTGGAGCAGCTTTGATGCTCTGTTTGCCCTTCCGGCTTGTGCTCAAAACATCAACGGCAAAAGAAACGGTATCAAGAGAACATTCCGATGTGCACCTCCACCACCACCTGCTTTGTCAAGCACGTACACCGATGACGATGGAGACAGACACGAGATGTTTATGACTTTCAGATGAAGACCTGCTGTCTTCAACTGGCTAATGGGGAAGTAGAGAGAAGTAAAAGTGAAAATCACAACAACTGCCTTGAAGATACGCTGTTGATTGTGTCCTCAGCCTCCTCTCAAGTTCAACGCTTCCTCTTACCGCAGACCTTTAATCTCTAGCTAATCTCCTGTGTCAATTAAGTAGCTGGATTTAAAGAAAAAGTTTAATATTGGTTCTTCGGGGGGGAAGCAGCTGACGACCTCCCTTACCATAGGCAGTAAACCTTTCGGGGAAGAAGTCAAAGAAAACGGAAGGATTTTTACCTCAGACGGGGAATTGTCTTGTCAGGACGAGAGAGTGGTTCCTTCGTCAAGCGAGCATGGGTCCCACACGGCATTTGACCTACGAGAGAAGAGCGTAAGGCATGGGTAAGTATAAAAGGAAACTGAAGAGGTTTATGAGTTTACAGTAACGAGCTTCACCAAAGATAAATTGTCATTTTCTCTCTCACATCATCATATGATTTGTGTTATGTCACTTTAGGACATTTTCAGGTTTTCACACCAGCAACTGCAGCAAGTTGCGCGCACAAGGTATTGCCAGCCGAAACCTGAAATACAAAAGGCTCCTCAGGATCTACTACCTAAAAGGACCATTGAAAACAATTTGCTTCTGGCAAGCTAACAGTGGACCTATCAGAACGGAAGGACTGCATCCAAGGCAGCTCTGGTACCGAGACGACCAGATCGACGCCCGGCTCCACTCCAGAAGCAATGCGAGGATGCGGGTAAGAAACAGAGGTCACGCTCAAGTATTCCCAGATGCTGCCTCGTCCCGTGCCTGCCATAATCCCTACAGAACCCTAGGGGTAGACTTGGACAGTACACAAGGTAGGGTGAAAATGAAACAAGTCGTATAACTTGATGTCAGCCTTACCAATTTGCAGCACGGCTACCTCGAGTGACGAAAATCGTGGTCTTTTAGTGGAAGGCTCTAAAGAAGTGGACCCAGGCTTAAAAGAAAACAACAAAAAAGCACCAGCGTGAGTGTAACCTGAATGTGAATCCCAGCAAACACACTTCCTGAGGCGTAGTCAGCTCTACTATGACTTGGGGACCATGACTTGCTGGTTCAGATTGCAGAAGGCGGCAAATCTTGGCAGGACCTTTGACAGGTACGCTTTAAATTTTGAATACAGGCTCTCATATGTGCAGCAATTAAAAGAATACAGTCTTGTCACTGAGTTATCACTCAGTCGGCTTCTAAACATTCCAAAGGGTGATAGTTCGGCCCTTGAGAAATATATTGTGTACAAATAAGAGTTAACGACTCTCTCAGGAACGAAGAACTAGAGCCCGACAGTCTCTTAGCCCTCTAATCCCATGGGGCAATAAGAAAAACTGCACTACACCTTTGAACCAAACTAGGCAGTCAAGGTGGCTCATTTTTACAGAGCCAAAGTCCTACAGGAACGCTCTCCTGGACTGGTGGATAATGAGCAGAAAGTGGTTTATCCAGAGCAAGTATGCAGTTTTTCTTGTCAGGTAGTGTATATTGATTCCTTAACCACAAGCTTGAGAAAGAGAATAACAGTTTGCAAACACACTAAAACTATAAACTTGAACCATTCTCAAGTATCTGGAAGGCAACAAACAGTTTGCTCCTCCCGCAGCTGCCAGTGCCGGAGCAGAGGACGCAGGCTTGAGTAAGGCAAACCCAGCCCACATTAGAGCTGCCTGCTAGAAATGCAAAAGAACCACCTACTGCTGTACAGGCTCAGAGCAGGCTCAACCTCAAGATGCAGTAGGGAGAGCCGCTTGCTCTCGCACCTTGCACAGACCCTAACATTTCAAAGCCCTCGCTAACCTCTTCCGCAGACTCTGTGCCGGCAGCATCTTCGCTGACGGAAGCCGCCGGGCGTTTGGTTGCCTTGGTCGGCAACTGCAGCACTGCAGAAACGTCAACTTTCTCTTTCTGCTCAGAGATGGAATAATCTAAAAAACAAAGACAGGCCGTATAAGAACAGGATAGAAAACCAACAGAGGTACATTGCGAATACAGACAGGAGGGAGCACACAGCTTGGATTTAAGATACTCTTTCTGCTGACAGGCGCGGGCTCAGCGCCAGAGACCTGGGCTATCTCCTGCTGGCAGTAAAAGTATTGGGCCCTGCCACAGTCACCGCAGAGAACGTCCGTCATCTATAGGGCTAAGCCCTACCGGACACCCTCAAGCCATTGGCTATAGGCATAGAGAGCCACAAGGCAAGAAGCCAACAGCTTGAAAAGCCACCGTTTCAGGAACAATGCCAGAGCACAAAAGCCAGACTTTTCCAAGGGACACGAAACCTCAGAAAAATCGGGCATATTCAGTACTTGTGTAATGCGCGATACCTGATTTTTGCTTTTTCGGCGGAGTCTCGTCATCATCATCATCCACAACTATGCAAACGCTGAGGAAAGAACACACACAACAGTGTTTTGCAACCCTAGGGAAGCTCCCAGCAGGCTGACTTCCCTTCACAGGGCCCAAACTTCCCAAGTTACTTTTCCTATCCCAAAGGTCTCCCCCTCCAAGCGCCCCTGGGATCATCTCAGGCACATACACCTAACTGCAGCCCTCCTCAACGCCCCCCAACCTCTCCCAGCCAACGACCGCTCGCAGAGAGCTAATGATCCCGCTGCAGCACATTAGGCCTCTTTGGCTCATTCCGTTAATGCTTCCCAACATTTTACCTTTCTTCCTATCGCCAACAAATTAAGTTCGTTTCGGAAATCCCTACACTGAGTTGCAAAGAAAAGTCTAAGGAGGACAGGACATAAAAGGTGGGAAAGCAACTCGGGCATACACCCACTTCAATCACTTTGTCCTTTGGGAATGGAGCACACAGGTTGGTCCGAGGTGGGTTTTTTCCTCTCTTTGCCCCCCCAAATGTCAGGACAGCCGGATCCTTTGAAGAACTCTTTGGTCTTTCTTACACAAAGGAATTTCTCTTGAACTGTTATGCCCCCGACCCCTGCTGATAGCATTGCTTCTGGCCGGGGAGATGGGGGGGGAGTGGGCGGCCTCTTGCGCGGCGGCGGGTCCCGGGGCGGCGAGGAGGGCGACGAGGGGCCCCCACAGCCATCGGTACAGGGGAGGCTGAGGGGGGAGAGAGGGGCGGGGCGGTGGGTGCGCGCGCGCAGGCGCGCCGCCGTCTGTGCTCTGCCTGAGGGAGCCGTTAAGGGCCGCCCGGCCCGCTTCTGCCCCTGCCCTGCGGTGGGGCCGGGCCGGCGCCGTCCCGCCCGGCCCTGCTCTGTCTGGGGGAGGCGCTTGCCCTTCTCCGGAAGCCCCGAGCCGGGCCCCGGCTGGCAGCTGGGCGCCGGGAGGCCGGGGAGTGCCCGGAGGAGGGGAAGAGGCCTTCGGGGAGAGGCCCCCACGGAGGCCGGAGGGGCCCCCCAGAAGCCCTCCAGAGACGGAGGGGCCCCCCAGAAGCCTCCCAGAGAGCGGAGGGGCCCCTCGGAGAGCGGAGAAGCCTTTCGGCGTCCCGCAGGCCTGAGGCGAGCGACAGCGGCCGGCGGCGCGGGCTCTCGCGCGCCCCCTCCTGCCTCCTCTGCCCTCGGTGGGTGAGGGAATGCCAATCCCGGGCTTACCGAGCCCTTTCCTGCGCGCTCGCACGGCGCTTTGCGCCCCTCTGGCGGGGAGCTGCGCTCGCTGCACCCGGCTGCGCCATGGCTGCGGTGCGACTGGAAGGACGCGGACTGCGTTCGGCGTTCCACCATGGTGAGCGGCTGTGACGGAGCGGCGCCCGACCGCCGGCCGCAGGCAGCCCCGCTCGAGCCGCTGCTGCGGGGGCCGGCGAGCGTGTGGTGAGTGCTGAGCTGTGTGCTGGGGGGTTGGGCTGGCTCTTGGGGCGCTGCCTTGCTCCTAAGGGGGCTTTGAAATGCGGTGCTCGCCCCTCGTTAACGAGCTGTTTCCTGTGGGGTGGAAATGTGCGGCTGTTGCTGCAGCCCCGTCCTGGAGAGGCTTTTTTTCCAGGGCTGGGAGCGAGAGCGGCGTCCAGGCTGGGCAGGGGAGCCGGGTCTGCTCGTCCTCCAGCTGAGCAGTGGTGGTTTGCAGGTAGCATCCGGTTGCACTTGCTGGAATGCAGAGCAGGAGAGAGTTGTGTCGTGGTTTACCCCTGCAGATGCGGGACACGGGCGGCAAGGTGGCAGCGTGGGGGGAGTGGGGGTAACTGGGAGCCCCCGTCTGCCTCCCAGCCCCATGGCGCTGGATGCAGCTCAGATGCACCCACGCTCTGTGAGGGGGGGTTTGAGGGCCTGAAGGGTTGTCCCCGTGTCCCTGCCGGGCTTATGGTGGTATCTTGCTGCTGTGCGTGGGTCTGGGGGTGGCCGGGAAGGGTCTGGCATGCTGGGGCCATCACTGACCCTCATTTTCTCTCCCACCATAGAGCTCCTCGGCGTAGCTCTCAGCCAGCTCTCGGCGGAGCTCCCCCAGCCAGCGCCTTCCCACATCAGCACCCTTTAGGTGCCTGTCCCCCCTCTCCAGGAGATCTTTGCTGGGGCACCTTGGGAGAGTGGGCAACCACTACCATGGGATGGTGGGATGGGGACAGCCACCTCCTTTGTCCCCTGTCCAGCTGGTGCGCTGACCCTCTCGCTCTTCCATGCCCCCGCAGCTTCCGGAGCAAGAGGTTGTGAACGTGTTCATCGGGACGCAGGCGGTGGGGGCCATCATCGGGAAGAAGGGGCAGCACATCAAGCAGCTGGTGCGGTTTGCGGGTGCCTCCATCAAGGTGAGGAAGGCGCTGCGGGGCTGGTCCTGCGCTTCGTGCCTCAGTTTCCCCTCTGCACTGCCGAGGTCAGGGAATGGGAGTGTGCGGGGAGCAGTTTTGCTCCCCAGCTTATCACAGAACGGTTGAGGTTGGAAGGGACCTTGAAGATCATGGAGTCCCACCCCCCTGCCCTGTTCAGGGACACCTCCCCCCAGCCCAAGTTGCTCCAAGCCCCGTCCAACCTGGCCTTGAACACCTCCAGGGCTAGGGCAGCCACAGCTTCTCTGGGCAAGCTGGGCCAGTGATTCACCACCGTCACAGTGAAAAATTTCTTCCTGTTATCTCCTCTAAATGTCCCCTCTTCCACTTTGAAGGCACTCCGCCTCGTCCTGTCACCCCATGCCCTTGTAAAAAGTCTCTCCCCAGCTCTCCTGTACCCGTTGGCATGGGCCCACCTCTCCCGCCTGTGTTTAGTAGAAGGCCAGGCCTGCAGCACCCTGGTTATGAGCCCGGCTCGGGTGGGAGGGGATGCTCCTGCATGGGGGGATTGCCCTGCGTTGTGGGGGGACATGCCACCGAGGGAAGGTCTTGCTGAAGCGGTGGCTGCACTCACGCTCCTTCTCCCCCATACTTGCCCAGATTGCACCGGCAGAAGGTCCCAAGGGCAGCGAGCGCATGGTCATCATCACAGGGCCGCCCGAGGCTCAGTTCAAGGTGCGCTGGGTGGGGGCTGTGGGTGTGGGGGACAGTAAGGGCCAAGTTGAGAGCGTCCCTGTGGTCAGCACTGTGCTGCCAGCCTGGCTTGGCCTCCCTCAGCGCCAGGGGAGCTCTTTGCTGGGTACCATGATTTTGATGCTGCTGGACGTGAGGACATTGTGAATGGACTCCTCGGTGCGGGCAAAGCCACCCGCATCCCACCTGGGTTCATCTTCCATAACCTTGTCTCCTGTCCACTCGAGCGGGATGGCGGCCCCCCCCCCCAAAAAATTGAGCCTCTCTCAAGGAGCGATGGAGGAAGCACAAGTTAAAAAAACCCAGAAACCTGAAATTAATTAGGGCTTGTCCGGGGTGAAAAGTTGGGAGCGGCGAGATGCTCGGTGGGGGCTCAGGGGTGGGTGGTGGTGGGAGAAACAGTGCCCTGACCCCCAACTCTTGCTTTTCCCTTCTCCTCCCCAAGATTGCACAGCGCAAGATGAGGGAAATGGTCCAGCAGGTGAAGCAGCAGGAGCAGAAACACGCTCCGGGAGCCCCGGCCTCGCAGCACAGCAAGTGATGCTCCTGTCGTGCCGCCCAGCACCGCCTGATGAATGTAACCCCACTGCCGGACAACCCCCTCCAACCTCCTCCACCACCCCCAGCAGGTCAGGGGAGCAAACCAAAGACCCGCCCAGACACACAGCCCCCCATTCCCGCGGCGCTGCGAGGATGCGCAGCTGAGGGGTACGGGGAGGGCTCTCTCCATCCCACAGCCTCCCCCTTCCTCCTCCGTCGCCTCCCGACGCTGTCCCTTTAGTTGGACTAACAGGGGCAGGTTTTGGTACCTCAGCACCTCACGCTTGTGTTTCCCTTTTAGAGATTTTGTGTGCCTTGTAAAACTGAGAGTTGGAGCATTTTTTTATTAATTTTTTTAATAAAAAAGAATGAGTTGGAAAAAACCATGTCGAGCGAGTGCGAGGCGGGAGAAGGAAAGCAATCCCAGGGGTGCTGACGTGGGGAAAGAAACTCCCCAACTCGGGGCGAGTTACAAAGCAGCATGTTTATTGCAGCGCTGGGTGCAAGGGGGATGGCTCCCAACTCGCCCAGGGGCTGGTAAAGCAAGCGTTCCTTTCTGATGCAAAGGCATACGTATTCATTAGTGTAGGCTGGGAATAGGCACCACTCTGGTCATGATCTGTGGGTTGTTGTGGAGGAAGGCTCCCAGTCTTCCTGCCGGTGTACTTTTCCCCTTTGGCTCAAGAGTACTGCTGTGGCTGAGCTCTGAGCCGCCAGACCGGTTCTCAGCAGATGGTTACTTCGCGCAGACAATAAGGCCCTGAATAGCCCTTCCTGTGCTCTGGATGGCTCTGGGTGGCTCTGCTCCTCTGCTGCTTCTAAGGTCGGGCTGCCCCAGTGTCATCATTGAGGAGCCTTTTGTCTATCCAGTTCTCACTTGTGGGTGTTCCTGCCCATGTCAGTGCCAGAGCTCTTCCGTAGGCTCCTTCTGCTAGCGGAGAGCCAGGGGCCGTTCCTTCAGGAGAAAGCTTGAGAAATGTTTAAAAAGAGAAAAGGGGGGGAAAAAAAAAAAGGGAAAGGAGGAAAAAAAAAGTGGGAAAAGAAAAAAGAGAAAAAGAAAAAAAGGGGGAAAAAGCAAAAAAGGTCAAAAGAAAAAAGGGGTAAAAGAGAAAAAAGGGGGAAGCGAAAACATATTAAAAAAGAAAGGTAGAAAGGAAAAAAAAACAACCAAACCAAGCAAGGAAAGTGGGAACAGCTGCGGGGCAAGAGGAGGGACAGGAGCTGGGGGGGGGAGGTGGCAGTGCCGGCGCTGACCCCGGGGGCTGCGACACCACGTTTTTGTCCTCTACTGCCAAGTGTTGTGTGAAAAACAACCAAGCAAAACCCACCCAACGACAACATCAAAAACCAAAGAGAAATCTCTGCAGCTCACAGGAGCCTGAGCTTGCTCTCGGTTGCTTTCTTTCCAGTGTCTTGGGGGCGTCACAGCCGAGCTGAGATTGGGGTGTGGTGGTGGTGGGAGTTTGTCCCATGGCTGTGATGGGGGGAGAAGGGGTGGGCGGGGAGTGAGGGATGTGGTGTGGGGTTTTCTTTGGGTGATGGTGTTTTTTTGCCAGGCGTCGCTTTACCCAGTGGCTCAGGGAGGTGTTGGCATCACAAAGCCTGCGCTAAAGCGGGGTGGGGGCCTCGCCGCAGTTGGTTAGCAGAGCCAAAGTGGTTATTAATGGTTCTTAAGGGCGCCCTAATTATGCCCGTGTAACTGGGAAGCTCAGATGCCCCCTAAGCACCCCCCCGGTTCTTCTCTAGCCAGGCGAGTGCTGGGCGTCCCCCCCTGCAGGAGAGGAGCGCACCTCCAGGGTGGGTAGAAGGGCATCACCCAAGAGGGAGAGGACCAAGATGGGGCTTGGGTGTCCTTGGGGTGGCCGGGTGGCGGGGTAGGGCTGCTGGGGGCTGCCACGATGAGGGACACCCCCATGCCTTTCTCCATGGCTCCCAGAGCTGTGCTCCCTCCCTCCCTCCCACCCATCCAGTGCCACCGGAGAGGTGGTGTCCCCCCTCCCGGGGTGGGCAGGGGCTGCTGCCACCCCACCTAACACCTCAACACACCAAACCAGCTTTCAGCAGTCACAGCCACCCGGGCGCTGCCAAGGGGGCAGCAGGGGCTCCCCACAGGGGGTTTACAGAACACAGAGAGCGTCCGTACACCGCTGACCCCTCTCCAGGGGCGGATTTTCGGGATGCTGCTTGCTCATCTCATCACTGAACGACACCCCGATTGCCCCTGCAGCACTGTGTGACCATCGCTTCGCCGCTTCTGTGCTCCGATGCTCCTCCTGGCTCCAATCCTCTTCCTGGGGGATTGTGAGGGAGCGAAAATCCACATCGCTACATCCAACTTTTTTTCAGTTAAATAAAAAAAAAAGAATAAATCACCCTCTCTCATTACCAGGTAGAGGTTCGTTCCATTAAGGCTCTTTTTATGAAAATAAATATTTAAATTATATAAAGAAATAAATGCTTCTCTTTTCACATTAGATAACTCCCTGGAGACAGCAAAAAACAACCCAACACCACTGTGCACCAGTGTCCACCAGGGCTTTATACTTTTGTGGCTCTCATGTGCCAGGCCATCGAATCCACACAGTCCAATACAGTCGGTTGTCCCTCTCCTCCTCCTGGCTGGAGGCAGGGCACCTCTACTGTTGACCGTAGTACCTACGATTATCAGATTGGTTCCTACCTGGTCCGTAGGATCGCCTACCGTAGGTTGGAGCAACCTTCTTCCTGTAAGAATCCTTTCTTCTATCGGCTTCATTTTGCAACTCAAGCACCCGTGCCTGTAGGGCTGAGGTAGGTTCTCCATCCCACTTCTTCATGTCTTCTGCATATTCACAGAGGCAAACCCACAGGATATCTCGCATCAGCTTTGATTTGTCTTGAGTCGGAGGGTGGTTTTTCTCTTGAGTAGGAGGGCGTTTCCTCTTAGCAGCTGCAACATGAGTCTGTACAGGGAAAGCATGGAGTTTTTCCTCCACCTTGGTTAGTTTATCAAACAGTTTATCGGTTTGCTCAACTAATCTCTGGGTCATTTGCTCTATTTTCTCAGTCAGTTTCTCAGTCATTTTCTCGGTGGTCACAGTCAGCTTTTCTATGGCTGCCACAGAGAAGGGACCAGAGAGACTGTCTTCATACTGTCGTACCTTCTTAACCCCTTCATTTACAGTTGGTGTGTCAGTATCGGATCCTCCCCAGACCATTGTTGACAATGTGTGGGAATATGTTGATGGTGCACTTTGTACAAACTTTTTGAGCAGAGATCGTTTGCATGGCATTTCATCAGGGTCTACTGTCGCTTGCCCATCACTATAAATCACCTCTCGCACAGGCAGTTCTCTCAGGTACTTCATACCTTTTCCCATGTTGGTCCATTTACTTGGACGGCATTCGATATCGTCCTTGAAGGGATACCTGCGCTTTATGGCTGACACCAGTCGCCTCCAGAGACTGAGAGTGCTTGTCTTTCTCCCAATTTCTTTATCAATCCCTCCATCCTTGGCCAGGTTTCCCAATTGCCTAGCTTCTCTGCCATCTCAGTCTAGGGTATCTGCCCCGCTATCCCAGCATCGGAGCAACCAGGAGACAAGTGTTTCGCCTTCATGACGACTAAAGTCCTTCCTGATACTTCTCAGATCTTTCACGGAGAAGGATTGAACAACTCCCTCTACATCTGAGTCCTCCTGTGGTGAGGCTGCCCCAGAAGGGGCCTCTCCAGCATCTGCTCTAGAAGGACTCTCGCCTCTGTCTGTTTTCAAAGGTCTCTTTCCCTTCTGTGGTCTTGAAGGACCCTCCCCTGGATCTTGTTCAGAACTCTCCCCCAAGCTATGTGACTTGAGGTGGTCTTTGTGGTAAGGGGCAGGGGAAGGAGTTGACCTCCTCTTCTTGCTCCTGGTTACCGGGGCGGCTTGTACCGATTTTGATGGAGTTGGAGTAGTTTTGGTACTGGTTGTAGTGGCTGCAGTAGGTTGTGCCGGGAGAGGCGGCGGCGTGGCTTGTGCCGCTGCAGGGGGGGGCGCGGCTTGTGCCGGGACGGGCGGCGGAGGGGCCGGTGTTGTTGCGGTGGGGGGGGCGGCTGCCGGTGGTGCCGGTGCCGGTGCCGGTGCAGGCGGCGGCGGAGGCGCCTGTGCCGTGGCGGTGGGGGGGGCGGCTGCCGGTGGCGCCGGTGCCGTGGAGGAGGCGGCTGCCGGTGGTGCCGTTGCTCCGGGGGGGGCAGCTGCGGCCGGGCCGGGCGGGGCCGCGGTTCGCACCGCTGCAGATCGCCGAGCGGCTGCGCGGGTCTGAGTGGCGGCAGCGCACGGTCCCCTCCAGCTCCCCCTGCACAGATGTTTCACAAGAAACCACCCCTGCACCACATTCAGGAGCATCAACAACAAAATCACGATCTTAACAAGGTACCAGTCCTTATCCTCAGAGCCCAGAAGGTTGCCATGCCCCAGCTCTGATGGGGTCACATCAGCATAATTATCAAAGGGCGAAGTAAACATTCCCCAGGTAGAAGAACCCTTTGATCCCTTTGGTCCCTTTTCTACTGAGCATGAGGCAGATGGGATGGAATACCCTGTTGGTCAGTTTTGGGTCACCTGTCCTGTCGCTCCTCCCCGCAGGTGGGACCCCACTATGCTTTTCCGCTTCCGACCCTCCAACGGGGCAAATAACAAAGCTGGTTGGCCGTGGGGGTTATATCAATAAGTGTAAGCAAGAGCCTCTCTGCATCCCATGCCTGGGCATCAGCTGTAAACATTGCTCTTATCGCTCTGAGAGAGTGAACGCTGACGGCACAATAGGCAGTTAATTTCAGTTGGTAGAAGAGGCCCAGCTAAGAAGCCAAGTTACTGAACAAAATTGGTTCTCTTTTACCTCAAACCAGGACACAGGGAGAGTTTCCTTCCATTAAGGCTCTTTTTATTAAAATAAATATTTATATTATATAAAGAAATAAATACTTCTCTTTTCACATTAGATCACTCCCTGGAGGCAGCAAAAAAAGCCAACCCCAAACCAGCCCAAAGGACAGGGGCTTTGGTGAGAAATCAAGAGATGGTAAACGCTTTCTTTCCGTGGTCGTGACAAATCCAGTTTTAGGAATCAAGGAGATGGTAGATATTCCAGAAACAGAGGAAAACTCTCTTTGAGACGGTAGTTCAGCACGTTGTCCTTGGGAAGGTAAGGTGGGCAAACACAACTGTAACCACCACCACAGATGTTTCCCATTTGTCTGTAACGTGGTCGCGTGCGCTGCGAGGCGCGAGCATGCGGCTCAGCCATGGAAGTTGACGATGTTCCTTCTTCACTCTGCCCTTAACGAGGTCACACCCACCTTTCTGGCTTTTGCTTAAGGTGCGTTAGCTAATTTCAAAGAGAGTTACTGTCTCCAAAATAAGGGGGGGTGGGGGGTGGTGGTGGGGAAATAAACTGTCTTAACCACTACTTCATAACTTGAAGAGGAAAACTTGTGTACCAAAACCCCAGAGTTACTGTCTCCAAAATAAGGGAGGTGGGGGGAATAAACCATCTTAACTTCTCCTTCATAAGCTAAAGAGGAAAACTTGTGTACCAAAACCCCAGAGTTACTGTCTCCAAAATAAGGGAGGTGGGGGGAACAAACCATCTTAACTTCTACTTCATAAGCTAAAGAGGAAAACTTGTGTACCAAAACCCCAGAGTTACTGTCTCCAAAATAAGGGAGGTGGGGGGAATAAACCATCTTAACTTCTACTTCATAACCTAAAGAGGAAAATTCGTCTAAGAAATGTAACTAAAGGTCTAAGAAAACTAACTAAAGGCCTAAGAAAAGTAACTAAGGTCGAAGAAACGTAATCAAAATAAGAACTCTAAGAGTCCACGTGTCACAGCAGCTGTTGGTGGATTATCTCCCACACCATCTTCTTCCGGAAGTATGGCATGTGAGTCTGAAAAGAGAAGAGAAAGAAAAGAGAAATTAAATAATGACGTCACGGTAGAAAGAGGCGGCAAACACGCATAAACGCCCAGCGGAGTCCTTAATAGGAAGTTCCCTTTAGGAACTGTCAACCGTTTGGGTACAACACCCCACGCGGTTCCTAAGAGGGTGACACGACAACCCGACAAAACCAGATTGACTTGACCGCGCGACAGCTTACAAGCACGCTAATAAAAGACCCGTCTAAAACGAAATCAAGAAAAAGAAGCGGTGTCTTGACTGGTCAAAGGGTAGAAGCCATTTCTCCAAAAGATACCGAGCCCAGATATGCCAAACCCGCTGGCGGCAGTATCTTGCCCAAGAGGAATCTCACCGGCAGCAGCTCCCAAAGGCGGGGATGGAGAACCACAGCTCTGCCCTGCCCAGGCCACTTGGAAGTTCTGATCCCAGCAACTACGCACCGAAACGGGGTACGAAACCTCAGCCCCTGCCCCGGACACAATGAAGAGCTGCTGCCTAACCTCCCTGGCTCCTGTCCCTGGGCGAGAGGGGCTTGGAGGGGTTTATGACCTTCACTCACCTGGCTAAAGTTGAATGGTTTCTCTCTGGCGATGTAATCTGCGTATTTACACATAAAGACGCCGCAGTCGCTTCCATTCAGCTGCTGAGGGATCTCCTAAGGAATGCAAAGAAGATGGAGGATTTCCCTCTGTCTCAAAAGAAAAGCAACTTGGAAGCAGCGCACATTACCCACACCGACACTGCGCTCACCGCACACTCCTGACCCTACTTGCCTAATCCCCAATACCCACTCCCGCCCACGAGGAACAGACCCAGTTCACTGCTCACCATCCCTCCCCTCTGCCTCCCGGACTCGGACACTACGATCCAAATTTTTGGCAGGCCCAGAAGGCGCAGCAGCCCTCCCCCCTGCGAGGTGTCTCAAGGTTCGCACCGCCTCTTTCTTAAGTGACCTTTCTTAAATCCGGTCTTTAGGGACTGCTTTTTACTATCAACTCCTCGAGAAACATCAGCTCAACCCTTTCTTTGCCACGGGCCAGGATCTGGGCCCCAAAGAAGCACTTACAGTTCCCATTTCAAACCCAAGGGGTGCTCACGTACACGTGGCTCCATGCTGTGAAGAGTCCACTCTGAAACATCCAGCTCCAGCTGTCTTTTTTCCCAGCTTTCTTTTTGCAGGTATTGGCTGGTTAAAACAAAAGGAAAAAAAAAAATCCCTTTTCATCTCTGTAATTTAGGCCAACAACAAAATAAAGCGGCTGAAGGATCACAGGAAGACGGACGGCAGGACGGGAAAATGTCAGAGGATCCTCACCGCAGCTGATTTAAGGCTGATTTTGAGGAAAAATCCCAATCTGAAACTTACAAACACGGGGAGAGGCTGTGAGCTAATGGTCAAGAACGAGGCCAACGACTCCATTGCTTCGGAGAGGTCAAAAAGCCCCAAATCACATGTTATCAGAGCACAAAGAGACAAACCAAGCAAGGAACTGTAATGCCGTAATTCCACCGGGTGCCTTGATCCCACATCCTGGGCTCCGACTAACAAAGTCGGCACACGTGTGCCACGGGGCTATGGCGTATTTGGCTGTGCCTCTCACGGGAAGGTGGCAGAATCCAGGCACCCCAGACCCTGGGTGCAGGGGACACTGTGACAGCAGATAAGCAGCCGATGCCAGACAACTCGCAGCAAGCAACTCCAAGATTCCTGCTTGGTTATCTACAAGCCACGTGAAAACTGGCAGTCGCCTTACAGGGACTAAATCTAAAACCCCTCTCCTCATTCACACCAGAAAAGCAGTGACGGAGCGGTTACTTACAGCAAAGTCTGACAAATCTTGTCCCCTTTCTGCCCAAGCGAGTCCAAGTACGTGATCGTGTTCTTCCTCAGATCTATGACCTGTTATTAAAAGGTGACCGTTAGGCAAAGCACAACCTTGTGCCGCACACCCCCCAACACCTACATGACTTCTCTTGCCAGTTTTTGCTCCCCGTCCAATTCTAAAGAAAAAGCCCGTGGGACTCACGGCTAGTGTCCAGTGTGCTTGCAAGTTCACAGGCACAAAGATGATGTCCTGCTTGAAGACATCCACACTTCTGGTCCATCTTCTTACTGCTTCGTAGCCCCCAGATGTTAGTTTGGCATAAAAGAAAGTACTGAACGCGTGGACCGCTGGATAGCCTTCCTTCTTGCCTCTTTCCATCAGCAGACCCATGTAGAAATTAACCACCTGTACCATAAAGAGGAAACGTGAGGTGTAAACATATGACGCTGCCTTCCCCAACCAAAAATACAGCACCACGTCTTTTCTGGCCACCCTTAAGCACGCAGCGCAGAGAACTCCAGCCTCAGCTGGAGGCTTTTGTTCCCAGGATTTCACACGGGGCTACATCGGCAGTTTGATCAAAACACCTGCCCCCCACGCCAATAACCCGGACGAACTCCTGGAAGCTGCGTCATACAAGAAGTAACGGAACTTCCCGAAACGCTCGACCCTTCAACACCTCAAATAAGAAGTGTACAGAGATTTCTAGGCTCTGCAGCGGAGGTCGTCAAAGAACGTTGACGCGACTTCTGTACAGGGCGGAGGGGTATTTTTCAATAAAGGCTGAGTGAGACTAGCCCTGTGCTGCAGCTGGTTTTACCTCATCGTTTAGCCAGCAAAGGTTCCTGAGCGTGTGGATGTCTTCGCGAGTGACCTTTAGTTTGAAGGCACTGCTCATGATCTCATCTGGCTCACCTTTGCCAAATGCGGCACTGACCTCTCTCTCCATGGCCTGAAAGGAACAATTAAATGGGGAAGGACTTGTGAAACAGAGCATGGAGCACGCTGACCTGGGGGCAGCTTTCCACTGAAACACGGCCTGTAAATTCAGCTCAGGTGACAGAGCAACTGCCTCCGACGGTTTCTTGCCTCAGTGAGCGATAGCGCTTTTGCCTTGCTTGGTTGGTTTCAGCATCCTAACTTTGAACTTCACAGCCCAGGCTTGCTGCCGTTTCTTTTCACCAAGGACGTGGGGATAAAACCCGTCAACTTAGCAAACACGCTCAAGCAGCTGAAAATGGAACACAACTCTGGCAACCCCCTTTCCCAGGTGCTGCTGCGGCCCTCGCAATACCCAGGTTTAAGCCAACCCCAGCGGGCATCCTCCGTACCGAGGCAGCTAAGTCAGGAGCCTGAAAGAACGTGAAGGTGGGGGACTTCAAAGGGAACGGCAAAGGGGGAAACTGAGGCAGCCGTCCCGCTAACAGAAGGCCCACAAACCCTTAGGGCAGCACAACTGAAGGAGCGCGGGGAGCACACAAAATCCTTCAAAGCAGCTTTAGTGCTGACCCTCGCACTGTGAAGCCACAACCACAGCCACTCGCTAACAGGTTCAATGCAAGTTCTTCAGATTTCAAAGCGCCTTAAGAACCACCGAGAAGAAGAGGACTTCCTTGCAGCTCTGCCACAACCTTCTCTTTTGTCTCACAGACTGTCGCCTACGGTACCTCTGTGAGCGGAGGAAAGCGTTCCGCTGTTTTTCCCAATCTTGGCACTTTCTTTTCCTCCACATCGAGGCTGGCTGACTTTTTGGACGGAACAGGTGTAGGGTGTCCTCGGAATAAGGCATCTTCTAAGATTTCTGTGCCACGCTGCCTCTGTTAGACAAACGGACGTTAAGCTAGCAATCAAGCACAGATTTGTTTCCTTGGGGACAGGACAGAAAATCTTGCTTATATAGAAAACTGGAAGGGTTTTTGTACACCCATGCAACCAGCAAACTCCAAAGTTACTTCTTCTTGACGACTGCATTCCAACTGTGCACCCATGGAGTGCTGCACTCGGAGGCAAGAGAGGCAGAAAGCTCCTTTGCCTTGGGCTAGCGTTAAGAACCCCAGCAAAGCCTCCACGTGTAGGTATCAAGTTGAGATTGAGACTACTATTTCTGATTACCATGACTAAAATTTTATTTTTGACCTCAACCCTGACCAGAGGTGAAAGTCAAAGAGACGTACTTCCTATCCCAGCAAACAAGATAAGACTAAAGACACCCCAGTCCAGCTTTGCAGGTCAACCAAGTCTGTGCGCTAAAGATTTTGAGGCTATACCCAACACGTGAAAGGGGAAGAATCAAAACCGTATAGTGTAGTGTGCTCCTAATAGTCCAGAAACAAAATTAACGGCAGCGGAAAACACTTGGCGATAGCGCTACTCATCAAATAACGCTCCCGCTTTCCCGGGGAAAAACAACCTGGGCAAATACAGATATTGTTGAGGAAGTCATGTGAAGAGTGCTGAAGTTTCTCATCACAAAGAGCTCTATTTTCCTTGGGAATAACACAAGCTTACCCCTGCGATGGTTTCTTTCACTGCTCCTTCCTCTTCCGCAGAGTTTTCTTCTGGTGTGCAGTACCTGCCAGGAGAGGGAGAGAGAGAAGCGAGCTCTATATCCGTCCTGTCCCATGGAATTCTCAAGAATTCACCCTCTGGACAAGAAAGGCTTTTGCAAGGCTAAATACAGCACTAGTTTTTAAAGCGGGGAGAAGAATAGGGACAGAATTAGCTACAAAACAGGACTGCTGCAACTGAACCTCCCTCTGCTCCCATCTACGCTTTCTCCTCTCTCATGTAAGGGCAGGTCACTGCAGAAAGATGCGTGCATCTTACCGCCGTACAAAATCTCTCCCTGTAGCTGCACCTACTGCCCCCAAAAACCTGTTTCCATAAAGACCGCAAAGCCGTCGCAACTCACAGTCCTGCCAGCTCAGACAGCCAATACCAATGAGGCCGCTGGCCTCTCAAACCCAACTGCACGCTGCCTTTTTCCCCCTCCTAGGCAAACCCCAGGCATCCTTTGGGACTTACAAAGTCCCCAAAACTGCCTCAAGTCCCACCAGGCTTTACAAGCTCTCTAATCCTTCTGCTTAGGATGCGGGTTTCCAAGTGAAAGAAGTGAAATGTCAGCTCATTGATGGCTCGGCAGAACGACTCACAAACAAAAACGGATTCTGCACATCCAAGGACAACTTGGGACGGCCACCACTCGCACCCTTACTGGCTTTCTTCCCACAGCAAACACCACACCAGCACAACCCTCTTTGTCACGCAGCACGGCTCTCGCTTGTGTTGCAGATGCAACTGGCTTGCAAGCAATTCCGGAGCCGCAAGCTAGCTACTTCTCTTTCACAGCACTGAGACGATCAAAGACCGTTGGTCATCTTCGAGACTCTACCAGCGGCTGAAAGAGATACACGCGCAGAGCCAAAAGGAACAAGAAGCATCATTAGAAGAGACTCTACCTGATCGTATCACCTCTCTGCGACCGCTGCGGGCAGCAAACATCTATACATTCGACACCTGCACAGAAAAGCAGTAGTAAGAAAACAAGAAGTCGACTTTCAATCACCATCAGATGTACACAGCTCTCCATTTCTGAGTGATAAATAAAAAAAAAGGAAAAACTTTGAAGGATGACGGTATGGTCAGGAAGTTCGAATTCTGGCAAGCACTTTGAACTCAGAACGTCATCTGCGAGTGTGTAAGAAATGCCCTATTCGGATTTGACGTCTACCTACAAAGTGGAACGGATTGGAATCATGGGGATACTCACCGGTCCTGAGTGTTGCACGTGGATAGACGTCTCCTCCGTATTTTGGTTCCTCCCGGTGACTCACAGTCGCCACTGGTTCCTTGGAGGAGGCTTGAACACTTTGGGGCAGGAAACAAACAACAGAGGAGAATCACAATTTTTATACGGGGGGCATTTGTTATCAGTGCGTACCAATTCACGCTGGCTTTTGGGGTTTTTCTTTAAGAAGAACAAAATATTCTTTGCACATCCGACAAATATCTGCATTAACCTGAGGAGGCCACTTTACTCTGTGGGACAAGACAGCGTTCATTTCAACCAGCCCTGACCAATTCTGCTCAATCTATTTGTTAAAGGTTATGCTGACGCTGAGAATGGCAATGTCCACAACATCCATACTGCTGGGACATTTTACTTCAGACCTGCCCTGCTCTGACCTCAGGGACTATATGCTCAGTAGCGGTTGGAGTGCATTAGACACCTTCCCCAGGAACTTCTCTGGTTTAGCTTCCTCTGAAAGGAATCTCTTTCTCAGGCTCCAGATCTGCTCCAAAATATGAGCCAAACCACAATAAGCAACGACTGGCAGATGAGACGCCGACAGCAGAGTCTTGACCTGCTCTCAAATGCAGTGCGCTTAAACTCAGCGCACCCAAAATTACATGAGAAACTCTCTTCTGTATCATTTTCATGGTATGGATTTTCATCTGCAGTGGCGGATTCTGGCGCAGCGCACTCCTTAACTGGTGGCCTCAGTGGTAAGAAGCTGTCTGGAGCAGCTTTGATGCTCTGTTTGCCCTTCCGGCTTGTGCTCAAAACATCAACGGCAAAAGAAACGGTATCAAGAGAACATTCCAATGTGCACCTCCACCACCACCTGCTTTGTCAAGCACGTACACCGATGACGATGGAGACAGACACGAGATGTTTATGACTTTCAGATGAAGACCTGCTGTCTTCAACTGGCTAATGGGGAAGTAGAGAGAAGTAAAAGTGAAAATCACAACAACTGCCTTGAAGATACGCTGTTGATTGTGTCCTCAGCCTCCTCTCAAGTTCAACGCTTCCTCTTACCGCAGACCTTTAATCTCTAGCTAATCTCCTGTGTCAATTAAGTAGCTGGATTTAAAGAAAAAGTTTAATATTGGTTCTTCGGGGGGGAAGCAGCTGACGACCTCCCTTACCATAGGCAGTAAACCTTTCGGGGAAGAAGTCAAAGAAAACGGAAGGATTTTTACCTCAGACGGGGAATTGTCTTGTCAGGACGAGAGAGTGGTTCCTTAGTCAAGCGAGCATGGGTCCCACACGGCATTTGACCTACGAGAGAAGAGCGTAAGGCATGGGTAAGTATAAAAGGAAACTGAAGAGGTTTATGAGTTTACAGTAACGAGCTTCACCAAAGATAAATTGTCATTTTCTCTCTCACATCATCATATGATTTGTGTTATGTCACTTTAGGACATTTTCAGGTTTTCACACCGGCAACTGCAGCAAGTTGCGCGCACAAGGTATTGCCAGCCGAAACCTGAAATACAAAAGGCTCCTCAGGATCTACTACCTAAAAGGACCATTGAAAACAATTTGCTTCTGGCAAGCTAACAGTGGACCTATCAGAACGGAAGGACTGCATCCAAGGCAGCTCTGGTACCGAGACGACCAGATCGACGCCCGGCTCCACTCCAGAAGCAATGCAAGGATGCGGGTAAGAAACAGAGGTCACGCTCAAGTATTCCCAGATGCTGCCTCGTCCCGTGCCTGCCATAATCCCTACAGAACCCTAGGGGTAGACTTGGACAGTACACAAGGTAGGGTGAAAATGAAACAAGTCGTATAACTTGATGTCAGCCTTACCAATTTGCAGCACGGCTACATCGAGTGACGAAAATCGTGGTCTTTTAGTGGAAGGCTCTAAAGAAGTGGACCCAGGCTTAAAAGAAAACAACAAAAAAGCACCAGCGTGAGTGTAACCTGAATGTGAATCCCAGCAAACACACTTCCTGAGGCTTAGTCAGCTCTACTATGACTTGGGGACCATGACTTGCTGGTTCAGATTGCAGAAGGCGGCAAATCTTGGCAGGACCTTTGACAGGTACGCTTTAAATTTTGAATACAGGCTCTCATATGTGCAGCAATTAAAAGAATACAGTCTTGTCACTGAGTTATCACTCAGTCGGCTTCTAAACATTCCAAAGGGTGATAGTTCGGCCCTTGAGAAATATATTTTGTACAAATAAGAGTTAACGACTCTCTCAGGAACGAAGAACTAGAGCCCGACAGTCTCTTAGCCCTCTAATCCCATGGGGCAATAAGAAAAACTGCACTACACCTTTGAACCAAACTAGGCAGTCAAGGTGGCTCATTTTTACAGAGCCAAAGTCCTACAGGAACGCTCTCCTGGACTGGTGGATAATGAGCAGAAAGTGGTTTATCCAGAGCAAGTATGCAGTTTTTCTTGTCAGGTAGTGTATATTGATTCCTTAACCACAAGCTTGAGAAAGAGAATAACAGTTTGCAAACACACTAAAACTATAAACTTGAACCATTCTCAAGTATCTGGAAGACAACAAACAGTTTGCTCCTCCCGCAGCTGCCAGTGCCGGAGCAGAGGACGCAGGCTTGAGTAAGGCAAACCCAGCCCACATTACAGCTGCCTGCTAGAAATGCAAAAGAACCACCTACTGCTGTACAGGCTCAGAGCAGGCTCAACCTCAAGATGCAGTAGGGAGAGCTGCTTGCTCTCGCACCTTGCACAGACCCTAACATTTCAAAGCCCTCGCTAACCTCTTCCGCAGACTCTGTGCCGGCAGCATCTTCGCTGACGGAAGCCGCCGGGCGTTTGGTTGCCTTGGTCGGCAACTGCAGCACTGCAGAAACTTCAACTTTCTCTTTCTGCTCAGAGATGGAATAATCTAAAAAACAAAGACAGGCCGTATAAGAACAGGCTAGAAAACCAACAGAGGTACATTGCGAATACAGACAGGAGGGAGCACACAGCTTGGATTTAAGATACTCTTTCTGCTGACAGGCGCGGGCTCAGCGCCAGAGACCTGGGCTATCTCCTGCTGGCAGTAAAAGTATTGGGCCCTGCCACAGTCACCGCAGAGAACGTCCGTCATCTATAGGGCTAAGCCCTACCGGACACCCTCAAGCCATTGGCTATAGGCATAGAGAGCCACAAGGCAAGAAGCCAACAGCTTGAAAAGCCACCGTTTCAGGAACAATGCCAGAGCACAAAAGCCAGACTTTTCCAAGGGACACGAAACCTCAGAAAAATCGGGCATATTCAGTACTTGTGTAATGCGCGATACCTGATTTTTGCTTTTTCGGCGGAGTCTCGTCATCATCATCATCCACAACTATGCAAACGCTGAGGAAAGAACACACACAACAGTGTTTTGCAACCCTAGGGAAGCTCCCAGCAGGCTGACTTCCCTTCACAGGGCCCAAACTTCCCAAGTTACTTTTCCTATCCCAAAGGTCTCCCCCTCCAAGCGCCCCTGGGATCATCTCAGGCACATACACCTAACTGCAGCCCTCCTCAACGCCCCCCAACCTCTCCCAGCCAACGACCGCTCGCAGAGAGCTAATGATCCCGCTGCAGCACATTAGGCCTCTTTGGCTCATTCCGTTAATGCTTCCCAACATTTTACCTTTCTTCCTATCGCCAACAAATTAAGTTCGTTTCGGAAATCCCTACACTGAGTTGCAAAGAAAAGTCTAAGGAGGACAGGACATAAAAGGTGGGAAAGCAACTCGGGCATACACCCACTTCAATCACTTTGTCCTTTGGGAATGGAGCACACAGGTTGGTCCGAGGTGGGTTTTTTCCTCTCTTTGCCCCCCCAAATGTCAGGACAGCCGGATCCTTTGAAGAACTCTTTGGTCTTTCTTACACAAAGGAATTTCTCTTGAACTGTTATGCCCCCGACCCCTGCTGATAGCATTGCTTCTGGCCGGGGAGATGGGGGGGGAGTGGGCGCCGGGGCGATGCCCGGGGGCGGCCCTGAGGCGGCGGGGCGGCTCGCTGCCCTGGGGGGCGGCCTCTTGCGCGGCGGCGGGGCCGGGGGCGGCGAGGAGGGCGCCGAGGGCCCCCCGCAGCCATTAGTGGAGGGGCGGCTGAGGGGGGAGAGAGGGGCGGGGCGGTGGGTGCGCGCGCGCAGGCGCGCCGCCGTCTGTGCTCTGCCTGAGGGAGCCGTTAGCGGCCGCCCGGCCCGCTTCTGCCCCTGCCCTGCGGTGGGGCCGGGCCGGCGCCGTCCCGCCCGGCCCGCCCGGCCCTGCTCTGTCTGGGGGAGGCGCTTGCCCTTCTCCGGAAGCCCCGAGCCGGGCCCCGGCTGGCAGCTGGGCGCCGGGAGGCCGGGGAGTGCCCGGAGGAGGGGAAGAGGCCTTCGGGGAGAGGCCCCCACGGAGGCCGGAGGGGCCCCCCAGAAGCCCTCCAGAGACGGAGGGGCCCCCCAGAAGCCTCCCAGAGAGCGGAGGGGCCCCTCGGAGAGCGGAGAAGCCTTTCGGCGTCCCGCAGGCCTGAGGCGAGCGACAGCGGCCGGCGGCGCGGGCTCTCGCGCGCCCCCTCCTGCCTCCTCTGCCCTCGGTGGGTGAGGGAATGCCAATCCCGGGCTTACCGAGCCCTTTCCTGCGCGCTCGCACGGCGCTTTGCGCCCCTCTGGCGGGGAGCTCCGCTGGCCGCATCCGGCTGCGCCATGGCTGCGGTGCGACTGGAAGGACGCGGACTGCGTTCGGCGTTCCACCATGGTGAGCGGCTGTGACGGAGCGGCGCCCGACCGCCGGCCGCAGGCAGCCCCGCTCGAGCCGCTGCTGCGGGGGCCGGCGAGCGTGTGGTGAGCGCTGAGCTGTGTGCTGGGGGGTTGGCTGGCTCTTGGGGCGCTGCCTTGCTCCTAAGGGGGCTTTGAAATGCGGTGCTCGCCCCTCGTTAACGAGCTGTTTCCTGTGGGGTGGAAATGTGCGGCTGTTGCTGCAGCCCCGTCCTGGAGAGGCTTTTTTTCCAGGGCTGGGAGCGAGAGCGGCGTCCAGGCTGGGCAGGGGAGCCGGGTCTGCTCGTCCTCCAGCTGAGCAGTGGTGGTTTGCAGGTAGCATCCGGTTGCACTTGCTGGAATGCAGAGCAGGAGAGAGTTGTGTCGTGGTTTTCCCCTGCAGATGCGGGACACGGGCGGCAAGGTGGCAGCGTGGGGGGAGTGGGGGTAACTGGGAGCCCCCGTCTGCCTCCCAGCCCCATGGCGCTGGATGCAGCTCAGATGCACCCACGCTCTGTGAGGGGGGGTTTGAGGGCCTGAAGGGTTGTCCCCGTGTCCCTGCCGGGCTTATGGTGGTATCTTGCTGCTGTGCGTGGGTCTGGGGGTGGCCGGGAAGGGTCTGGCATGCTGGGGCCATCACTGACCCTCATTTTCTCTCCCACCATAGAGCTCCTCGGCGTAGCTCTCAGCCAGCTCTCGGCGGATCTCCCCCAGCCAGCGCCTTCCCACATCAGCACCCTTTAGGTGCCTGTCCCCCCTCTCCAGGAGATCTTTGCTGGGGCACCTTGGGAGAGTGGGCAACCACTACCATGGGATGGTGGGATGGGGACAGCCACCTCCTTTGTCCCCTGTCCAGCTGGTGCGCTGACCCTCTCGCTCTTCCATGCCCCCGCAGCTTCCGGAGCAAGAGGTTGTGAACGTGTTCATCGGGACGCAGGCGGTGGGGGCCATCATCGGGAAGAAGGGGCAGCACATCAAGCAGCTGGTGCGGTTTGCGGGTGCCTCCATCAAGGTGAGGAAGGCGCTGCGGGGCTGGTCCTGCGCTTCGTGCCTCAGTTTCCCCTCTGCACTGCCGAGGTCAGGGAATGGGAGTGTGCGGGGAGCAGTTTTGCTCCCCAGCTTATCACAGAACGGTTGAGGTTGGAAGGGACCTTGAAGATCATGGAGTCCCACCCCCCTGCCCTGTTCAGGGACACCTCCCCCCAGCCCAAGTTGCTCCAAGCCCCGTCCAACCTGGCCTTGAACACCTCCAGGGCTAGGGCAGCCACAGCTTCTCTGGGCAAGCTGGGCCAGTGATTCACCACCGTCACAGTGAAAAATTTCTTCCTGTTATCTCCTCTAAATGTCCCCTCTTCCACTTTGAAGGCACTCCGCCTCGTCCTGTCACCCCATGCCCTTGTAAAAAGTCTCTCCCCAGCTCTCCTGTACCCGTTGGCATGGGCCCACCTCTCCCGCCTGTGTTTAGTAGAAGGCCAGGCCTGCAGCACCCTGGTTATGAGCCCGGCTCGGGTGGGAGGGGATGCTCCTGCATGGGGGGATTGCCCTGCGTTGTGGGGGGACATGCCACCGAGGGAAGGTCTTGCTGAAGCGGTGGCTGCACTCACGCTCCTTCTCCCCCATACTTCCCCAGATTGCACCGGCAGAAGGTCCCAAGGGCAGCGAGCGCATGGTCATCATCACAGGGCCGCCCGAGGCTCAGTTCAAGGTGCGCTGGGTGGGGGCTGTGGGTGTGGGGGACAGTAAGGGCCAAGTTGAGAGCGTCCCTGTGGTCAGCACTGTGCTGCCAGCCTGGCTTGGCCTCCCTCAGCGCCAGGGGAGCTCTTTGCTGGGTACCATGATTTTGATGCTGCTGGACGTGAGGACATTGTGAATGGACTCCTCGGTGCGGGCAAAGCCACCCGCATCCCACCTGGGTTCATCTTCCATAACCTTGTCTCCTGTCCACTCGAGCGGGATGGCGGCCCCCCCCCCCAAAAAATTGAGCCTCTCTCAAGGAGCGATGGAGGAAGCACAAGTTAAAAAAACCCAGAAACCTGAAATTAATTAGGGCTTGTCCGGGGTGAAAAGTTGGGAGCGGCGAGATGCTCGGTGGGGGCTCAGGGGTGGGTGGTGGTGGGAGAAACAGTGCCCTGACCCCCAACTCTTGCTTTTCCCTTCTCCTCCCCAAGATTGCACAGCGCAAGATGAGGGAAATGGTCCAGCAGGTGAAGCAGCAGGAGCAGAAACACGCTCCGGGAGCCCCGGCCTCGCAGCACAGCAAGTGATGCTCCTGTCGTGCCGCCCAGCACCGCCTGATGAATGTAACCCCACTGCCGGACAACCCCCTCCAACCTCCTCCACCACCCCCAGCAGGTCAGGGGAGCAAACCAAAGACCCGCCCAGACACACAGCCCCCCATTCCCGCGGCGCTGCGAGGATGCGCAGCTGAGGGGTACGGGGAGGGCTCTCTCCATCCCACAGCCTCCCCCTTCCTCCTCCCTCGCCTCCCGACGCTGTCCCTTTAGTTGGACTAACAGGGGCAGGTTTTGGTACCTCAGCACCTCACGCTTGTGTTTCCCTTTTAGAGATTTTGTGTGCCTTGTAAAACTGAGAGTTGGAGCATTTTTTTATTAATTTTTTTAATAAAAAAGAATGAGTTGGAAAAAACCATGTCGAGCGAGTGCGAGGCGGGAGAAGGAAAGCAATCCCAGGGGTGCTGACGTGGGGAAAGAAACTCCCCAACTCGGGGCGAGTTACAAAGCAGCATGTTTATTGCAGCGCTGGGTGCAAGGGGGATGGCTCCCAACTCGCCCAGGGGCTGGTAAAGCAAGCGTTCCTTTCTGATGCAAAGGCATACGTATTCATTAGTGTAGGCTGGGAATAGGCACCACTCTGGTCATGATCTGTGGGTTGTTGTGGAGGAAGGCTCCCAGTCTTCCTGCCGGTGTACTTTTCCCCTTTGGCTCAAGAGTACTGCTGTGGCTGAGCTCTGAGCCGCCAGACCGGTTCTCAGCAGATGGTTACTTCGCGCAGACAATAAGGCCCTGAATAGCCCTTCCTGTGCTCTGGATGGCTCTGGGTGGCTCTGCTCCTCTGCTGCTTCTAAGGTCGGGCTGCCCCAGTGTCATCATTGAGGAGCCTTTTGTCTATCCAGTTCTCACTTGTGGGTGTTCCTGCCCATGTCAGTGCCAGAGCTCTTCCGTAGGCTCCTTCTGCTAGCGGAGAGCCAGGGGCCGTTCCTTCAGGAGAAAGCTTGAGAAATGTTTAAAAAGAGAAAAGGGGGGGAAAAAAAAAAAGGGAAAGGAGGAAAAAAAAAGTGGGAAAAGAAAAAAGAGAAAAAGAAAAAAAGGGGGAAAAAGCAAAAAAGGTCAAAAGAAAAAAGGGGTAAAAGAGAAAAAAGGGGGAAGCGAAAACATATTAAAAAAGAAAGGTAGAAAGGAAAAAAAAACAACCAAACCAAGCAAGGAAAGTGGGAACAGCTGCGGGGCAAGAGGAGGGACAGGAGCTGGGGGGGGAGGTGGCAGTGCCGGCGCTGACCCCGGGGGCTGCGACACCACGTTTTTGTCCTCTACTGCCAAGTGTTGTGTGAAAAACAACCAAGCAAAACCCACCCAACGACAACATCAAAAACCAAAGAGAAATCTCTGCAGCTCACAGGAGCCTGAGCTTGCTCTCGGTTGCTTTCTTTCCAGTGTCTTGGGGGCGTCACAGCCGAGCTGAGATTGGGGTGTGGTGGTGGTGGGAGTTTGTCCCATGGCTGTGATGGGGGGAGAAGGGGTGGGCGGGGAGTGAGGGATGTGGTGTGGGGTTTTCTTTGGGTGATGGTGTTTTTTTGCCAGGCGTCGCTTTACCCAGTGGCTCAGGGAGGTGTTGGCATCACAAAGCCTGCGCTAAAGCGGGGTGGGGGCCTCGCCGCAGTTGGTTAGCAGAGCCAAAGTGGTTATTAATGGTTCTTAAGGGCGCCCTAATTATGCCCGTGTAACTGGGAAGCTCAGATGCCCCCTAAGCACCCCCCCGGTTCTTCTCTAGCCAGGCGAGTGCTGGGCGTCCCCCCCTGCAGGAGAGGAGCGCACCTCCAGGGTGGGTAGAAGGGCATCACCCAAGAGGGAGAGGACCAAGATGGGGCTTGGGTGTCCTTGGGGTGGCCGGGTGGCGGGGTAGGGCTGCTGGGGGCTGCCACGATGAGGGACACCCCCATGCCTTTCTCCATGGCTCCCAGAGCTGTGCTCCCTCCCTCCCTCCCACCCATCCAGTGCCACCGGAGAGGTGGTGTCCCCCCTCCCGGGGCGGGCAGGGGCTGCTGCCACCCCACCTAACACCTCAACACACCAAACCAGCTTTCAGCAGTCACAGCCACCCGGGCGCTGCCAAGGGGGCAGCAGGGGCTCCCCACAGGGGGTTTACAGAACACAGAGAGCGTCCGTACACCGCTGACCCCTCTCCAGGGGCGGATTTTCGGGATGCTGCTTGCTCATCTCATCACTGAACGACACCCCGATTGCCCCTGCAGCACTGTGTGACCATCGCTTCGCCGCTTCTGTGCTCCGATGCTCCTCCTGGCTCCAATCCTCTTCCTGGGGGATTGTGAGGGAGCGAAAATCCACATCGCTACATCCAACTTTTTTTCAGTTAAATAAAAAAAAAAGAATAAATCACCCTCTCTCATTACCAGGTAGAGGTTCGTTCCATTAAGGCTCTTTTTATGAAAATAAATATTTAAATTATATAAAGAAATAAATGCTTCTCTTTTCACATTAGATAACTCCCTGGAGACAGCAAAAAACAACCCAACACCACTGTGCACCAGTGTCCACCAGGGCTTTATACTTTTGTGGCTCTCATGTGCCAGGCCATCGAATCCACACAGTCCAATACAGTCGGTTGTCCCTCTCCTCCTCCTGGCTGGAGGCAGGGCACCTCTACTGTTGACCGTAGTACCTACGATTATCAGATTGGTTCCTACCTGGTCCGTAGGATCGCCTACCGTAGGTTGGAGCAACCTTCTTCCTGTAAGAATCCTTTCTTCTATCGGCTTCATTTTGCAACTCAAGCACCCGTGCCTGTAGGGCTGAGGTAGGTTCTCCATCCCACTTCTTCATGTCTTCTGCATATTCACAGAGGCAAACCCACAGGATATCTCGCATCAGCTTTGATTTGTCTTGAGTCGGAGGGTGGTTTTTCTCTTGAGTAGGAGGGCGTTTCCTCTTAGCAGCTGCAACATGAGTCTGTACAGGGAAAGCATGGAGTTTTTCCTCCACCTTGGTTAGTTTATCAAACAGTTTATCGGTTTGCTCAACTAATCTCTGGGTCATTTGCTCTATTTTCTCAGTCAGTTTCTCAGTCATTTTCTCGGTGGTCACAGTCAGCTTTTCTATGGCTGCCACAGAGAAGGGACCAGAGAGACTGTCTTCATACTGTCGTACCTTCTTAACCCCTTCATTTACAGTTGGTGTGTCAGTATCGGATCCTCCCCAGACCATTGTTGACAATGTGTGGGAATATGTTGATGGTGCACTTTGTACAAACTTTTTGAGCAGAGATCGTTTGCATGGCATTTCATCAGGGTCTACTGTCGCTTGCCCATCACTATAAATCACCTCTCGCACAGGCAGTTCTCTCAGGTACTTCATACCTTTTCCCATGTTGGTCCATTTACTTGGACGGCATTCGATATCGTCCTTGAAGGGATACCTGCGCTTTATGGCTGACACCAGTCGCCTCCAGAGACTGAGAGTGCTTGTCTTTCTCCCAATTTCTTTATCAATCCCTCCATCCTTGGCCAGGTTTCCCAATTGCCTAGCTTCTCTGCCATCTCAATCTACGGTATCTGCCCCGCTATCCCAGCATCGGAGCAACCAGGAGACAAGTGTTTCGCCTTCATGACGACTAAAGTCCTTCCTGATACTTCTCAGATCTTTCACGGAGAAGGATTGAACAACTCCCTCTACATCTGAGTCCTCCTGTGGTGAGGCTGCCCCAGAAGGGGCCTCTCCAGCATCTGCTCTAGAAGGACTCTGGCCTTTGTCTGTTTTCAAAGGTCTCTTTCCCTTCTGTGGTCTTGAAGGACCCTCCCCTGGATCTTGTTCAGAACTCTCCCCCAAGCTATGTGACTTGAGGTGGTCTTTGTGGTAAGGGGCAGGGGAAGGAGTTGACCTCCTCTTCTTGCTCCTGGTTACCGGGGCGGCTTGTACCGATTTTGATGGAGTTGGAGTAGTTTTGGTACTGGTTGTAGTGGCTGCAGTAGGTTGTGCCGGGAGAGGCGGCGGCGTGGCTTGTGCCGCTGCGGGGGGGGCACGGCTTGTGCCGGGACGGGCGGCGGAGGGGCCGGTGTTGTTGCGGTGGGGGGGGCGGCTGCCGGTGGTGCCGGTGCCGGTGCCGGTGCAGGCGGCGGCGGAGGCGCCTGTGCCGTGGCGGTGGGGGGGGCGGCTGCCGGTGGCGCCGGTGCCGTGGAGGAGGCGGCTGCCGGTGGTGCCGTTGCTCCGGGGGGGGCAGCTGCGGCCGGGCCGGGCGGGGCCGCGGTTCGCACCGCTGCAGATCGCCGAGCGGCTGCGCGGGTCTGAGTGGCGGCAGCGCACGGTCCCCTCCAGCTCCCCCTGCACAGATGTTTCACAAGAAACCACCCCTGCACCACATTCAGGAGCATCAACAACAAAATCACGATCTTAACAAGGTACCAGTCCTTATCCTCAGAGCCCAGAAGGTTGCCATGCCCCAGCTCTGATGGGGTCACATCAGCATAATTATCAAAGGGCGAAGTAAACATTCCCCAGGTAGAAGAACCCTTTGATCCCTTTGGTCCCTTTTCTACTGAGCATGAGGCAGATGGGATGGAATACCCTGTTGGTCAGTTTTGGGTCACCTGTCCTGTCGCTCCTCCCCGCAGGTGGGACCCCACTATGCTTTTCCGCTTCCGACCCTCCAACGGGGCAAATAACAAAGCTGGTTGGCCGTGGGGGTTATATCAATAAGTGTAAGCAAGAGCCTCTCTGCATCCCATGCCTGGGCATCAGCTGTAAACATTGCTCTTATCGCTCTGAGAGAGTGAACGCTGACGGCACAATAGGCAGTTAATTTCAGTTGGTAGAAGAGGCCCAGCTAAGAAGCCAAGTTACTGAACAAAATTGGTTCTCTTTTACCTCAAACCAGGACACAGGGAGAGTTTCCTTCCATTAAGGCTCTTTTTATTAAAATAAATATTTATATTATATAAAGAAATAAATACTTCTCTTTTCACATTAGATCACTCCCTGGAGGCAGCAAAAAAAGCCAACCCCAAACCAGCCCAAAGGACAGGGGCTTTGGTGAGAAATCAAGAGATGGTAAACGCTTTCTTTCCGTGGTCGTGACAAATCCAGTTTTAGGAATCAAGGAGATGGTAGATATTCCAGAAACAGAGGAAAACTCTCTTTGAGGAGACGGTAGTTCAGCACGTTGTCCTTGGGAAGGTAAGGTGGGCAAACACAACTGTAACCACCACCACAGATGTTTCCCATTTGTCTGTAACGTGGTCGCGTGCGCTGCGAGGCGCGAGCGTGCGGCTCAGCCATGGAAGTTGACGATGTTCCTTCTTCACTCTGCCCTTAACGAGGTCACACCCACCTTTCTGGCTTTTGCTTAAGGTGCGTTAGCTAATTTCAAAGAGAGTTACTGTCTCCAAAATAAGGGGGGGTGGGGGGGGGTGGTGGGGAAATAAACTGTCTTAACCACTACTTCATAACTTGAAGAGGAAAACTTGTGTACCAAAACCCCAGAGTTACTGTCTCCAAAATAAGGGAGGTGGGGGGAATAAACCATCTTAACTTCTCCTTCATAAGCTAAAGAGGAAAACTTGTGTACCAAAACCCCAGAGTTACTGTCTCCAAAATAAGGGAGGTGGGGGGAACAAACCATCTTAACTTCTACTTCATAAGCTAAAGAGGAAAACTTGTGTACCAAAACCCCAGAGTTACTGTCTCCAAAATAAGGGAGGTGGGGGGAATAAACCATCTTAACTTCTACTTCATAACCTAAAGAGGAAAATTCGTCTAAGAAATGTAACTAAAGGTCTAAGAAAACTAACTAAAGGCCTAAGAAAAGTAACTAAGGTCGAAGAAACGTAATCAAAATAAGAACTCTAAGAGTCCACGTGTCACAGCAGCTGTTGGTGGATTATCTCCCACACCATCTTCTTCCGGAAGTATGGCATGTGAGTCTGAAAAGAGAAGAGAAAGAAAAGAGAAATTAAATAATGACGTCACGGTAGAAAGAGGCGGCAAACACGCATAAACGCCCAGCGGAGTCCTTAATAGGAAGTTCCCTTTAGGAACTGTCAACCGTTTGGGTACAACACCCCACGCGGTTCCTAAGAGGGTGACACGACAACCCGACAAAACCAGATTGACTTGACTGCGCGACAGCTTACAAGCACGCTAATAAAAGACCCGTCTAAAACGAAATCAAGAAAAAGAAGCGCTGTCTTGACTGGTCAAAGGGTAGAAGCCATTTCTCCAAAAGATACCGAGCCCAGATATGCCAAACCCGCTGGCGGCAGTATCTTGCCCAAGAGGAATCTCACCGGCAGCAGCTCCCAAAGGCGGGGATGGAGAACCACAGCTCTGCCCTGCCCAGGCCACTTGGAAGTTCTGATCCCAGCAACTACGCACCGAAACGGGGTACGAAACCTCAGCCCCTGCCCCGGACACAATGAAGAGCTGCTGCCTAACCTCCCTGGCTCCTGTCCCTGGGCGAGAGGGGCTTGGAGGGGTTTATGACCTTCACTCACCTGGCTAAAGTTGAATGGTTTCTCTCTGGCGATGTAATCTGCGTATTTACACATAAAGACGCCGCAGTCGCTTCCATTCAGCTGCTGAGGGATCTCCTAAGGAATGCAAAGAAGATGGAGGATTTCCCTCTGTCTCAAAAGAAAAGCAACTTGGAAGCAGCGCACATTACCCACACCGACACTGCGCTCACCGCACACTCCTGACCCTACTTGCCTAATCCCCAATACCCACTCCCGCCCACGAGGAACAGACCCAGTTCACTGCTCACCATCCCTCCCCTCTGCCTCCCGGACTCGGACACTACGATCCAAATTTTTGGCAGGCCCAGAAGGCGCAGCAGCCCTCCCCCCTGCGAGGTGTCTCAAGGTTCGCACCGCCTCTTTCTTAAGTGACCTTTCTTAAATCCGGTCTTTAGGGACTGCTTTTTACTATCAACTCCTCGAGAAACATCAGCTCAACCCTTTCTTTGCCACGGGCCAGGATCTGGGCCCCAAAGAAGCACTTACAGTTCCCATTTCAAACCCAAGGGGTGCTCACGTACACGTGGCTCCATGCTGTGAAGAGTCCACTCTGAAACATCCAGCTCCAGCTGTCTTTTTTCCCAGCTTTCTTTTTGCAGGTATTGGCTGGTTAAAACAAAAGGAAAAAAAAAAATCCCTTTTCATCTCTGTAATTTAGGCCAACAACAAAATAAAGCGGCTGAAGGATCACAGGAAGACGGACGGCAGGACGGGAAAATGTCAGAGGATCCTCACCGCAGCTGATTTAAGGCTGATTTTGAGGAAAAATCCCAATCTGAAACTTACAAACACGGGGAGAGGCTGTGAGCTAATGGTCAAGAACGAGGCCAACGACTCCATTGCTTCGGAGAGGTCAAAAAGCCCCAAATCACATGTTATCAGAGCACAAAGAGACAAACCAAGCAAGGAACTGTAATGCCGTAATTCCACCGGGTGCCTTGATCCCACATCCTGGGCTCCGACTAACAAAGTCGGCACACGTGTGCCACGGGGCTATGGCGTATTTGGCTGTGCCTCTCACGGGAAGGTGGCAGAATCCAGGCACCCCAGACCCTGGGTGCAGGGGACACTGTGACAGCAGATAAGCAGCCGATGCCAGACAACTCGCAGCAAGCAACTCCAAGATTCCTGCTTGGTTATCTACAAGCCACGTGAAAACTGGCAGTCGCCTTACAGGGACTAAATCTAAAACCCCTCTCCTCATTCACACCAGAAAAGCAGTGACGGAGCGGTTACTTACAGCAAAGTCTGACAAATCTTGTCCCCTTTCTGCCCAAGCGAGTCCAAGTACGTGATCGTGTTCTTCCTCAGATCTATGACCTGTTATTAAAAGGTGACCGTTAGGCAAAGCACAACCTTGTGCCGCACACCCCCCAACACCTACATGACTTCTCTTGCCAGTTTTTGCTCCCCGTCCAATTCTAAAGAAAAAGCCCGTGGGACTCACGGCTAGTGTCCAGTGTGCTTGCAAGTTCACAGGCACAAAGATGATGTCCTGCTTGAAGACATCCACACTTCTGGTCCATCTTCTTACTGCTTCGTAGCCCCCAGATGTTAGTTTGGCATAAAAGAAAGTACTGAACGCGTGGACCGCTGGATAGCCTTCCTTCTTGCCTCTTTCCATCAGCAGACCCATGTAGAAATTAACCACCTGTACCATAAAGAGGAAACGTGAGGTGTAAACATATGACGCTGCCTTCCCCAACCAAAAATACAGCACCACGTCTTTTCTGGCCACCCTTAAGCACGCAGCGCAGAGAACTCCAGCCTCAGCTGGAGGCTTTTGTTCCCAGGATTTCACACGGGGCTACATCGGCAGTTTGATCAAAACACCTGCCCCCCACGCCAATAACCCGGACGAACTCCTGGAAGCTGCGTCATACAAGAAGTAACGGAACTTCCCGAAACGCTCGACCCTTCAACACCTCAAATAAGAAGTGTACAGAGATTTCTAGGCTCTGCAGCGGAGGTCGTCAAAGAACGTTGACGCGACTTCTGTACAGGGCGGAGGGGTATTTTTCAATAAAGGCTGAGTGAGACTAGCCCTGTGCTGCAGCTGGTTTTACCTCATCGTTTAGCCAGCAAAGGTTCCTGAGCGTGTGGATGTCTTCGCGAGTGACCTTTAGTTTGAAGGCACTGCTCATGATCTCATCTGGCTCACCTTTGCCAAATGCGGCACTGACCTCTCTCTCCATGGCCTGAAAGGAACAATTAAATGGGGAAGGACTTGTGAAACAGCGCATGGAGCACGCTGACCTGGGGGCAGCTTTCCACTGAAACACGGCCTGTAAATTCAGCTCAGGTGACAGAGCAACTGCCTCCGACGGTTTCTTGCCTCAGTGAGCGATAGCGCTTTTGCCTTGCTTGGTTGGTTTCAGCATCCTAACTTTGAACTTCACAGCCCAGGCTTGCTGCCGTTTCTTTTCACCAAGGACGTGGGGATAAAACCCGTCAACTTAGCAAACACGCTCAAGCAGCTGAAAATGGAACACAACTCTGGCAACCCCCTTTCCCAGGTGCTGCTGCGGCCCTCGCAATACCCAGGTTTAAGCCAACCCCAGCGGGCATCCTCCGTACCGAGGCAGCTAAGTCAGGAGCCTGAAAGAACGTGAAGGTGGGGGACTTCAAAGGGAACGGCAAAGGGGGAAACTGAGGCAGCCGTCCCGCTAACAGAAGGCCCACAAACCCTTAGGGCAGCACAACTGAAGGAGCGCGGGGAGCACACAAAATCCTTCAAAGCAGCTTTAGTGCTGACCCTCGCACTGTGAAGCCACAACCACAGCCACTCGCTAACAGGTTCAATGCAAGTTCTTCAGATTTCAAAGCGCCTTAAGAACCACCGAGAAGAAGAGGACTTCCTTGCAGCTCTGCCACAACCTTCTCTTTTGTCTCACAGACTGTCGCCTACGGTACCTCTGTGAGCGGAGGAAAGCGTTCCGCTGTTTTTCCCAATCTTGGCACTTTCTTTTCCTCCACATCGAGGCTGGCTGACTTTTTGGACGGAACAGGTGTAGGGTGTCCTCGGAATAAGGCATCTTCTAAGATTTCTGTGCCACGCTGCCTCTGTTAGACAAACGGACGTTAAGCTAGCAATCAAGCACAGATTTGTTTCCTTGGGGACAGGACAGAAAATCTTGCTTATATAGAAAACTGGAAGGGTTTTTGTACACCCATGCAACCAGCAAACTCCAAAGTTACTTCTTCTTGACGACTGCATTCCAACTGTGCACCCATGGAGTGCTGCACTCGGAGGCAAGAGAGGCAGAAAGCTCCTTTGCCTTGGGCTAGCGTTAAGAACCCCAGCAAAGCCTCCACGTGTAGGTATCAAGTTGAGATTGAGACTACTATTTCTGATTACCATGACTAAAATTTTATTTTTGACCTCAACCCTGACCAGAGGTGAAAGTCAAAGAGACGTACTTCCTATCCCAGCAAACAAGATAAGACTAAAGACACCCCAGTCCAGCTTTGCAGGTCAACCAAGTCTGTGCGCTAAAGATTTTGAGGCTATACCCAACACGTGAAAGGGGAAGAATCAAAACCGTATAGTGTAGTGTGCTCCTAATAGTCCAGAAACAAAATTAACGGCAGCGGAAAACACTTGGCGATAGCGCTACTCATCAAATAACGCTCCCGCTTTCCCGGGGAAAAACAACCTGGGCAAATACAGATATTGTTGAGGAAGTCATGTGAAGAGTGCTGAAGTTTCTCATCACAAAGAGCTCTATTTTCCTTGGGAATAACACAAGCTTACCCCTGCGATGGTTTCTTTCACTGCTCCTTCCTCTTCCGCAGAGTTTTCTTCTGGTGTGCAGTACCTGCCAGGAGAGGGAGAGAGAGAAGCGAGCTCTATATCCGTCCTGTCCCATGGAATTCTCAAGAATTCACCCTCTGGACAAGAAAGGCTTTTGCAAGGCTAAATACAGCACTAGTTTTTAAAGCGGGGAGAAGAATAGGGACAGAATTAGCTACAAAACAGGACTGCTGCAACTGAACCTCCCTCTGCTCCCATCTACGCTTTCTCCTCTCTCATGTAAGGGCAGGTCACTGCAGAAAGATGCGTGCATCTTACCGCCGTACAAAATCTCTCCCTGTAGCTGCACCTACTGCCCCCAAAAACCTGTTTCCATAAAGACCGCAAAGCCGTCGCAACTCACAGTCCTGCCAGCTCAGACAGCCAATACCAATGAGGCCGCTGGCCTCTCAAACCCAACTGCACGCTGCCTTTTTCCCCCTCCTAGGCAAACCCCAGGCATCCTTTGGGACTTACAAAGTCCCCAAAACTGCCTCAAGTCCCACCAGGCTTTACAAGCTCTCTAATCCTTCTGCTTAGGATGCGGGTTTCCAAGTGAAAGAAGTGAAATGTCAGCTCATTGATGGCTCGGCAGAACGACTCACAAACAAAAACGGATTCTGCACATCCAAGGACAACTTGGGACGGCCACCACTCGCACCCTTACTGGCTTTCTTCCCACAGCAAACACCACACCAGCACAACCCTCTTTGTCACGCAGCACGGCTCTCGCTTGTGTTGCAGATGCAACTGGCTTGCAAGCAATTCCGGAGCCGCAAGCTAGCTACTTCTCTTTCACAGCACTGAGACGATCAAAGACCGTTGGTCATCTTCGAGACTCTACCAGCGGCTGAAAGAGATACACGCGCAGAGCCAAAAGGAACAAGAAGCATCATTAGAAGAGACTCTACCTGATCGTATCACCTCTCTGCGACCGCTGCGGGCAGCAAACATCTATACATTCGACACCTGCACAGAAAAGCAGTAGTAAGAAAACAAGAAGTCGACTTTCAATCACCATCAGATGTACACAGCTCTCCATTTCTGAGTGATAAATAAAAAAAAAGGAAAAACTTTGAAGGATGACGGTATGGTCAGGAAGTTCGAATTCTGGCAAGCACTTTGAACTCAGAACGTCATCTGCGAGTGTGTAAGAAATGCCCTATTCGGATTTGACGTCTACCTACAAAGTGGAACGGATTGGAATCATGGGGATACTCACCGGTCCTGAGTGTTGCACGTGGATAGACGTCTCCTCCGTATTTTGGTTCCTCCCGGTGACTCACAGTCGCCACTGGTTCCTTGGAGGAGGCTTGAACACTTTGGGGCAGGAAACAAACAACAGAGGAGAATCACAATTTTTATACGGGGGGCATTTGTTATCAGTGCGTACCAATTCACGCTGGCTTTTGGGGTTTTTCTTTAAGAAGAACAAAATATTCTTTGCACATCCGACAAATATCTGCATTAACCTGAGGAGGCCACTTTACTCTGTGGGACAAGACAGCGTTCATTTCAACCAGCCCTGACCAATTCTGCTCAATCTATTTGTTAAAGGTTATGCTGACGCTGAGAATGGCAATGTCCACAACATCCATACTGCTGGGACATTTTACTTCAGACCTGCCCTGCTCTGACCTCAGGGACTATATGCTCAGTAGCGGTTGGAGTGCATTAGACACCTTCCCCAGGAACTTCTCTGGTTTAGCTTCCTCTGAAAGGAATCTCTTTCTCAGGCTCCAGATCTGCTCCAAAATATGAGCCAAACCACAATAAGCAACGACTGGCAGATGAGACGCCGACAGCAGAGTCTTGACCTGCTCTCAAATGCAGTGCGCTTAAACTCAGCGCACCCAAAATTACATGAGAAACTCTCTTCTGTATCATTTTCATGGTATGGATTTTCATCTGCAGTGGCGGATTCTGGCGCAGCGCACTCCTTAACTGGTGGCCTCAGTGGTAAGAAGCTGTCTGGAGCAGCTTTGATGCTCTGTTTGCCCTTCCGGCTTGTGCTCAAAACATCAACGGCAAAAGAAACGGTATCAAGAGAACATTCCAATGTGCACCTCCACCACCACCTGCTTTGTCAAGCACGTACACCGATGACGATGGAGACAGACACGAGATGTTTATGACTTTCAGATGAAGACCTGCTGTCTTCAACTGGCTAATGGGGAAGTAGAGAGAAGTAAAAGTGAAAATCACAACAACTGCCTTGAAGATACGCTGTTGATTGTGTCCTCAGCCTCCTCTCAAGTTCAACGCTTCCTCTTACCGCAGACCTTTAATCTCTAGCTAATCTCCTGTGTCAATTAAGTAGCTGGATTTAAAGAAAAAGTTTAATATTGGTTCTTCGGGGGGGAAGCAGCTGACGACCTCCCTTACCATAGGCAGTAAACCTTTCGGGGAAGAAGTCAAAGAAAACGGAAGGATTTTTACCTCAGACGGGGAATTGTCTTGTCAGGACGAGAGAGTGGTTCCTTAGTCAAGCGAGCATGGGTCCCACACGGCATTTGACCTACGAGAGAAGAGCGTAAGGCATGGGTAAGTATAAAAGGAAACTGAAGAGGTTTATGAGTTTACAGTAACGAGCTTCACCAAAGATAAATTGTCATTTTCTCTCTCACATCATCATATGATTTGTGTTATGTCACTTTAGGACATTTTCAGGTTTTCACACCGGCAACTGCAGCAAGTTGCGCGCACAAGGTATTGCCAGCCGAAACCTGAAATACAAAAGGCTCCTCAGGATCTACTACCTAAAAGGACCATTGAAAACAATTTGCTTCTGGCAAGCTAACAGTGGACCTATCAGAACGGAAGGACTGCATCCAAGGCAGCTCTGGTACCGAGACGACCAGATCGACGCCCGGCTCCACTCCAGAAGCAATGCAAGGATGCGGGTAAGAAACAGAGGTCACGCTCAAGTATTCCCAGATGCTGCCTCGTCCCGTGCCTGCCATAATCCCTACAGAACCCTAGGGGTAGACTTGGACAGTACACAAGGTAGGGTGAAAATGAAACAAGTCGTATAACTTGATGTCAGCCTTACCAATTTGCAGCACGGCTACATCGAGTGACGAAAATCGTGGTCTTTTAGTGGAAGGCTCTAAAGAAGTGGACCCAGGCTTAAAAGAAAACAACAAAAAAGCACCAGCGTGAGTGTAACCTGAATGTGAATCCCAGCAAACACACTTCCTGAGGCTTAGTCAGCTCTACTATGACTTGGGGACCATGACTTGCTGGTTCAGATTGCAGAAGGCGGCAAATCTTGGCAGGACCTTTGACAGGTACGCTTTAAATTTTGAATACAGGCTCTCATATGTGCAGCAATTAAAAGAATACAGTCTTGTCACTGAGTTATCACTCAGTCGGCTTCTAAACATTCCAAAGGGTGATAGTTCGGCCCTTGAGAAATATATTTTGTACAAATAAGAGTTAACGACTCTCTCAGGAACGAAGAACTAGAGCCCGACAGTCTCTTAGCCCTCTAATCCCATGGGGCAATAAGAAAAACTGCACTACACCTTTGAACCAAACTAGGCAGTCAAGGTGGCTCATTTTTACAGAGCCAAAGTCCTACAGGAACGCTCTCCTGGACTGGTGGATAATGAGCAGAAAGTGGTTTATCCAGAGCAAGTATGCAGTTTTTCTTGTCAGGTAGTGTATATTGATTCCTTAACCACAAGCTTGAGAAAGAGAATAACAGTTTGCAAACACACTAAAACTATAAACTTGAACCATTCTCAAGTATCTGGAAGACAACAAACAGTTTGCTCCTCCCGCAGCTGCCAGTGCCGGAGCAGAGGACGCAGGCTTGAGTAAGGCAAACCCAGCCCACATTACAGCTGCCTGCTAGAAATGCAAAAGAACCACCTACTGCTGTACAGGCTCAGAGCAGGCTCAACCTCAAGATGCAGTAGGGAGAGCTGCTTGCTCTCGCACCTTGCACAGACCCTAACATTTCAAAGCCCTCGCTAACCTCTTCCGCAGACTCTGTGCCGGCAGCATCTTCGCTGACGGAAGCCGCCGGGCGTTTGGTTGCCTTGGTCGGCAACTGCAGCACTGCAGAAACTTCAACTTTCTCTTTCTGCTCAGAGATGGAAGAATCTAAAAAACAAAGACAGGCCGTATAAGAACAGGCTAGAAAACCAACAGAGGTACATTGCGAATACAGACAGGAGGGAGCACACAGCTTGGATTTAAGATACTCTTTCTGCTGACAGGCGCGGGCTCAGCGCCAGAGACCTGGGCTATCTCCTGCTGGCAGTAAAAGTATTGGGCCCTGCCACAGTCACCGCAGAGAACGTCCGTCATCTATAGGGCTAAGCCCTACCGGACACCCTCAAGCCATTGGCTATAGGCATAGAGAGCCACAAGGCAAGAAGCCAACAGCTTGAAAAGCCACCGTTTCAGGAACAATGCCAGAGCACAAAAGCCAGACTTTTCCAAGGGACACGAAACCTCAGAAAAATCGGGCATATTCAGTACTTGTGTAATGCGCGATACCTGATTTTTGCTTTTTCGGCGGAGTCTCGTCATCATCATCATCCACAACTATGCAAACGCTGAGGAAAGAACACACACAACAGTGTTTTGCAACCCTAGGGAAGCTCCCAGCAGGCTGACTTCCCTTCACAGGGCCCAAACTTCCCAAGTTACTTTTCCTATCCCAAAGGTCTCCCCCTCCAAGCGCCCCTGGGATCATCTCAGGCACATACACCTAACTGCAGCCCTCCTCAACGCCCCCCAACCTCTCCCAGCCAACGACCGCTCGCAGAGAGCTAATGATCCCGCTGCAGCACATTAGGCCTCTTTGGCTCATTCCGTTAATGCTTCCCAACATTTTACCTTTCTTCCTATCGCCAACAAATTAAGTTCGTTTCGGAAATCCCTACACTGAGTTGCAAAGAAAAGTCTAAGGAGGACAGGACATAAAAGGTGGGAAAGCAACTCGGGCATACACCCACTTCAATCACTTTGTCCTTTGGGAATGGAGCACACAGGTTGGTCCGAGGTGGGTTTTTTCCTCTCTTTGCCCCCCCAAATGTCAGGACAGCCGGATCCTTTGAAGAACTCTTTGGTCTTTCTTACACAAAGGAATTTCTCTTGAACTGTTATGCCCCCGACCCCTGCTGATAGCATTGCTTCTGGCCGGGGAGATGGGGGGGGAGTGGGCGCCGGGGCGATGCCCGGGGGCGGCCCTGAGGCGGCGGGGCGGCTCGCTGCCCTGGGGGGCGGCCTCTTGCGCGGCGGCGGGGCCGGGGGCGGCGAGGAGGGCGCCGAGGGCCCCCCGCAGCCATTAGTGGAGGGGCGGCTGAGGGGGGAGAGAGGGGCGGGGCGGTGGGTGCGCGCGCGCAGGCGCGCCGCCGTCTGTGCTCTGCCTGAGGGAGCCGTTAGCGGCCGCCCGGCCCGCTTCTGCCCCTGCCCTGCGGTGGGGCCGGGCCGGCGCCGTCCCGCCCGGCCCGCCCGGCCCTGCTCTGTCTGGGGGAGGCGCTTGCCCTTCTCCGGAAGCCCCGAGCCGGGCCCCGGCTGGCAGCTGGGCGCCGGGAGGCCGGGGAGTGCCCGGAGGAGGGGAAGAGGCCTTCGGGGAGAGGCCCACACGGAGGCCGGAGGGGCCCCCCAGAAGCCCTCCAGAGACGGAGGGGCCCCCCAGAAGCCTCCCAGAGAGCGGAGGGGCCCCTCGGAGAGCGGAGAAGCCTTTCGGCGTCCCGCAGGCCTGAGGCGAGCGACAGCGGCCGGCGGCGCGGGCTCTCGCGCGCCCCCTCCTGCCTCCTCTGCCCTCGGTGGGTGAGGGAATGCCAATCCCGGGCTTACCGAGCCCTTTCCTCCGCGCTCGCACGGCGCTTTGCGCCCCTCTGGCGGGGAGCTGCGCTCGCTGCACCCGGCTGCGCCATGGCTGCGGTGCGACTGGAAGGACGCGGACTGCGTTCGGCGTTCCACCATGGTGAGCGGCTGTGACGGAGCGGCGCCCAACCGCCGGCCGCGGGCAGTCCCGCTCGAGCCGCTGCTGCGGGGGCCGGCGAGCGTGTGGTGAGTGCTGAGCTGTGTGCGGGGGGTTGGCTGGCTCTTGGGGCGCTGCCTTGCTCCTAAGGGGGCTTTGAAATGCGGTGCTCGCCCCTCGTTAACGAGCTGTTTCCTGTGGGGTGGAAATGTGCGGCTGTTGCTGCAGCCCCGTCCTGGAGAGGCTTTTTTTCCAGGGCTGGGAGCGAGAGCGGCGTCCAGGCTGGGCAGGGGAGCCGGGTCTGCTCGTCCTCCAGCTGAGCAGTGGTGGTTTGCAGGTAGCATCCGGTTGCACTTGCTGGAATGCAGAGCAGGAGAGAGTTGTGTCGTGGTTTTCCCCTGCAGATGCGGGACACGGGCGGCAAGGTGGCAGCGTGGGGGGAGTGGGGGTAACTGGGAGCCCCCGTCTGCCTCCCAGCCCCATGGCGCTGGATGCAGCTCAGATGCACCCACGCTCTGTGAGGGGGGGTTTGAGGGCCTGAAGGGTTGTCCCCGTGTCCCTGCCGGGCTTATGGTGGTATCTTGCTGCTGTGCGTGGGTCTGGGGGTGGCCGGGAAGGGTCTGGCATGCTGGGGCCATCACTGACCCTCATTTTCTCTCCCACCATAGAGCTCCTCGGCGGAGCTCTCAGCCAGCTCTCGGCGGAGCTCCCCCAGCCAGCGCCTTCCCACATCAGCACCCTTTAGGTGCCTGTCCCCCCTCTCCAGGAGATCTTTGCTGGGGCACCTTGGGAGAGTGGGCAACCACTACCATGGGATGGTGGGATGGGGACAGCCACCTCCTTTGTCCCCTGTCCAGCTGGTGCCCTGACCCTCTCGCTCTTCCATGCCCCCGCAGCTTCCGGAGCAAGAGGTTGTGAACGTGTTCATCGGGACGCAGGCGGTGGGGGCCATCATCGGGAAGAAGGGGCAGCACATCAAGCAGCTGGTGCGGTTTGCGGGTGCCTCCATCAAGGTGAGGAAGGCGCTGCGGGGCTGGTCCTGCGCTTCGTGCCTCAGTTTCCCCTCTGCACTGCCGAAGTCAGGGAATGGGAGTGTGCGGGGAGCAGTTTTGCTCCCCAGCTTATCACAGAACGGTTGAGGTTGGAAGGGACCTTGAAGATCATGGAGTCCCACCCCCCTGCCCTGTTCAGGGACACCTCCCCCCAGCCCAAGTTGCTCCAAGCCCCGTCCAACCTGGCCTTGAACACCTCCAGGGCTAGGGCAGCCACAGCTTCTCTGGGCAAGCTGGGCCAGTGATTCACCACCGTCACAGTGAAAAATTTCTTCCTGTTATCTCCTCTAAATGTCCCCTCTTCCACTTTGAAGGCACTCCGCCTCGTCCTGTCACCCCATGCCCTTGTAAAAAGTCTCTCCCCAGCTCTCCTGTACCCGTTGGCATGGGCCCACCTCTCCCGCCTGTGTTTAGTAGAAGGCCAGGCCTGCAGCACCCTGGTTATGAGCCCGGCTCGGGTGGGAGGGGATGCTCCTGCATGGGGGGATTGCCCTGCGTTGTGGGGGGACATGCCACCGAGGGAAGGTCTTGCTGAAGCGGTGGCTGCACTCACGCTCCTTCTCCCCCATACTTGCCCAGATTGCACCGGCAGAAGGTCCCAAGGGCAGCGAGCGCATGGTCATCATCACAGGGCCGCCCGAGGCTCAGTTCAAGGTGCGCTGGGTGGGGGCTGTGGGTGTGGGGGACAGTAAGGGCCAAGTTGAGAGCGTCCCTGTGGTCAGCACTGTGCTGCCAGCCTGGCTTGGCCTCCCTCAGCGCCAGGGGAGCTCTTTGCTGGGTACCATGATTTTGATGCTGCTGGACGTGAGGACATTGTGAATGGACTCCTCGGTGCGGGCAAAGCCACCCGCATCCCACCTGGGTTCATCTTCCATAACCTTGTCTCCTGTCCACTCGAGCGGGATGGCGGCCCCCCCCCCAAAAAATTGAGCCTCTCTCAAGGAGCGATGGAGGAAGCACAAGTTAAAAAAACCCAGAAACCTGAAATTAATTAGGGCTTGTCCGGGGTGAAAAGTTGGGAGCGGCGAGATGCTCGGTGGGGGCTCAGGGGTGGGTGGTGGTGGGAGAAACAGTGCCCTGACCCCCAACTCTTGCTTTTCCCTTCTCCTCCCCAAGATTGCACAGCGCAAGATGAGGGAAATGGTCCAGCAGGTGAAGCAGCAGGAGCAGAAACACGCTCCGGGAGCCCCGGCCTCGCAGCACAGCAAGTGATGCTCCTGTCGTGCCGCCCAGCACCGCCTGATGAATGTAACCCCACTGCCGGACAACCCCCTCCAACCTCCTCCACCACCCCCAGCAGGTCAGGGGAGCAAACCAAAGACCCGCCCAGACACACAGCCCCCCATTCCCGCGGCGCTGCGAGGATGCGCAGCTGAGGGGTACGGGGAGGGCTCTCTCCATCCCACAGCCTCCCCCTTCCTCCTCCGTCGCCTCCCGACGCTGTCCCTTTAGTTGGACTAACAGGGGCAGGTTTTGGTACCTCAGCACCTCACGCTTGTGTTTCCCTTTTAGAGATTTTGTGTGCCTTGTAAAACTGAGAGTTGGAGCATTTTTTTATTAATTTTTTTAATAAAAAAGAATGAGTTGGAAAAAACCATGTCGAGCGAGTGCGAGGCGGGAGAAGGAAAGCAATCCCAGGGGTGCTGACGTGGGGAAAGAAACTCCCCAACTCGGGGCGAGTTACAAAGCAGCATGTTTATTGCAGCGCTGGGTGCAAGGGGGATGGCTCCCAACTCGCCCAGGGGCTGGTAAAGCAAGCGTTCCTTTCTGATGCAAAGGCATACGTATTCATTAGTGTAGGCTGGGAATAGGCACCACTCTGGTCATGATCTGTGGGTTGTTGTGGAGGAAGGCTCCCAGTCTTCCTGCCGGTGTACTTTTCCCCTTTGGCTCAAGAGTGCTGCTGGGGCTGAGCTCTGAGCCGCCAGACCGGTTCTCAGCAGATGGTTACTTCGCGCAGACAATAAGGCCCTGAATAGCCCTTCCTGTGCTCTGGATGGCTCTGGGTGGCTCTGCTCCTCTGCTGCTTCTAAGGTCGGGCTGCCCCAGTGTCATCATTGAGGAGCCTTTTGTCTATCCAGTTCTCACTTGTGGGTGTTCCTGCCCATGTCAGTGCCAGAGCTCTTCCGTAGGCTCCTTCTGCTAGCGGAGAGCCAGGGGCCGTTCCTTCAGGAGAAAGCTTGAGAAATGTTTAAAAAGAGAAAAGGGAAAGGAGGAAAAATAAAGTGGGAAAATAAAAAAGAGAAAAAGAAAAAAAGGGGGGGAAAAAGGGGGAAAAAGCAAAAAAGGTCAAAAGAAAAAAGGGGTAAAAGAGAAAAAAGGGGGAAGCGAAAACATATTAAAAAAGAAAGGTAGAAAGGAAAAAAAACCAACCAAACCAAGCAAGGAAAGTGGGAACAGCTGCGGGGCAAGAGGAGGGACAGGAGCTGGGGGGGGAGGTGGCAGTGCCGGCGCTGACCCCGGGGGCTGCGACACCACGTTTTTGTCCTCTACTGCAAAGTGTTGTGTGAAAAACAACCAAGCAAAACCCACCCAACGACAACATCAAAAACCAAAGAGAAATCTCTGCAGCTCACAGGAGCCTGAGCTTGCTCTCGGTTGCTTTCTTTCCAGTGTCTTGGGGGTGTCACGGCCGAGCTGAGATTGGGGTGTGGTGGTGGTGGGAGTTTGTCCCATGGCTGTGATGGGGGGAGAAGGGGTGGGCGGGGAGTGGGGGATGTGGTGTGGGGTTTTCTTTGGGTGATGGTGTTTTTTTGCCAGGCGTCGCTTTACCCAGTGGCTCAGGGAGGTGTTGGCATCACAAAGCCTGCGCTAAAGCGGGGTGGGGGCCTCGCCGCAGTTGGTTAGCAGAGCCAAAGTGGTTATTAATGGTTCTTAAGGGCGCCCTAATTATGCCCGTGTAACTGGGAAGCTCAGATGCCCCCTAAGCACCCCCCCGGTGCTTCTCTAGCCAGGCGAGTGCTGGGCGTCCCCCCCTGCAGGAGAGGAGCGCACCTCCAGGGCGGGTGGAAGGGCATCACCCAAGAGGGAGAGGACCAAGATGGGGCTTGGGTGTCCTTGGGGTGGCCGTGTGGCGGGGTAGGGCTGCTGGGGGCTGCCACGATGAGGGACACCCCCACGCCTTTCTCCATGGCTCCCAGAGCTGTGCTCCCTCCCTCCCTCCCACCCATCCAGTGCCACCGGAGAGGTGGTGTCCCCCCTCCCGGGGTGGGCAGGGGCTGCTGCCACCCCACCTAACACCTCAACGCACCAAACCAGCTTTCAGCAGTCACAGCCACCCGGGCACTGCCAAGGGGGCAGCAGGGGCTCCCCAAAGGGGGCTTACAGAACACAGAGAGCGTCCGTACACCGCTGACCCCTCTCCAGGGGCGGATTTTCGGGATGCTGCTTGCTCATCTCACCACTGAACGACACCTCGATTGCCCCTGCAGCACTGTGTGACCATCGCTTCGCGGCTTCTGTGCTCCGATGCTCCTCCTGGCGCCAATCCTCTTCCTGGGGGATTGTGAGGGAGTGAAAATCCACATCCCTACATCCAACTTTTTTTCAGTTAAATAAAAAAAAAAGAATAAATCACCCTCTCTCATTACCAGGTAGAGGTTCATTCCCTTAAGGCTCTTTTTATGAAAATAAATATTTAAATTATATAAAGAAATAAATACTTCTCTTTTCACATTAGATAACTCCCTGGAGACAGCAAAAAATAAAGCACCACCACTGTGTACCAGTGTCCACCAGGGCTTTATACTTTTGTGGCTCTCATGTGCCAGGCCATCGAATCCACACAGTCCAATAAAGTCGGTTGTCCCTCTCCTCCTCCTGGCTGGAGGCAGGGCACCTCTACTGTTGACCGTAGTACCTACGATTATCAGATTGGTTCCTACCTGGTCCGTAGGATCGCCTACCGTAGGTTGGAGCAACCTTCCTCCTGTAAGAATCCTTTCTTCTATCGGCTTCATTTTGCAACTCAAGCACCTGTGCCTGTAGGGCTGAGGTAGGTTCTCCATCCCTCTTCTTCATGTCTTCTGCATATTCACAGAGGCAAACCCACAGGATATGTCACATCAGCTTTGATTTGTCTTGAGTCGGAGGGTGGTTTTTCTCTTGAGTAGGAGGGCGTTTCCTCTTAGCAGCTGCAACATGAGTCTGTACAGGGAAAGCATGGAGTTTTTCCTCCACCTTGGTTAGTTTATCAAACAGTTTATCGGTTTGCTCAACTAATCTCTGGGTCATTTGCTCTATTTTCTCAGTCAGTTTCTCAGTCATTTTCTCGGTGGTCACAGTCAGCTTTTCTATGGCTGCCACAGAGAAGGGACCAGAGAGACTGTCTTCATACTGTCGTACCTTCTTAACCCCTTCATTTACAGTTGGTGTGTCAGTATCGGATCCTCCCCAGACCATTGTTGACAATGTGTGGGAATATGTTGATGGTGCACTTTGTACAAACTTTTTGAGCAGAGATCGTTTGCATGGCATTTCATCAGGGTCTACTGTCGCTTGCCCATCACTATAAATCACCTCTCGCACAGGCAGTTCTCTCAGGTACTTCATACCTTTTCCCATGTTGGTCCATTTACTTGGACGGCATTCGATATCGTCCTTGAAGGGATACCTGCGCTTTATGGCTGACACCAGTCGCCTCCAGAGACTGAGAGTGCTTGTCTTTCTCCCAATTTCTTTATCAATCCCTCCATCCTTGGCCAGGTTTCCCAATTGCCTAGCTTCTCTGCCATCTCAGTCTAGGGTATCTGCCCCGCTATCCCAGCATCGGAGCAACCAGGAGACAAGTGTTTCGCCTTCATGACGACTAAAGTCCTTCCTGATACTTCTCAGATCTTTCACGGAGAAGGATTGAACAACTCCCTCTACATCTGAGTCCTCCTGTGGTGAGGCTGCCCCAGAAGGGGCCTCTCCAGCATCTGCTCTAGAAGGACTCTGGCCTTTGTCTGTTTTCAAAGGTCTCTTTCCCTTCTGTGGTCTTGAAGGACCCTCCCCTGGATCTTGTTCAGAACTCTCCCCCAAGCTATGTGACTTGAGGTGGTCTTTGTGGTAAGGGGCAGGGGAAGGAGTTGACCTCCTCTTCTTGCTCCTGGTTACCGGGGCGGCTTGTACCGATTTTGATGGAGTTGGAGTAGTTTTGGTACTGGTTGTAGTGGCTGCAGTAGGTTGTGCCGGGAGAGGCGGCGGCGTGGCTTGTGCCGCTGCGGGGGGGGGCACGGCTTGTGCCGGGACGGGCGGCGGAGGGGCCGGTGTTGTTGCGGTGGGGGGGGCGGCTGCCGGTGGTGCCGGTGCCGGTGCCGGTGCAGGCGGCGGCGGAGGCGCCTGTGCCGTGGCGGTGGGGGGGGCGGCTGCCGGTGGCGCCGGTGCCGTGGAGGAGGCGGCTGCCGGTGGTGCCGTTGCTCCGGGGGGGGCAGCTGCGGCCGGGCCGGGCGGGGCCGCGGTTCGCACCGCTGCAGATCGCCGAGCGGCTGCGCGGGTCTGAGTGGCGGCAGCGCACGGTCCCCTCCAGCTCCCCCTGCACAGATGTTTCACAAGAAACCACCCCTGCACCACATTCAGGAGCATCAACAACAAAATCACGATCTTAACAAGGTACCAGTCCTTATCCTCAGAGCCCAGAAGGTTGCCATGCCCCAGCTCTGATGGGGTCACATCAGCATAATTATCAAAGGGCGAAGTAAACATTCCCCAGGTAGAAGAACCCTTTGATCCCTTTGGTCCCTTTTCTACTGAGCATGAGGCAGATGGGATGGAATACCCTGTTGGTCAGTTTTGGGTCACCTGTCCTGTCGCTCCTCCCTGCAGGTGGGACCCCACTATGCTTTTCCGCTTCCGACCCTCCAACGGGGCAAATAACAAAGCTGGTTGGCCGTGGGGGTTATATCAATAAGTGTAAGCAAGAGCCTCTCTGCATCCCATGCCTGGGCATCAGCTGTAAACATTGCTCTTATCGCTCTGAGAGAGTGAACGCTGACGGCACAATAGGCAGTTAATTTCAGTTGGTAGAAGAGGCCCAGCTAAGAAGCCAAGTTACTGAACAAAATTGGTTCTCTTTTACCTCAAACCAGGACACAGGGAGAGTTTCCTTCCATTAAGGCTCTTTTTATTAAAATAAATATTTATATTATATAAAGAAATAAATACTTCTCTTTTGACATTAGATCACTCCCTGGAGGCAGCAAAAAAAGCCAACCCCAAACCAGCCCAAAGGACAGGGGCTTTGGTGAGAAATCAAGAGATGGTAAACGCTTTCTTTCCGTGGTCGTGACAAATCCAGTTTTAGGAATCAAGGAGATGGTAGATATTCCAGAAACAGAGGAAAACTCTCTTTGAGGAGACGGTAGTTCAGCACGTTGTCCTTGGGAAGGTAAGTTGGGCAAACACGACTGTAACCACCACCACGGATGTTTCCCATTTGTCTGTAACGTGGTCGCGTGCGCTGTGAGGCGCGAGCGTGCGGCTCAGCCATGGAAGTTGACGATGTTCCTTCTTCACTCTGCCCTTAACGAGGTCACACCCACCTTTCTGGCTCTTGCTTAAGGTGCGTTAGCTAATTTCAAAGAGAGTTACTGTCTCCAAAATAAGGGGGGGGGGGGGGTGGGGGGGGGTGGGGAAATAAACTGTGTACCAAAACCCCAGAGTTACTGTCTCCAAAATAAGGGAGGTGGGGGGAACAAACCATCTTAACTTCTACTTCATAAGCTAAAGAGGAAAACTTGTGTACCAAAACCCCAGAGTTACTGTCTCCAAAATAAGGGAGGTGGGGGGAATAAACCATCTTAACTTCTACTTCATAACCTAAAGAGGAAAATTCGTCTAAGAAATGTAACTAAAGGTCTAAGAAAACTAACTAAAGGCCTAAGAAAAGTAACTAAGGTTGAAGAAACGTAATCAAAAGAAGAGCTCTAAGAGTCCACGTGTCACAGCAGCTGTTGGTGGATTATCTCCCACACCATCTTCTTCCGGAAATATGGCATGTGAGTCTGAAAAGAGAAGAGAAAGAAAAGAGAAATTAAATAATGACGTCACGGTAGAAAGAGGCGGCAAACACGCATAAACGCCCAGCGGAGTCCTTAATAGGAAGTTCCCTTTAGGAACTGTCAACCGTTTGGGTACAACACCCCACGCGGTTCCTAAGAGGGTGACACGACAACCCGACAAAACCAGATTGACTTGACCGCGCGACAGCTTACAAGCACGCTAATAAAAGACCCGTCTAAAACGAAATCAAGAAAAAGAAGCGGTGTCTTGACTGGTCAAAGGGTAGAAGCCATTTCTCCAAAAGATACCGAGCCCAGATATGCCAAACCCGCTGGCGGCAGTATCTTGCCCAAGAGGAATCTCACCGGCAGCAGCTCCCAAAGGCGGGGATGGAGAACCACAGCTCTGCCCTGCCCAGGCCACTTGGAAGTTCTGACCCCAGCAACTACGCACCGAAACGGGGTACGAAACCTCAGCCCCTGCCCCGGACACAATGAAGAGCTGCTGCGTAACCTCCCCGGCTCCTGTCCCTGGGCGAGAGGGGCTTGGAGGGGTTTATGACCTTCACTCACCTGGCTAAAGTTGAACGGTTTCTCTCTGGCGATGTACTCTGCGTATATGCACATAAAGACGCCGCAGTCGCTTCCATTCAGCTGCTGAGGGATCTCCTAAGGAATGCAAAGAAGATGGAGGATTTCCCTCTGTCTCAAAAGAAAAGCAACTTGGAAGCAGCGCACATTACCCACACCGACACTGCGCTCACCGCACACTCCTGACCCTACTTGCCTAATCCCCAATACCCACTCCCGCCCACGAGGAACAGACCCAGTTCACTGCTCACCATCCCTCCCCTCTGCCTCCCGGACTCGGACACTACGATCCAAATTTTTGGCAGGCCCAGAAGGCGCAGCAGCCCTCCCCCCTGCGAGGTGTCTCAAGGTTCGCACCGCCTCTTTCTTAAGTGACCTTTCTTAAATCCGGTCTTTAGGGACTGCTTTTTACTATCAACTCCTCGAGAAACATCAGCTCAACCCTTTCTTTGCCACGGGCCAGGATCTGGGCCCCAAAGAAGCACTTACAGTTCCCATTTCAAACCCAAGGGGTGCTCACGTACACGTGGCTCCATGCTGTGAAGAGTCCACTCTGAAACATCCAGCTCCAGCTGTCTTTTTTCCCAGCTTTCTTTTTGCAGGTATTGGCTGGTTAAAACAAAAGGAAAAAAAAAATCCCTTTTCATCTCTGTAATTTAGGCCAACAACAAAATAAAGCGGCTGAAGGATCACAGGAAGACGGACGGCAGGACGGTAAAATGTCAGAGGATCCTCACCGCAGCTGATTTAAGGCTGATTTTGAGGAAAAATCCCAATCTGAAACTTACAAACACGGGGAGAGGCTGTGAGCTAATGGTCAAGAACGAGGCCAACGACTCCATTGCTTCGGAGAGGTCAAAAAGCCCCAAATCACATGTTATCAGAGCACAAAGAGACAAACCAAGCAAGGAACTGTAATGCCGTAATTCCACCGGGTGCCTTGATCCCACATCCTGGGCTCCGACTAACAAAGTCGGCACACGTGTGCCACGGGGCTATGGCGTATTTGGCTGTGCCTCTCACGGGAAGGTGGCAGAATCCAGGCACCCCAGACCCTGGGTGCAGGGGACACTGTGACAGCAGATAAGCAGCCGATGCCAGACAACTCGCAGCAAGCAACTCCAAGATTCCTGCTTGGTTATCTACAAGCCACGTGAAAACTGGCAGTCGCCTTACAGGGACTAAATCTAAAACCCCTCTCCTCATTCACACCAGAAAAGCAGTGACGGAGCGGTTACTTACAGCAAAGTCTGACAAATCTTGTCCCCTTTCTGCCCAAGCGAGTCCAAGTACGTGATGGTGTTCTTCCTCAGATCTATGACCTGTTATTAAAAGGTGACCGTTAGGCAAAGCACAACCTTGTGCCGCACACCCCCCAACACCTACATGACTTCTCTTGCCAGTTTTTGCTCCCCGTCCAATTCTAAAGAAAAAGCCCGTGGGACTCACGGCTAGTGTCCAGTGTGCTCGCGAGTTCACAGGCACAAAGATGATGTCCTGCTTGAAGACATCCACACTTCTGGTCCATCTTCTTACTGCTTCGTAGCCCCCAGATGTTAGTTTGGCATAAAAGAAAGTACTGAACGCGTGGACCGCTGGATAGCCTTCCTTCTTGCCTCTTTCCATCAGCAGACCCATGTAGAAATTAACCACCTGTACCATAAAGAGGAAACGTGAGGTGTAAACATATGACGCTGCCTTCCCCAACCAAAAATACAGCACCACCTCTGTTCTGGCCACCCTTAAGCACGCAGCGCAGAGAACTCCAGCCTCAGCTGGAGGCTTTTGTTCCCAGGATTTCACACGGGGCTACATCGGCAGTTTGATCAAAACACCTGCCACCCACGCCAATAACCCGGACGAACTCCTGGAAGCTGCGTCATACAAGAAGTAACGGAACTTCCCGAAACGCTCGACCCTTCAACACCTCAAATAAGAAGTGTACAGAGATTTCTAGGCTCTGCAGCGGAGGTCGTCAAAGAACGTTGACGCGACTTCTGTACAGGGCGGAGGGGTATTTTTCAATAAAGGCTGAGTGAGACTAGCCCTGTGCTGCAGCTGGTTTTACCTCATCGTTTAGCCAGCAAAGGTTCCTGAGCGTGTGGATGTCTTCGCGAGTGACCTTTAGTTTGAAGGCACTGCTCATGATCTCATCTGGCTCACCTTTGCCAAATGCGGCACTGACCTCTCTCTCCATGGCCTGAAAGGAACAATTAAATGGGGAAGGACTTGTGAAACAGCGCATGGAGCACGCTGACCTGGGGGCAGCTTTCCACTGAAACACGGCCTGTAAATTCAGCTCAGGTGACAGAGCAACTGCCTCCGACGGTTTCTTGCCTCAGTGAGCGATAGCGCTTTTGCCTTGCTTGGTTGGTTTCAGCATCCTAACTTTGAACTTCACAGCCCAGGCTTGCTGCCGTTTCTTTTCACCAAGGACGTGGGGATAAAACCCGTCAACTTAGCAAACACGCTCAAGCAGCTGAAAATGGAACACAACTCTGGCAACCCCCTTTCCCAGGTGCTGCTGCGGCCCTCGCAATACCCAGGTTTAAGCCAACCCCAGCGGGCATCCTCCGTACCGAGGCAGCTAAGTCAGGAGCCTGAAAGAACGTGAAGGTGGGGGACTTCAAAGGGAACGGCAAAGGGGGAAACTGAGGCAGCCGTCCCGCTAACAGAAGGCCCACAAACCCTTAGGGCAGCACAACTGAAGGAGCGCGGGGAGCACACAAAATCCTTCAAAGCAGCTTTAGTGCTGACCCTCGCACTGTGAAGCCACAACCACAGCCACTCGCTAACAGGTTCAATGCAAGTTCTTCAGATTTCAAAGCGCCTTAAGAACCACCGAGAAGAAGAGGACTTCCTTGCAGCTCTGCCACAACCTTCTCTTTTGTCTCACAGACTGTCGCCTACGGTACCTCTGTGAGCGGAGGAAAGCGTTCCGCTGTTTTTCCCAATCTTGGCACTTTCTTTTCCTCCACATCGAGGCTGGCTGACTTTTTGGACGGAACAGGTGTAGGGTGTCCTCGGAATAAGGCATCTTCTAAGATTTCTGTGCCACGCTGCCTCTGTTAGACAAACGGACGTTAAGCTAGCAATCAAGCACAGATTTGTTTCCTTGGGGACAGGACAGAAAATCTTGCTTATATAGAAAACTGGAAGGGTTTTTGTACACCCATGCAACCAGCAAACTCCAAAGTTACTTCTTCTTGACGACTGCATTCCAACTGTGCACCCATGGAGTGCTGCACTCGGAGGCAAGAGAGGCAGAAAGCTCCTTTGCCTTGGGCTAGCGTTAAGAACCCCAGCAAAGCCTCCACGTGTAGGTATCAAGTTGAGATTGAGACTACTATTTCTGATTACCATGACTAAAATTTTATTTTTGACCTCAACCCTGACCAGAGGTGAAAGTCAAAGAGACGTACTTCCTATCCCAGCAAACAAGATAAGACTAAAGACACCCCAGTCCAGCTTTGCAGGTCAACCAAGTCTGTGCGCTAAAGATTTTGAGGCTATACCCAACACGTGAAAGGGGAAGAATCAAAACCGTATAGTGTAGTGTGCTCCTAATAGTCCAGAAACAAAATTAACGGCAGCGGAAAACACTTGGCGATAGCGCTACTCATCAAATAACGCTCCCGCTTTCCCGGGGAAAAACAACCTGGGCAAATACAGATATTGTTGAGGAAGTCATGTGAAGAGTGCTGAAGTTTCTCATCACAAAGAGCTCTATTTTCCTTGGGAATAACACAAGCTTACCCCTGCGATGGTTTCTTTCACTGCTCCTTCCTCTTCCGCAGAGTTTTCTTCTGGTGTGCAGTACCTGCCAGGAGAGGGAGAGAGAGAAGCGAGCTCTATATCCGTCCTGTCCCATGGAATTCTCAAGAATTCACCCTCTGGACAAGAAAGGCTTTTGCAAGGCTAAATACAGCACTAGTTTTTAAAGCGGGGAGAAGAATAGGGACAGAATTAGCTACAAAACAGGACTGCTGCAACTGAACCTCCCTCTGCTCCCATCTACGCTTTCTCCTCTCTCATGTAAGGGCAGGTCACTGCAGAAAGATGCGTGCATCTTACCGCCGTACAAAATCTCTCCCTGTAGCTGCACCTACTGCCCCCAAAAACCTGTTTCCATAAAGACCGCAAAGCCGTCGCAACTCACAGTCCTGCCAGCTCAGACAGCCAATACCAATGAGGCCGCTGGCCTCTCAAACCCAACTGCACGCTGCCTTTTTCCCCCTCCTAGGCAAACCCCAGGCATCCTTTGGGACTTACAAAGTCCCCAAAACTGCCTCAAGTCCCACCAGGCTTTACAAGCTCTCTAATCCTTCTGCTTAGGATGCGGGTTTCCAAGTGAAAGAAGTGAAATGTCAGCTCATTGATGGCTCGGCAGAACGACTCACAAACAAAAACGGATTCTGCACATCCAAGGACAACTTGGGACGGCCACCACTCGCACCCTTACTGGCTTTCTTCCCACAGCAAACACCACACCAGCACAACCCTCTTTGTCACGCAGCACGGCTCTCGCTTGTGTTGGAGATGCAACTGGCTTGCAAGCAATTCCGGAGCCGCAAGCTAGCTACTTCTCTTTCACAGCACTGAGACGATCAAAGACCGTTGGTCATCTTCGAGACTCTACCAGCGGCTGAAAGAGATACACGCGCAGAGCCAAAAGGAACAAGAAGCATCATTAGAAGAGACTCTACCTGATCGTATCACCTCTCTGCGACCGCTGCGGGCAGCAAACATCTATACATTCGACACCTGCACAGAAAAGCAGTAGTAAGAAAACAAGAAGTCGACTTTCAATCACCATCAGATGTACACAGCTCTCCATTTCTGAGTGATAAATAAAAAAAAAGGAAAAACTTTGAAGGATGACGGTATGGTCGGTATGGTCAGGAAGTTCGAATTCTGGCAAGCACTTTGAACTAGGAACGTCATCTGCGAGTGTGTAAGAAATGCCCTATTCGGATTTGACGTCTACCTACAAAGTGGAACGGATTGGAATCATGGGGATACTCACCGGTCCTGAGTGTTGCACGTGGATAGACGTCTCCTCCGTATTTTGGTTCTTCCCGGTGACTCACAGTCGCCACTGGTTCCTTGGAGGAGGCTTGAACACTTTGGGGCAGGAAACAAACAACAGAGGAGAATCACAATTTTTATACGGGGGGCATTTGTTATCAGTGCGTACCAATTCACGCTGGCTTTTGGGGTTTTTCTTTAAGAAGAACAAAATATTCTTTGCACATCCGACAAATATCTGCATTAACCTGAGGAGGCCACTTTACTCTGTGGGACAAGACAGCGTTCATTTCAACCAGCCCTGACCAATTCTGCTCAATCTATTTGTTAAAGGTTATGCTGACGCTGAGAATGGCAATGTCCACAACATCCATACTGCTGGGACATTTTACTTCAGACCTGCCCTGCTCTGACCTCAGGGACTATATGCTCAGTAGCGGTTGGAGTGCATTAGACACCTTCCCCAGGAACTTCTCTGGTTTAGCTTCCTCTGAAAGGAATCTCTTTCTCAGGCTCCAGATCTGCTCCAAAATATGAGCCAAACCACAATAAGCAACGACTGGCAGATGAGACGCCGACAGCAGAGTCTTGACCTGCTCTCAAATGCAGTGCGCTTAAACTCAGCGCACCCAAAATTACATGAGAAACTCTCTTCTGTATCATTTTCATGGTATGGATTTTCATCTGCAGTGGCGGATTCTGGCGCAGCGCACTCCTTAACTGGTGGCCTCAGTGGTAAGAAGCTGTCTGGAGCAGCTTTGATGCTCTGTTTGCCCTTCCGGCTTGTGCTCAAAACATCAACGGCAAAAGAAACGGTATCAAGAGAACATTCCAATGTGCACCTCCACCACCACCTGCTTTGTCAAGCACGTACACCGATGACGATGGAGACAGACACGAGATGTTTATGACTTTCAGATGAAGACCTGCTGTCTTCAACTGGCTAATGGGGAAGTAGAGAGAAGTAAAAGTGAAAATCACAACAACTGCCTTGAAGATACGCTGTTGATTGTGTCCTCAGCCTCCTCTCAAGTTCAACGCTTCCTCTTACCGCAGACCTTTAATCTCTAGCTAATCTCCTGTGTCAATTAAGTAGCTGGATTTAAAGAAAAAGTTTAATATTGGTTCTTCGGGGGGGAAGCAGCTGACGACCTCCCTTACCATAGGCAGTAAACCTTTCGGGGAAGAAGTCAAAGAAAACGGAAGGATTTTTACCTCAGACGGGGAATTGTCTTGTCAGGACGAGAGAGTGGTTCCTTAGTCAAGCGAGCATGGGTCCCACACGGCATTTGACCTACGAGAGAAGAGCGTAAGGCATGGGTAAGTATAAAAGGAAACTGAAGAGGTTTATGAGTTTACAGTAACGAGCTTCACCAAAGATAAATTGTCATTTTCTCTCTCACATCATCATATGATTTGTGTTATGTCACTTTAGGACATTTTCAGGTTTTCACACCGGCAACTGCAGCAAGTTGCGCGCACAAGGTATTGCCAGCCGAAACCTGAAATACAAAAGGCTCCTCAGGATCTACTACCTAAAAGGACCATTGAAAACAATTTGCTTCTGGCAAGCTAACAGTGGACCTATCAGAACGGAAGGACTGCATCCAAGGCAGCTCTGGTACCGAGACGACCAGATCGACGCCCGGCTCCACTCCAGAAGCAATGCAAGGATGCGGGTAAGAAACAGAGGTCACGCTCAAGTATTCCCAGATGCTGCCTCGTCCCGTGCCTGCCATAATCCCTACAGAACCCTAGGGGTAGACTTGGACAGTACACAAGGTAGGGTGAAAATGAAACAAGTCGTACAACTTGATGTCAGCCTTACCAATTTGCAGCACGGCTACATCGAGTGACGAAAATCGTGGTCTTTTAGTGGAAGGCTCTAAAGAAGTGGACCCAGGCTTAAAAGAAAACAACAAAAAAGCACCAGCGTGAGTGTAACCTGAATGTGAATCCCAGCAAACACACTTCCTGAGGCTTAGTCAGCTCTACTATGACTTGGGGACCATGACTTGCTGGTTCAGATTGCAGAAGGCGGCAAATCTTGGCAGGACCTTTGACAGGTACGCTTTAAATTTTGAATACAGGCTCTCATATGTGCAGCAATTAAAAGAATACAGTCTTGTCACTGAGTTATCACTCAGTCGGCTTCTAAACATTCCAAAGGGTGATAGTTCGGCCCTTGAGAAATATATTTTGTACAAATAAGAGTTAACGACTCTCTCAGGAACGAAGAACTAGAGCCCGACAGTCTCTTAGCCCTCTAATCCCATGGGGCAATAAGAAAAACTGCACTACACCTTTGAACCAAACTAGGCAGTCAAGGTGGCTCATTTTTACAGAGCCAAAGTCCTACAGGAACGCTCTCCTGGACTGGTGGATAATGAGCAGAAAGTGGTTTATCCAGAGCAAGTATGCAGTTTTTCTTGTCAGGTAGTGTATATTGATTCCTTAACCACAAGCTTGAGAAAGAGAATAACAGTTTGCAAACACACTAAAACTATAAACTTGAACCATTCTCAAGTATCTGGAAGACAACAAACAGTTTGCTCCTCCCGCAGCTGCCAGTGCCGGAGCAGAGGACGCAGGCTTGAGTAAGGCAAACCCAGCCCACATTATAGCTGCCTGCTAGAAATGCAAAAGAACCACCTACTGCTGTACAGGCTCAGAGCAGGCTCAACCTCAAGATGCAGTAGGGAGAGCTGCTTGCTCTCGCACCTTGCACAGACCCTAACATTTCAAAGCCCTCGCTAACCTCTTCCGCAGACTCTGTGCCGGCAGCATCTTCGCTGACGGAAGCCGCCGGGCGTTTGGTTGCCTTGGTCGGCAACTGCAGCACTGCAGAAACTTCAACTTTCTCTTTCTGCTCAGAGATGGAATAATCTAAAAAACAAAGACAGGCCGTATAAGAACAGGCTAGAAAACCAACAGAGGTACATTGCGAATACAGACAGGAGGGAGCACACAGCTTGGATTTAAGATACTCTTTCTGCTGACAGGCGCGGGCTCAGCGCCAGAGACCTGGGCTATCTCCTGCTGGCAGTAAAAGTATTGGGCCCTGCCACAGTCACCGCAGAGAACGTCCGTCATCTATAGGGCTAAGCCCTACCGGACACCCTCAAGCCATTGGCTATAGGCATAGAGAGCCACAAGGCAAGAAGCCAACAGCTTGAAAAGCCACCGTTTCAGGAACAATGCCAGAGCACAAAAGCCAGACTTTTCCAAGGGACACGAAACCTCAGAAAAATCGGGCATATTCAGTACTTGTGTAATGCGCGATACCTGATTTTTGCTTTTTCGGCAGAGTCTCGTCATCATCATCATCCACAACTATGCAAACGCTGAGGAAAGAACACACACAACAGTGTTTTGCAACCCTAGGGAAGCTCCCAGCAGGCTGACTTCCCTTCACAGGGCCCAAACTTCCCAAGTTACTTTTCCTATCCCAAAGGTCTCCCCCTCCAAGCGCCCCTGGGATCATCTCAGGCACATACACCTAACTGCAGCCCTCCTCAACGCCCCCCAACCTCTCCCAGCCAACGACCGCTCGCAGAGAGCTAATGATCCCGCTGCAGCACATTAGGCCTCTTTGGCTCATTCCGTTAATGCTTCCCAACATTTTACCTTTCTTCCTATCGCCAACAAATTAAGTTCGTTTCGGAAATCCCTACACTGAGTTGCAAAGAAAAGTCTAAGGAGGACAGGACATAAAAGGTGGGAAAGCAACTCGGGCATACACCCACTTCAATCACTTTGTCCTTTGGGAATGGAGCACACAGGTTGGTCCGAGGTGGGTTTTTTCCTCTCTTTGCCCCCCCAAATGTCAGGACAGCCGGATCCTTTGAAGAACTCTTTGGTCTTTCTTACACAAAGGAATTTCTCTTGAACTGTTATGCCCCCGACCCCTGCTGATAGCATTGCTTCTGGCCGGGGAGATGGGGGGGGAGTGGGCGCCGGGGCGATGCCCGGGGGCGGCCCTGAGGCGGCGGGGCGGCTCGCTGCCCTGGGGGGCGGCCTCTTGCGCGGCGGCGGGGCCGGGGGCGGCGAGGAGGGCGCCGAGGGCCCCCCGCAGCCATTAGTGGAGGGGCGGCTGAGGGGGGAGAGAGGGGCGGGGCGGTGGGTGCGCGCGCGCAGGCGCGCCGCCGTCTGTGCTCTGCCTGAGGGAGCCGTTAGCGGCCGCCCGGCCCGCTTCTGCCCCTGCCCTGCGGTGGGGCCGGGCCGGCGCCGTCCCGCCCGGCCCTGCTCTGTCTGGGGGAGGCGCTTGCCCTTCTCCGGAAGCCCCGAGCCGGGCCCCGGCTGGCAGCTGGGCGCCGGGAGGCCGGGGAGTGCCCGGAGGAGGGGAAGAGGCCTTCGGGGAGAGGCCCCCACGGAGGCCGGAGGGGCCCCCCAGAAGCCCTCCAGAGACGGAGGGGCCCCCCAGAAGCCTCCCAGAGAGCGGAGGGGCCCCTCGGAGAGCGGAGAAGCCTTTCGGCGTCCCGCAGGCCTGAGGCGAGCGACAGCGGCCGGCGGCGCGGGCTCTCGCGCGCCCCCTCCTGCCTCCTCTGCCCTCGGTGGGTGAGGGAATGCCAATCCCGGGCTTACCGAGCCCTTTCCTGCGCGCTCGCACGGCGCTTTGCGCCCCTCTGGCGGGGAGCTCCGCTGGCCGCATCCGGCTGCGCCATGGCTGCGGTGCGACTGGAAGGACGCGGACTGCGTTCGGCGTTCCACCATGGTGAGCGGCTGTGACGGAGCGGCGCCCGACCGCCGGCCGCAGGCAGCCCCGCTCGAGCCGCTGCTGCGGGGGCCGGCGAGCGTGTGGTGAGCGCTGAGCTGTGTGCTGGGGGGTTGGCTGGCTCTTGGGGCGCTGCCTTGCTCCTAAGGGGGCTTTGAAATGCGGTGCTCGCCCCTCGTTAACGAGCTGTTTCCTGTGGGGTGGAAATGTGCGGCTGTTGCTGCAGCCCCGTCCTGGAGAGGCTTTTTTTCCAGGGCTGGGAGCGAGAGCGGCGTCCAGGCTGGGCAGGGGAGCCGGGTCTGCTCGTCCTCCAGCTGAGCAGTGGTGGTTTGCAGGTAGCATCCGGTTGCACTTGCTGGAATGCAGAGCAGGAGAGAGTTGTGTCGTGGTTTACCCCTGCAGATGCGGGACACGGGCGGCAAGGTGGCAGCGTGGGGGGAGTGGGGGTAACTGGGAGCCCCCGTCTGCCTCCCAGCCCCATGGCGCTGGATGCAGCTCAGATGCACCCACGCTCTGTGAGGGGGGGTTTGAGGGCCTGAAGGGTTGTCCCCGTGTCCCTGCCGGGCTTATGGTGGTATCTTGCTGCTGTGCGTGGGTCTGGGGGTGGCCGGGAAGGGTCTGGCATGCTGGGGCCATCACTGACCCTCATTTTCTCTCCCACCATAGAGCTCCTCGGCGGAGCTCTCAGCCAGCTCTCGGCGGAGCTCCCCCAGCCAGCGCCTTCCCACATCAGCACCCTTTAGGTGCCTGTCCCCCCTCTCCAGGAGATCTTTGCTGGGGCACCTTGGGAGAGTGGGCAACCACTACCATGGGATGGTGGGATGGGGACAGCCACCTCCTTTGTCCCCTGTCCAGCTGGTGCGCTGACCCTCTCGCTCTTCCATGCCCCCGCAGCTTCCGGAGCAAGAGGTTGTGAACGTGTTCATCGGGACGCAGGCGGTGGGGGCCATCATCGGGAAGAAGGGGCAGCACATCAAGCAGCTGGTGCGGTTTGCGGGTGCCTCCATCAAGGTGAGGAAGGCGCTGCGGGGCTGGTCCTGCGCTTCGTGCCTCAGTTTCCCCTCTGCACTGCCGAGGTCAGGGAATGGGAGTGTGCGGGGAGCAGTTTTGCTCCCCAGCTTATCACAGAACGGTTGAGGTTGGAAGGGACCTTGAAGATCATGGAGTCCCACCCCCCTGCCCTGTTCAGGGACACCTCCCCCCAGCCCAAGTTGCTCCAAGCCCCGTCCAACCTGGCCTTGAACACCTCCAGGGCTAGGGCAGCCACAGCTTCTCTGGGCAAGCTGGGCCAGTGATTCACCACCGTCACAGTGAAAAATTTCTTCCTGTTATCTCCTCTAAATGTCCCCTCTTCCACTTTGAAGGCACTCCGCCTCGTCCTGTCACCCCATGCCCTTGTAAAAAGTCTCTCCCCAGCTCTCCTGTACCCGTTGGCATGGGCCCACCTCTCCCGCCTGTGTTTAGTAGAAGGCCAGGCCTGCAGCACCCTGGTTATGAGCCCGGCTCGGGTGGGAGGGGATGCTCCTGCATGGGGGGATTGCCCTGCGTTGTGGGGGGACATGCCACCGAGGGAAGGTCTTGCTGAAGCGGTGGCTGCACTCACGCTCCTTCTCCCCCATACTTGCCCAGATTGCACCGGCAGAAGGTCCCAAGGGCAGCGAGCGCATGGTCATCATCACAGGGCCGCCCGAGGCTCAGTTCAAGGTGCGCTGGGTGGGGGCTGTGGGTGTGGGGGACAGTAAGGGCCAAGTTGAGAGCGTCCCTGTGGTCAGCACTGTGCTGCCAGCCAGGCTTGGCCTCCCTCAGCGCCAGGGGAGCTCTTTGCTGGGTACCATGATTTTGATGCTGCTGGACGTGAGGACATTGTGAATGGACTCCTCGGTGCGGGCAAAGCCACCCGCATCCCACCTGGGTTCATCTTCCATAACCTTGTCTCCTGTCCACTCGAGCGGGATGGCGGCCCCCCCCCCAAAAAATTGAGCCTCTCTCAAGGAGCGATGGAGGAAGCACAAGTTAAAAAAACCCAGAAACCTGAAATTAATTAGGGCTTGTCCGGGGTGAAAAGTTGGGAGCGGCGAGATGCTCGGTGGGGGCTCAGGGGTGGGTGGTGGTGGGAGAAACAGTGCCCTGACCCCCAACTCTTGCTTTTCCCTTCTCCTCCCCAAGATTGCACAGCGCAAGATGAGGGAAATGGTCCAGCAGGTGAAGCAGCAGGAGCAGAAACACGCTCCGGGAGCCCCGGCCTCGCAGCACAGCAAGTGATGCTCCTGTCGTGCCGCCCAGCACCGCCTGATGAATGTAACCCCACTGCCGGACAACCCCCTCCAACCTCCTCCACCACCCCCAGCAGGTCAGGGGAGCAAACCAAAGACCCGCCCAGACACACAGCCCCCCATTCCCGCGGCGCTGCGAGGATGCGCAGCTGAGGGGTACGGGGAGGGCTCTCTCCATCCCACAGCCTCCCCCTTCCTCCTCCGTCGCCTCCCGACGCTGTCCCTTTAGTTGGACTAACAGGGGCAGGTTTTGGTACCTCAGCACCTCACGCTTGTGTTTCCCTTTTAGAGATTTTGTGTGCCTTGTAAAACTGAGAGTTGGAGCATTTTTTTATTAATTTTTTTAATAAAAAAGAATGAGTTGGAAAAAACCATGTCGAGCGAGTGCGAGGCGGGAGAAGGAAAGCAATCCCAGGGGTGCTGACGTGGGGAAAGAAACTCCCCAACTCGGGGCGAGTTACAAAGCAGCATGTTTATTGCAGCGCTGGGTGCAAGGGGGATGGCTCCCAACTCGCCCAGGGGCTGGTAAAGCAAGCGTTCCTTTCTGATGCAAAGGCATACGTATTCATTAGTGTAGGCTGGGAATAGGCACCACTCTGGTCATGATCTGTGGGTTGTTGTGGAGGAAGGCTCCCAGTCTTCCTGCCGGTGTACTTTTCCCCTTTGGCTCAAGAGTGCTGCTGGGGCTGAGCTCTGAGCCGCCAGACCGGTTCTCAGCAGATGGTTACTTCGCGCAGACAATAAGGCCCTGAATAGCCCTTCCTGTGCTCTGGATGGCTCTGGGTGGCTCTGCTCCTCTGCTGCTTCTAAGGTCGGGCTGCCCCAGTGTCATCATTGAGGAGCCTTTTGTCTATCCAGTTCTCACTTGTGGGTGTTCCTGCCCATGTCAGTGCCAGAGCTCTTCCGTAGGCTCCTTCTGCTAGCGGAGAGCCAGGGGCCGTTCCTTCAGGAGAAAGCTTGAGAAATGTTTAAAAAGAGAAAAGGGAAAGGAGGAAAAATAAAGTGGGAAAATAAAAAAGAGAAAAAGAAAAAAAGGGGGGGAAAAAGGGGGAAAAAGCAAAAAAGGTCAAAAGAAAAAAGGGGTAAAAGAGAAAAAAGGGGGAAGCGAAAACATATTAAAAAAGAAAGGTAGAAAGGAAAAAAAACCAACCAAACCAAGCAAGGAAAGTGGGAACAGCTGCGGGGCAAGAGGAGGGACAGGAGCTGGGGGGGGAGGTGGCAGTGCCGGCGCCGACCCCGGGGGCTGCGACACCACGTTTTTGTCCTCTACTGCAAAGTGTTGTGTGAAAAACAACCAAGCAAAACCCACCCAACGACAACATCAAAAACCAAAGAGAAATCTCTGCAGCTCACAGGAGCCTGAGCTTGCTCTCGGTTGCTTTCTTTCCAGTGTCTTGGGGGTGTCACGGCCGAGCTGAGATTGGGGTGTGGTGGTGGTGGGAGTTTGTCCCATGGCTGTGATGGGGGGAGAAGGGGTGGGCGGGGAGTGGGGGATGTGGTGTGGGGTTTTCTTTGGGTGATGGTGTTTTTTTGCCAGGCGTCGCTTTACCCAGTGGCTCAGGGAGGTGTTGGCATCACAAAGCCTGCGCTAAAGCGGGGTGGGGGCCTCGCCGCAGTTGGTTAGCAGAGCCAAAGTGGTTATTAATGGTTCTTAAGGGCGCCCTAATTATGCCCGTGTAACTGGGAAGCTCAGATGCCCCCTAAGCACCCCCCCGGTGCTTCTCTAGCCAGGCGAGTGCTGGGCGTCCCCCCCTGCAGGAGAGGAGCGCACCTCCAGGGCGGGTGGAAGGGCATCACCCAAGAGGGAGAGGACCAAGATGGGGCTTGGGTGTCCTTGGGGTGGCCGTGTGGCGGGGTAGGGCTGCTGGGGGCTGCCACGATGAGGGACACCCCCACGCCTTTCTCCATGGCTCCCAGAGCTGTGCTCCCTCCCTCCCTCCCACCCATCCAGTGCCACCGGAGAGGTGGTGTCCCCCCTCCCGGGGTGGGCAGGGGCTGCTGCCACCCCACCTAACACCTCAACGCACCAAACCAGCTTTCAGCAGTCACAGCCACCCGGGCACTGCCAAGGGGGCAGCAGGGGCTCCCCAAAGGGGGCTTACAGAACACAGAGAGCGTCCGTACACCGCTGACCCCTCTCCAGGGGCGGATTTTCGGGATGCTGCTTGCTCATCTCACCACTGAACGACACCTCGATTGCCCCTGCAGCACTGTGTGACCATCGCTTCGCGGCTTCTGTGCTCCGATGCTCCTCCTGGCGCCAATCCTCTTCCTGGGGGATTGTGAGGGAGTGAAAATCCACATCCCTACATCCAACTTTTTTTCAGTTAAATAAAAAAAAAAGAATAAATCACCCTCTCTCATTACCAGGTAGAGGTTCATTCCCTTAAGGCTCTTTTTATGAAAATAAATATTTAAATTATATAAAGAAATAAATACTTCTCTTTTCACATTAGATAACTCCCTGGAGACAGCAAAAAATAAAGCACCACCACTGTGTACCAGTGTCCACCAGGGCTTTATACTTTTGTGGCTCTCATGTGCCAGGCCATCGAATCCACACAGTCCAATAAAGTCGGTTGTCCCTCTCCTCCTCCTGGCTGGAGGCAGGGCACCTCTACTGTTGACCGTAGTACCTACGATTATCAGATTGGTTCCTACCTGGTCCGTAGGATCGCCTACCGTAGGTTGGAGCAACCTTCCTCCTGTAAGAATCCTTTCTTCTATCGGCTTCATTTTGCAACTCAAGCACCTGTGCCTGTAGGGCTGAGGTAGGTTCTCCATCCCTCTTCTTCATGTCTTCTGCATATTCACAGAGGCAAACCCACAGGATATGTCGCATCAGCTTTGATTTGTCTTGAGTCGGAGGGTGGTTTTTCTCTTGAGTAGGAGGGCGTTTCCTCTTAGCAGCTGCAACATGAGTCTGTACAGGGAAAGCATGGAGTTTTTCCTCCACCTTGGTTAGTTTATCAAACAGTTTATCGGTTTGCTCAACTAATCTCTGGGTCATTTGCTCTATTTTCTCAGTCAGTTTCTCAGTCATTTTCTCGGTGGTCACAGTCAGCTTTTCTATGGCTGCCACAGAGAAGGGACCAGAGAGACTGTCTTCATACTGTCGTACCTTCTTAACCCCTTCATTTACAGTTGGTGTGTCAGTATCGGATCCTCCCCAGACCATTGTTGACAATGTGTGGGAATATGTTGATGGTGCACTTTGTACAAACTTTTTGAGCAGAGATCGTTTGCATGGCATTTCATCAGGGTCTACTGTCGCTTGCCCATCACTATAAATCACCTCTCGCACAGGCAGTTCTCTCAGGTACTTCATACCTTTTCCCATGTTGGTCCATTTACTTGGACGGCATTCGATATCGTCCTTGAAGGGATACCTGCGCTTTATGGCTGACACCAGTCGCCTCCAGAGACTGAGAGTGCTTGTCTTTCTCCCAATTTCTTTATCAATCCCTCCATCCTTGGCCAGGTTTCCCAATTGCCTAGCTTCTCTGCCATCTCAGTCTAGGGTATCTGCCCCGCTATCCCAGCATCGGAGCAACCAGGAGACAAGTGTTTCGCCTTCATGACGACTAAAGTCCTTCCTGATACTTCTCAGATCTTTCACGGAGAAGGATTGAACAACTCCCTCTACATCTGAGTCCTCCTGTGGTGAGGCTGCCCCAGAAGGGGCCTCTCCAGCATCTGCTCTAGAAGGACTCTGGCCTTTGTCTGTTTTCAAAGGTCTCTTTCCCTTCTGTGGTCTTGAAGGACCCTCCCCTGGATCTTGTTCAGAACTCTCCCCCAAGCTATGTGACTTGAGGTGGTCTTTGTGGTAAGGGGCAGGGGAAGGAGTTGACCTCCTCTTCTTGCTCCTGGTTACCGGGGCGGCTTGTACCGATTTTGATGGAGTTGGAGTAGTTTTGGTACTGGTTGTAGTGGCTGCAGTAGGTTGTGCCGGGAGAGGCGGCGGCGTGGCTTGTGCCGCTGCGGGGGGGGCACGGCTTGTGCCGGGACGGGCGGCGGAGGGGCCGGTGTTGTTGCGGTGGGGGGGGCGGCTGCCGGTGGTGCCGGTGCCGGTGCCGGTGCAGGCGGCGGCGGAGGCGCCTGTGCCGTGGCGGTGGGGGGGGCGGCTGCCGGTGGCGCCGGTGCCGTGGAGGAGGCGGCTGCCGGTGGTGCCGTTGCTCCGGGGGGGGCAGCTGCGGCCGGGCCGGGCGGGGCCGCGGTTCGCACCGCTGCAGATCGCCGAGCGGCTGCGCGGGTCTGAGTGGCGGCAGCGCACGGTCCCCTCCAGCTCCCCCTGCACAGATGTTTCACAAGAAACCACCCCTGCACCACATTCAGGAGCATCAACAACAAAATCACGATCTTAACAAGGTACCAGTCCTTATCCTCAGAGCCCAGAAGGTTGCCATGCCCCAGCTCTGATGGGGTCACATCAGCATAATTATCAAAGGGCGAAGTAAACATTCCCCAGGTAGAAGAACCCTTTGATCCCTTTGGTCCCTTTTCTACTGAGCATGAGGCAGATGGGATGGAATACCCTGTTGGTCAGTTTTGGGTCACCTGTCCTGTCGCTCCTCCCTGCAGGTGGGACCCCACTATGCTTTTCCGCTTCCGACCCTCCAACGGGGCAAATAACAAAGCTGGTTGGCCGTGGGGGTTATATCAATAAGTGTAAGCAAGAGCCTCTCTGCATCCCATGCCTGGGCATCAGCTGTAAACATTGCTCTTATCGCTCTGAGAGAGTGAACGCTGACGGCACAATAGGCAGTTAATTTCAGTTGGTAGAAGAGGCCCAGCTAAGAAGCCAAGTTACTGAACAAAATTGGTTCTCTTTTACCTCAAACCAGGACACAGGGAGAGTTTCCTTCCATTAAGGCTCTTTTTATTAAAATAAATATTTATATTATATAAAGAAATAAATACTTCTCTTTTGACATTAGATCACTCCCTGGAGGCAGCAAAAAAAGCCAACCCCAAACCAGCCCAAAGGACAGGGGCTTTGGTGAGAAATCAAGAGATGGTAAACGCTTTCTTTCCGTGGTCGTGACAAATCCAGTTTTAGGAATCAAGGAGATGGTAGATATTCCAGAAACAGAGGAAAACTCTCTTTGAGGAGACGGTAGTTCAGCACGTTGTCCTTGGGAAGGTAAGTTGGGCAAACACGACTGTAACCACCACCACGGATGTTTCCCATTTGTCTGTAACGTGGTCACGTGCGCTGTGAGGCGCGAGCGTGCGGCTCAGCCATGGAAGTTGACGATGTTCCTTCTTCACTCTGCCCTTAACGAGGTCACACCCACCTTTCTGGCTCTTGCTTAAGGTGCGTTAGCTAATTTCAAAGAGAGTTACTGTCTCCAAAATAAGGGGGGGGGTGGGGTGGGGGGTGGTGGGGAAATAAACTGTGTACCAAAACCCCAGAGTTACTGTCTCCAAAATAAGGGAGGTGGGGGGAACAAACCATCTTAACTTCTACTTCATAAGCTAAAGAGGAAAACTTGTGTACCAAAACCCCAGAGTTACTGTCTCCAAAATAAGGGAGGTGGGGGGAATAAACCATCTTAACTTCTACTTCATAACCTAAAGAGGAAAATTCGTCTAAGAAATGTAACTAAAGGTCTAAGAAAACTAACTAAAGGCCTAAGAAAAGTAACTAAGGTTGAAGAAACGTAATCAAAAGAAGAGCTCTAAGAGTCCACGTGTCACAGCAGCTGTTGGTGGATTATCTCCCACACCATCTTCTTCCGGAAGTATGGCATGTGAGTCTGAAAAGAGAAGAGAAAGAAAAGAGAAATTAAATAATGACGTCACGGTAGAAAGAGGCGGCAAACACGCATAAACGCCCAGCGGAGTCCTTAATAGGAAGTTCCCTTTAGGAACTGTCAACCGTTTGGGTACAAGACCCCACGCGGTTCCTAAGAGGGTGACACGACAACCCGACAAAACCAGATTGACTTGACCGCGCGACAGCTTACAAGCACGCTAATAAAAGACCCGTCTAAAACGAAATCAAGAAAAAGAAGCGGTGTCTTGACTGGTCAAAGGGTAGAAGCCATTTCTCCAAAAGATACCGAGCCCAGATATGCCAAACCCGCTGGCGGCAGTATCTTGCCCAAGAGGAATCTCACCGGCAGCAGCTCCCAAAGGCGGGGATGGAGAACCACAGCTCTGCCCTGCCCAGGCCACTTGGAAGTTCTGACCCCAGCAACTACGCACCGAAACGGGGTACGAAACCTCAGCCCCTGCCCCGGACACAATTAAGAGCTGCTGCGTAACCTCCCCGGCTCCTGTCCCTGGGCGAGAGGGGCTTGGAGGGGTTTATGACCTTCACTCACCTGGCTGAAGTTGAACGGTTTCTCTCTGGCGATGTACTCTGCGTATATGCACATAAAGACGCCGCAGTCGCTTCCATTCAGCTGCTGAGGGATCTCCTAAGGAATGCAAAGAAGATGGAGGATTTCCCTCTGTCTCAAAAGAAAAGCAACTTGGAAGCAGCGCACATTACCCACACCGACACTGCGCTCACCGCACACTCCTGACCCTACTTGCCTAATCCCCAATACCCACTCCCGCCCACGAGGAACAGACCCAGTTCACTGCTCACCATCCCTCCCCTCTGCCTCCCGGACTCGGACACTACGATCCAAATTTTTGGCAGGCCCAGAAGGCGCAGCAGCCCTCCCCCCTGCGAGGTGTCTCAAGGTTCGCACCGCCTCTTTCTTAAGTGACCTTTCTTAAATCCGGTCTTTAGGGACTGCTTTTTACTATCAACTCCTCGAGGAACATCAGCTCAACCCTTTCTTTGTCACGTGCCAGGATCTGGGCCCCAAAGAAGCACTGACAGTTCCCATTTCAAACCCAAGGGGTGCTCACGTACACGTGGCTCCATGCTGTGAAGAGTCCACTCTGAAACATCCAGCTCCAGCTGTCTTTTTTCCCAGCTTTCTTTTTGCAGGTATTGGCTGGTTAAAACAAAAGGAAAAAAAAAATCCCTTTTCATCTCTGTAATTTAGGCCAACAACAAAATAAAGCGGCTGAAGGATCACAGGAAGACGGACGGCAGGATGGTAAAATGTCAGAGGATCCTCACTGCAGCTGATTTAAGGCTGATTTTGAGGAAAAATCCCAATCTGAAACTTACAAACACGGGGAGAGGCTGTGAGCTAATGGTCAAGAACTAACAAAGTCGGCACACGTGTGCCACGGGGCTATGGCGTATTTGGCTGTGCCTCTCACGGGAAGGTGGCAGAATCCAGGCACCCCAGACCCTGGGTGCAGGGGACGCTGTGACAGCAGATAAGCAGTCGATGCCAGACAAGTCGCAGCAAGCAACTCCAAGATTCCTGCTTGGTTATCTACAAGCCACGTGAAAACTGGCAGTCGCCTTACAGGGACTCAATCTAAAACCCCTCTCCTCATTCACACCAGAAAAGCAGTGACGGAGCGGTTACTTACAGCAAAGTCTGACAAATCTTGTCCCCTTTCTGCCCAAGCGAGTCCAAGTACGTGATGGTGTTCTTCCTCAGATCTATGACCTGTTATTAAAAGGTGACCGTTAGGCAAAGCACAACCTTGTGCCGCACACCCCCAACACCTACATGACTTCTCTTGCCAGTTTTTGCTCCCCGTCCAATTCTAAAGAAAAAGCCCGTGGGACTCACGGCTAGTGTCCAGTGTGCTCGCGAGTTCACAGGCACGAAGAGGATGTCCTGCTTGAAGACATCGACACTCTTGGTCCACCTTCTGACCGACTCGTAGCCCCCAGATGTTAGTTTCGGATAAAAGAAAGTACTAAACGCGTGGACTGCTGGATAGCCTTCCTTCTTCCCTCTTTCCATCACCAGACTCATGTAGAAATTAACGACCTGCACCATAAAGAGGAAACGTGAGGTGTAAAAATAAGACGCTGCCTTCCCCAACCAAAAATACAGCACCACCTCTGTTCTGGCCACCCTTAAGCACGCAGCGCAGAGAACTCCAGCCTCAGCTGTCAGCTTTTGTTCCCAGGATTTCACACGGGGCTACATCGGCAGTTTGATCAAAACACCTGCCACCCACGCCAATAACCCGGACGAACTCCTGGAAGCTGCGTCATACAAGAAGTAACGGAACTTCCCGAAACGCTCGACCCTTCAACACCTCAAATAAGAAGTGTACAGAGATTTCTAGGCTCTGCAGCGGAGGTCGTCAAAGAACGTTGACGCGACTTCTGTACAGGGCGGAGGGGTATTTTTCAATAAAGGCTGAGTGAGACTAGCCCTGTGCTGCAGCTGGTTTTACCTCATCGTTTAGCCAGCAAAGGTTCCTGAGCGTGTGGATGTCTTCGCGAGTGACCTTTAGTTTGAAGGCACTGCTCATGATCTCATCTGGCTCACCTTTGCCAAATGCGGCACTGACCTCTCTCTCCATGGCCTGAAAGGAACAATTAAATGGGGAAGGACTTGTGAAACAGCGCATGGAGCACGCTGACCTGGGGGCAGCTTTCCACTGAAACACGGCCTGTAAATTCAGCTCAGGTGACAGAGCAACTGCCTCCGACGGTTTCTTGCCTCAGTGAGCGATAGCGCTTTTGCCTTGCTTGGTTGGTTTCAGCATCCTAACTTTGAACTTCACAGCCCAGGCTTGCTGCCGTTTCTTTTCACCAAGGACGTGGGGATAAAACCCGTCAACTTAGCAAACACGCTCAAGCAGCTGAAAATGGAACACAACTCTGGCAACCCCCTTTCCCAGGTGCTGCTGCGGCCCTCGCAATACCCAGGTTTAAGCCAACCCCAGCGGGCATCCTCCGTACCGAGGCAGCTAAGTCAGGAGCCTGAAAGAACGTGAAGGTGGGGGACTTCAAAGGGAACGGCAAAGGGGGAAACTGAGGCAGCCGTCCCGCTAACAGAAGGCCCACAAACCCTTAGGGCAGCACAACTGAAGGAGCGCGGGGAGCACACAAAATCCTTCAAAGCAGCTTTAGTGCTGACCCTCGCACTGTGAAGCCACAACCACAGCCACTCGCTAACAGGTTCAATGCAAGTTCTTCAGATTTCAAAGCGCCTTAAGAACCACCGAGAAGAAGAGGACTTCCTTGCAGCTCTGCCACAACCTTCTCTTTTGTCTCACAGACTGTCGCCTACGGTACCTCTGTGAGCGGAGGAAAGCGTTCCGCTGTTTTTCCCAATCTTGGCACTTTCTTTTCCTCCACATCGAGGCTGGCTGACTTTTTGGACGGAACAGGTGTAGGGTGTCCTCGGAATAAGGCATCTTCTAAGATTTCTGTGCCACGCTGCCTCTGTTAGACAAACGGACGTTAAGCTAGCAATCAAGCACAGATTTGTTGAAGTTTCTGACCACAAAGAGCTCTATTTTCCTTGGGAATAACACAAGCTTACCCCTGCGATGGTTTCTTTCACTGCTCCTTCCTCTTCCGCAGAGTTTTCTTCTGGTGTGCAGTACCTGCCAGGAGAGGGAGAGAGAGAAGTGAGCTCTATATCCGTCCTGTCCCATGGAATTCTCAAGAATTCACCCTCTGGACAAGAAAGGCTTTTGCAAGGCCTATTCTGACTAGCCCCGGTTGCACACATCAACATGTGACAATATCGCCTCAACTTCCAGCACCGGTCTTTCTTAGCAGCAAGACTGGGATAGAATGAAGAGCTGGGAGCTTTGGAAGTTTGTTTTTTTTTTCCCCATCTACTTGTACAAGACTCCTTTTCCTTCTCTTTATCAGTTGCATTATTTGGAAAACAGGGAAGCAACCAGCACTTCCTCTGTCGAGTGCTTTGTGATCTGCTGCTGATAAACACTGCACGCTGGGTGTTCTACTGCAAGGTATAACAGGAACATCTGCAACTAGACTTGCACCCAAACAGAGTGAGCTTCGGGAAACCAAGACCTGTTTCCATAAAGACCGCAAAGCCGTCGCAACTCACAGTCCTGCCAGCTCAGACAGCCAATACCAATGAGGCCGCTGGCCTCTCAAACCCAACTGCACGCTGCCTTTTTCCCCCTCCTAGGCAAACCCCAGGCATCCTTTGGGACTTACAAAGTCCCCAAAACTGCCTCAAGTCCCACCAGGCTTTACAAGCTCTCTAATCCTTCCGCTTAGGATGCGGGTTTCCAAGTGAAAGAAGTGAAATGTCAGCTCATTGATGGCTCGGCAGAACGACTCACAAACAAAAACGGATTCTGCACATCCAAGGACAACTTGGGACGGCCACCACTCGCACCCTTACTGGCTTTCTTCCCACAGCAAACACCACACCAGCACAACCCTCTTTGTCACGCAGCACGGCTCTCGCTTGTGTTGCAGATGCAACTGGCTTGCAAGCAATTCCGGAGCCGCAAGCTAGCTACTTCTCTTTCACAGCACTGAGACGATCAAAGACCGTTGGTCATCTTCGAGACTCTACCAGCGGCTGAAAGAGATACACGCGCAGAGCCAAAAGGAACAAGAAGCATCATTAGAAGAGACTCTACCTGATCGTATCACCTCTCTGCGACCGCTGCGGGCAGCAAACATCTATACATTCGACACCTGCACAGAAAAGCAGTAGTAAGAAAACAAGAAGTCGACTTTCAATCACCATCAGATGTACACAGCTCTCCATTTCTGAGTGATAAATAAAAAAAAAGGAAAAACTTTGAAGGATGACGGTATGGTCGGTATGGTCAGGAAGTTCGAATTCTGGCAAGCACTTTGAACTAGGAACGTCATCTGCGAGTGTGTAAGAAATGCCCTATTCGGATTTGACGTCTACCTACAAAGTGGAACGGATTGGAATCATGGGGATACTCACCGGTCCTGAGTGTTGCACGTGGATAGACGTCTCCTCCGTATTTTGGTTCTTCCCGGTGACTCACAGTCGCCACTGGTTCCTTGGAGGAGGCTTGAACACTTTGGGGCAGGAAACAAACAACAGAGGAGAATCACAATTTTTATACGGGGGGCATTTGTTATCAGTGCGTACCAATTCACGCTGGCTTTTGGGGTTTTTCTTTAAGAAGAACAAAATATTCTTTGCACATCCGACAAATATCTGCATTAACCTGAGGAGGCCACTTTACTCTGTGGGACAAGACAGCGTTCATTTCAACCAGCCCTGACCAATTCTGCTCAATCTATTTGTTAAAGGTTATGCTGACGCTGAGAATGGCAATGTCCACAACATCCATACTGCTGGGACATTTTACTTCAGACCTGCCCTGCTCTGACCTCAGGGACTATATGCTCAGTAGCGGTTGGAGTGCATTAGACACCTTCCCCAGGAACTTCTCTGGTTTAGCTTCCTCTGAAAGGAATCTCTTTCTCAGGCTCCAGATCTGCTCCAAAATATGAGCCAAACCACAATAAGCAACGACTGGCAGATGAGACGCCGACAGCAGAGTCTTGACCTGCTCTCAAATGCAGTGCGCTTAAACTCAGCGCACCCAAAATTACATGAGAAACTCTCTTCTGTATCATTTTCATGGTATGGATTTTCATCTGCAGTGGCGGATTCTGGCGCAGCGCACTCCTTAACTGGTGGCCTCAGTGGTAAGAAGCTGTCTGGAGCAGCTTTGATGCTCTGTTTGCCCTTCCGGCTTGTGCTCAAAACATCAACGGCAAAAGAAACGGTATCAAGAGAACATTCCAATGTGCACCTCCACCACCACCTGCTTTGTCAAGCACGTACACCGATGACGATGGAGACAGACACGAGATGTTTATGACTTTCAGATGAAGACCTGCTGTCTTCAACTGGCTAATGGGGAAGTAGAGAGAAGTAAAAGTGAAAATCACAACAACTGCCTTGAAGATACGCTGTTGATTGTGTCCTCAGCCTCCTCTCAAGTTCAACGCTTCCTCTTACCGCAGACCTTTAATCTCTAGCTAATCTCCTGTGTCAATTAAGTAGCTGGATTTAAAGAAAAAGTTTAATATTGGTACTTCGGGGGGGAAGCAGCTGACGACCTCCCTTACCATAGGCAGTAAACCTTTCGGGGAAGAAGTCAAAGAAAACGGAAGGATTTTTACCTCAGACGGGGAATTGTCTTGTCAGGACGAGAGAGTGGTTCCTTCGTCAAGCGAGCATGGGTCCCACACGGCATTTGACCTACGAGAGAAGAGCGTAAGGCATCGGTAAGTATAAAAGGAAACTGAAGAGGTTTATGAGTTTACAGTAACGAGCTTCACCAAAGATAAATTGTCATTTTCTCTCTCACATCATCATATGATTTGTGTTATGTCACTTTAGGACATTTTCAGGTTTTCACACCGGCAACTGCAGCAAGTTGCGCGCACAAGGTATTGCCAGCCGAAACCTGAAATACAAAAGGCTCCTCAGGATCTACTACCTAAAAGGACCATTGAAAACAATTTGCTTCTGGCAAGCTAACAGTGGACCTATCAGAACGGAAGGACTGCATCCAAGGCAGCTCTGGTACCGAGACGACCAGATCGACGCCCGGCTCCACTCCAGAAGCAATGCAAGGATGCGGGTAAGAAACAGAGGTCACGCTCAAGTATTCCCAGATGCTGCCTCGTCCCGTGCCTGCCATAATCCCTACAGAACCCTAGGGGTAGACTTGGACAGTACACAAGGTAGGGTGAAAATGAAACAAGTCGTATAACTTGATGTCAGCCTTACCAATTTGCAGCACGGCTACATCGAGTGACGAAAATCGTGGTCTTTTAGTGGAAGGCTCTAAAGAAGTGGACCCAGGCTTAAAAGAAAACAACAAAAAAGCACCAGCGTGAGTGTAACCTGAATGTGAATCCCAGCAAACACACTTCCTGAGGCTTAGTCAGCTCTACTATGACTTGGGGACCATGACTTGCTGGTTCAGATTGCAGAAGGCGGCAAATCTTGGCAGGACCTTTGACAGGTACGCTTTAAATTTTGAATACAGGCTCTCATATGTGCAGCAATTAAAAGAATACAGTCTTGTCACTGAGTTATCACTCAGTCGGCTTCTAAACATTCCAAAGGGTGATAGTTCGGCCCTTGAGAAATATATTTTGTACAAATAAGAGTTAACGACTCTCTCAGGAACGAAGAACTAGAGCCCGACAGTCTCTTAGCCCTCTAATCCCATGGGGCAATAAGAAAAACTGCACTACACCTTTGAACCAAACTAGGCAGTCAAGGTGGCTCATTTTTACAGAGCCAAAGTCCTACAGGAACGCTCTCCTGGACTGGTGGATAATGAGCAGAAAGCGGTTTATCCAGAGCAAGTATGCAGTTTTTCTTGTCAGGTAGTGTATATTGATTCCTTAACCACAAGCTTGAGAAAGAGAATAACAGTTTGCAAACACACTAAAACTATAAACTTGAACCATTCTCAAGTATCTGGAAGACAACAAACAGTTTGCTCCTCCCGCAGCTGCCAGTGCCGGAGCAGAGGACGCAGGCTTGAGTAAGGCAAACCCAGCCCACATTAGAGCTGCCTGCTAGAAATGCAAAAGAACCACCTACTGCTGTACAGGCTCAGAGCAGGCTCAACCTCAAGATGCAGTAGGGAGAGCTGCTTGCTCTCGCACCTTGCACAGACCCTAACATTTCAAAGCCCTCGCTAACCTCTTCCGCAGACTCTGTGCCGGCAGCATCTTCGCTGACGGAAGCCGCCGGGCGTTTGGTTGCCTTGGTCGGCAACTGCAGCACTGCAGAAACTTCAACTTTCTCTTTCTGCTCAGAGATGGAAGAATCTAAAAAACAAAGACAGGCCGTATAAGAACAGGCTAGAAAACCAACAGAGGTACATTGCGAATACAGACAGGAGGGAGCACACAGCTTGGATTTAAGATACTCTTTCTGCTGACAGGCGCGGGCTCAGCGCCAGAGACCTGGGCTATCTCCTGCTGGCAGTAAAAGTATTGGGCCCTGCCACAGTCACCGCAGAGAACGTCCGTCATCTATAGGGCTAAGCCCTACCGGACACCCTCAAGCCATTGGCTATAGGCATAGAGAGCCACAAGGCAAGAAGCCAACAGCTTGAAAAGCCACCGTTTCAGGAACAATGCCAGAGCACAAAAGCCAGACTTTTCCAAGGGACACGAAACCTCAGAAAAATCGGGCATATTCAGTACTTGTGTAATGCGCGATACCTGATTTTTGCTTTTTCGGCGGAGTCTCGTCATCATCATCATCCACAACTATGCAAACGCTGAGGAAAGAACACACACAACAGTGTTTTGCAACCCTAGGGAAGCTCCCAGCAGGCTGACTTCCCTTCACAGGGCCCAAACTTCCCAAGTTACTTTTCCTATCCCAAAGGTCTCCCCCTCCAAGCGCCCCTGGGATCATCTCAGGCACATACACCTAACTGCAGCCCTCCTCAACGCCCCCCAACCTCTCCCAGCCAACGACCGCTCGCAGAGAGCTAATGATCCCGCTGCAGCACATTAGGCCTCTTTGGCTCATTCCGTTAATGCTTCCCAACATTTTACCTTTCTTCCTATCGCCAACAAATTAAGTTCGTTTCGGAAATCCCTACACTGAGTTGCAAAGAAAAGTCTAAGGAGGACAGGACATAAAAGGTGGGAAAGCAACTCGGGCATACACCCACTTCAATCACTTTGTCCTTTGGGAATGGAGCACACAGGTTGGTCCGAGGTGGGTTTTTTCCTCTCTTTGCCCCCCCAAATGTCAGGACAGCCGGATCCTTTGAAGAACTCTTTGGTCTTTCTTACACAAAGGAATTTCTCTTGAACTGTTATGCCCCCGACCCCTGCTGATAGCATTGCTTCTGGCCGGGGAGATGGGGGGGGAGTGGGCGCCGGGGCGATGCCCGGGGGCGGCCCTGAGGCGGCGGGGCGGCTCGCTGCCCTGGGGGGCGGCCTCTTGCGCGGCGGCGGGGCCGGGGGCGGCGAGGAGGGCGCCGAGGGCCCCCCGCAGCCATTAGTGGAGGGGCGGCTGAGGGGGGAGAGAGGGGCGGGGCGGTGGGTGCGCGCGCGCAGGCGCGCCGCCGTCTGTGCTCTGCCTGAGGGAGCCGTTAGCGGCCGCCCGGCCCGCTTCTGCCCCTGCCCTGCGGTGGGGCCGGGCCGGCGCCGTCCCGCCCGGCCCTGCTCTGTCTGGGGGAGGCGCTTGCCCTTCTCCGGAAGCCCCGAGCCGGGCCCCGGCTGGCAGCTGGGCGCCGGGAGGCCGGGGAGTGCCCGGAGGAGGGGAAGAGGCCTTCGGGGAGAGGCCCCCACGGAGGCCGGAGGGGCCCCCCAGAAGCCCTCCAGAGACGGAGGGGCCCCCCAGAAGCCTCCCAGAGAGCGGAGGGGCCCCTCGGAGAGCGGAGAAGCCTTTCGGCGTCCCGCAGGCCTGAGGCGAGCGACAGCGGCCGGCGGCGCGGGCTCTCGCGCGCCCCCTCCTGCCTCCTCTGCCCTCGGTGGGTGAGGGAATGCCAATCCCGGGCTTACCGAGCCCTTTCCTCCGCGCTCGCACGGCGCTTTGCGCCCCTCTGGCGGGGAGCTGCGCTCGCTGCACCCGGCTGCGCCATGGCTGCGGTGCGACTGGAAGGACGCGGACTGCGTTCGGCGTTCCACCATGGTGAGCGGCTGTGACGGAGCGGCGCCCGACCGCCGGCCGCAGGCAGCCCCGCTCGAGCCGCTGCTGCGGGGGCCGGCGAGCGTGTGGTGAGTGCTGAGCTGTGTGCTGGGGGGTTGGGCTGGCTCTTGGGGCGCTGCCTTGCTCCTAAGGGGGCTTTGAAATGCGGTGCTCGCCCCTCGTTAACGAGCTGTTTCCTGTGGGGTGGAAATGTGCGGCTGTTGCTGCAGCCCCGTCCTGGAGAGGCTTTTTTTCCAGGGCTGGGAGCGAGAGCGGCGTCCAGGCTGGGCAGGGGAGCCGGGTCTGCTCGTCCTCCAGCTGAGCAGTGGTGGTTTGCAGGTAGCATCCGGTTGCACTTGCTGGAATGCAGAGCAGGAGAGAGTTGTGTCGTGGTTTTCCCCTGCAGATGCGGGACACGGGCGGCAAGGTGGCAGCGTGGGGGGAGTGGGGGTAACTGGGAGCCCCCGTCTGCCTCCCAGCCCCATGGCGCTGGATGCAGCTCAGATGCACCCACGCTCTGTGAGGGGGGGTTTGAGGGCCTGAAGGGTTGTCCCCGTGTCCCTGCCGGGCTTATGGTGGTATCTTGCTGCTGTGCGTGGGTCTGGGGGTGGCCGGGAAGGGTCTGGCATGCTGGGGCCATCACTGACCCTCATTTTCTCTCCCACCATAGAGCTCCTCTGCGGAGCTCTCAGCCAGCTCTCGGCGGAGCTCCCCCAGCCAGCGCCTTCCCACATCAGCACCCTTTAGGTGCCTGTCCCCCCTCTCCGGGAGATCTTTGCTGGGGCACCTTGGGAGAGTGGGCAACCACTACCATGGGATGGTGGGATGGGGACAGCCACCTCCTTTGTCCCCTGTCCAGCTGGTGCCCTGACCCTCTCACTCTTCCATGCCCCCGCAGCTTCTGGAGCAAGAGGTTGTGAACGTGTTCATCGGGACGCAGGCGGTGGGGGCCATCATCGGGAAGAAGGGGCAGCACATCAAGCAGCTGGTGCGGTTTGCGGGTGCCTCCATCAAGGTGAGGAAGGCGCTGCGGGGCTGGTCCTGCGCTTCGTGCCTCAGTTTCCCCTCTGCACTGCCGAGGTCAGGGAATGGGAGTGTGCGGGGAGCAGTTTTGCTCCCCAACTTATCACAGAACGGTTGAGGTTGGAAGGGACCTTGAAGATCATGGAGTCCCACCCCCCTGCCCTGTTCAGGGACACCTCCCCCCAGCCCAGGTTGCTCCAAGCCCCGTCCAACCTGGCCTTGAACACCTCCAGGGCTAGGGCAGCCACAGCTTCTCTGGGCAAGCTGGGCCAGTGATTCACCACCCTCACAGTGAAAAATTTCTTCCTGTTATCTCCTCTAAATGTCCCCTCTTCCACTTTGAAGGCACTCCGCCTCGTCCTGTCACCCCATGCCCTTGTAAAAATTCTCTCCCCAGCTCTCCTGTACCCGTTGGCATAGGCCCACCTCTCCCGCCTGTGTTTAGTAGAAGGCCAGGCCTGCAGCACCCTGGTTATGAGCCCGGCTCGGGTGGGAGGGGATGCTCCTGCATGGGGGGATTGCCCTGCGTTGTGGGGGGACATGCCACCGAGGGAAGGTCTTGCTGAAGCGGTGGCTGCACTCACGCTCCTTCTCCCCCATACTTGCCCAGATTGCACCGGCAGAAGGTCCCAAGGGCAGCGAGCGCATGGTCATCATCACAGGGCCGCCCGAGGCTCAGTTCAAGGTGTGCTGGGTGGGGGCTGTGGGTGTGGGGGACAGTAAGGGCCAAGTTGAGAGCGTCCCTGTGGTCAGCACTGTGCTGCCAGCCTGGCTTGGCCTCCCTCAGCGCCAGGGGAGCTCTTTGCTGGGTACCGTGGTTTTGATGCTGCTGGACGTGAGGACATTGTGAATGGATTCCTCGGTGCGGGCAAAGCCACCCGCATCCCACCTGGGTTCATCTTCCATAACCTTGTCTCCTGTCCACTCGAGCGGGATGGCGGCCCCCCCCCCAAAAAATTGAGCCTCTCTCAAGGAGCGATGGAGGAAGCACAAGTTAAAAAAACCCAGAAACCTGAAATTAATTAGGGCTTGTCCGGGGTGAAAAGTTGGGAGCGGCGAGATGCTCGGTGGGGGCTCAGGGGTGGGTGGTGGTGGGAGAAACAGTGCCCTGACCCCCAACTCTTGCTTTTCCCTTCTCCTCCCCAAGACTGCACAGTGCAAGATGAGGGAAATGCTCCAGCAGGTGAAGCAGCAGGAGCAGAAACACGCTCCGGGAGCCCCGGCCTCGCAGCACAGCAAGTGATGCTCCTGTCGTGCCGCCCAGCACCGCCTGATGAATGTAACCCCACTGCCGGACAACCCCCTCCAACCTCCTCCACCACCCCCAGCAGGTCAGGGGAGCAAACCAAAGACCCGCCCAGACACACAGCCCCCCATTCCCGCGGCGCTGCGAGGATGCGCAGCTGAGGGGTACGGGGAGGGCTCTCTCCATCCCACAGCCTCCCCCTTCCTCCTCCGTCGCCTCCCGACGCTGTCCCTTTAGTTGGACTAACAGGGGCAGGTTTTGGTACCTCAACACCTCACGCTTGTGTTTCCCTTTTAGAGATTTTGTGTGCCTTGTAAAACTGAGAGTTGGAGCATTTTTTTATTAATTTTTTTAATAAAAAAGAATGAGTTGGAAAAAACCATGTCGAGCGAGTGCGAGGCGGGAGAAGGAAAGCAATCCCAGGGGTGCTGACGTGCGGAAAGAAACTCCCCAACTCGGGGCAAGTTACAAAGCAGCATGTTTATTGCAGCGCTGGGTGCAAGGGGGATGGCTCCCAACTCGCCCAGGGGCTGGTAAAGCAAGCGTTCCTTTCTGATGCAAAGGCGTACGTATTCATTAGTGTAGGCTGGGAATAGGCACCACTCTGGTCATGATCTGTGGGTTGTTGTGGAGGAAGGCTCCCAGTCTTCCTGCCGGTGTACTTTTCCCCTTTGGCTCAAGAGTGCTGCTGTGGCTGAGCTCTGAGCCGCCAGACCGGTTCTCAGCAGATGGTTACTTCGCGCAGACAATAAGGCCCTGAATAGCCCTTCCTGTGCTCTGGATGGCTCTGGGTGGCTCTGCTCCTCTGCTGCTTCTAAGGTCGGGCTGCCCCAGTGTCATCATTGAGGAGCCTTTTGTCTATCCAGTTCTCACTTGTGGGTGTTCCTGCCCATGTCAGTGCCAGAGCTCTTCCGTAGGCTCCTTCTGCTAGCGGAGAGCCAGGGGCCGTTCCTTCAGGAGAAAGCTTGAGAAATGTTTAAAAAGAGAAAAGGGAAAGGAGGAAAAATAAAGTGGGAAAATAAAAAAGAGAAAAAGAAAAAAAGGGGGGGAAAAAGGGGGAAAAAGCAAAAAAGGTCAAAAGAAAAAAGGGGTAAAAGAGAAAAAAGGGGGAAGCGAAAACATATTAAAAAAGAAAGGTAGAAAGGAAAAAAAACCAACCAAACCAAGCAAGGAAAGTGGGAACAGCTGCGGGGCAAGAGGAGGGACAGGAGCTGGGGGGGGAGGTGGCAGTGCCGGCGCCGACCCCGGGGGCTGCGACACCACGTTTTTGTCCTCTACTGCAAAGTGTTGTGTGAAAAACAACCAAGCAAAACCCACCCAACGACAACATCAAAAACCAAAGAGAAATCTCTGCAGCTCACAGGAGCCTGAGCTTGCTCTCGGTTGCTTTCTTTCCAGTGTCTTGGGGGTGTCACGGCCGAGCTGAGATTGGGGTGTGGTGGTGGTGGGAGTTTGTCCCATGGCTGTGATGGGGGGAGAAGGGGTGGGCGGGGAGTGGGGGATGTGGTGTGGGGTTTTCTTTGGGTGATGGTGTTTTTTTGCCAGGCGTCGCTTTACCCAGTGGCTCAGGGAGGTGTTGGCATCACAAAGCCTGCGCTAAAGCGGGGTGGGGGCCTCGCCGCAGTTGGTTAGCAGAGCCAAAGTGGTTATTAATGGTTCTTAAGGGCGCCCTAATTATGCCCGTGTAACTGGGAAGCTCAGATGCCCCCTAAGCACCCCCCCCGGTGCTTCTCTAGCCAGGCGAGTGCTGGGCGTCCCCCCCTGCAGGAGAGGAGCGCACTTCCAGGGCCGGTGGAAGGGCATCACCCAAGAGGGAGAGGACCAAGATGGGGCTTGGGTGTCCTTGGGGTGGCCGTGTGGCGGGGTAGGGCTGCTGGGGGCTGCCACGATGAGGGACACCCCCACGCCTTTCTCCATGGCTTCCAGAGCTGTGCTCCCTCCCTCCCTCCCACCCATCCAGTGCCACCAGAGAGGTGGTGTCCCCCCTCCCGGGGCGGGCAGGGGCTGCTGCCACCCCACCTAACACCTCAACGCACCAAACCAGCTTTCAGCAGTCACAGCCACCCGGGCACTGCCAAGGGGGCAGCAGGGGCTCCCCAAAGGGGGCTTACAGAACACAGAGAGCGTCCGTACACCGCTGACCCCTCTCCAGGGGCGGATTTTCGGGATGCTGCTTGCTCATCTCACCACTGAACGACACCTCGATTGCCCCTGCAGCACTGTGTGACCATCGCTTCGCGGCTTCTGTGCTCCGATGCTCCTCCTGGCTCCAATCCTCTTCCTGGGGGATTGTGAGGGAGCGAAAATCCACATCGCTACATCCAACTTTTTTTCAGTTAAATAAAAAAAAAAGAATAAATCACCCTCTCTCATTACCAGGTAGAGGTTCGTTCCATTAAGGCTCTTTTTATGAAAATAAATATTTAAATTATATAAAGAAATAAATACTTCTCTTTTCACATTAGATAACTCCCTGGAGACAGCAAAAAACAACCCAACACCAGTGTGCACCAGTGTCCACCAGGGCTTTATACTTTTGTGGCTCTCATGTGCCAGGCCATCGAATCCACACAGTCCAATAAAGTCGGTTGTCCCTCTCCTCCTCCTGGCTGGAGGCAGGGCACCTCTACTGTTGACCGTAGTACCTACGATTATCAGATTGGTTCCTACCTGGTCCGTAGGATCGCCTACCGTAGGTTGGAGCAACCTTCTTCCTGTAAGAATCCTTTCTTCTATCGGCTTCATTTTGCAACTCAAGCACCCGTGCCTGTAGGGCTGAGGTAGGTTCTCCATCCCACTTCTTCATGTCTTCTGCATATTCACAGAGGCAAACCCACAGGATATCTCGCATCAGCTTTGATTTGTCTTGAGTCGGAGGGTGGTTTTTCTCTTGAGTAGGAGGGCGTTTCCTCTTAGCAGCTGCAACATGAGTCTGTACAGGGAAAGCATGGAGTTTTTCCTCCACCTTGGTTAGTTTATCAAACAGTTTATCGGTTTGCTCAACTAATCTCTGGGTCATTTGCTCTATTTTCTCAGTCAGTTTCTCAGTCATTTTCTCGGTGGTCACAGTCAGCTTTTCTATGGCTGCCACAGAGAAGGGACCAGAGAGACTGTCTTCATACTGTCGTACCTTCTTAACCCCTTCATTTACAGTTGGTGTGTCAGTATCGGATCCTCCCCAGACCATTGTTGACAATGTGTGGGAATATGTTGATGGTGCACTTTGTACAAACTTTTTGAGCAGAGATCGTTTGCATGGCATTTCATCAGGGTCTACTGTCGCTTGCCCATCACTATAAATCACCTCTCGCACAGGCAGTTCTCTCAGGTACTTCATACCTTTTCCCATGTTGGTCCATTTACTTGGACGGCATTCGATATCGTCCTTGAAGGGATACCTGCGCTTTATGGCTGACACCAGTCGCCTCCAGAGACTGAGAGTGCTTGTCTTTCTCCCAATTTCTTTATCAATCCCTCCATCCTTGGCCAGGTTTCCCAATCGCCTAGCTTCTCTGCCATCTCAGTCTAGGGTATCTGCCCCGCTATCCCAGCATCGGAGCAACCAGGAGACAAGTGTTTCGCCTTCATGACGACTAAAGTCCTTCCTGATACTTCTCAGATCTTTCACGGAGAAGGATTGAACAACTCCCTCTACATCTGAGTCCTCCTGTGGTGAGGCTGCCCCAGAAGGGGCCTCTCCAGCATCTGCTCTAGAAGGACTCTGGCCTTTGTCTGTTTTCAAAGGTCTCTTTCCCTTCTGTGGTCTTGAAGGACCCTCCCCTGGATCTTGTTCAGAACTCTCCCCCAAGCTATGTGACTTGAGGTGGTCTTTGTGGTAAGGGGCAGGGGAAGGAGTTGACCTCCTCTTCTTGCTCCTGGTTACCGGGGCGGCTTGTACCGATTTTGATGGAGTTGGAGTAGTTTTGGTACTGGTTGTAGTGGCTGCAGTAGGTTGTGCCGGGAGAGGCGGCGGCGTGGCTTGTGCCGCTGCGGGGGGGGCACGGCTTGTGCCGGGACGGGCGGCGGAGGGGCCGGTGTTGTTGCGGTGGGGGGGGCGGCTGCCGGTGGTGCGGGTGCCGGTGCCGGTGCAGGCGGCGGCGGAGGCGCCTGTGCCGTGGCGGTGGGGGGGGCGGCTGCCGGTGGCGCCGGTGCCGTGGGGGAGGCGGCTGCCGGTGGTGCCGTTGCTCCGGGGGGGACAGCTGCGGCCGGGCCGGGCGGGGCCGCGGTTCGCGCCGCTGCAGATCGCCGAGCGGCTGCGCGGGTCTGAGTGGCGGCAGCGCACGGTCCCCTCCAGCTCCCCCTGCACAGATGTTTCACAAGAAACCACCCCTGCACCACATTCAGGAGCATCAACAACAAAATCACGATCTTAACAAGGTACCAGTCCTTATCCTCAGAGCCCAGAAGGTTGCCATGCCCCAGCTCTGATGGGGTCACATCAGCATAATTATCAAAGGGCGAAGTAAACATTCCCCAGGTAGAAGAACCCTTTGATCCTTTGGTCCCTTTTCTACTGAGCATGAGGCAGATGGGATGGAATACCCTGTTGGTCAGTTTTGGGTCACCTGTCCTGTCGCTCCTCCCCGCAGGTGGGACCCCACTATGCTTTTCCGCTTCCGACCCTCCAACGGGGCAAATAACAAAGCTGGTTGGCCGTGGGGGTTATAGCAATAAGTATAAGCAAGAGCCTCTCTGCATCCCATGCCTGGGCATCAGCTGTAAACATTGCTCTTATCGCTCTGAGAGAGTGAACGCTGACGGCACAATAGGCAGTTAATTTCAGTTGGTAGAAGAGGCCCAGCTAAGAAGCCAAGTTACTGAACAAAATTGGTTCTCTTTTACCTCAAACCAGGACACAGGGAGAGTTTCCTTCCATTAAGGCTCTTTTTATTAAAATAAATATTTATATTATATAAAGAAATAAATACTTCTCTTTTCACATTAGATAACTCCCTGGAGACAGCAAAAAACAAACAACCCCAAACCAGCCCAAAGGACAGGGGCTTTGGTGAGAAATCAAGAGATGGTAAACGCTTTCTTTCCGTGGTCGTGACAAATCCAGTTTTAGGAATCAAGGAGACGGTAGATATTCCAGAAACAGAGGAAAACTCTCTTTGAGGAGACGGTAGTTCAGCACGTTGTCCTTGGGAAGGAAAGTTGGGCAAACACGACTGTAACCACCACCACAGATGTTTCCCATTTGTCTGTAATGTGGTCGCGTGCGCTGCGAGGCGCGAGCGTGCGGCTCAGCCATGGAAGTTGACGATGTTCCTTCTTCACTCTGCCCTTAACGAGGTCACACCCATCTTTCTGGCTCTTGCTTAAGGTGCGTTAGCTAATTTCAAAGAGAGTTACTGTCTCCAAAATAAGGGGGGGGGTGGGGTGGGGGGTGGTGGTGGGGAAATAAACTGTCTTAACCACTACTTCATAACTTGAAGAGGAAAACTTGTGTACCAAACCCCAGAGTTACTGTCTCCAAAATAAGGGAGGTGGGGGGAACAAACCATCTTAACTTCTACTTCATAACCTAAAGAGGAAAATTCATCTAAGAAATGTAACTAAAGGTCTAAGAAAACTAACTAAAGGTCTAAGAAAAGTAACTAAAGGTCTAAGAAATGTAACTAAGGTCTAAGAAACGTAATTAAAATAAGAACTCTAATAGTCCATGTGTCACAGCAGCTGTTGGTGGATTATCTCCCACACCATCTTCTTGCGGAAGTATGGCATGTGAGTCTGAAAAGAGAAGAGAAATCCATTAAATAATGACATCACGGTAGAAAGAGGCGGCAAACAGGCATAAACGCCCAGCGGAGTCCTTAATAGGAAGTTCCCTTTAAGAACTGTCAACCGTTTGGGTACAACACCCCACGCGGCTCCTAAGAGGGTGACACGACAACCCGACAAAACCAGATTGACTTGACTGCGCGACAGCTTACAAGCACGCTAATAAAAGACCGGTGTAAAATGAAATCAATAAAAATAAGCGGTGTCTTGACTGGTCAAAGGGTAGAAGCCATTTCTCCAAAAGATACCGAGCCCAGATATGCCAAACCCGCTGGCGGCAGTACCTTGCCCAAGAGGAATCTCACCGGCAGCAGCTCCCAAAGGCGGGGATGGAGAACCACAGCTCTGCCCTGCCCAGGCCACTTGGAAGTTCTGACCCCAGCAACTACGCACCAAAACGGGGTACGAAACCTCAGCCCCTGCCCCGGACACAATGAAGAGCTGCTGCCTAACCTCCCTGGCTCCTGTCCCTGGGCGAGAGGGGCTTGGAGGGGTTTATGACCTTCACTCACCTGGCTAAAGTTGAACGGTTTCTCTCTGGCGATGTACTCTGCGTATATGCACATAAAGACGCCGCAGTCGCTTCCATTCAGCTGCTGAGGGATCTCCTAAGGAATGCAAAGAAGATGGAGGATTTCCCTCTATCTCAAAAGAAAAGCAACTTGGAAGTAGCGCACATTCCCCACACCGACACTGCGCTCACCGCACACTCCTGACCCTACTTGCCTAATCCCGAATACCCACTCCCGCCCACGAGGAACAGACCCAGTTCACTGCACACCATCCCTCCCCTCTGCCTCCCGGACTCAGACACTACAATCCAAATTTTTGGCAGGCCCAGAAGGGGCAGCAGCCCTCCTCCCTGCGAGGCCTCTCGAGGTTCGCACCGCCTTTTTCTTAAGTGACCTTTCTTAAATCCAGTCTTTAGGGACTGCTTTTTACTATCAACTCCTCGAGAAACATCAGCTCAGCCCTTTCTTTGTCACGTGCCAGGATCTGGGCCCCAAAGAAGCACTGACAGTTCCCATTTCAAACCCAAGGGGTGCTCACGTACACGTGGCTCCATGCTGTGAAGAGTCCACTCCAAAACATTCAGCTCCAGGTTTCTTTTTTCCCGGCTTTCTTTTTGCAGGTATTGGCTGGTTAAAACAAAAGGGAAAAAAAAATCCCTTTTCATCTCTGTAATTTAGGCCAACAACAAAATAAAGTGGCTGAAGGATCACAGGAAGACAAACGGCAGGACAGTAAAATGTCAGAGGATCGTCACAGCAGCTGATTTAAGGCTGATTTTGAGGAAAAATCCCAATCTGAAACTTACAAACACAGGGAGAGGCTGTGAGCTAATGGTCAAGAACAAGGCCAATGATTCCATTGCTTCAGAGAGGTCAAAAAGCCCCAAATCACATGTTATCAGAGCACAAAGAGACAAACCAAGCAAGGAACTGTAATGCCATAATTCCACCGTGTGCCTTCATCCCACATACTGGGATCCAACTAACAAAGCCGGTAGACGTGTGCCACGGGGCTATGGTGGATTTGGCTGTGCCTCTCACGGGAAGGTGGCAGAATCCAGGCACCCCAGACCCTGGGCGGAGGGGACGCTGTGACACCAGATAAGCAGCCGATGCCAGACAACTCGCAGCAAGCAACGCCAAGATTCCGGGTTGGTTATCTACAAGCCATGTGAAAACTTGCAGTCGCCTTACAGGGACTCAATCTAAAATCCCTCTCCTTATTCACACCATAAAAGCAGTGACGGAGCGGTTACTTACAGCAAAGTCTGACAAATCTTGTCCCCTTTCTGGCCCAGAGAGTCCAAGTACATGATGGTCTTCCTCCTGAGATCTATGACCTGTTATTAAAAGGTGACCATTAGACAAAGCACAACCTTCTGCCGCACACCCCCCAACACCTAAATGACTTCTCTTGCCAGTTTTTGCTCCCCGTCCAATTCTAAAGAAAAAGCCCGTGGGACTCACGGCTAGTGTCCAGTGCGCTTTCAAGTTTACAGGCACGAAGATGATGTCCTGCTTGAAGACATCAACACTTCTGGTCCATCTTCTTACTGCATCGTAGCCACCAGATCTTAGTTTGGCATAAAAGAAAGTACTGAAAGCGTGGACCGCTGGATAGCCTTCCTTCTTGCCTCTTTCCGTCAGCAGACCCATGTAGAAATTAACCACCTGTACCATAAAGAGGAAACGTGAGGTGTATAAAATAAGACGCTGCCTTCCCCAATGAAAAATACAGCACCATGTCTTTTCTGGCCACCCTTAAGCACGCAGCGGAGAGAACTCCAGCCTCAGCTGTCAGCTTTTGTTCCCAGGATTTCACACGGGGCTACATCGTCAGTTTGATCAAAACACCTGCCCCCCACACCAAAAACCCGGACGAACTCCGGGAAGCTGCGTCATACAAGAAGTAACGGAACTTCCCGAAACGCTCGACCCTTCAACACCTCAAATAAGACTTCTACAGAGGTTTTTAGGCTCTGCCACGGAGGTCGTCAAAGAACGTTGACGGGACTTCTGTACACGGCAGAGGGGTATTTTTCAATAAAGGCTGAGTGAGACTAGCCCTGTGCTGCAGCTGGTTTTACCTCATCGTTTAGCCAGCAAAGGTTCCTGAGCGTGCGGATGTCTTCGCGAGTGACCTTTAGTTTGAAGGCACTGCTCATGATCTCATCTGGCTCACCTTTGCCAAATGCGGCACTGACCTCTCTCTCCATGGCCTGAAAGGAACAATTAAATGGGGAAGGACTTGTGAAACAGCGCATGGAGCACGCTGACCTGGGGGCAGCTTTCCACTGAAACACGGCCTGTAAATTCAGCTCAGCTGACAGAGCAACTGCCTTCGACGGTTTCCTGCCTCAGTGAGCGATAGCGCTTTTGCCTTGCTTGGTTGGTTTCAGCATCCCAACTTTGAACTTTAGAGCCCAGGCTTGCTGCCATTTCTTTTCACCAAGGACGTTGGGATAAAACCCGTAAACTCAGCAAACACGCTAAAGCAGCTGAAAATGGAACACAACTCTGGCAAACCCCTTTCCCACGTGCTGCCGCGGCCCTCGCAATACCCAGGTTTAAGCCAATCCCAGCGGGGAATGCAAAGAAACCACTACGGATGGTGGTATAAAATACTCTGATCTGCAATAGCATCTCCTTCTTGCTTGAATCTGGGCGAGCAAAATAAGAAAACCACCCGGTTTCCCTTGTACCCAGCATCAACTCTGCAGACTTTGTAAACTCTGCATTTGCCCGCCCTTTCCGAGTCCATCCTCAACAGGCAGGAAAAGGTGGGGGGAGCTCAATTAGACTGCAACTCCAAAGAATAAAAGCAGCCAAAATTCATACAAGCAGGGGAAACTGAACTCCCACTCCCTGGGGAACGGCATCACGGACCAGCACAAGCTGATCTTTCAGGTTCTATCACCACGGTAGGACAAGAGGCACATCCAATATAACTGGATGAGTCGGGTTAGCACTGCTCTGGAGACTGGTGTTCAACCTGGACTCATTTTTGTCCTGCTAACAGAAGGCCCACAAACCCTCAGGGCAGCACAACTGAAGGAGCGCTGGAGCACGAAATCCTTCAAACCAGCTTTAGTGCTGACCCTCGCACTGCAAAGTCACAGCCGCAGTCACTCGCTAACAGGTTCAATGCAAGTTCTTCAGATTTCAAAAAGCCTCAAGAACCACCGAGAATAAGAGGAGTTCCCTGCAGCTCTGTCACAACCTTCTCTTTTGTCTAACAGACTGTCGGCTGTGGTACCTCTGTGAGCGGAGGAAAGCGTTCCGCTGTTTTTCCCAAGCCTGGCACTTTCTTTTCCTCCACATCGAGGCTGGCTGACTTTTTGGACCGAACAGGTATAGGATGTCCTTGGAATAACGCATCTTCTAAGATTTCAGCTCCATGCTGCCTCTGTTAGACAAACGGACATTAAGCTAGCAATCAAGCACAGATTTGTTTGCTTGGGGACAGGACAGAAAACTGGAAGAGTTTTTGTACACACATCCAAACAGCAAACCCCAAAGTGACTTTTTATTGACGACTGCATTCCAACTGTGCACCCATGGAGTGCTGCACTTGGAGGCAAGAGAGGCAGAGAGCTCGTTTGGCTTGGGCTAGCGTTAAGAACCCCAGCAAAGCCTCCACGTGTAGGTATTAAGTTGAGAGTGAGACTACTATTTATGATTTCCATGATTAAAATTTTATTTTTGACCTCAATCCTGACCAGAGATGGAAGTCAGGGATGTACTTCCCATCCCAGCAAGACTAAAGACACCCCAGTCCAGCTTTGCAGGTCAACTAAGGCTGTGCAGTAAAGATTTTGAGGCTATACCCAACACATGAAAGGGGAAGAATCAAAATGCTATAGTGTAGCGTGCTCCTAATAGTCCAGAAACAAAATTAACGGTAGCGGAAAACACTTTGCCATAGCGCTACTCATCAAATAACGCTCCCGCTTTCCCGGGGAAAAACAACCTGGGCAAATACAGATATTGTTGAGTAAGTCACGTGAAGTGGAGAGTGCTGAAGTTTCTGATCACAAATAGCTCTATTTTCCTTGTGAATAACGCAAGCTTACCCCCGCGATGGTTTGTTTCGCTGCTCCTTCCTCTTCCTGAGAGTTTTCTTCTGGTGTGCAGTACCTGCCAGGAGAGGGAGAGAGAGAAGTGAGCTTTGTATCTGTCCTCTCCCATGGAATTCTCAGGAATTCACCTTCTGGACAAGAAAGGCTTTTTCAAGGCTTATTCTGACTACAGCCCCAGTTGCACACATCAACACGTGACAATATCGCCTCAACGTCCAGCACCATTCTTTCTTAGCAGCAGGACTGGGATAGAATGAAGAGCTGGGAGCTTTGCAATTTTTTTTTTTTCCCATTTACTTGTACAAGACTCCTTTTCCTTCTCTTTATCAGTTGCATTATTTAGAAAACAGAGAAGCAACCAGCACTTCCTCTATCGAGTGCTTTGTGATCTACTGCTGATAAACACTGCACGCTGGGTGTTCTACTGCAAGGTGTAACAGGAACATCTGCAACTAGACTTGCATCCAAACAGAGTGAGCTTCGGGAAACTAAGGCCAGCACACTGAATTCCAAATGGGACAGCGACAGGATGTTTACTTGCCTTCTACAGGCCAGTCAAGAGAGTGACTATCCCCATTTGGAGAGGATTGTCATTCAAACCACACAGACTCTGAAGAGCAAACAAATACACAGACATTAAAGTTGTCCAGATATATGTCCCTGCTTCAAAAACAAGAATTCGCATTGTCACCAAAAGACCCCTTTGAGAGAGGCTGCTGGCCTCTCAAACCCAACCGCACGCTGCTTTTTTCCCCCTCCTAGTCAAACCCCACGCATCCTCTAAGTCCCAAAAACTGCCTCAAGTCCCACCAGGCTTTACAAGCTCTCTAATCCTTATGCTCAGGATGCGAGTTTCCAAGTGAAAGAAATGAAATGTCAGCTCCTTGATGGCTCGGCAGAACGACTCACAAACAAAAACGGATTCTGCACATCCAAGGACAACTTGGGACGGCCACCACTCGCACCCTTACTGGCTTTCTTCCCACAGCAAACACCACACCAGCACAACCCTCTTTGTCACGCAGCACGGCTCTCACATGGCAGCTGTGTTGGAGATGCAACTGGCTTGCGAGCAATTCCGGAGCCGCAAGGTAGCTACTCATTACTACATTAAAAGAGACTCTACCTGATCGTATCACCTCTCTGCGACCACTGCGGGCAGCAAACATCTATACATTCGACACCTGCACAGGAAAGCAGTAGTAAGAAAACAAGAAGTCGACTTTCAGTCACCATCGGATGTACATAGCTCTCCATTTCTGAGTGATAATTAAAAAAAAAAAGAAAAACTTTGAATGCTGACTGTATGGTCAGGAAGTTTGAATTCTGGCAAGCGCTTTGAACATCATCTGCCAGTGTATAAGAAATGCCCTATTCCGATTTGAAGTCTACCTACAAAGTGGAACGGATTGGAATCATGGGGATACTCACCGGTCCTTAGTGTTGGACGTGGATAGACCTCTCCTCCGTATTTTGGTTCTTCCAGGTGACTCACAGTCGTCACTGGTTCCTTAGAGGAGGCTTGAACACTTTGGGGCAGGAAAGAACAACAGAGGAGAATCACAATTTTTATATGTGGGGCATTTGTTATCAGTGTATACCAATTCACGGTGGCTTTTGGGGTTTTTCTTTGAAAAGAAAAAAATATTCTTTGCACATCCGACAAATATCTGCATCAACCTGAGGAGGCCACTTTACTCTGCGGGACAAGACAGCGTTCATTTCAACCAGCCTTGACCAATTCTGCTCAATCTATTTGTTAAAGATTATGCTGACAGTGAGAATGGCAATGTCCACAACATCCACACTGCTGGGACATTTTACTTCAGACCTGCCCTGCTCTGACCTCAGGGACTATATGCTCAGTAGCAGTTGGAGTGCATTAGACACGTTCCCCAGGAACCTTCTCTGGTTTAGCTTCCTCTGAAAGGAATCTCTTTCTCATGCTCCAGATCTGCTCCAAAATATGAGCCAAACCACAATAAGCAACGACTGGCAGATTAGACGCCCAAAGCAGAGTCTTGACCCGCTCTCAAATGCAGTGCGCTTAAACTCAGTGCACACAAAATTACATGAGAAACTGTTTTCTGTATCATTTTCATGATATGGATTTTCATCTGAAGTGGCGGATTCTGGCGCAGCGCACTCCTTAATGGGCGGCCTCAGGGGTAAGAAGCTGTCTGGAGCAGATTTGATGCTCTGTTTGCCGTTCCGGATTGTGCTGAAAACATCAACGGCAAAAGAAATGGTATCCAGAGAACATTCCAATATGCACCTCCACCACCAACTACTTTGTCAAGCACGTACACCGATGATGATGGAGACAGACACGAGATGTTCATGACTTTCAGATGAAGATACGCTGTTGATTGTGTCCTCAGCCTCCTCTCAAGTTCAACACTTCCTCTTACCGCAGACCTTTAATCTCTAGCTAATATCCTCTGTCAATTAAGTAGCTGGGTTTAAAGAAAAAGTTGAAAATTGGTTCTTCAGGGGGGAAGCAGCTGGAGACCTCCCTTACCATAGGCAGTAAACCTTTTGGGGAAGAAGTCAAAGAAAACAGAAGGATTTTTACCTCAGACGTGGAATTATCTTGTGAGGATGGGATAGTGGTTCCTTCGTCAGGTGAGCATGGGTTCCACACGGCATCTGACCTACGAGGGAAGAGCATAAGGCATCAGGAACTCTAAAAGGAAACTGAAGAGGTTCATGAGTTTACAGTAACGAGCTTCAACAAAGATAAACTGTCATTTTCTCTCTCACATCATCATATTATTTCTGTTATGTCACTTGAGGACATTTTCAGGTTTTCACACCGGCAACTACAGCAAGTTGTGCGCACAAGGTATTGCCAGCCAAAATCTGAAATACAAAAGGCTTCTCGGGATCTACTACCTAAAAGAAGCATTGAAAACAATTTACTTCTGGCAAGCTAACAGTGGACCTATCAGAATGGAAGGACTGCATCCAAGGCAGCTCTGGTACTGAGATGACAAGATAAATGCCCGGCCCCACTCCAGAAGCAATGCAAGGATGCAGGTAAGAAACAGAGGTCACGCTCAAGTCTTCCCAGATGCCGCCTCGTCCTGTGCCTGCAATAATCTGTACAGAACCCCAGGGGTAGGCTTGGACGGTACACAAGGTAGGGTGAAAATGAAACAAGTCGTATAACTTGATGTCAGCCTTACCAATTTGTAGCATTGCTACATCGAGCGATGAAAATCTTGGTCTTTTACTTGAAGGCTCAAAAGAAGTGGACCAAATCTTAAAAGAAAACAAAAAAAAAGTACCAATGTGAGTATAACCTGAATGAGAATCCAAGCAAACACACTTCCTGAGACTTAGTCAGCTCTGCTATGACTTGGGGACCATGACTTGTTGGTTCAGATTGCAGAAGAATGCCAATCTTTGCAGGATCTTTGACAGGTACGCTTTAATTTTTGAATACAGGCTCTCATACGTGCAGTCAGCTCCTAAACATTCCAAAGTGTGATAATTCAGCCCTTGAAAAATATATTTTGTACAAATAAGAGTTAACGACTCTCTCAGGAATGAAGAATTAGAGCCCGACAGTCTCTTAGGCCTCTAATTCCATGGGGTAATAAGAAAAATAGCACTACACCTTTGAACCAAACTAGGGAGTCAAGCAGTAGGTGGCTCATTTTTACAGAGCCAAAGTCCTACAGGAATCCTCTCCTGGGCTGGTGGCTAATGAGCAGAAAGAGGTTTATCCGCAGGAAGTACGCAGTTTTTCTTGTAAGGTAGTGTATTTTGATTCCTTAACCACAAACTCGAGAAAGAGAATAACGGAGACTTGAGTAAGGCAAACCCAGCCCACATTAGAGCTGCCTGCTAGAAATGGAAAAGAACCACCTACAGCTGTACAGGCTCAGAGCAGGCTCAACCTCAAGATGCATTAGGGAGAGCTGCTTGCTCTCGCACCTTGCACAGATCCTAATATTTCAAACCCCTCGCTAACCTCTTCCGCAGACTCTGTGAATGGAGCATCTTCGCTGACGGAAGCCGCCGGGCGTTTGGTTGCCTTGGTCGGCAACTGCACCACAGCAGAAACTTTCTCTTTCTGTTCAGAGATGGAATAATCTAAAAAACAAAGACAGGCCATGTAAGAACATGATAGAAAACCAACAGAGGTACATTGCGAATACAGCCAGGAGGGAGCACACAGCTTTGATTTAAAATACTCTTTCTGCTGACACGCGCGGGCTCACCGCCAGAGACCTGGGCTATCTCCTGCTGGCAGTAAAAGTACTGTGCCCTGCCACAGTCACCGCAGAGAACGTCATACAGAGGGCTAAGCCCTACCGTACACCCTCAAGCCATTGGCTATAGGGATAGATAGCCACAAGGAAAGAACAGCTTGAAAAGCCACAGTTTCAGGAACAATGCCAGCGCACAAAAGCCAGACTTTTCCAAGGGACACGAAACCTCAGAAAAATCAGGCATATTCAATACTTCTGTAATGTGCAATACCTGATATTTTCTTTTTCGCCGGACTCTCGTCACCATCGTCCACAGGTATCCAAACGCTGAGGAAAGAACACACACAACAGTGTTTTGCAGCCCTAGGGAAGCTCCCAGCAGGCTGACTTCCCTTCACAGGGCCCAAACTTTCAAAGTTACTTTTCCTATCCCGAAGGTCTCCCCCTCCAAGCGCCCCTGGGATCATCTCAGGCACATACACCTAACTGCACCCCTCCTCAACACCCCCCAACCTCTCCCAGCCAATGACCGCTCTGAGAGAGCTAATTATCCCGCTGCAGCACATTAGGCCTCTTTTTCTCATTCTGTTAATGCTTCCCAACATTTTACATTTGTTCCTATCGCCAAAAAATTGAGTTTATATGTAATGTTTTCCTCTTTCCTCAGGGAAAGCAGCACACCAGAGATTACTACACCATCTCATTTCGTAAATCACTACACTGATTTGCAAAGAAAGGTCTAAGGAGGACAGGAAATAAAAGGTGGGAAAGCAACTCATGCATACACCCACTTCAATCACTTTTTCCTTTGGGAATGGAGCACAAAGGATGGTCCTAGGTGGGTTTTTGCCTCTATTTGCCCCCCCAAATGTCATGACAGACGGCAAGGATTCTTTGAAGAATTCTTTGGTCTTTCTTACACAAAGGAATTTCTTTTAAAATGTTATGCCCCCGAACCCTGATGATAGCATTGCTTCTGGACTATCTTCTCTCTGTATCAGGAGCACAAAGAAGTCCCTAACGGCACCTTTCATACAACATCAAGAGTATTGGCTATTCCTATGCTATTAAAGTCAGGCAGAAAATATTGGGGGGTAGGCATTAGAGGCCAATACCCTCCCATAAAGATGCACTCTTACTCAGCGTATTTCATACTTCAGAAGGCAAAAGTAGAGAAGGCAAAATCTTTGTATCCTCCTGCTCAATTGTTCGCAGGAGCTAACTCCTTCTGAGCTGCTCTCCAGGCTCAAGGCTACGTCCTGAGAGAAGCGCAGTTTCAATACCTGACGGCACTTACGGCAACTGCCTGTGAACAGAAATGCCACTTTCTCCAGCTTTACCAGAGCACCCGGCACCTGGGAGAGCCTTGTTTTGTCCTTTTTTACTTTACCAGCCACTTGGAGGTTTAGGATCAGTTTGAGGGCGAGAAAAGAGGAATTCTCTCCTGGGAAGTTGTACTAAGCTGCTCCCCGCTCCTTCACCACTCCAAGTCTCCACCCCCTCTTTTTCCCTTTTCAAGCCCCCGCTGTGCAGACGGAAAGCCAACGAGGGGGTGGCTTTGCCCACGGATTTGGGGGGAACATCTGGAAGCCACAGTCATCTCAGCATCACAGGGGAACGACTCTGACTGCGGCCCGGGGCGAGCCCACAGCGGCAGGAGCCACAGCCGCCGCACAGGGCCGGAAGGACGGGGCTGCCGGGCTGGGAGAGGGCGGGGGGGGCACGGGGCTGCCGGGGCCCACCACAAGCCCCACCGCCCCGGAGAGGGGGCTCTGGGCGGGCAGAGGGGCCGAGGCCAGAGCCAGGGGAGCCCCAGAGCAAGACCCCGCCCTGCACCCGAGCCCACGGAGCGACTAACGCCGCTCCCGGCCGAGGCGCCGGGCGGGCTCCCGCCAAGGAGCCCCGGGGGTCCCGCAGGCCCCAGGCGGGGGGGGGAGTGGGCGCCGGGGCGATGCCCGGGGGCGGCCCTGAGGCGGCGGGGCGGCTCGCTGACCTGGGGGGCGGCCTCTTGCGCGGCGGCGGGGCCGGGGGCGGCGAGGAGGGCACCGAGAGCCCCCCGCAGCCATCGGTACAGGGGCGGCTGAGGGGGGAGAGAGGGGCGGGGCGGTGGGTGCGCGCAGGCGCGCCGCCGTCTGTGCTCTGCCTGAGGGAGCCGTTAGCGGCCGCCCGGCCCGCTTCTGCCCTGCCCTGCGGTGGGGCCGGGCCGGCGCCGTCCCGCCTCGCCCTCTCCTCTGTCTTGGGGAGGCACTGGCCCTTCTCCGGAAGCCCCGAGCCGGGCCCCGGCTGGCAGCTGGGCGCCGGGAGGCGGGGGGTGCCCGGAGGCGGGGAAGAGGCCTGTCTGCCCTCGGGGAGAGGCCCCCCCAGAGGCCGGAGGGGGCCCCCCAGAAGCCCTCCAGAGACGGAGGGGCCCCCCAGAAGCCTCCCAGAGAGCGGAGGGGCCCCCCCGAGAGCGGAGAAGCTTTCCGGCGTCCCGCAGGACTGAGGCGAGCGGCACCGCCCGGCGGCGCGGGCTCTTGCGCGCCCCCTCCTGCCTCCTCTGCTCGCGGTGGGTGAGGGAATGCCAATCCCGGGCTTACCGAGCCCTTTCCTCCGCGCTCGCACGGCGCTTTGCGCCCCTCTGGCGGGGAGCTGCGCTCGCTGCACCCGGCTGCGCCATGGCTGCGGCGCGACTGGAAGGACGCGGACTGCGTTCGGCGTTCCACCATGGTGAGCGGCTGTGACGGAGCGGCGCCCGACCGCCGGCCGCGGGCAGCCCCGCTCGAGCCGCTGCTGCGGGGGCCGGCGAGCGTGTGGTGAGCGCTGAGCTGTGTGCGGGGGGTTGGGCTGGCTCTTGGGGCACGGCCTCGCCCTGCCCTTGCTCCTAAGGGGGCTTTTCAATGCGGTGCTCGCCCATCGTTAACGGGGGGTGGACATGTGCGGGTGTTGCTGCAGCCCCGTGGCGGAGAGGCTTTTCCAGAGGGGTTTTTAAGTGTAAGAGGAGCGAATGTCCTGAGCAGGAGCTGGTGTCTTGGGCTGTAGCTTCGTCTGTGGAGCTGTAGAGTCGTGGGAAGGATGGAGGAGAAGGAACGAGCCTCCTGGTGAAGGGAGGGAAATGAGGAGGTGCAGTGTCCAGCCCGGCGTCGAGGAGTGTCTGGGCAGGAGGGGACACGTTGGTGTAGGAGCCGTGGAGCAGCCCGTGGCCCGAAGCAGAGGGTGGACACGGGGAGTGTGAGCTCAATGCGAGGAGGAGCACAAAACCTCGGCGTGGGTGGTTTAAATGGAGAGCTGGGAGCGAGAGCGGCGTCCAGCATGGGCAGGGGAGCTGGGTCTTGTCCTCCACGTGAGCAATGGTGGTTTGCAGGTAGCATCTGGTTGCACTTGCTGGAATGCAGAGCAGGAGAGAGTTGTGTCCTGGTTTTCCCCTACAAATGCAGGACACAGACGAAAACATGGCAGTGGGGAGGGTGTGGGCGTAACTGGGAGCCCCCGTCTGCCTCCCAGCCCCATCGCGCTGGGTCGGGGCTGCAGCTCACCCCAATGCACCCTCGGGTGCACCCACGCTCTGTGAGGGGGGGTTTCAGGGCCTGAAGGGTTGTCCCCGTGTCCCTGCTGGGCTCACGGTGGTGGCACACTGCTCTGCGTGGGACTGGGAGTGGCCGGGAAGGGTCTGGCACGCTGGGGCCATCGCTGACCCTCATTTTCTCTCCAACCATAGGGCTCCTCGATGTACCTCTTGGGTGTGTATGGAGCCCCCCCCGGCCGGTGCCTTCCGCCATCAGCACCCGGTAAGTGCCTGGTACCCCTTTCCAGGAGATCTTCACTTGGGCACCTTGGGAGGGTGAGCAGCTACTACCATGGGATGGTAGCATGGGGACACCCACCTCCCTTGTCCCTTGTCCAGCCAGTCCCCTGACCCTCTCGCTCTTCTGTGCCCCTTCAGCTGCTGGAGCAAGAGTTTGTGAACCTGTTCATCGGGATGCAGGCGGTGGGGGCCATCATCGGGAAGAAGGGGCAGCACATCAAGCAGCTGGTGCGGTTTTTGGGTGCCTCCATCAAGGTGAGGAAGGGGCCGCGGGGCTGGTCCTGCGTTTTGTGCCTCAGTTTCCCCTCCCCACTGCCGAGGGCAGGGAATGGGAGTCTGCGGGTTAAAGTGTTGCTCCCCAAATTATCATAGAATGGTTTCGGTTGACAGAGACCTTGAAGACCATCCAGTCCACCCTGCTGCCCTGGTCAGGGACACCTCCCACCCGCCCAGGTTGCTCCAAACCCTGACCAACCTGGCCTTGAACACCTCCAGGAATGGGGCAGCCACAGCTTCTCTTGCCATCTCATGTTGAGCTTCTCATCAATCAGCACCCCCAGGTCCTTCTCCTCAGGGCTGCACTCCATCCATTCTCCGCCCAGCCTGGATTTTTGCTGGGGATTGCCCCGACCCATGTGTAGGACCTTGCACTTGGCCTCCTTGAACTTCATGAGGTTGGCATGTGCCCACCTCTCCAGCCTGTCATTAGTAGAAGGCCAGGCCTGCAGCACCCTGGTTATCAGCCCAGCTCAGGTGGGAGGGGATGCTCCTGCATGGGGCGGTTGCCCTGCGTTGGGGGGGTACATCCCACCAAGGGAAGGTCTTGCTGAAGTGGGGGCTGCGCTCATGCTCCCTCTCCCTCATCCCTCCCCAGCTCGCCCCGGCAGAAGGTCCCGAGGCCAGCGAGCGGATGGTCATCACGGGGCTTCCCGAGGCTCAGTTCAAGGTGCGCTGGGTGGGGGCTATGGGGGGGGCGACAGTAAGGGACAAGTCGAGGGCATCCCTGTGGTCACCACTGTGCTGCCAGCCTGGCTTGGCCTCCCTCAGCGCCAGGGGAGCTCTTTGCTGGGTACAGTGGTTTTGATGCTGCTGGACATGGGGACATCGTCAGCTTTGGGGATGGAGAGGCACAGTGGGCGCTGCCTGATGGTTTTCCTTTCTGTCCGTCTCCTCCCCAGGCCCAGGGGTGAATATTTTGGGAAGATGAAAGAGGAAAGCGCGAAAGACGTGAAGCTTGAAGCCCACATCAAGGTGCCTCCTTTTGCCACCGGCCATGTTATAGGCAAAGGTGGCAAGACGGTAGGTGGTGGTGCCCCGGGGACGCAGAGTTGGGCATCAGCCGTCACCCCTGCCCACCCCAGGGGGACAAATCCCGGGTGCACAGTGGTTTCGGCGATGTCTTGACCCTCAGCCCCTATGTCCTGGTGGTGGTTCTTGTTGGTCCCAAGGAAGGGGGAGACACACAGGGTGCCTGGTGCCGTGGTGACACCGGCAGCAGAGCATTTTGGCTCTTCCACAACAAAACCCTCTTGTGGTTCGCTCCAGGTGAATGAACTGCAAATTTTAACCAGTGTGGAAGTCCTTGTGCCACGAGACCAAACCCTGGACAAGAATGAGGAGGTCATCATTAAAATCATTGGGCACTTCTTTGCCAGTCAAGTACGGTTTGGCCGTGGCTTTACCCAATATTCCCCGGCTGCTTCCGTCCACCGAGGAAAGGCGTGGGGTGGCTGAGCCCAGCACCACCCGAGCGTCCTGCCACTCTTCTTTCAGGTGGTCCCTGTGCCCCCAAGAGGCACTGAAGGTGTTTCGGTAGCTCCCCCCGGCTGTGGGAGTGCTGAAATTGAAGATTGGCTCGATTGAGCTAAAAATGGGTGTTTTGAATGCTGTGCAGAGCGGCACCCAGGGTGTGAATGGAATCCTCAGTGCGGGCAGAGCCACGCGCATCCCACCTGGGTGCATCTGCCATAACCTTGTCTCCTGTCCACTCGAGAGGGATGGTGGCCCCCCAGAAAAATTCAGGTGGTCTTGAGGAGAGATGGAGGAAGCACAAGTTTAAAAAAAAAAAAAAAACAAACCCCAAAAACCAAACAAACAAAAAAACCAACCAAACAAAACCCCTTGAAATTACTTACAGCTTGTCCAGAGTGACAAGTTGGGAGTGGCGAGATGCTCGGTGGGGGCTTGGGGGTGGGTAGTAGGGGGAGAAACAGTGCCCTGACCCCCACCTCTTGCTTTTCCCCTCTCCTCCCCAAGACTGCACAGCACAAGATGAGGGAAATGCCCCAGCAGGTGAAGCAGCAGGAGCAGAAACACGCTCCGGGAGCGCCGGCCTCGCAGCACAGCAAGGGAGGCTCCCGCAATGATGCCCAGCACTGCCCAATGAATGTAACCCCACTGCCAGACTTTGCCCCCCCTCCCCCACCCCCAGCAGGTCAGGGGAGCAAACCAAAGAGCCCTCCCAAACACACCTCCCCCCCACCCCCCCATTCCACGTGGCACTGTGAGGATGCGCAACCGAAGGGTGTGGGGAGGGCTCTCTCCATCACCTCCCGACGCTATCCCTTTAGTTGGACTAACATAAGCAGAGAGAGAGAGAAAGAGAGTTTTTATTATTCTTTTTTTAAAATTTTTTTATTTCCTAAAAGCCACCCGGTTTTCATCCCAGGCATGGCCAGAGGAGCTCACCCAGTGTTGAGGGGGGGAGGTTGGGCTGCGGCACGCAGCGCAGCGGCTCATCAGTTTTTAGAATTAATGTAACAATAACAAAACTAATGGCGATTTTTAAGTTTTTTAAGGATTTTAATTCTTTATTTATTTCATTTCAGAGGGGGTGGGGGCAGGAGGAGGATGTTTATTTTTTAGCACAAGCCGGATTTTCTAGAGGTTAAAGGAAAGGCCATGCTCGGCTGTAAACACTTTGGGGAATGATCCCGGTTGTAAGGAGAGAAGGGGGAAAGAGGGGCAGGGGTGGAAAGCCAGATTTCCAAGAGGCTGTCAGCCCAGGGCTGGGGGAAAAAAAAAAACACACTAGCAAAATAATTTATTTTTTTTTTAATTTCAAAAATAAAACGCATACAACCCTCAACCCCAGATGACACACACACAACCACACACAAAAACTACCTCAGGGTTTACCTCAGCACATTGCGCTTCTGTTTCCCTTTTAGAGATTTTGTGTGCCTTACAAAACTGATAGCTGGCACGTTATTTTTGTTTATTTTCTTAATAAAAATAAAAAAAAAAGAGTTGGAAAACACGCTCTACTGAGTGCGAGGCGGGAGAAGGAAAGCAATCCCACGGGTGCCAGAGCTCTTCCATAGTCTCCTTCTGCTGGCTGAGAGCCAGGGGCCGTTCCTTCGGAGAAAGCTTGAGATGTTTAAAAAGAGAAAGAGAAAAAAAAAATAAGAGAAAAAAAAAATAAAAGAGAAAAAGGGGGGGAGGAAAAAAACGAGGGGAAAGAAGAAAAAAGGGAAAAAGAGATAAAAAGGGGGGAAAAGAAAAAAAAAGGGAAAAAAAACCCAACAACCCCAAATATAAAAAAAGAAAGGTAGAAAGGAAAAAAAAACCTAAAAAAACCAAGCAAAGTAAGTGGTGAAAGCCTTCGGGCAAGAGGAGGGACGAGAGCCAGGGGGTGAGGTGGCGCTGCCAGCGCCGGCCCCGGGGGCTGTGACACCACACTGCAAAGTGTTCTGTGAAAAAAAAACAAACAAATCCCATCCAACGACAACAACATAAAAAAACAAAGAGAAATCTCTCCAGCTCGCAAGAGCCTGAGCTCGCTCTCCGTTGCTCTCTTTCCAGTGACTCGGGGGGGGGTGGGGGGGTGGGGGGGGTGGGTCATAGCTGAGCTGAGAGTGGGGGGGGGGGTGGTGGGAGTTTGCCCCATGGCTGTGATGGGGGGAGAAGGGGTGGGTGGGGAGTGGGGGATGTGCTGTGGGGTATGTGCTGTGGGGTTTTTTTGGGGTGGTGGTGGTTTTTATGCCAGGTGTTGCTTTACCCAGTGGCTCGGGGAGTGTGACGAAACGGAAAAAAGGACTTCACTGAGAGGTTCAAATTAACAATTTCTTTGGACTTCACTCACAGGTCCAATACATCACTATTGCAAGTTCTGTGTGTGCGATGGCGATTGCACTATTGCGGTTTAAAAGAAATTAGCGGGATCCACTATTGCGAGCTACAAATGCCCCCGACAAGTAGCAACACAAACCACAAGGGCGCTAGATATTAATGCCTTAAAAGAGTGCACCAGTCACAAACTCAATCGCATGCCCTATACCATATGGATGTTTCTTAGTCACTTACCCTCTCTCTCTCAGGTGAGGTCGCTCCATCCCGGGGAAGTTATCCTGTACAGCGTCCTGGATGGGGGAGGCGGATCTCCTAGGGGCCAGCTGTATCCTTGGAGGATTCCCCATTTGTCTCCCCAGACTCTGCGGTTTATATTTCCTGACTCGGTGAGGGTGCAGGATTATGCCTGAGTGGATTACACTGTCTGGGATATTTCCCTCTGGTGGTGCCATAGCGAAGTCTCTGTTGCCAATTTGTGATGTCCAGCACTCAACGTCACGGGCAGAGTGGTGGGATGGGACTCGGGGCATTTTATTTGTTAAGGGCCATTTGGTTTTGGTTGTTCTGTGCCATCTTGAGATAAGCCCGGGCTGAGCTGTTTTGCAGCTCCCCCCAAGTTCTCTCTGCACAGCCAAGGCACGGCGGGGATGGAGCTGAGTGGGATGGCAGCTCCCTGCCTCTCACCTCTGGTGCTCTGAAACCGGCTTGGCTGGCTGCTCCCACACAGTGTGTTACTGGCTTGCCCAGCAGGTAAAGAACCCAGATTTGGGACACCACTGGGGTGTCCGTAAGGGGTCCTGGGCTGCCCTTATGGGGTCCTGGGGGGGACTCTTGCAGGCCAGAGGGAGTCTGGGGCAGCCCTTCAAGGATCTGGGGGTCCCCTCTGGTGCCTCTGGGGAGGGTTTTGTGTCTGGAGAGGGCTGAGCTGGTTTCAAGAGGTGCTTCCTCCCTTTCTCCGGCCCACCCAGCTCCCCCGACACCACCACCCCCCCAGGTTGGTGGGTGCCAGCAGTGCCAGCCTGTCCCACTGGGTCGGGCACTGAGGGGGGCACAGCCCCAGCTCGGGATGGGAAGATGAACCACAGCACCAGGGATAGAGACCAACATTTTATTTCTTTAACATTTCCCATGGGGGGCACCCCAGGGTTGCGCGGCTGTACCGCAGCTGGTGCCAGGAGGGACTCCAACATCCCCCCCACAGCTCACCTGGCTCCGCTCGTGATGCTTTTGATGGGGCTCAGCGCGGTCTCTTCTGTGCTACGGACCAAGCGGCTCCAGGTAGGCGACTGCTGCACCGCACTGTGCCGCAGCGTGGGGTGGGGTGGGGGGCTGCGGCACGGGGCTGGGAGCTGCTCCTGTCTCACCCAGCTCCCGGGGTCCAGGAGACAGACTGGAAGTAGCCAAACCAAGGGACGGGGCTGTGCCCAGGGCTGCTGGCCGCTCACTCCGTCCCCTCCCTCAGCAGCTTCTCGGCTAGCGGATGAAGGATGGGAGCTAGAGTCAACACAGGAGAAGCAGGGAGTGTGGGGGAGACCCCCAGATCCTGCCCCAGACCCTCAGCCCATGCCCTGCCCTGCCTGCGCTGGGCAGCCCTGCCCGCCTGCTGAGGAAGGGGTGCTGCCTGCAGGCCCCGACGGAGGAGACGGGGTGCAGCGGGCTCTCTTCACCCTCCTCTTCTGCAGGGCAACCGAGGAGGCAGAGAGGAGGGAGCACCGGGCCCCACAGGACCCACTGGGCTCCCTGCCAACCATATACCATCTGAGCAGTGATGCCTCTCTCTACCCCCTGCACACCCCAAGCCCCCACGTCCCCCTGCCCTCCTCTGCTGCCTATAGGTCCTATCAGTGGGGACAGCTCCTTCTGGTCCAGGCAACCCCCGGGCTCCTGGGCCCCCCAAGGGCCACCGCAACAGCCCCTGCAGCCTGTGCTCGCTGGCCAACTCGGAGGACTGCAGCAGCCTGTTGAGGAGCAGCTCCTCTTCCCAGAGCTCCCTCTACGACATCCTGGAGCCCTGGCCCAGTGCAGCAACAGAGCCAGTGGTGCTCACACACTCAGGACAACCCCGCTCTCCCATGGCTGCTGATGGAGCAGTGGGGAAACCGGGGCCGGTCCTCGGACATGAACCTCCACAGGAGCTGCCAGCAGGGACCGAGAAAGAGCAGGTTCCCAGGCAGGGGACGGGACTGAGTGTGGAAGCACACGCTGTGGGGCTCTGAGCTGCTGCGTGGTGCCAGGTCTATCCAACGTCAGGCAGTACGTTCCCAGGAGACGTCACTGCTAACAACTCTTCTGAGGAAGTGGGGCCGTTTCTGTAGTCGTAGTCTGCCTGGAGAAACAGCCCCACGGAGCTAAGAGTCTGCTGAGCAGTAAGGGAGCAGAGTCGCTGACTCTCAACCAAGGACTGAAGTACAGCAACTCACTCTGTTGCCTTCCCCCTTCGCCCGCTGCCTCCCACAGTTTGGAAGAAACGAACCAGGGAGCTCCAAAGGAGGGGACCCCTCCCCCACTCCCCCAAATCTGCCCAACACCTCCAAAGCTCCCTCAGGATACGGGACTCCTCCCACACACCTCCACTCCCCACACCGCCAGCCCTCCCCCTCCCCCAACGCTCCAAAAAGCAGCAGTCCTTAGGGCAGACTCCTTAAGCTGACTCCACAGCTACGGCTCCCCGTCGGCTCTGGGGGAGACAAGGGGGCCCCGGGGCTCTCCGTGGGCTTTAAGGGGGTCCCAGGGCTGCCCACGGGCTCCCAGCAATGCCCGTGCCCACCACCCACCCCCGCTTCAGGGGGCCCAGCGATGACACCCCCCGACCCATCTCGGGGGTACCTGGGGGGACTCGGCCGTGGGCTGGAGGCGGGCGAAGGGGGCACGGCCGGGCTGACCTGCCGGGGGGGGCTGAGAGCGGAGCCCAGAGCGGAGCCAAGCGCCCGGCCAGGCCGGCCCCGGGCACCCTGCGCTGCGGCCGGGGCTGCCGCCACCTGCGGGGAGCGAGCGGGGGGTGAGGGGGCGGCAGCGGGGGACGGGGGAGCCTGAATCGGCCCTGTTCTCCCCGGGGACCCCCCACTCGGCTCTGCCCCCCCCAAACAGGCCCAGGCCACCCCCGAGCCCCCCAGCCCGGTCCCGACACCCCACAACCCCCCCGAAATGGCCCTGGACACCTCCGCACCACCGCTCCTGCCGCCACAACCCCCGCTCCCCCGTCTCCCCCGGTACCGACCGCCGCACCTCCCGACCGCCGCCGCACACCGGAAACGTTCTCCTTCGCGTCCGCCCACCCGCGCGTGCGCCGAGGGGCAGACCCGGGCCACGCCCCCCAGCGGGGGGGGGCCGTGCCGAGGAGAACGAGGGCCCCTCAGCCCCGCGCCACCGCTTTCCTCCGCCCCGGGCACTGCGAGGCCGAAGAAACCAGCCCAGCCCTCCCCAAAAAGAGCCGGGACCCCCCCCAAACCAGCCCAGCTCTCCCCCAAATGAGGGTGTGTCGTTGTTGGGACGGACACGACACTGGACATCAAGTTGCAGCAATCCAATTTCTTTATTTAACAAGCAGTGCTTTTTTATATTCTTTTACCCAGGTGCTTATCTATGCATATATTCAGCATTCTACTTTTGCCCGATACGCTCTCACATCACACACTGTTCATGCTCTGGTCAGAGCCAGGATGTTTGCCAACCCTTATCCTTTTACTTAGCTCTTCTCAGGACTCCCCAGTCTCTTCAAGGGTACACGGATATCTGCTCAAGGTCAATGTTAAACTCGCATTCTGATCCCTCGGACCAGCCGAGGTTTCCCACAGGGGACAAGAGTCCCCTGGTCCATGGTGCTGCACTGCCTCAGCTAAGCAGCGTTGGGTTCTGTTTGCAGTACAACCTGTGCAAAGCGAGGAAGATCTTCATGGGCACCAAAGGAATCCCTCATCTGGTCACCCACAATGCCCGCACCATCCGCTATCCAGTCCCCCTCATCAAGGTGAATGATACGGTCCAGACTGACCTGGAGACAGGCAAGATCACAGATTTCATCAAGTTTGACACAGGTGGGTCTTGCACCCCATGTGGCAGTTCCCCACTGTGGAGAGCAGTACAGGAGTTAAGTACAAATGCCAAACAGCTTTTCTCTAAAATAAAGAAGCAGTGGTGGCAGTCTTGGGAAAGGGGTGGTTTCCCAAGAAACCACCTGGAGCAGGGTTTCCTCCCGTGTAGGAGGCGTTTGGCATAGGGACTTGGAGGGATTCCAAAAGCAAGCAGGCACCAGGTAAAAGCAATGAGCTGGTGGAGGGGTTGCTTGAGTCTTGGGACCAGAGAGAGCTCTTTGGCTCCTCGAAGTGTGCCAGTGTTCCTGTGGGACATGCAGGTGTCCCCAGGTGCTCTGGTGGCCGCTCCGTGGGCCAGTGTGGCCCTGTCGCTGCCCTTCTCCAGTGGTGCTCCTCAAGGAGCCAAGTGGAAGGCCTTCACCACGGCTCCTGGTGCCAGCTCTTCTCACACCTGTATTCCGTGCCAACTTGGGCCATACTGGAGTGATCACCAACCGGGAGAGACACCCCGGGTCATTCGACGTGGTTCACGTGAAGGATGCCAATGGCAATAGCTTTGCTACCAGGCTCTCCAACATCTTCGTTATTGGCAAAGTAAGGCTGCGCGGGCATAAGGCGGGTGGGTGCTCTCCTAGTTCCCCAGGGCTTGGTGCTGGGGCCGGTTCTGTTTAATGTGTTTATCAACGATGTGGAGGAGGGGATCGAGTGCAGCCTCGCTAAGTTTGTAGAGGACACCAAGTTGGGTGGGAATGTTGATCTAGTGGTGGGTAGGAAGGCTCTACAGAGGGATCTGGACAGGCTGGCTGGCTGGGCTGCAGACGATGGTATGAGTTTCAACAAGGCCAAGTGTCAAGTCTTGCACTTGGGTGACAACCCCGTGCAGTGCTACGGGCTTGGGGAAGTGTGGCTGGAAAGCTGCCTGGCAGAAAGGGACCTGGGGGTGTTGGTCTATAGCCATCTTTCTCCTGAGATGGGCCAGGCACAGACAAGCATTGGGGGAAAATTGTCATCTTTTATTGGCCTCAGAAAGCCTCCATAGCCGAGCGGAGGCTGGCAGCACGATGTCCTCAGGGCAGATGAATGTCTGGGGCGCTGTCCATGCACCCATCCTTCGGTTGCCTGGATGCTGTGCAGGCTCAGGGCCAGATGCCATCTCTGGGGACCCGCCTGGCACTGGCAGCAGGACACTACTGTTCTTTCTGTCCCGCTATGCAGGTACAGCGGAAAGCCCTGCGCAGAGCCCTGAGCGCCCTCCTGAAGAAGGAGGGCCGTCGCTGTCGAGCCGGGGTGTGTGGCAGGGCCACGATGCCTGCGGGGAACAGAGAGCTGTAGGTGAGGGGCTGGGCAGGCAACGGGCAAGCCGCTGCCAGCCCCCTGCCACCGAGGCGGTTCCCCAGGGAGGGGTGGCCACAGCATGGCCAGTCCCCGTGTGTGCAGTGCTGCCGACCTGCCCTGGGTGCCACTCGCCGGGATGAGCAGCACCCAGCCAGGCCTGCCCTCGGCTCAGGGACCTACCTGGGACATCCTCCGGCACGTCCCTGCAGCCGCAGGAGGGCTGTGCGCTGCCTGGATGCTCGGAGAGCGCCTGCAGGGGAAGAGCAAGAGCAGAGGGAGGGGAGGGAGGGGATGTCAGCGGGAGACCTGGAGGGCACCAGGCATCTCCCTGCTACACACAGCCCGGGCGCTGCGCCTGCCTTCGGCAACTCAGGATGCCCGGTGCTGGCCACGTGCGCCTGGCTCACCTGGTGCTGAGGTTCCCGAGCCACGGGAGAAGCTGCTGCACCTCCCTGGTCGTCTGCAGCTGGGGCGAGAGGGGCTGTGCTGGCCTCTACGTGAGGCTCTGCAGCCAAGAGACGCTCGGTGTCTTGGTGTGCTGCAGGTGTTCTCGCAGCCGTCTCTGCATCCGCGCTCTGTGCCTGCTCCTGCTGGATCACAAGCACAGCACCGGCCACGGCCTCCCGCACAGTGTGCCAGGCAACGTCCTGCAGAGCCTCCTCATATGCTGTGGGGCTGTGCAGGGCAGGTGCCTGGCTCTCTGCCTCTTCTGCTGGGGCAAAGTGGGGTGCGCCAGCATCTGCCGGAGCGTTTTGTAGCACTGAAGCAGCCACTTCATCCTCCTGCGCTGCCGGGGAGACAACAGCTGTGCTGTCCTCTCCATGAGCCTCTGCGGTCACCGGACCCTCGGTGCCCTGAGGTACTGCCGGTGTTCTTGCTGCCTGTTCTTGTTGGAATACAAGCACAGCGCTGGCCACAACCTCCCTCACAATGCACCAGGCTGCATCCTGCAGTGCTGCCTCGTAGCCTGCGGGGTTGTGTGGGGCAGCTGCCCGGCTCTTTGCCTCTGCTGCTGGGGCCTGCTCGCCAAAGGCTTCTGCTGGCTCCTCTGCCTCCTCTTGTGCCACAGGAGCAAGTGGTGCGCGCTGCCCCTCTTCCTCATGAGCTCCGGCCAGGCCAGAAGCTGTTGGTTCAATGTCCCTGGGACCATAGCTGGGACTTTGCAGATCCCCAGCTCTGTCTCCAGTCCCCTCTGTGTCCATGCTGCTGGGCCAGCCAGGCCCCTCCTGGGGACTAGAGTGGGCATCCTGGAAGAGCTCCTGGACCAAGGAGTTGTTGACACAGATGCTGGGGATGTTGATGTCTTCCCCCTGGGTCAGCTCTTTGTCCCTGTTGTTCTGACACTCCTCCTCGGCCAAGGCCTTTTCCTCTGGGCAGTCCCGCTGACACTGCAGGCTGGCATTCCTGAGCTGGGCCAGACTGTGCCCGGTGCGGGCCAGGAAGCTCCTCCCCAGCTCCTCCGGAGCCTGCATCTTGATGGATAGGATGTCCACATGCTCTGCGGAAGCCTGGTGGTGCACCCCCGGTGATCTCTTGTAGAGGTCGCACCTGATCCACATCGCCCACATTGCTGGGTTGTGCTCCGCTGCGTGTCCCCAGCACCCCGGCCTCATATGCTGTCCCCGGGCAGCTGGTGCAGGGCCCCTGACGGCAGCATCAGTGTCCCCCCCATGCATGGGGATCAGGCGAGAGCTGAGCTGCAGGAGCCTTGCTCCCATTGACACCTGGACCTCGTCTGTTCTTGCTGTTATTGACAGGGCTCTGTTACGTGCCCAGTCCCACGGTGCCACTGCCTGCTGGCTGTGACTCCAGCTCCCACGGAAAACCTTGCCTGGGACCTCACTGGTGAGGCACGGAGCTGTCCCCTTCACAGCTGGTGTATAGGCCGCAGGGCTCTGCGTGGCAGGCCTGAATCTCCTGACCCTCGCAGGTCTGCCCCACTCACTGCAGGTGCCCCAGGGAGGTGGGACTGGCTGTCGGTGTCTGATGGCTGCACTGCTGCTGGCCGTGTCCCATGCCCCGGCAGAAGGTGCAGCGGGTGCTGCTGGCAGAGCAGGCAGCCTGCAGCGGGTGCTGTCAGCTGCTGGTAGCCGAGCTGCGGGTGCGTATCTGGGTGCCGCTGCCCGCCCGGGCAGAGTCTCCAGTTTCTCCACGATGCTGGGCAGTACCATCGGGTTGCAGGGCAGTGCCTCCATGTGTGCCACGCTGTCTGTCTGCAAAAGAAGCTGAGGAGAGAGGCTGTGAGACGGTGGCCCTTGCCCCCCTTGTAACAGCTGGAAGAGCTCCTGTGGCCGGGCTCCCCCGCCAGCCCCCAGGGCAGCGCTCAGCCCCACAGGCAGCTGCCGCCCTGTTCCCACAGCCGGCTGGGAGAGGGCTGGTCCCCGCAGGAGCATCCCCGGCATGCCCAGGCAGCCTGCTGGGCATGGCACAGGGGGTCCGGCTTGCTACAGGGGCCGAGCCCGCCTGTCCTCTCCTGCACCTCCCACCTGCCCGTTGGCAGCTCCCCAGGGTCGGGAAAACATTCAGCCCCGTCTCTCGCAGGTTCCCTACCTGTGCGTGGCAACTCCCAGCGGCCTGCAAGCTCTCTGGGCAGTGCAGGTCTGGCAGCCTGACCCCGTGGAGGGACGAGGCCGGGCTCTGCCTGCCCTGCGGCGCTGGCGTTGGTGGCCTCTGGCCCACCTGCGGGCAGAAGAAGGAGAAGGCATGGGATGGAGGTGGCTGCCTTGGCACAGTGGCCCCCAGAGTGCCATCCAGCTCGGCCTCGGCACGAAGGCAGCTCGGTGTGGCCCCGTCCCACCAGCAGCCTCTCCCTCCTGCCCTATCCCTCACCTGACGCCTCTTCCGCAGGCTCAGCAGCCCCTTGTTGGGCTGAGATGGCGTGTTCGCCTCTCTGTCCATGGGCATCTTCGGCGTCCTGTGCCGTAGAGCTGCTGTGGGCACCCAGGGGAGATGCTGCCTCCTGAGGCAGGTGCTCTCCTGGGAGTGGGCACCCCAGGGCTCTGGCCCCTTATATACCCCATGGTCACTGTGGCCACCCGTGTCACAATGGCTGCTGGGCATGATGCGGTGCCCCCATCACAAAGCGCTGGCAGTCGCCATGGTGATGCCCACACCCGTGACCGGCTGGGACCAGCTTGGACTGGTTGTGCCATGGCTCCGAGGTGGCCATGCCCGGCATGGGTCAGCCCCTGCTCTCCCCTCAGAGAGGCCCTGGGAGGCCCGAGCCAATGCCTCCTGCACAGCTCGGTGCCAGCGGCCTCTGCAGAGCTCAGACCTGGGTGCCTTCAGCAGCTCGGAGTGCCACTGCCCTGGGCCTTGTCCCCCGGCATTGCTCCTGCCCGGCTCCTGGAGGTGTGCCAGCGTTCCTGCGGGACATGTAAATTGAGCCTGGTGGTGAACTGGTTGAGCCTGGTGATGAACTGGATTTTCCTCTCCCTGAACTTACTGGCCTGTCTGGATCTACTGGCTCTCCACGACAGCAACCATCAGACAGGCACCAGGAGCATGTTCGGTGTCTGCGCAGCTGTCGCACTGCTGGCTGTTGGCCGCCTCTTTGCCCTCAGCTGCCACAATGCTGAGCTCTGCACTGCCGGACAAGCTGATGCCAACACCACACGTGAGCTGTGATGGGGTCCTGCGATGGGTGTCACCCCCCTGAGGGATCGGGAAAGGGTCATGGGGACACCCTGACCCGCTGCTACAGGATGAGTGGCCCCCCCTGGGTGGCTGGTGACCCCCAAAGCATCCTTGTCCCCAGTGCCTCTGTGGTGGCAGGGGGGGTTGGAAGCATGTGGGGAGGTGTATTCTCGCGCCAGCACCACGCTCCGCCCGTTCCGCTCCCGAGCCCTAGCGGCTCTGCCCCGGGCAGCGCGGTACAGCGGGGACGGCATGAGGCGTCGTGCGGATGCGCACCCCAAGGGAATGGCACGGGGACTACAACTCCCGGCGTGCCCCGCGCCGCCAGCCGGCCGAAACCGCACTCGAGGCTGCGAGTGGGGCTCTGTGTGTGTCAGAGTGGGCGATGGTGTCATTTGGGGCAGCGCAAGGTCACCGGGGGTGTGGGGTGGGGGGCAGTGCTGCGGTGGAGGAGCAGGTGAGTGGGGGATGGGGAGGGTCATGCGGGGGTCGCTCCAAAAGAGGTGGGTCACAGCCCCAAAATGTCTGGAAGTTCATGGGGGGATTAAATACCATTAAAACCTGTGAATGTGGGTGTGAGGCACTGAAATGGAGAAAAAGCCCTTATTTTAATCTATGTTGATAAATGAGCATTCATTTATGTATATCGAAGGAGTTCAAAATAAAAACCTACTCTAAAAAAAATATCTACTCTATTATATAGGAGAAAGGTTAACAAAACTGCCACCTTAGACTTCCGGAGGGCAAATTTTAATCTGTTCAGAAGACTGCTAGACAGAATCCCTTGGGAGGATGCCCTGATGGATACAGGAGTCCAGGAAGGATGGACATACTTCAAGAAAGAAGTCTTAAAGGCACAGGAGCAGGCTGTTCCCATGTGCCGAAAAACAAGTAGGCGGGTGTCCTGGTTTGAGAGACACAGGACTAATTTCTCTTCTAATGCTTGGGAAAACTGCACTTTTTTAGAAGACTCCAGTGTCTGAATTTGTGAAAATATTTACTTTACAGCCAGCTATGGTGTGTGGGTCTCAAGGTCTCAGCGTTTTCGAGCTAGCCAGGTGCAGGGATGAGGAGGAGCGAGACCCGGGCACTTGACCCAAGCTGGCCAACAGGATTATTTCATACCATCAACGTCACACTCATTATAAATTAGAAAGTTTGCTGCGAAGTTCTCTCTCTCCCTTGATGGCTGCCATCCTGAGAACTTCGTGCCCTGGTGCCGGAGCCCTGAGCCCTTCCCTTCCTCCTGAAGCTGTAGCGCTCGCAGTGTCCCACATTAGCTGTCCACTGCTGGGAGTGCACAGCTTCCTACTGATAGAATTGGCGGAGTATAATCTTTGCATATTCTGTATTGGTGTCGGGATCAATATCAGCTCTTTAGTGCTGTTAATGTTAATTATCTAATCTTATTCTATTAAATCTGTTTATACTTCAGCTCTCGGGTTTTCTTGTTTTTCCCGATTTCCCTTTCCCATGTGGGGAGGGGTCATCGGGTGATAGAATGATTGTCTAAATGACAACAAATTGTTATGGGTCTCTCAAACCATAACACTCCTGAAGACACCATTGCAAACTGAAATTAACATCACTGTGCACCAGTTATTCTTTATGTTGTCTCTACTTTTTCAGTCTTTCCCTGTCTGTTTTGTGCTGGGGTTGTGTCTTTCCGGTGGCCAGAAATGGCCTTGTCATTACAATTCTCAGAGAAGGACTGGCAGTGTAACGTGCTCTTGTTGTTTCCCCAGCATCATCTTTTTGCCACTCCAGCATCTTTTTGGTGGAAAGAACTGACCTGGAAGCACTGATTGTTGTGGAAAGGTAAACTTGTAGTGTGACTATTTGGTGGTATTGTTTCTTGTGTAACTCTGCTTTTCACATGGCTTGTCTCAGCTAGTGAATGCTTTAATTGAAATGCTACTTTGTTTATGTTTCCAAATTGATGTACTGAACGTGTTGGGTTGGAATGTGTTTTTCTGCACAACCTAGAGTTTTGGGGAAAAGAGCAACAAGCTTTAAGATTTTGATCCTTGCGTGTCACAAAGTGGCAATGTGCCTTTGAAAAACTGTTCTATGGGATTCTAATAAAAGAAGCAGCAACTTGGAACTTGGTGTTATTTTAATCAGTCTTTAATCAGTCTTACCCCGGCAGAAAACACTCATTCCCTCCAAGAAGCAGCAGAGGTTTCTAGTATGAGCCGGGCCTCTGCTTCCCAGCATGAAAAGGTCAAGATTGGTGAAGATACGGCGGCCTTGTGGAAGGAAAGGGAAAGGTACTGGAAGCAGAGGAGCCGCAGCAAGGCAGCGGGGCTGCGTCTGGGGGCCTCTTCCCGCTCTTGCCCTCGGCACCCCGTCGGGGCGGGAAGAGGCGGACGCCTCCAGCGGCGCCTGTGCTGTCGGCACCGGTGACTCGGGGCCCGATGCTCCTGGCTGCCGCCGTCAGTGCCACCGGCCCCGAGCTCGCTGGCGGGAGCAGTCGGGGCGGGAAAAGGCTTCTGCGTTGCTCCTCTTGCGCAGACGTGGCTGTGCTACTTACCCGCCCCGACGGGGGCTCCCCCGGCCGGGGGCTGCCCCTCCTGCCGCTGCCTGTGCCGCTGCGCTGCGCTGCGGGGGCTGCTCTGGGCGGCCCCTCGGGCTCCTTTCGCTCCGCATCGGGCAACCTGCGGCGCTCGGTGACTCCCGGGCGCAGCCCCGCAGGGCTCTGCCCGCCCCGCGGTGGCCCCACCGCCCTCCCAGCGGGGGAGAGGGCGGGTACGGACGGGACGGTGTGTGCGGCACAGAGCCCGTGCGGCGGGGCCCGGGGCAGGCAGGAGGGTCCGGCCGTGCCCCCCGCCGGCTGCCCCGCCAAAGGGGGATGGCCGCCGGGACGGAGCCGGCCCCAGCCCAGCCCCGGGGCTGCCCCGACGCCCGGACAGCGGGGACCCGAGGGACACCGAGCGGCTGCCCCGGACCGGCCGGGATCTCGGGGCAGCGCAGGAGGGGAGCGCCCCGCGGCCGCCTCCCGGGGCGGCTCGGCCCCGCCGCCGCGCTCGGGGACGGCCCTGACCGGCCGAGAGGGGCCGCGAGATGACGAGCCGATCCGAGCGGGGCCGAGTGTTGCCGAGCGGAGCCGAGCGGCAGCCGGTACCTCTCGCCACAGCCGCTGGCGAGACCTGGGCGTTGCCCGGGCAACGGCGGGAGGCTCAAACGCGCCGCAGCGGAGGGAGCGGCCGGTGGCCGAGGGAGCCGCTCGAGGGCCGGCCCGCTCCGCGGCGGAGAGCAGCGCAGCGGCGGGTGCCGTCCCGCCGGGCCGCGGCCACTCCCGGCCCTGTACCGAGCAGCCTGGGGAGCGCGAGCGAGCAGCAGCACCGCCAGCGGAGCGGGCAGCCAGAGCGTGGGGCGGTAGGGGGCCTGGCCGGGCGTCGCCGCCCTGCCGGCTCAAGAGGTGAGCTCGGTCGGTGGCCGTCGCCCTCCGGGAAGGAGCTCGGCTGTGGCATCCGCCGGCAGAAAGCCGTGTCCGCTGCGCTCGGCAGGATGGATGTGGCGGCCCAGGCGGAGCTCCCAGGAGAACCCGCAGCCGGCCAGGCCGCAGGGCGAGGCGGGGCCTGTCCCTGCTGAGGGGCGGCAGCGGGGAGAGCAGCCGTGAGGGGGGAGCAGGGGGACGGTGCGCTCGGCCTGGCGGCAGAGCCGGGGGAGGAAGGAGAAAGGCTGAGGAGCAGCCGGGAGTGGGAGCGAGAGAGAGAGGGGCCGCTGGAGCCACGCTCTGCCCTCCCGGAGACGGGGACGGGAACGGAGGACCCGATCTGCCGGGCAGACCCTCCTCTTGGGGAAGTCTGCTGCCCCCCTGGGCCCGGGTTAAGGACGTCACTAGGAAACTTCCCGGCCTGGTACGGCCCTCGGACTATTGCCCAGCGCTGCTCTTCCCTGTGGGTGGCCACGAAGCCACAATGCGTAGTCCGAGGGCGATCCGGAGAGACTTCAGGGCCTTGGGATGGGTGGTAAGGGAATCTGGAGCGCCGGCTATTTTTCCTCTCTCCTTCCAGTTATGCGCAGCGACACTGGAAGGAACAGACGGACCTGGTCTCTTAATACATGGCTCCATGGCTGCTGTCACCACCACAATTTTGTTGGGTGGGGTTTTTGGTTTTTTTTTGGGTTTTTTTTTGGGGGGTTGTTTTTTTTTGTTTGTTTGTTTGTTTGTTTTTTTCACAAATAGGGTGGCCTCCATGGTGCCAGGCCTGCTGGGGTCAGATGGGATTGAGCTTTCTGAAAGGGGGAAGAGGGTCTTTGCTCAGGAGCCAGTGGGGCTCATTGGCAGAGCTTTAAACTAGACTTGAAGGGGTCAGGGATAGGATCAGGCTTGAAGGGGTCAGGGATAGGATCAGGCTTGCCCGTGACAAGCTGCGGGAACATGCTAAGGTCAGGGGGACGGGGCGCCAGCGAGGACCCTCAGCCTGTTGGTCTGAGACGTGCTGGGTGCAGCACACTCGGAGTCTTATGGAGATGAGCCAGGGGCTTCTGACGGAACAGAAGCCAACAGGGAAACATCAGTGAAATCACAGTGTCATAGAATCATTTGGGTTGGAAGGGACCTTTAGAGGTTGTTGAGTCCAACCCCCTGCAATAAGCAGGGATGGGGCATCTGGGAAGATTATGGTTTTTGATGATGAGGGTGGGGAGACACTGGCCCAGGTTGCCCAAAGAGGTGGGAGATGGCCCATACCTGGAAACATTCCAGGTCAGGTTGGATGGGGCTCTGAGCAACCAGATCCAATTGAAGACGACCCAGACCATTCTATGATTACCTACCGCTTGGAAAAAACATACAAAGGAAAACTGAGTTAGAAGCAGGTTAGGCTGATTCACACAGAGACTGGAGACGTAAAGAGTAAGGAAGACCCTCCCATTGAGTCACGAGGTTCAGAGTGGATCCCCTTGCCTTCTAAACTCCTTATGGAGCCCCGGTCTCAGACTTGGAGAACAGCTTATGTCTAACGGAATTATCTATACAATGTTTGCAATAATATTGAGTAGCTGCATGGATTAGTAATGTCTCATTAGTACTAATTCAGCACGCTCTCAGTCACTTACTGAGGATCTGCCGCAGCTAAGGCATCTCTCCGCCTTGGGTGAGGAAGGCTCTCAGTCTCAGGTAAGGAATCTCTAACCTTGAGAGTCGCCCCTGCCCACGGGGAGAGTCGCCTGGCGTGCAGTCCAGCTGCCATTCAGGGAGAGGTCAAATTGGGCTCCTCCTGACGGTGATATTTATCGAGGGGAGTAGTTGGCTGCTAGGCGATAGCACAGACGAGAGAGATGTCTTTTGTTTAGCTCGGGTATCTCGTTCTGTACTTTGGTTATCTTGCATTTTTAGGGTTTGAAACCACCTTTAGTTCTTAAAGCAAGCAAACAAATAAACTTCTCCTGTACAATAGAATTTTACATTGTGTAACAGTTCTTTGGTTCCTTTTCCTTTCAGAATTCCTCCAAAGAAAAGGAGTGTGACTTTAGTCCAGCATCCCTCAGCGTGGGCTGTATCCAAGTGAGATTCTGTAAGTAAAGAATTCCTGGATTGTTTCATTCAGTTCGGTCATATTAGACTGCTTGCCCTCACTATCCCTTGGCAGCACTTTCACAGCCTGACCAACACTGGGGCTCTGCGCTTTCCTTGCACCGTAACGCTCCCAACACTCTCTCCCACACTCGCCAGAGCCCCGCTCCAAAATGGAAAACATCCAGCGACTGCTCCTACACAAAAGGAGCAAGGATGGAAAGCTGTTCCTGCCTTCACCATCCCGTAGCAGCGCTTTGACAGGCAGCTAATGGCAGCGTGGGCTGAGGCTGAGGTCCCCAGCAGCACGGGTGGCCCAGAGGAGAGAGGTGTCTGTTGCGGATGGAGCGATGCACTTCACTCGTAGAGAGAAGCAGCGACACGTTTATTGATACAAAACAGGGATTTAACAAAGTTTGAGAGTAAATGCGACAGTGCTTTAGCAGGATTCGATGGCAAGGTACACTTGGTTATTTCCTGCATGGAGGACAGGGTCAGGCAGAACTGCCAGGGAGACCCTCCTGTTGGGCTGAAGTTCGGAAAGGAGCCCCTTGCTTTCTAACCTCCTTCTCAGAGAGGAGTCTGGGTGCGGCTGGATCCAATCCTGGTCCCGGACTGGGTCAACAGTTTATGTCTAAGGGATTATATATGTGCAATCAATCCTTTCTATCACTTAGCTAAGATTTCACAGTTTCGCGTGCTATTAGTCACTGACTGAGGATCTGTTGCGGCAAAGAATCTGTGAAGCTCAAGGAGTAACCTTGAGAGGCGTCCCCGCTCATGGGGAGATCCTGGCGTGCAGGGGAGCTCAAAGGGCTCTTGGGCTGTTCACTATTTATGTGGGTGAGATGATTGACCTATAGTCATATCTGCATATTGGCCACAGTACCAGCACTGCTCAAGTTAGCCCTTGGCTACGGTGGTGTTATGTGTTTCCCCGAAACCACATCGAGCCGGGGGCAGCCATCACATGTACACGTGCCCATTGTGACCACCACGGGTGTTAGTGCTTGGGCAGGGTCACGGGAGATAAAGGTCAGGTTGGAAGGCGGGGAGGGGGAGCACACCATCACAGTGTCAAGGGAGTGATGTTGGTGCAATGCCGTTCCCTCCTCGACATACCTTTTCCAGCCACGTGTCCCTGGAGCTGTGGGATTCTCATACAGAACGCACACCCTAACCTAACCCTAATGGGAGGGTTGGATGGATCCAGGAACAGAGACCTATTGGCAAAACAGAAGGAAGCTTCCTTGGAGGAGTCTTGGTAGCTACCTGTGATATCAGGTCCCTCAACTAGAGATCAAAAGTCTCTGGGAGATGCCTGGAAGGAGCCATGGGTTTATTGCGGGGTAAAAAGCTTTGCCTAAAAGAGAAAAAACATGATAGGTAACTTCCCAATGGGAAAAAACCATCACAGGTATCTCCCTTTGGAGAGTCTGGAGGTCCTACCAGGGATCTAAGGTCCCTCAAATATATGACAAAAGAGAACAACAGAAGCCTGGAAGGATTCTCGGGTGAAACCCAGAGGATGGAGCATTGTCCAAGGAGAAAAATCATCTCGGGTATCTTCCCTGGAGGAGTCTGGGGTTGCTACCCGGGATCACAGGGCCCCAAAACACCGGAATAAAGACTCAGGGACATACCTGCAAGGAGTCTCGGATGCTTCCCAGAGGATGGAGCATTGTCCAAGGAGAAAAATCATCTCGGGTATCTTCCCTGGAGGAGTCTGGGGTTGCTACCCGGGATCACAGGGCGCTAAACCACCGGAAGAAACCACTCAGAAACAGAGCTGGGAGGAGTCTCGGGTGCATCCCGCAGGATGGACAATAGTCCAAGGAGAAAAATCAACTTGGGTATCTTCCACGGAGGAGTCTGGGGTTGCTACCCGGGATGACAGGGCCCAAAAGCACCGGAATAAACACTCAGGGACAAAGCTGCAAGGAGTCTCGGATGCTTCCCAGAGGATGGAGCATTGTCCAGGGAGAAAAATCATCTCGGATATCTTCCCTGGAGGAGTCTGGTGTTGCTACCTGGGATCACAGGGCGCTAAACCACCGGAAGAAACCACTCAGAAACAGAGCTGGGAGGAGTCTCGGGTGCATCCCGCAGGATGGACAATAGTCCAAGGAGAAAAATCAACTTGGGTATCTTCCACGGAGGAGTCTGGGGTTGCTACCCGGGATGACAGGGCCCAAAAGCACCGGAATAAACACTCAGGGACAAAGCTGCAAGGAGTCTCGGATGCTTCCCAGAGGATGGAGCATTGTCCAAGGAGAAAAATCATCTCGGGTATCTTCCCTGGAGGAGCCTGGGGTTGCTACCCGTATCACAGGGCGCTAAACCACCGGAATAAAGACTCAGGGACATACCTGCAAGGAGTCTCGGATGCTTCCCAGAGGATGGAGCATTGTCCAAGCAGAAAAATTATCTCGGGTATCTTCCCTAGAGGAGTCTGGGGTTGCTACCCGGGACCACAGGGCCCTAAAGCACTGGAGAAAACTCTACGGGAGACGCCTGGGAGGAGTTCTGGGTAGATCCCGCAGGATGGACCACTGTCAAGAGAGAAAAATCATATTGGGTGTCTTCCCTGGAGGAGTCTGGGGTTGCTACCTGGGATGACAGAACCATAAACCGTGAGAAAAAAGACTCAGGGACATAGCTGCAAGGAGTCTCGGATGCTTCCCAGAGGATGGAGCATTGTCCAAGCAGAAAAATTATCTCGGGTATCTTCCCTGGAGGAGTCTGGGGTTGCTAGCCGGGATCACAGGGCCCTAAAGCACTGGAGAAAACTCTGCGGGAGACGCCTGGGAGGAGTTCTGGGTAGATCCCGCAGGATGGACCACTGTCAAGAGAGAAAAATCATCTCGGGTATGTTCCCTGGAGGAGTCTGGGGTTGCTACCCGGGATTATAGGGACCCAAACGACAAGAAAAATGTCTGCGGGAGACGCCTGGGAGGAATCTCAGATGCATCCCAGAAGATGGAGCATTGTCCAAGGAGAAAAATCATCCCGGGTATCTTCCCTGGAGGAGTCTGGGGTTGCTACCCGGGATTACAGGGACACAAACCACAGGAAAAATGTCTGTGGGAGACGCCTGGGAGGAATCTCAGATGCTTCCCAGAAGATGGAGCATTGTCCAAGGAGAAAAATCATCTCGGGTATCTTCCCTGGAGGAGTCTGGGGTTGCTACCCGGGATCACAGGGCGCTAAACGACCGGAATAAACACTCAGGGACATACATGCAAGGAGTCTCGGATGCTTCCCAGAGGATGGAGCATTGTCCAAGGAGAATAATCATCTCGGATATCTTCCCTGGAGGAGTCTGCGGTTGCTACCCGGCATTACAGGGACACAAACCACAGGAAAAATGTCTGTGGGAAGACAACCAAATCATCTTGGGTGTCTTCCCTGGAGGAGTCTGGGGTTGCTACCTGGGATGACAGAACCATAAACCGCGAGAAAAAAGACTCAGGGACATAGCTGCGACAAGTCTCGGATGCATCCCAGAGTACAGAGCATTGTCCAAGGAGAAAAATCATCCCGGGTATCTTTCCTGGAGGAGTCTGGGGTTGCTACCCGGGATTACAGGGACCAAAACCACAGGAAAAATGTCTGCGGGAGACACTTGGGAGGAATCTCAGATGCATCCCAGAAGATGGAGCATTGTCCAAGGAGAAAAATCATCTCGGGTATCTTTCCTGGAGGAGTCTGGGGTTGCTACCCGGGATCACAGGGCCCGAAAACACCGGAATAAAGACTCAGAGACATACCTGCAAGGAGTCTCGGATGCTTCCCAGAGGATGGAGCATTGTCCAAGGAGAAAAATCAGCTCGGATATCTTCCCTGGAGGAGTCTGGGGTTGCTACCTGGGATCACAGGGCGCTAAACCACCGGAAGAAAACACTCAGAAACAGAGCTGGGAGGAGTCTCGGGTGCATCCCGCAGGATGAACAATAGTCCAAGGAGAAAAATCAACTTGGGTATCTTCCACGGAGGAGTCTGGGGTTGCTACCCGGGATGACAGGGCCCAAAAGCACCGGAATAAACACTCAGCGACAAAGCTGAAAGGAGTCTCGGATGCTTCCCAGAGGATGGAGCATTGTCCAGGGAGAAAAATCATCTCGGGTATCTTCCCTGGAGGAGTCTGGGGTTGCTACCTGGGATCACAGGGCGCTAAACCACCGGAAGAAAACACTCAGAAACAGAGCTGGGAGGAGTCTCGGGTGCATCCCGCAGGATGGACAATAGTCCAAGGAGAAAAATCAACTTGGGTATCTTCCCTGGAGGAGTCTGGGGTTGCTACCCGGGATGACAGGGCCCAAAAGCACCGGAATAAACACTCAGGGACATACCTGCAAGGAGTCTCGGATGCTTCCCAGAGGATGGAGCATTGTCCAAGGAGAAAAATCATCTCGGGTATCTTCCCTGGAGGAGTCTGGGGTTGCTACCCGGGATCACAGGGCGCTAAACCACCGGAATAAAGACTCAGGGACATACCTGCAAGGAGTCTCGGATGCTTCCCAGAGGATGGAGCATTGTCCAAGCAGAAAAATTATCTCGGGTATCTTCCCTAGAGGAGTCTGGGGTTGCTAGCCGGGATCACAGGGCCCTAAAGCACTGGAGAAAACTCTGCGGGAGATGCCTGGGAGGAGTTCTGGGTAGATCCCGCAGGATGGACCACTGTCAAGAGAGAAAAATCATCTTGGGTGTCTTCCCTGGAGGAGTCTGAGGTTGCTACCTGGGATGACAGAACCATAAACCGCGAGAAAAAAGACTCAGTGACATAGCTGCAACAAGTCTCAGATGCATCCCAGAGTATAGAGCATTGTCCAAGGAGAAAAATCATCCCGGGTATCTTTCCTGGAGGAGTCTGGGGTTGCTACCCGGGATCACAGGGCGCTAAACCACCGGAAGAAAACACTCAGAAACAGAGCTGGGTGGAGTCTCGGGTGCATCCCGCAGGATGGACAATAGTCCAAGGAGAAAAATCAACTTGGGTATCTTCCCTGGAGGAGTCTGGGGTTGCTACCCGGGATGACAGGGCCCAAAAGCACCGGAATAAACACTCAGGGACATACCTGCAAGGAGTCTCGGATGCTTCCCAGAGGATGGAGCATTGTCCAAGCAGAAAAATTATCTCGGGTATCTTCCCTAGAGGAGTCTGGGGTTGCTAGCCGGGATCACAGGGCCCTAAAGCACTGGAGAAAACTCTGCGGGAGATGCCTGGGAGGAGTTCTGGGTAGATCCCGCAGGATGGACCACTGTCAAGAGAGAAAAATCATCTCGGGTATGTTCCCTGGAGGAGTCTGGGGTTTCTACCCGGGATTATAGGGACCCAAACGACAAGAAAAATGTCTGCGGGAGACGCCTGGGAGGAATCTCAGATGCATCCCAGAAGATGGAGCATTGTCCAAGGAGAAAAATCATCCCGGGTATCTTCCCTGGAGGAGTCTGGGGTTGCTACCCGGGATTACAGGGACACAAACCACAGGAAAAATGTCTGTGGGAGACGCCTGGGAGGAATCTCAGATGCTTCCCAGAAGATGGAGCATTGTCCAAGGAGAAAAATCATCTCGGGTATCTTCCCTGGAGGAGTCTGGGGTTGCTACCCGGGATCACAGGGCGCTAAACGACCGGAATAAACACTCAGGGACATACATGCAAGGAGTCTCGGATGCTTCCCAGAGGATGGAGCATTGTCCAAGGAGAATAATCATCTCGGATATCTTCCCTGGAGGAATCTGCGGTTGCTACCCGGCATTACAGGGACACAAACCACAGGAAAAATGTCTGTGGGAAGACAACCAAATCATATTGGGTGTCTTCCCTGGAGGAGTCTGGGGTTGCTACCTGGGATGACAGAACCATAAACCGCGAGAAAAAAGACTCAGGGACATAGCTGCGACAAGTCTCGGATGCATCCCAGAGTACAGAGCATTGTCCAAGGAGAAAAATCATCCCGGGTATCTTTCCTGGAGGAGTCTGGGGTTGCTACCCGGGATTACAGGGACCAAAACCACAGGAAAAATGTCTGCGGGAGACACTTGGGAGGAATCTCAGATGCATCCCAGAAGATGGAGCATTGTCCAAGGAGAAAAATCATCTCGGGTATCTTTCCTGGAGGAGTCTGGGGGTGCTACCCGGGATCAAAGGGCCCGAAAACACCGGAATAAAGACTCAGAGACATACCTGCAAGGAGTCTCGGATGCTTCCCAGAGGATGGAGCATTGTCCAAGGAGAAAAATCAGCTCGGATATCTTCCCTGGAGGAGTCTGGGGTTGCTACCTGGGATCACAGGGCGCTAAACCACTGGAAGAAAACACTCAGAAACAGAGCTGGGAGGAGTCTCGGGTGCATCCCGCAGGATGAACAATAGTCCAAGGAGAAAAATCAACTTGGGTATCTTCCACGGAGGAGTCTGGGGTTGCTACCCGGGATGACAGGGCCCAAAAGCACCGGAATAAACACTCAGCGACAAAGCTGAAAGGAGTCTCGGATGCTTCCCAGAGGATGGAGCATTGTCCAGGGAGAAAAATCATCTCGGGTATCTTCCCTGGAGGAGTCTGGGGTTGCTACCTGGGATGACAGAACCATAAACCGCGAGAAAAAAGACTCAGGGACATAGCTGCGACAAGTCTCAGATGCATCCCAGAGTATAGAGCATTGTCCAAGGAGAAAAATCATCCCGGGTATCTTTCCTGGAGGAGTCTGGGCTTGCTACCCGGGATTACAGGGACCAAAACCACAGGAAAAATGTCTGCGGGAGACACTTGGGAGGAATTTCAGATGCATCCCAGAAGATGGAGCATTGTCCAAGGAGAAAAATCATCTCGGGTATCTTCCCTGGAGGAGTCTGGGGTTGCTACCCGGGATCACAGGGCCCCAAAACACCGGAATAAACACTCAGGGACATACCTTCAATGAGTCTCGGATGCTTCCCAGAGGATGGAGCATTGTCCAAGGAGAAAAATCATCTCGGGTATCTTCCCTGGAGGAGTCTGGGGTTGCTTCCCGGGATCACAGGGCGCTAAACAACCGGAAGAAAACACTCAGAAACAGAGCTGGGAGGAGTCTCGGGTGCATCCCGCAGGATGGACAATAGTCCAAGGAGAAAAATCAACTTGGGTATCTTCCCTGGAGGAGTCTGGGGTTGCTACCCGGGATGACAGGGCCCAAAAGCACCGGAATAAACACTCAGGGACATACCTGCAAGGAGTCTCGGATGCTTCCCAGAGGATGGAGCATTGTCCAAGGAGAAAAATCATCTCGGGTATCTTCCCTGGAGGAGTCTGGGGTTGCTACCCGGGATTACAGGGACCCAAACCACAGGAAAAATGTCTGTGGGAGATGCCTGGGAGGAATCTCAGATGCATCCCAGAAGATGGAGCATTGTCCAAGGAGAAAAATCATCTCGGGTATCTTCCCTGGAGGAGTCTGGGGTTGCTACCCGGGATCACAGGGCGCTAAACCACCGGAATAAAGACTCAGGGACATACCTGCAAGGAGTCTCGGATGCTTCCCAGAGGATGGAGCATTGTCCAAGCAGAAAAATTATCTCGGGTATCTTCCCTAGAGGAGTCTGGGGTTGCTAGCCGGGATCACAGGGCCCTAAAGCACTGGAGAAAACTCTGCGGGAGATGCCTGGGAGGAGTTCTGGGTAGATCCCGCAGGATGGACCACTGTCAAGAGAGAAAAATCATCTTGGGTGTCTTCCCTGGAGGAGTCTGAGGTTGCTACCTGGGATGACAGAACCATAAACCGCGAGAAAAAAGACTCAGTGACATAGCTGCAACAAGTCTCAGATGCATCCCAGAGTATAGAGCATTGTCCAAGGAGAAAAATCATCCCGGGTATCTTTCCTGGAGGAGTCTGGGCTTGCTACCCGGGATCACAGGGCGCTAAACCACCGGAAGAAAACACTCAGAAACAGAGCTGCGTGGAGTCTCGGGTGCATCCCGCAGGATGGACAATAGTCCAAGGAGAAAAATCAACTTGGGTATCTTCCCTGGAGGAGTCTGGGGTTGCTACCCGGGATGACAGGGCCCAAAAGCACCGGAATAAACACTCAGGGACATACCTGCAAGGAGTCTCGGATGCTTCCCAGAGGATGGAGCATTGTCCAAGCAGAAAAATTATCTCGGGTATCTTCCCTAGAGGAGTCTGGGGTTGCTAGCCGGGATCACAGGGCCCTAAAGCACTGGAGAAAACTCTGCGGGAGATGCCTGGGAGGAGTTCTGGGTAGATCCCGCAGGATGGACCACTGTCAAGAGAGAAAAATCATCTTGGGTGTCTTCCCTGGAGGAGTCTGGGGTTGCTACCTGGGATGACAGAACCATAAACCGTGAGAAAAAAGACTCAGGGACATAGCTGCGACAAGTCTCGGATGCATCCCAGAGTATAGAGCATTGTCCAAGGAGAAAAATCATCCCGGGTATCTTTCCTGGAGGAGTCTGGGGTTGCTACCCGGGATCACAGGGCGCTAAACCACCGGAATAAAGACTCAGGGACATACCTCCAAGGGGTCTCGGATGCTTCCCAGAGGATGGAGCATTGTCCAAGGAGAAAAATCATCTCGGATATCTTCCCTGGAGGAGTCTGGGGTTGCTACCTGGGATCACAGGGCGCTAAACCACTGGAAGAAAACACTCAGAAACAGAGCTGGGAGGAGTCTCGGGTGCATCCCGCAGGATGGACAATAGTCCAAGGAGAAAAATCAACTTGGGTATCTTCCCTGGAGGAGTCTGGGGTTGCTACCCGGGATGACAGGGCCCAAAAGCACCGGAATAAACACTCAGGGACATACCTGCAAGGAGTCTCGGATGCTTCCCAGAGGATGGAGCATTGTCCAAGGAGAAAAATCATCTCGGGTATCTTCCCTGGAGGAGTCTGGGGTTGCTACCCGGGATTACAGGGACCGAAACCACAGGAAAAATGTCTGTGGGAGACGCCTGGGAGGAATCTCAGATGCATCCCAGAAGATGGAGCGTTGTCCAAGGAGAAAAATCATCTCGGGTATCTTCCCTGGAGGAGTCTGGGGTTGCTACCCGGGATCACAGGGCGCTAAACCACCGGAATAAAGACTCAGGGACATACCTGCAAGGAGTCTCGGATGCTTCCCAGAGGATGGAGCATTGTCCAAGCAGAAAAATTATCTCGGGTATCTTCCCTAGAGGAGTCTGGGGTTGCTAGCCGGGATCACAGGGCCCTAAAGCACTGGAGAAAACTCTGCGGGAGATGCCTGGGAGGAGTTCTGGGTAGATCCCGCAGGATGGACCACTGTCAAGAGAGAAAAATCATCTTGGGTGTCTTCCCTGGAGGAGTCTGAGGTTGCTACCTGGGATGACAGAACCATAAACCGCGAGAAAAAAGACTCAGTGACATAGCTGCAACAAGTCTCAGATGCATCCCAGAGTATAGAGCATTGTCCAAGGAGAAAAATCATCCCGGGTATCTTTCCTGGAGGAGTCTGGGGTTGCTACCCGGGATTACAGGGACCAAAACCACAGGAAAAATGTCAGCGGGAGACACTTGGGAGGAATTTCAGATGCATCCCAGAAGATGGAGCATTGTCCAAGGAGAAAAATCATCTCGGGTATCTTCCCTGGAGGAGTCTGGGGTTGCTACCCGGGATCACAGGGCGCTAAACCACCGGAAGAAAACACTCAGAAACAGAGCTGGGTGGAGTCTCGGGTGCATCCCGCAGGATGGACAATAGTCCAAGGAGAAAAATCAACTTGGGTATCTTCCCTGGAGGAGTCTGGGGTTGCTACCCGGGATGACAGGGCCCAAAAGCACCGGAATAAACACTCAGGGACATACCTGCAAGGAGTCTCGGATGCTTCCCAGAGGATGGAGCATTGTCCAAGCAGAAAAATTATCTCGGGTATCTTCCCTAGAGGAGTCTGGGGTTGCTAGCCGGGATCACAGGGCCCTAAAGCACTGGAGAAAACTCTGCGGGAGATGCCTGGGAGGAGTTCTGGGTAGATCCCGCAGGATGGACCACTGTCAAGAGAGAAAAATCATCTTGGGTGTCTTCCCTGGAGGAGTCTGGGGTTGCTACCTGGGATGACAGAACCATAAACCGTGAGAAAAAAGACTCAAGGACATAGCTGCGACAAGTCTCGGATGCATCCCAGAGTATAGAGCATTGTCCAAGGAGAAAAATCATCCCGGGTATCTTTCCTGGAGGAGTCTGGGGTTGCTACCCGGGATGACAGGGCCCAAAAGCACCGGAATAAACACTCAGGGACATACCTGCAAGGAGTCTCGGATGCTTCCCAGAAGATGGAGCATTGTCCAGGGAGAAAAATCATCTCGGGTATCTTCCCTGGAGGAGTCTGGGGTTGCTACGCGGGATTACAGGGACCCAAACCACAGGAAAAATGTCTGTGGGAGACACTTGGGAGGAATCTCAGATGCATCCCAGAAGATGGAGCATTGTCCAAGGAGAAAAATCATCTCGGGTATCTTCCCTGGAGGAGTCTGGGGTTGCTACCCGGGATCACAGGGCCCGAAAACACCGGAATAAACACTCAGGGACATACCTCCAAGGGGTCTCGGATGCTTCCCAGAGGATGGAGCATTGTCCAAGGAGAAAAATCATCTCGGATATCTTCCCTGGAGGAGTCTGGGGTTGCTACCTGGGATCACAGGGCGCTAAACCACTGGAAGAAAACACTCAGAAACAGAGCTGGGAGGAGTCTCGGGTGCATCCCGCAGGATGGACAATAGTCCAAGGAGAAAAATCAACTTGGGTATCTTCCCTGGAGGAGTCTGGGGTTGCTACCCGGGATGACAGGGCCCAAAAGCACCGGAATAAACACTCAGGGACAAAGCTGCAAGGAGTCTCGGATGCTTCCCAGAGGATGGAGCATTGTCCAGGGAGAAAAATCATCTCGGGTATCTTCCCTGGAGGAGTCTGGGCTTGCTACCCGGGATTACAGGGACCCAAACCACAGGAAAAATGTCTGTGGGAGACGCCTGGGAGGAATCTCAAATGCATCCCAGAAGATGGAGCATTGTCCAAGGAGAAAAATCATCTCGGGTATCTTCCCTGGAGGAGTCTGGGGTTGCTACCCGTGATCACAGGGCGCCAAACCACCGGAATAAAGACTCAGGGACAGACCTGCAAGGAGTCTCGGATGCTTCCCAGAGGATGGAGCATTGTCCAAGCAGAAAAATTATCTCGGGTATCTTCCCTAGAGGAGTCTGGGGTTGCTAGCCGGGATCACAGGGCCCTAAAGCACTGGAGAAAACTCTGCGGGAGATGCCTGGGAGGAGTTCTGGGTAGATCCCGCAGGATGGACCACTGTCAAGAGAGAAAAATCATCTTGGGTGTCTTCCCTGGAGGAGTCTGAGGTTGCTACCTGGGATGACAGAACCATAAACCGTGAGAAAAAAGACTCAGGGACATAGCTGCAACAAGTCTCGGATGCATCCCAGAGTATAGAGCATTGTCCAAGGAGAAAAATCATCCCGGGTATCTTTCCTGGAGGAGTCTGGGCTTGCTACCCGGGATTACAGGGACCAAAACCACAGGAAAAATGTCAGCGGGAGACACTTGGGAGGAATTTCAGATGCATCCCAGAAGATGGAGCATTGTCCAAGGAGAAAAATCATCTCGGGTATCTTCCCTGGAGGAGTCTGGGGTTGCTACCCGGGATCACAGGGCCCCAAAACACCGGAATAAAGACTCAGGGACATACCTTCAATGAGTCTCGGATGCTTCCCAGAGGATGGAGCATTGTCCAAGGAGAAAAATCATCTCGGGTATCTTCCCTGGAGGAGTCTGGGGTTGCTACCCGGGATCACAGGGCGCTAAACCACCGGAAGAAAACACTCAGAAACAGAGCTGGGAAGAGTCTCGGGTGCATCCCGCAGGATAGACAATAGTCCAAGGAGAAAAATCAACTTGGGTATCTTCCACGGAGGAGTCTGGGGTTGCTACCCGGGATGACAGGGCCCAAAAGCACCGGAATAAACACTCAGGGACATACCTGCAAGGAGTCTCGGATGCTTCCCAGAGGATGGAGCATTGTCCAAGCAGAAAAATTATCTCGGGTATCTTCCCTAGAGGAGTCTGGGGTTGCTAGCCGGGATCACAGGGCCCTAAAGCACTGGAGAAAACTCTGCGGGAGATGCCTGGGAGGAGTTCTGGGTAGATCCCGCAGGATGGACCACTGTCAAGAGAGAAAAATCATCTTGGGTGTCTTCCCTGGAGGAGTCTGGGGTTGCTACCTGGGATGACAGAACCATAAACCGCGAGAAAAAAGACTCAGGGACATAGCTGCGACAAGTCTCGGATGCATCCCAGAGTATAGAGCATTGTCCAAGGAGAAAAATCATCCCGGGTACCTTTCCTGGAGGAGTCTGGGCTTGCTACCCGGGATTACAGGGACCAAAAGCACAGGAAAAATGTCTGCAGGAGACACTTGGGAGGAATCTCAGATGCATCCCAGAAGATGGAGCATTGTCCAAGGAGAAAAATCATCTCGGGTATCTTCCCTGGAGGAGTCTGGGGTTGCTACCCGGGATCACAGGGCCCCAAAACACCGGAATAAACACTCAGGGACATACCTCCAAGGGGTCTCGGATGCTTCCCAGAGGATGGAGCATTGTCCAAGGAGAAAAATCATCTCGGGTATCTTCCCTGGAGGAGTCTGGGGTTGCTACCCGGGATCACAGGGCGCTAAACCACCGGAAGAAAACACTCAGAAACAGAGCTGGGAGGAGTCTCGGGTGCATCCCGCAGGATGGACAATAGTCCAAGGAGAAAAATCAACTTGGGTATCTTCCACGGAGGAGTCTGGGGTTGCTACCCGGGATGACAGGGCCCAAAAGCACCGGAATAAACACTCAGGGACATACCTGCAAGGAGTCTCGGATGCTTCCCAGAGGATGGAGCATTGTCCAGGGAGAAAAATCATCTCGTGTATCTTCCCTGGAGGAGTCTGGGGTTGCTACCCGGGATTACAGGGACCCAAACCACAGGAAAAATGTCTGTGGGAGACGCCTGGGAGGAATCTCAGATGCATCCCAGAAGATGGAGCATTGTCCAAGGAGAAAAATCATCTCGGGTATCTTCCCTGGAGGAGTCTGGGGTTGCTACCCGTGATCACAGGGCGCTAAACCACCGGAATAAAGACTCAGGGACAGACCTGCAAGGAGTCTCGGATGCTTCCCAGAAGATGGAGCATTGTCCAAGCAGAAAAATTATCTCGGGTATCTTCCCTAGAGGAGTCTGGGGTTGCTAGCCGGGATCACAGGGCCCTAAAGCACTGGAGAAAACTCTGCGGGAGATGCCTGGGAGGAGTTCTGGGTAGATCCCGCAGGATGGACCACTGTCAAGAGAGAAAAATCATCTTGGGTGTCTTCCCTGGAGGAGTCTGGGGTTGCTACCTGGGATGACAGAACCATAAACCGCGAGAAAAAAGACTCAGGGACATAGCTGCGACAAGTCTCGGATGCATCCCAGAGTATAGAGCATTGTCCAAGGAGAAAAATCATCCCGGGTATCTTTCCTGGAGGAGTCTGGGCTTGCTACCCGGGATTACAGGGACCAAAACCACAGGAAAAATGTCTGCGGGAGACACGTGGGAGGAATCTCAGATGCATCCCAGAAGATGGAGCATTGTCCAAGGAGAAAAATCATCTCGGGTATCTTCCCTGGAGGAGTCTGGGGTTGCTACCCGGGATCACAGGGCCCCAAAACACCGGAATAAAGACTCAGGGACATACATTCAATGAGTCTCGGATACTTCCCAGAGGATGGAGCATTGTCCAAGGAGAAAAATCATCTCGGATATCTTCCCTGGAGGAGTCTGGGGTTGCTACCTGGGATCACAGGGCGCTAAACCACCGGAAGAAAACACTCAGAAACAGAGCTGGGAGGAGTCTCGGGTGCATCCCGCAGGATGGACAATAGTCCAAGGAGAAAAATCAACTTGGGTATCTTCCACGGAGGAGTCTGGGGTTGCTACCCGGGATGACAGGGCCCAAAAGCACCGGAATAAACACTCAGGGACATACCTGCAAGGAGTCTCGGATGCTTCCCAGAGGATGGAGCATTGTCCAGGGAGAAAAATCATCTCGGGTATCTTCCCTGGAGGAGTCTGGGGTTGCTACCCGGGATTACAGGGACCCAAACCACAGGAAAAATGTCTGTGGGAGACGCCTGGGAGGAATCTCAGATGCATCCCAGAAGATGGAGCATTGTCCAAGGAGAAAAATCATCTCGGGTATCTTCCCTGGAGGAGTCTGGGGTTGCTACCCGGGATCACAGGGCGCTAAACCACCGGAATAAAGACTCAGGGACATACCTGCAAGGAGTCTCGGATGCTTCCCAGAGGATGGAGCATTGTCCAAGCAGAAAAATTATCTCGGGTATCTTCCCTAGAGGAGTCTGGGGTTGCTAGCCGGGATCACAGGGCCCTAAAGCACTGGAGAAAACTCTGCGGGAGATGCCTGGGAGGAGTTCTGGGTAGATCCCGCAGGATGGACCACTGTCAAGAGAGAAAAATCATCTTGGGTGTCTTCCCTGGAGGAGTCTGGGGTTGCTACCTGGGATGACAGAACCATAAACCGCGAGAAAAAAGACTCAGGGACATAGCTGCGACAAGTTTCGGATGCTTCCCAGAGTATAGAGCATTGTCCAAGGAGAAAAATCATCCCGGGTATCTTTCCTGGAGGAGTCTGGGCTTGCGACCCGGGATTACAGGGACCAAAACCACAGGAAAAATGTCTGCAGGAGACACTTGGGAGGAATCTCAGATGCATCCCAGAAGATGGAGCATTGTCCAAGGAGAAAAATCATCTCGGGTATCTTCCCTGGAGGAGTCTGGGGTTGCTACCCGGGATCACAGGGCCCGAAAACACCGGAATAAACACTCAGGGACATACCTCCAAGGGGTCTCGGATGCTTCCCAGAGGATGGAGCATTGTCCAAGGAGAAAAATCATCTCGGGTATCTTCCCTGGAGGAGTCTGGGGTTGCTACCCGGGATCACAGGGCGCTAAACCACCGGAAGAAAACACTCAGAAACAGAGCTGGGAGGAGTCTCGGGTGCATCCCGCAGGATGGACAATAGTCCAAGGAGAAAAATCAACTTGGGTATCTTCCACGGAGGAGTCTGGGGTTGCTACCCGGGATGACAGGGCCCAAAAGCACCGGAATAAACACTCAGGGACAAAGCTGCAAGGAGTCTCGGATGCTTCCCAGAGGATGGAGCATTGTCCAAGGAGAAAAATCATCTCGGGTATCTTCCCTGGAGGAATCTGGGGTTGCTACCCGGGATTACAGGGACCCAAACCACAGGAAAAATGTCTGTTGGAGACGCCTGGGAGGAATCTCAGATGCATCCCAGAAAATGGAGCATTGTCCAAGGAGAAAAATCATCTCGGGTATCTTCCCTGGAGGAGTCTGGGGTTGCTACCCGTGATCACAGGGCGCTAAACCACCGGAATAAAGACTCAGGGACATACCTGCAAGGAGTCTCGGATGCTTCCCAGAAGATGGAGCATTGTCCAAGCAGAAAAATTATCTCGGGTATCTTCCCTAGAGGAGTCTGGGGTTGCTAGCCGGGATCACAGGGCCCTAAAGCACTGGAGAAAACTCTGCGGGAGATGCCTGGGAGGAGTTCTGGGTAGATCCCGCAGGATGGACCACTGTCAAGAGAGAAAAATCATCTTGGGTGTCTTCCCTGGAGGAGTCTGAGGTTGCTACCTGGGATGACAGAACCATAAACCGCGAGAAAAAAGACTCAGGGACATAGCTGCAACAAGTCTCGGATGCATCCCAGAGTATAGAGCATTGTCCAAGGAGAAAAATCATCCCGGGTATCTTTCCTGGAGGAGTCTGGGCTTGCTACCCGGGATTACAGGGACCAAAACCACAGGAAAAATGTCAGCGGGAGACACTTGGGAGGAATTTCAGATGCATCCCAGAAGATGGAGCATTGTCCAAGGAGAAAAATCATCTCGGGTATCTTCCCTGGAGGAGTCTGGGGTTGCTACCCGGGATCACAGGGCCCCAAAACACCGGAATAAAGACTCAGGGACATACCTCCAAGGGGTCTCGGATGCTTCCCAGAGGATGGAGCATTGTCCAAGGAGAAAAATCATCTCGGGTATCTTCCCTGGAGGAGTCTGGGGTTGCTACCCGGGATCACAGGGCGCTAAACCACCGGAAGAAAACACTCAGAAACAGAGCTGGGAAGAGTCTCGGGTGCATCCCGCAGGATGGACAATAGTCCAAGGAGAAAAATCAACTTGGGTATCTTCCACGGAGGAGTCTGGGGTTGCTACCCGGGATGACAGGGCCCAAAAGCACCGGAATAAACACTCAGGGACATACCTGCAAGGAGTCTCGGATGCTTCCCAGAGGATGGAGCATTGTCCAAGCAGAAAAATTATCTCGGGTATCTTCCCTAGAGGAGTCTGGGGTTGCTAGCCGGGATCACAGGGCCCTAAAGCACTGGAGAAAACTCTGCGGGGGATGCCTGGGAGGAGTTCTGGGTAGATCCCGTAGGATGGACCACTGTCAAGAGAGAAAAATCATCTTGGGTGTCTTCCCTGGAGGAGTCTGGGGTTGCTACCTGGGATGACAGAACCATAAACCGCGAGAATAAAGACTCAGGGACATAGCTGCGACAAGTCTCGGATGCATCCCAGAGTATAGAGCATTGTCCAAGGAGAAAAATCATCCTGGGTATCTTTGCTGGAGGAGTCTGGGCTTGCTACCCGGGATTACAGGGACCAAAACCACAGGAAAAATGTCTGCAGGACACACTTGGGAGGAATCTCAGATGCATCCCAGAAGATGGAGCATTGTCCAAGGAGAAAAATCATCTTGGGTATCTTCCCTGGAGGAGTCTGGGGTTGCTACCCGGGATCACAGGGCGCTAAACCACCGGAAGAAAACACTCAGAAACAGAGCTGGGAGGAGTCTCGGGTGCATCCCGCAGGATGGACAATAGTCCAAGGAGAAAAATCAACTTGGGTATCTTCCCTGGAGGAGTCTGGGGTTGCTACCCGGGATGACAGGGCCCAAAAGCACCGGAATAAACACTCAGGGACATACCTGCAAGGAGTCTCGGATGCTTCCCAGAGGATGGAGCATTGTCCAAGCAGAAAAATTATCTCGGGTATCTTCCCTAGAGGAGTCTGGGGTTGCTAGCCGGGATCACAGGGCCCTAAAGCACTGGAGAAAACTCTGCGGGAGATGCCTGGGAGGAGTTCTGGGTAGATCCCGCAGGATGGACCACTGTCAAGAGAGAAAAATCATCTTGGGTGTCTTCCCTGGAGGAGTCTGGGGTTGCTACCTGGGATGACAGAACCATAAACCGCGAGAAAAAAGACTCAGGGACATAGCTGCGACAAGTCTCGGATGCATCCCAGAGTACAGAGCATTGTCCAAGGAGAAAAATCATCCCGGGTATCTTTCCTGGAGGAGTCTGGGCTTGCTACCCGGGATTACAGGGACCAAAACCACAGGAAAAATGTCTGCGGGAGACACGTGGGAGGAATCTCAGATGCATCCCAGAAGATGGAGCATTGTCCAAGGAGAAAAATCATCTCGGGTATCTTCCCTGGAGGAGTCTGGGGTTGCTACCCGGGATCACAGGGCCCCAAAACACCGGAATAAACACTCAGGGACATACCTCCAAGGGGTCTCGGATGCTTCCCAGAGGATGGAGCATTGTCCAAGGAGAAAAATCATCTCGGGTATCTTCCCTGGAGGAGTCTGGGGTTGCTACCCGGGATTACAGGGACCCAAACCACAGGAAAAATGTCTGTGGGAGACGCCTGGGAGGAATCTCAGATGCATCCCAGAAAATGGAGCATTGTCCAAGGAGAAAAATCATCTCGGGTATCTTCCCTGGAGGAGTCTGGGGTTGCTACCCGGGATCACAGGGCCCGAAAACACCGGAATAAACACTCAGGGACATACCTCCAAGGGGTCTCGGATGCTTCCCAGAGGATGGAGCATTGTCCAAGGAGAAAAATCATCTCGGGTATCTTCCCTGGAGGAGTCTGGGGTTGCTACCCGGGATCACAGGGCGCTAAACCACCGGAAGAAAACACTCAGAAACAGAGCTGGGAGGAGTCTCGGGTGCATCCCGCAGGATGGACAATAGTCCAAGGAGAAAAATCAACTTGGGTATCTTCCACGGAGGAGTCTGGGGTTGCTACCCGGGATTACAGGGCCCAAAAGCACCGGAATAAACACTCAGGGACAAAGCTGCAAGGAGTCTCGGATGCTTCCCAGAGGATGGAGCATTGTCCAAGGAGAAAAATCATCTCGGGTATCTTCCCTGGAGGAGTCTGGGGTTGCTACCCGGGATTACAGGGACCCAAACCACAGGAAAAATGTCTGTTGGAGACGCCTGGGAGGAATCTCAGATGCATCCCAGAAAATGGAGCATTGTCCAAGGAGAAAAATCATCTCGGGTATCTTCCCTGGAGGAGTCTGAGGTTGCTACCTGGGATGACAGAACCATAAACCGCGAGAAAAAAGACTCAGGGACATAGCTGCAACAAGTCTCGGATGCATCCCAGAAGATGGAGCATTGTCCAAGGAGAAAAATCATCTCGGGTATCTTCCCTGGAGGAGTCTGGGGTTGCTACCCGGGATCACAGGGCCCCAAAACACCGGAATAAAGACTCAGGGACATACCTTCAATGAGTCTCGGATGCTTCCCAGAGGATGGAGCATTGTCCAAGGAGAAAAATCATCTCGGGTATCTTCCCTGGAGGAGTCTGGGGTTGCTACCCGGGATCACAGGGCGCTAAACCACCGGAAGAAAACACTCAGAAACAGAGCTGGGAAGAGTCTCGGGTGCATCCCGCAGGATGGACAATAGTCCAAGGAGAAAAATCAACTTGGGTATCTTCCACGGAGGAGTCTGGGGTTGCTACCCGGGATGACAGGGCCCAAAAGCACCGGAATAAACACTCAGGGACATACCTGCAAGGAGTCTCGGATGCTTCCCAGAGGATGGAGCATTGTCCAAGGAGAAAAATCATCTCGGGTATCTTCCCTGGAGGAGTCTGGGGTTGCTACCCGGGATTACAGGGACCCAAACCACAGGAAAAATGTCTGTTGGAGACGCCTGGGAGGAATCTCAGATGCATCCCAGAAAATGGAGCATTGTCCAAGGAGAAAAATCATCTCGGGTATCTTCCCTGGAGGAGTCTGGGGTTGCTACCCGTGATCACAGGGCGCTAAACCACCGGAATAAAGACTCAGGGACATACCTGCAAGGAGTCTCGGATGCTTCCCAGAAGATGGAGCATTGTCCAAGCAGAAAAATTATCTCGGGTATCTTCCCTAGAGGAGTCTGGGGTTGCTAGCCGGGATCACAGGGCCCTAAAGCACTGGAGAAAACTCTGCGGGAGATGCCTGGGAGGAGTTCTGGGTAGATCCCGCAGGATGGACCACTGTCAAGAGAGAAAAATCATCTTGGGTGTCTTCCCTGGAGGAGTCTGAGGTTGCTACCTGGGATGACAGAACCATAAACCGCGAGAAAAAAGACTCAGGGACATAGCTGCAACAAGTCTCGGATGCATCCCAGAGTATAGAGCATTGTCCAAGGAGAAAAATCATCCCGGGTATCTTTCCTGGAGGAGTCTGGGCTTGCTACCCGGGATTACAGGGACCAAAACCACAGGAAAAATGTCAGCGGGAGACACTTGGGAGGAATTTCAGATGCATCCCAGAAGATGGAGCATTGTCCAAGGAGAAAAATCATCTCGGGTATCTTCCCTGGAGGAGTCTGGGGTTGCTACCCGGGATCACAGGGCCCCAAAACACCGGAATAAAGACTCAGGGACATACCTTCAATGAGTCTCGGATGCTTCCCAGAGGATGGAGCATTGTCCAAGGAGAAAAATCATCTCGGGTATCTTCCCTGGAGGAGTCTGGGGTTGCTACCCGGGATCACAGGGCGCTAAACCACCGGAAGAAAACACTCAGAAACAGAGCTGGGAAGAGTCTCGGGTGCATCCCGCAGGATGGACAATAGTCCAAGGAGAAAAATCAACTTGGGTATCTTCCACGGAGGAGTCTGGGGTTGCTACCCGGGATGACAGGGCCCAAAAGCACCGGAATAAACACTCAGGGACATACCTGCAAGGAGTCTCGGATGCTTCCCAGAGGATGGAGCATTGTCCAAGCAGAAAAATTATCTCGGGTATCTTCCCTAGAGGAGTCTGGGGTTGCTAGCCGGGATCACAGGGCCCTAAAGCACTGGAGAAAACTCTGCGGGAGATGCCTGGGAGGAGTTCTGGGTAGATCCCGTAGGATGGACCACTGTCAAGAGAGAAAAATCATCTTGGGTGTCTTCCCTGGAGGAGTCTGGGGTTGCTACCTGGGATGACAGAACCATAAACCGCGAGAATAAAGACTCAGGGACATAGCTGCGACAAGTCTCGGATGCATCCCAGAGTATAGAGCATTGTCCAAGGAGAAAAATCATCCCGGGTATCTTTCCTGGAGGAGTCTGGGCTTGCTACCCGGGATTACAGGGACCAAAACCACAGGAAAAATGTCTGCAGGACACACTTGGGAGGAATCTCAGATGCATCCCAGAAGATGGAGCATTGTCCAAGGAGAAAAATCATCTTGGGTATCTTCCCTGGAGGAGTCTGGGGTTGCTACCCGGGATCACAGGGCGCTAAACCACCGGAAGAAAACACTCAGAAACAGAGCTGGGAGGAGTCTCGGGTGCATCCCGCAGGATGGACAATAGTCCAAGGAGAAAAATCAACTTGGGTATCTTCCCTGGAGGAGTCTGGGGTTGCTACCCGGGATTACAGGGCCCAAAAGCACCGGAATAAACACTCAGGGACAAAGCTGCAAGGAGTCTCGGATGCTTCCCAGAGGATGGAGCATTGTCCAAGCAGAAAAATTATCTCGGGTATCTTCCCTAGAGGAGTCTGGGGTTGCTAGCCGGGATGACAGGGCCCTAAAGCACTGGAGAAAACTCTGCGGGAGATGCCTGGGAGGAGTTCTGGGTAGATCCCGCAGGATGGACCACTGTCAAGAGAGAAAAATCATCTTGGGTGTCTTCCCTGGAGGAGTCTGGGGTTGCTACCTGGGATGACAGAACCATAAACCGCGAGAAAAAAGACTCAGGGACATAGCTGCGACAAGTCTCGGATGCATCCCAGAGTACAGAGCATTGTCCAAGGAGAAAAATCATCCCGGGTATCTTTCCTGGAGGAGTCTGGGCTTGCTACCCGGGATTACAGGGACCAAAACCACAGGAAAAATGTCTGCGGGAGACACGTGGGAGGAATCTCAGATGCATCCCAGAAGATGGAGCATTGTCCAAGGAGAAAAATCATCTCGGGTATCTTCCCTGGAGGAGTCTGGGGTTGCTACCCGGGATCACAGGGCCCCAAAACACCGGAATAAACACTCAGGGACATACCTCCAAGGGGTCTCGGATGCTTCCCAGAGGATGGAGCATTGTCCAAGGAGAAAAATCATCTCGGGTATCTTCCCTGGAGGAGTCTGGGGTTGCTACCCGGGATTACAGGGACCCAAACCACAGGAAAAATGTCTGTGGGAGACGCCTGGGAGGAATCTCAGATGCATCCCAGAAAATGGAGCATTGTCCAAGGAGAAAAATCATCTCGGGTATCTTCCCTGGAGGAGTCTGGGGTTGCTACCCGGGATCACAGGGCCCCAAAACACCGGAATAAAGACTCAGGGACATACATTCAATGAGTCTCGGATACTTCCCAGAGGATGGAGCATTGTCCAAGGAGAAAAATCATCTCGGATATCTTCCCTGGAGGAGTCTGGGGTTGCTACCTGGGATCACAGGGCGCTAAACCATTGGAAGAAAACACTCAGAAACAGAGCTGGGAGGAGTCTCGGGTGCATCCCGCAGGATGGACAATAGTCCAAGGAGAAAAATCAACTTGGGTATCTTCCACGGAGGAGTCTGGGGTTGCTACCCGGGATGACAGGGCCCAAAAGCACCGGAATAAACACTCAGGGACATACCTGCAAGGAGTCTCGGATGCTTCCCAGAGGATGGAGCATTGTCCAGGGAGAAAAATCATCTCGTGTATCTTCCCTGGAGGAGTCTGGGGTTGCTACCTGGGATTACAGGGACCCAAACCACAGGAAAAATGTCTGCGGGAGACGCCTGGGAGGAATCTCAGATGCATCCCAGAAGATGGAGCATTGTCCAAGGAGAAAAATCATCTCGGGTATCTTCCCTGGAGGAGTCTGGGGTTGCTACCCGGGATCACAGGGCGCTAAACCACCGGAATAAAGACTCAGGGACATACCTGCAAGGAGTCTCGGATGCTTCCCAGAGCATGGAGCATTGTCCAAGCAGAAAAATTATCTCGGGTATCTTCCCTGGAGGAGTCTGGGGTTGCTAGCCGGGATCACAGGGCCCTAAAGCACTGGAGAAAACTCTGCGGGAGATGCCTGGGAGGAGTTCTGGGTAGATCCCGCAGGATGGACCACTGTCAAGAGAGAAAAATCATCTTGGGTGTCTTCCCTGGAAGAGTCTGAGGTTGCTACCTGGGATGACAGAACGATAAACCGCGAGAAAAAAGACTCAGGGACATAGCTGCGACAAGTCTCGGATGCATCCCAGAGTATAGAGCATTGTCCAAGGAGAAAAATCATCCCGGGTATCTTTCCTGGAGGAGTCTGGGGTTGCTACCCGGGATGACAGGGCCCAAAAGCACCGGAATAAACACTCAGGAACATACCTGCAAGGAGTCTCGGATGCTTCCCAGAAGATGGAGCATTGTCCAGGGAGAAAAATCATCTCGGGTATCTTCCCTGGAGGAGTCTGGGGTTGCTACGCGGGATTACAGGGACCCAAACCACAGGAAAAATGTCTGTGGGAGACACTTGGGAGGAATCTCAGATGCATCCCAGAAGATGGAGCATTGTCCAAGGAGAAAAATCATCTCGGGTATCTTCCCTGGAGGAGTCTGGGGTTGCTACCCGGGATCACAGGGCCCGAAAACACCGGAATAAACACTCAGGGACATACCTCCAAGGGGTCTCGGATGCTTCCCAGAGGATGGAGCATTGTCCAAGGAGAAAAATCATCTCGGATATCTTCCCTGGAGGAGTCTGGGGTTGCTACCTGGGATCACAGGGCGCTAAACCACTGGAAGAAAACACTCAGAAACAGAGCTGGGAGGAGTCTCGGGTGCATCCCGCAGGATGGACAATAGTCCAAGGAGAAAAATCAACTTAGGTATCTTCCCTGGAGGAGTCTGGGGTTGCTACCCGGGATGACAGGGCCCAAAAGCACCGGAATAAACACTCAGGGACAAAGCTGCAAGGAGTCTCGGATGCTTCCCAGAGGATGGAGCATTGTCCAGGGAGAAAAATCATCTCGGGTATCTTCCCTGGAGGAGTCTGGGGTTGCTACCCGGGATTACAGGGACCCAAACCACAGGAAAAATGTCTGTGGGAGACGCCTGGGAGGAATCTCAGATGCATCCGAGAAGATGGAGCATTGTCCAAGGAGAAAAATCATCTCGGGTATCTTCCCTGGAGGAGTCTGGGGTTGCTACCCGGGATGACAGGGCCCAAAAGCACCGGAATAAAGACTCAGGGACATACCTGCAAGGAGTCTCGGATGCTTCCCAGAAGATGGAGCATTGTCCAGGGAGAAAAATCATCTCGGGTATCTTCCCTGGAGGAGTCTGGGGTTGCTACGCGGGATTACAGGGACCCAAACCACAGGAAAAATGTCTGTGGGAGACACTTGGGAGGAATCTCAGATGCATCCCAGAAGATGGAGCATTGTCCAAGGAGAAAAATCATCTCGGGTATCTTCCCTGGAGGAGTCTGGGGTTGCTACCCGGGATCACAGGGCCCGAAAACACCGGAATAAACACTCAGGGACATACCTCCAAGGGGTCTCGGATGCTTCCCAGAGGATGGAGCATTGTCCAAGGAGAAAAATCATCTCGGGTATCTTCCCTGGAGGAGTCTGGGGTTGCTACCTGGGATCACAGGGCGCTAAACCACTGGAAGAAAACACTCAGAAACAGAGCTGGGAGGAGTCTCGGGTGCATCCCGCAGGATGGACAATAGTCCAAGGAGAAAAATCAACTTGGGTATCTTCCCTGGAGGAGTCTGGGGTTGCTACCCGGGATGACAGGGCCCAAAAGCACCGGAATAAACACTCAGGGACAAAGCTGCAAGGAGTCTCGGATGCTTCCCAGAGGATGGAGCATTGTCCAGGGAGAAAAATCATCTCGGGTATCTTCCCTGGAGGAGTCTGGGCTTGCTACCCGGGATTACAGGGACCCAAACCACAGGAAAAATGTCTGTGGGAGACACTTGGGAGGAATCTCAGATGCATCCCAGAAGATGGAGCATTGTCCAAGGAGAAAAATCATCTCGGGTATCTTCCCTGGAGGAGTCTGGGGTTGCTACCCGGGATCACAGGGCCCGAAAACACCGGAATAAACACTCAGGGACATACCTCCAAGGGGTCTCGGATGCTTCCCAGAGGATGGAGCATTGTCCAAGGAGAAAAATCATCTCGGATATCTTCCCTGGAGGAGTCTGGGGTTGCTACCTGGGATCACAGGGCGCTAAACCACTGGAAGAAAACACTCAGAAACAGAGCTGGGAGGAGTCTCGGGTGCATCCCGCAGGATGGACAATAGTCCAAGGAGAAAAATCAACTTAGGTATCTTCCCTGGAGGAGTCTGGGGTTGCTACCCGGGATGACAGGGCCCAAAAGCACCGGAATAAACACTCAGGGACATACCTGCAAGGAGTCTCGGATGCTTCCCAGAGGATGGAGCATTGTCCAGGGAGAAAAATCATCTCGTGTATCTTCCCTGGAGGAGTCTGGGGTTGCTACCCGGGATTACAGGGACCCAAACCACAGGAAAAATGTCTGTGGGAGACGCCTGGGAGGAATCTCAGATGCATCCCAGAAGATGGAGCATTGTCCAAGGAGAAAAATCATCTCGGGTATCTTCCCTGGAGGAGTCTGGGGTTGCTACCCGGGATGACAGGGCCCAAAAGCACCGGAATAAACACTCAGGGACATACCTGCAAGGAGTCTCGGATACTTCCCAGAAGATGGAGCATTGTCCAGGGAGAAAAATCATCTCGGGTATCTTCCCTGGAGGAGTCTGGGGTTGCTACGCGGGATTACAGGGACCCAAACCACAGGAAAAATGTCTGTGGGAGACACTTGGGAGGAATCTCAGATGCATCCCAGAAGATGGAGCATTGTCCAAGGAGAAAAATCATCTCGGGTATCTTCCCTGGAGGAGTCTGGGGTTGCTACCCGGGATCACAGGGCCCGAAAACACCGGAATAAACACTCAGGGACATACCTCCAAGGGGTCTCGGATGCTTCCCAGAGGATGGAGCATTGTCCAAGGAGAAAAATCATCTCGGATATCTTCCCTGGAGGAGTCTGGGGTTGCTACCTGGGATCACAGGGCGCTAAACCACTGGAAGAAAACACTCAGAAACAGAGCTGGGAGGAGTCTCGGGTGCATCCCGCAGGATGGACAATAGTCCAAGGAGAAAAATCAACTTGGGTATCTTCCCTGGAGGAGTCTGGGGTTGCTACCCGGGATGACAGGGCCCAAAAGCACCGGAATAAACACTCAGGGACAAAGCTGCAAGGAGTCTCGGATGCTTCCCAGAGGATGGAGCATTGTCCAGGGAGAAAAATCATCTCGGGTATCTTCCCTGGAGGAGTCTGGGCTTGCTACCCGGGATTACAGGGACCCAAACCACAGGAAAAATGTCTGTGGGAGACGCCTGGGAGGAATCTCAAATGCATCCCAGAAGATGGAGCATTGTCCAAGGAGAAAAATCATCTCGGGTATCTTCCCTGGAGGAGTCTGGGGTTGCTACCCGTGATCACAGGGCGCCAAACCACCGGAATAAAGACTCAGGGACAGACCTGCAAGGAGTCTCGGATGCTTCCCAGAGGATGGAGCATTGTCCAGGGAGAAAAATCATCTCGTGTATCTTCCCTGGAGGAGTCTGGGGTTGCTACCCGGGATTACAGGGACCCAAACCACAGGAAAAATGTCTGTGGGAGACGCCTGGGAGGAATCTCAAATGCATCCCAGAAGATGGAGCATTGTCCAAGGAGAAAAATCATCTCGGGTATCTTCCCTGGAGGAGTCTGGGGTTGCTACCCGGGATGACAGGGCCCAAAAGCACCGGAATAAACACTCAGGGACATACCTGCAAGGAGTCTCGGATGCTTCCCAGAGGATGGAGCATTGTCCAGGGAGAAAAATCATCTCGTGTATCTTCCCTGGAGGAGTCTGGGGTTGCTACCCGGGATTACAGGGACCCAAACCACAGGAAAAATGTCTGTGGGAGACGCCTGGGAGGAATCTCAGATGCATCCCAGAAGATGGAGCATTGTCCAAGGAGAAAAATCATCTCGGGTATCTTCCCTGGAGGAGTCTGGGGTTGCTACCCGGGATGACAGGGCCCAAAAGCACCGGAATAAAGACTCAGGGACATACCTGCAAGGAGTCTCGGATGCTTCCCAGAAGATGGAGCATTGTCCAGGGAGAAAAATCATCTCGGGTATCTTCCCTGGAGGAGTCTGGGGTTGCTACGCGGGATTACAGGGACCCAAACCACAGGAAAAATGTCTGTGGGAGACACTTGGGAGGAATCTCAGATGCATCCCAGAAGATGGAGCATTGTCCAAGGAGAAAAATCATCTCGGGTATCTTCCCTGGAGGAGTCTGGGGTTGCTACCCGGGATCACAGGGCCCGAAAACACCGGAATAAACACTCAGGGACATACCTCCAAGGGGTCTCGGATGCTTCCCAGAGGATGGAGCATTGTCCAAGGAGAAAAATCATCTCGGATATCTTCCCTGGAGGAGTCTGGGGTTGCTACCTGGGATCACAGGGCGCTAAACCACTGGAAGAAAACACTCAGAAACAGAGCTGGGAGGAGTCTCGGGTGCATCCCGCAGGATGGACAATAGTCCAAGGAGAAAAATCAACTTGGGTATCTTCCCTGGAGGAGTCTGGGGTTGCTACCCGGGATGACAGGGCCCAAAAGCACCGGAATAAACACTCAGGGACAAAGCTGCAAGGAGTCTCGGATGCTTCCCAGAGGATGGAGCATTGTCCAGGGAGAAAAATCATCTCGGGTATCTTCCCTGGAGGAGTCTGGGCTTGCTACCCGGGATTACAGGGACCCAAACCACAGGAAAAATGTCTGTGGGAGACGCCTGGGAGGAATCTCAAATGCATCCCAGAAGATGGAGCATTGTCCAAGGAGAAAAATCATCTCGGGTATCTTCCCTGGAGGAGTCTGGGGTTGCTACCCGTGATCACAGGGCGCCAAACCACCGGAATAAAGACTCAGGGACAGACCTGCAAGGAGTCTCGGATGCTTCCCAGAGGATGGAGCATTGTCCAAGGAGAAAAATCATCTCGGGTATCTTCCCTGGAGGAGTCTGGGGTTGCTACCCGGGATCACAGGGCGCTAAACCACCGGAAGAAAACACTCAGAAACAGAGCTGGGAAGAGTCTCGGGTGCATCCCGCAGGATAGACAATAGTCCAAGGAGAAAAATCAACTTGGGTATCTTCCCTGGAGGAGTCTGGGGTTGCTACCCGGGATGACAGGGCCCAAAAGCACCGGAATAAACACTCAGGGACATACCTGCAAGGAGTCTCGGATGCTTCCCAGAGGATGGAGCATTGTCCAAGCAGAAAAATTATCTCGGGTATCTTCCCTGGAGGAGTCTGTGGTTGCTAGCCGGGATCACAGGGCCCTAAAGCACTGGAGAAAACTCTGCGGGAGATGCCTGGGAGGAGTTCTGGGTAGATCCCGCAGGATGGACCACTGTCAAGAGAGAAAAATCATCTTGGGTGTCTTCCCTGGAGGAGTCTGGGGTTGCTACCTGGGATGACAGAACCATAAACCGCGAGAAAAAAGACTCAGGGACATAGCTGCGACAAGTCTCGGATGCATCCCAGAGTATAGAGCATTGTCCAAGGAGAAAAATCATCCCGGGTATCTTTCCTGGAGGAGTCTGGGCTTGCTACCCGGGATTACAGGGACCAAAAGCACAGGAAAAATGTCTGCAGGAGACACTTGGGAGGAATCTCAGATGCATCCCAGAAGATGGAGCATTGTCCAAGGAGAAAAATCATCTCGGGTATCTTCCCTGGAGGAGTCTGGGGTTGCTACCCGGGATCACAGGGCGCTAAACCACCGGAATAAAGACTCAGGGACATACCTGCAAGGAGTCTCGGATGCTTCCCAGAGCATGGAGCATTGTCCAAGCAGAAAAATTATCTCGGGTATCTTCCCTGGAGGAGTCTGGGGTTGCTAGCCGGGATCACAGGGCCCTAAAGCACTGGAGAAAACTCTGCGGGAGATGCCTGGGAGGAGTTCTGGGTAGATCCCGCAGGATGGACCACTGTCAAGAGAGAAAAATCATCTTGGGTGTCTTCCCTGGAAGAGTCTGAGGTTGCTACCTGGGATGACAGAACGATAAACCGCGAGAAAAAAGACTCAGGGACATAGCTGCGACAAGTCTCGGATGCATCCCAGAGTATAGAGCATTGTCCAAGGAGAAAAATCATCCCGGGTATCTTTCCTGGAGGAGTCTGGGGTTGCTACCCGGGATGACAGGGCCCAAAAGCACCGGAATAAACACTCAGGAACATACCTGCAAGGAGTCTCGGATGCTTCCCAGAAGATGGAGCATTGTCCAGGGAGAAAAATCATCTCGGGTATCTTCCCTGGAGGAGTCTGGGGTTGCTACGCGGGATTACAGGGACCCAAACCACAGGAAAAATGTCTGTGGGAGACACTTGGGAGGAATCTCAGATGCATCCCAGAAGATGGAGCATTGTCCAAGGAGAAAAATCATCTCGGGTATCTTCCCTGGAGGAGTCTGGGGTTGCTACCCGGGATCACAGGGCCCGAAAACACCGGAATAAACACTCAGGGACATACCTCCAAGGGGTCTCGGATGCTTCCCAGAGGATGGAGCATTGTCCAAGGAGAAAAATCATCTCGGATATCTTCCCTGGAGGAGTCTGGGGTTGCTACCTGGGATCACAGGGCGCTAAACCACTGGAAGAAAACACTCAGAAACAGAGCTGGGAGGAGTCTCGGGTGCATCCCGCAGGATGGACAATAGTCCAAGGAGAAAAATCAACTTAGGTATCTTCCCTGGAGGAGTCTGGGGTTGCTACCCGGGATGACAGGGCCCAAAAGCACCGGAATAAACACTCAGGGACAAAGCTGCAAGGAGTCTCGGATGCTTCCCAGAGGATGGAGCATTGTCCAGGGAGAAAAATCATCTCGGGTATCTTCCCTGGAGGAGTCTGGGGTTGCTACGCGGGATTACAGGGACCCAAACCACAGGAAAAATGTCTGTGGGAGACACTTGGGAGGAATCTCAGATGCATCCCAGAAGATGGAGCATTGTCCAAGGAGAAAAATCATCTCGGGTATCTTCCCTGGAGGAGTCTGGGGTTGCTACCCGGGATCACAGGGCCCGAAAACACCGGAATAAACACTCAGGGACATACCTCCAAGGGGTCTCGGATGCTTCCCAGAGGATGGAGCATTGTCCAAGGAGAAAAATCATCTCGGATATCTTCCCTGGAGGAGTCTGGGGTTGCTACCTGGGATCACAGGGCGCTAAACCACTGGAAGAAAACACTCAGAAACAGAGCTGGGAGGAGTCTCGGGTGCATCCCGCAGGATGGACAATAGTCCAAGGAGAAAAATCAACTTGGGTATCTTCCCTGGAGGAGTCTGGGGTTGCTACCCGGGATGACAGGGCCCAAAAGCACCGGAATAAACACTCAGGGACAAAGCTGCAAGGAGTCTCGGATGCTTCCCAGAGGATGGAGCATTGTCCAGGGAGAAAAATCATCTCGGGTATCTTCCCTGGAGGAGTCTGGGCTTGCTACCCGGGATTACAGGGACCCAAACCACAGGAAAAATGTCTGTGGGAGACGCCTGGGAGGAATCTCAAATGCATCCCAGAAGATGGAGCATTGTCCAAGGAGAAAAATCATCTCGGGTATCTTCCCTGGAGGAGTCTGGGGTTGCTACCCGTGATCACAGGGCGCCAAACCACCGGAATAAAGACTCAGGGACAGACCTGCAAGGAGTCTCGGATGCTTCCCAGAGGATGGAGCATTGTCCAGGGAGAAAAATCATCTCGTGTATCTTCCCTGGAGGAGTCTGGGGTTGCTACCCGGGATTACAGGGACCCAAACCACAGGAAAAATGTCTGTGGGAGACGCCTGGGAGGAATCTCAAATGCATCCCAGAAGATGGAGCATTGTCCAAGGAGAAAAATCATCTCGGGTATCTTCCCTGGAGGAGTCTGGGGTTGCTACCCGGGATGACAGGGCCCAAAAGCACCGGAATAAAGACTCAGGGACATACCTGCAAGGAGTCTCGGATGCTTCCCAGAGGATGGAGCATTGTCCAGGGAGAAAAATCATCTCGTGTATCTTCCCTGGAGGAGTCTGGGGTTGCTACCCGGGATTACAGGGACCCAAACCACAGGAAAAATGTCTGTGGGAGACGCCTGGGAGGAATCTCAGATGCATCCCAGAAGATGGAGCATTGTCCAAGGAGAAAAATCATCTCGGGTATCTTCCCTGGAGGAGTCTGGGGTTGCTACCCGGGATGACAGGGCCCAAAAGCACCGGAATAAAGACTCAGGGACATACCTGCAAGGAGTCTCGGATGCTTCCCAGAAGATGGAGCATTGTCCAGGGAGAAAAATCATCTCGGGTATCTTCCCTGGAGGAGTCTGGGGTTGCTACGCGGGATTACAGGGACCCAAACCACAGGAAAAATGTCTGTGGGAGACACTTGGGAGGAATCTCAGATGCATCCCAGAAGATGGAGCATTGTCCAAGGAGAAAAATCATCTCGGGTATCTTCCCTGGAGGAGTCTGGGTTTGCTACCCGGGATCACAGGGCCCGAAAACACCGGAATAAACACTCAGGGACATACCTCCAAGGGGTCTCGGATGCTTCCCAGAGGATGGAGCATTGTCCAAGGAGAAAAATCATCTCGGATATCTTCCCTGGAGGAGTCTGGGGTTGCTACCTGGGATCACAGGGCGCTAAACCACTGGAAGAAAACACTCAGAAACAGAGCTGGGAGGAGTCTCGGGTGCATCCCGCAGGATGGACAATAGTCCAAGGAGAAAAATCAACTTGGGTATCTTCCCTGGAGGAGTCTGGGGTTGCTACCCGGGATGACAGGGCCCAAAAGCACCGGAATAAACACTCAGGGACAAAGCTGCAAGGAGTCTCGGATGCTTCCCAGAGGATGGAGCATTGTCCAGGGAGAAAAATCATCTCGGGTATCTTCCCTGGAGGAGTCTGGGCTTGCTACCCGGGATTACAGGGACCCAAACCACAGGAAAAATGTCTGTGGGAGACGCCTGGGAGGAATCTCAAATGCATCCCAGAAGATGGAGCATTGTCCAAGGAGAAAAATCATCTCGGGTATCTTCCCTGGAGGAGTCTGGGGTTGCTACCCGGGATCACAGGGCGCCAAACCACCGGAATAAAGACTCAGGGACAGACCTGCAAGGAGTCTCGGATGCTTCCCAGAGGATGGAGCATTGTCCAAGGAGAAAAATCATCTCGGGTATCTTCCCTGGAGGAGTCTGGGGTTGCTACCCGGGATCACAGGGCGCTAAACCACCGGAAGAAAACACTCAGAAACAGAGCTGGGAAGAGTCTCGGGTGCATCCCGCAGGATAGACAATAGTCCAAGGAGAAAAATCAACTTGGGTATCTTCCACGGAGGAGTCTGGGGTTGCTACCCGGGATGACAGGGCCCAAAAGCACCGGAATAAACACTCAGGGACATACCTGCAAGGAGTCTCGGATGCTTCCCAGAGGATGGAGCATTGTCCAAGCAGAAAAATTATCTCGGGTATCTTCCCTAGAGGAGTCTGTGGTTGCTAGCCGGGATCACAGGGCCCTAAAGCACTGGAGAAAACTCTGCGGGAGATGCCTGGGAGGAGTTCTGGGTAGATCCCGCAGGATGGACCACTGTCAAGAGAGAAAAATCATCTTGGGTGTCTTCCCTGGAGGAGTCTGGGGTTGCTACCTGGGATGACAGAACCATAAACCGCGAGAAAAAAGACTCAGGGACATAGCTGCGACAAGTCTCGGATGCATCCCAGAGTATAGAGCATTGTCCAAGGAGAAAAATCATCCCGGGTATCTTTCCTGAAGGAGTCTGGGCTTGCTACCCGGGATTACAGGGACCAAAAGCACAGGAAAAATGTCTGCAGGAGACACTTGGGAGGAATCTCAGATGCATCCCAGAAGATGGAGCATTGTCCAAGGAGAAAAATCATCTCGGGTATCTTCCCTGGAGGAGTCTGGGGTTGCTACCCGGGATCACAGGGCGCTAAACCACTGGAAGAAAACACTCAGAAACAGAGCTGGGAGGAGTCTCGGGTGCATCCCGCAGGATGGACAATAGTCCAAGGAGAAAAATCAACTTGGGTATCTTCCACGGAGGAGTCTGGGGTTGCTACCCGGGATTACAGGGCCCAAAAGCACCGGAATAAACACTCAGGAACATACCTGCAAGGAGTCTCGGATGCTTCCCAGAAGATGGAGCATTGTCCAGGGAGAAAAATCATCTCGGGTATCTTCCCTGGAGGAGTCTGGGGTTGCTACGCGGGATTACAGGGACCCAAACCACAGGAAAAATGTCTGTGGGAGACACTTGGGAGGAATCTCAGATGCATCCCAGAAGATGGAGCATTGTCCAAGGAGAAAAATCATCTCGGGTATCTTCCCTGGAGGAGTCTGGGGTTGCTACCCGGGATCACAGGGCCCCAAAACACCGGAATAAAGACTCAGGGACATACCTCCAAGGGGTCTCGGATGCTTCCCAGAGGATGGAGCATTGTCCAAGGAGAAAAATCATCTCGGGTATCTTCCCTGGAGGAGTCTGGGGTTGCTACCCGGGATCACAGGGCCCGAAAACACCGGAATAAACACTCAGGGACATACCTCCAAGGGGTCTCGGATGCTTCCCAGAGGATGGAGCATTGTCCAAGGAGAAAAATCATCTCGGATATCTTCCCTGGAGGAGTCTGGGGTTGCTACCTGGGATCACAGGGCGCTAAACCACTGGAAGAAAACACTCAGAAACAGAGCTGGGAGGAGTCTCGGGTGCATCCCGCAGGATGGACAATAGTCCAAGGTGAAAAATCAACTTGGGTATCTTCCCTGGAGGAGTCTGGGGTTGCTACCCGGGATGACAGGGCCCAAAAGCACCGGAATAAACACTCAGGGACAAAGCTGCAAGGAGTCTCGGATGCTTCCCAGAGGATGGAGCATTGTCCAGGGAGAAAAATCATCTCGGGTATCTTCCCTGGAGGAGTCTGGGCTTGCTACCCGGGATTACAGGGACCCAAACCACAGGAAAAATGTCTGTGGGAGACACTTGGGAGGAATCTCAGATGCATCCCAGAAGATGGAGCATTGTCCAAGGAGAAAAATCATCTCGGGTATCTTCCCTGGAGGAGTCTGGGGTTGCTACCCGGGATCACAGGGCCCGAAAACACCGGAATAAACACTCAGGGACATACCTCCAAGGGGTCTCGGATGCTTCCCAGAGGATGGAGCATTGTCCAAGGAGAAAAATCATCTCGGATATCTTCCCTGGAGGAGTCTGGGGTTGCTACCTGGGATCACAGGGCGCTAAACCACTGGAAGAAAACACTCAGAAACAGAGCTGGGAGGAGTCTCGGGTGCATCCCGCAGGATGGACAATAGTCCAAGGAGAAAAATCAACTTAGGTATCTTCCCTGGAGGAGTCTGGGGTTGCTACCCGGGATGACAGGGCCCAAAAGCACCGGAATAAACACTCAGGGACAAAGCTGCAAGGAGTCTCGGATGCTTCCCAGAGGATGGAGCATTGTCCAGGGAGAAAAATCATCTCGGGTATCTTCCCTGGAGGAGTCTGGGGTTGCTACCCGGGATTACAGGGACCCAAACCACAGGAAAAATGTCTGTGGGAGACGCCTGGGAGGAATCTCAGATGCATCCGAGAAGATGGAGCATTGTCCAAGGAGAAAAATCATCTCGGGTATCTTCCCTGGAGGAGTCTGGGGTTGCTACCCGGGATGACAGGGCCCAAAAGCACCGGAATAAAGACTCAGGGACATACCTGCAAGGAGTCTCGGATGCTTCCCAGAAGATGGAGCATTGTCCAGGGAGAAAAATCATCTCGGGTATCTTCCCTGGAGGAGTCTGGGGTTGCTACGCGGGATTACAGGGACCCAAACCACAGGAAAAATGTCTGTGGGAGACACTTGGGAGGAATCTCAGATGCATCCCAGAAGATGGAGCATTGTCCAAGGAGAAAAATCATCTCGGGTATCTTCCCTGGAGGAGTCTGGGGTTGCTACCCGGGATCACAGGGCCCGAAAACACCGGAATAAAGACTCAGGGACATACCTCCAAGGGGTCTCGGATGCTTCCCAGAGGATGGAGCATTGTCCAAGGAGAAAAATCATCTCGGATATCTTCCCTGGAGGAGTCTGGGGTTGCTACCTGGGATCACAGGGCGCTAAACCACTGGAAGAAAACACTCAGAAACAGAGCTGGGAGGAGTCTCGGGTGCATCCCGCAGGATGGACAATAGTCCAAGGAGAAAAATCAACTTGGGTATCTTCCCTGGAGGAGTCTGGGGTTGCTACCCGGGATGACAGGGCCCAAAAGCACCGGAATAAACACTCAGGGACAAAGCTGCAAGGAGTCTCGGATGCTTCCCAGAGGATGGAGCATTGTCCAGGGAGAAAAATCATCTCGGGTATCTTCCCTGGAGGAGTCTGGGCTTGCTACCCGGGATTACAGGGACCCAAACCACAGGAAAAATGTCTGTGGGAGACACTTGGGAGGAATCTCAGATGCATCCCAGAAGATGGAGCATTGTCCAAGGAGAAAAATCATCTCGGGTATCTTCCCTGGAGGAGTCTGGGGTTGCTACCCGGGATCACAGGGCCCGAAAACACCGGAATAAACACTCAGGGACATACCTCCAAGGGGTCTCGGATGCTTCCCAGAGGATGGAGCATTGTCCAAGGAGAAAAATCATCTCGGATATCTTCCCTGGAGGAGTCTGGGGTTGCTACCTGGGATCACAGGGCGCTAAACCACTGGAAGAAAACACTCAGAAACAGAGCTGGGAGGAGTCTCGGGTGCATCCCGCAGGATGGACAATAGTCCAAGGAGAAAAATCAACTTAGGTATCTTCCCTGGAGGAGTCTGGGGTTGCTACCCGGGATGACAGGGCCCAAAAGCACCGGAATAAACACTCAGGGACATACCTGCAAGGAGTCTCGGATGCTTCCCAGAAGATGGAGCATTGTCCAGGGAGAAAAATCATCTCGGGTATCTTCCCTGGAGGAGTCTGGGGTTGCTACGCGGGATTACAGGGACCCAAACCACAGGAAAAATGTCTGTGGGAGACACTTGGGAGGAATCTCAGATGCATCCCAGAAGATGGAGCATTGTCCAAGGAGAAAAATCATCTCGGGTATCTTCCCTGGAGGAGTCTGGGGTTGCTACCCGGGATCACAGGGCCCCAAAACACCGGAATAAACACTCAGGGACATACCTCCAAGGGGTCTCGGATGCTTCCCAGAGGATGGAGCATTGTCCAAGGAGAAAAATCATCTCGGGTATCTTCCCTGGAGGAGTCTGGGGTTGCTACCTGGGATCACAGGGCGCTAAACCACTGGAAGAAAACACTCAGAAACAGAGCTGGGAGGAGTCTCGGGTGCATCCCGCAGGATGGACAATAGTCCAAGGAGAAAAATCAACTTGGGTATCTTCCCTGGAGGAGTCTGGGGTTGCTACCCGGGATGACAGGGCCCAAAAGCACCGGAATAAACACTCAGGGACAAAGCTGCAAGGAGTCTCGGATGCTTCCCAGAGGATGGAGCATTGTCCAGGGAGAAAAATCATCTCGGGTATCTTCCCTGGAGGAGTCTGGGCTTGCTACCCGGGATTACAGGGACCCAAACCACAGGAAAAATGTCTGTGGGAGACGCCTGGGAGGAATCTCAAATGCATCCCAGAAGATGGAGCATTGTCCAAGGAGAAAAATCATCTCGGGTATCTTCCCTGGAGGAGTCTGGGGTTGCTACCCGTGATCACAGGGCGCCAAACCACCGGAATAAAGACTCAGGGACAGACCTGCAAGGAGTCTCGGATGCTTCCCAGAGGATGGAGCATTGTCCAGGGAGAAAAATCATCTCGTGTATCTTCCCTGGAGGAGTCTGGGGTTGCTACCCGGGATTACAGGGACCCAAACCACAGGAAAAATGTCTGTGGGAGACGCCTGGGAGGAATCTCAAATGCATCCCAGAAGATGGAGCATTGTCCAAGGAGAAAAATCATCTCGGGTATCTTCCCTGGAGGAGTCTGGGGTTGCTACCCGGGATGACAGGGCCCAAAAGCACCGGAATAAACACTCAGGGACATACCTGCAAGGAGTCTCGGATGCTTCCCAGAGGATGGAGCATTGTCCAGGGAGAAAAATCATCTCGTGTATCTTCCCTGGAGGAGTCTGGGGTTGCTACCCGGGATTACAGGGACCCAAACCACAGGAAAAATGTCTGTGGGAGACGCCTGGGAGGAATCTCAGATGCATCCCAGAAGATGGAGCATTGTCCAAGGAGAAAAATCATCTCGGGTATCTTCCCTGGAGGAGTCTGGGGTTGCTACCCGGGATGACAGGGCCCAAAAGCACCGGAATAAAGACTCAGGGACATACCTGCAAGGAGTCTCGGATGCTTCCCAGAAGATGGAGCATTGTCCAGGGAGAAAAATCATCTCGGGTATCTTCCCTGGAGGAGTCTGGGGTTGCTACGCGGGATTACAGGGACCCAAACCACAGGAAAAATGTCTGTGGGAGACACTTGGGAGGAATCTCAGATTCATCCCAGAAGATGGAGCATTGTCCAAGGAGAAAAATCATCTCGGGTATCTTCCCTGGAGGAGTCTGGGGTTGCTACCCGGGATCACAGGGCCCGAAAACACCGGAATAAACACTCAGGGACATACCTCCAAGGGGTCTCGGATGCTTCCCAGAGGATGGAGCATTGTCCAAGGAGAAAAATCATCTCGGATATCTTCCCTGGAGGAGTCTGGGGTTGCTACCTGGGATCACAGGGCGCTAAACCACTGGAAGAAAACACTCAGAAACAGAGCTGGGAGGAGTCTCGGGTGCATCCCGCAGGATGGACAATAGTCCAAGGAGAAAAATCAACTTGGGTATCTTCCCTGGAGGAGTCTGGGGTTGCTACCCGGGATGACAGGGCCCAAAAGCACCGGAATAAACACTCAGGGACAAAGCTGCAAGGAGTCTCGGATGCTTCCCAGAGGATGGAGCATTGTCCAGGGAGAAAAATCATCTCGGGTATCTTCCCTGGAGGAGTCTGGGCTTGCTACCCGGGATTACAGGGACCCAAACCACAGGAAAAATGTCTGTGGGAGACGCCTGGGAGGAATCTCAAATGCATCCCAGAAGATGGAGCATTGTCCAAGGAGAAAAATCATCTCGGGTATCTTCCCTGGAGGAGTCTGGGGTTGCTACCCGTGATCACAGGGCGCCAAACCACCGGAATAAAGACTCAGGGACAGACCTGCAAGGAGTCTCGGATGCTTCCCAGAGGATGGAGCATTGTCCAAGGAGAAAAATCATCTCGGGTATCTTCCCTGGAGGAGTCTGGGGTTGCTACCCGGGATCACAGGGCGCTAAACCACCGGAAGAAAACACTCAGAAACAGAGCTGGGAAGAGTCTCGGGTGCATCCCGCAGGATAGACAATAGTCCAAGGAGAAAAATCAACTTGGGTATCTTCCACGGAGGAGTCTGGGGTTGCTACCCGGGATGACAGGGCCCAAAAGCACCGGAATAAAGACTCAGGGACATACCTGCAAGGAGTCTCGGATGCTTCCCAGAGGATGGAGCATTGTCCAAGCAGAAAAATTATCTCGGGTATCTTCCCTAGAGGAGTCTGGGGTTGCTAGCCGGGATCACAGGGCCCTAAAGCACTGGAGAAAACTCTGCGGGAGATGCCTGGGAGGAGTTCTGGGTAGATCCCGCAGGATGGACCACTGTCAAGAGAGAAAAATCATCTTGGGTGTCTTCCCTGGAGGAGTCTGGGGTTGCTACCTGGGATGACAGAACCATAAACCGCGAGAAAAAAGACTCAGGGACATAGCTGCGACAAGTCTCGGATGCATCCCAGAGTATAGAGCATTGTCCAAGGAGAAAAATCATCCCGGGTATCTTTCCTGGAGGAGTCTGGGCTTGCTACCCGGGATTACAGGGACCAAAACCACAGGAAAAATGTCTGCGGGAGACACGTGGGAGGAATCTCAGATGCATCCCAGAAGATGGAGCATTGTCCAAGGAGAAAAATCATCTCGGGTATCTTCCCTGGAGGAGTCTGGGGTTGCTACCCGGGATCACAGGGCCCCAAAACACCGGAATAAAGACTCAGGGACATACATTCAATGAGTCTCGGATACTTCCCAGAGGATGGAGCATTGTCCAAGGAGAAAAATCATCTCGGATATCTTCCCTGGAGGAGTCTGGGGTTGCTACCTGGGATCACAGGGCGCTAAACCACCGGAAGAAAACACTCAGAAACAGAGCTGGGAGGAGTCTCGGGTGCATCCCGCAGGATGGACAATAGTCCAAGGAGAAAAATCAACTTGGGTATCTTCCACGGAGGAGTCTGGGGTTGCTACCCGGGATGACAGGGCCCAAAAGCACCGGAATAAACACTCAGGGACATACCTGCAAGGAGTCTCGGATGCTTCCCAGAGGATGGAGCATTGTCCAGGGAGAAAAATCATCTCGTGTATCTTCCCTGGAGGAGTCTGGGGTTGCTACCCGGGATTACAGGGACCCAAACCACAGGAAAAATGTCTGTGGGAGACGCCTGGGAGGAATCTCAGATGCATCCCAGAAGATGGAGCATTGTCCAAGGAGAAAAATCATCTCGGGTATCTTCCCTGGAGGAGTCTGGGGTTGCTACCCGGGATCACAGGGCGCTAAACCACCGGAATAAAGACTCAGGGACATACCTGCAAGGAGTCTCGGATGCTTCCCAGAGGATGGAGCATTGTCCAAGCAGAAAAATTATCTCGGGTATCTTCCCTGGAGGAGCCTGGGGTTGCTAGCCGGGATCACAGGGCCCTAAAGCACTGGAGAAAACTCTGCGGGAGATGCCTGGGAGGAGTTCTGGGTAGATCCCGCAGGATGGACCACTGTCAAGAGAGAAAAATCATCTTGGGTGTCTTCCCTGGAAGAGTCTGAGGTTGCTACCTGGGATGACAGAACCATAAACCGCGAGAAAAAAGACTCAGGGACATAGCTGCGACAAGTCTCGGATGCATCCCAGAGTATAGAGCATTGTCCAAGGAGAAAAATCATCCCGGGTATCTTTCCTGGAGGAGTCTGGGGTTGCTACCCGGGATGACAGGGCCCAAAAGCACCGGAATAAACACTCAGGAACATACCTGCAAGGAGTCTCGGATGCTTCCCAGAAGATGGAGCATTGTCCAGGGAGAAAAATCATCTCGGGTATCTTCCCTGGAGGAGTCTGGGGTTGCTACGCGGGATTACAGGGACCCAAACCACAGGAAAAATGTCTGTGGGAGACACTTGGGAGGAATCTCAGATGCATCCCAGAAGATGGAGCATTGTCCAAGGAGAAAAATCATCTCGGGTATCTTCCCTGGAGGAGTCTGGGGTTGCTACCCGGGATCACAGGGCCCGAAAACACCGGAATAAACACTCAGGGACATACCTCCAAGGGGTCTCGGATGCTTCCCAGAGGATGGAGCATTGTCCAAGGAGAAAAATCATCTCGGATATCTTCCCTGGAGGAGTCTGGGGTTGCTACCTGGGATCACAGGGCGCTAAACCACTGGAAGAAAACACTCAGAAACAGAGCTGGGAGGAGTCTCGGGTGCATCCCGCAGGATGGACAATAGTCCAAGGAGAAAAATCAACTTAGGTATCTTCCCTGGAGGAGTCTGGGGTTGCTACCCGGGATGACAGGGCCCAAAAGCACCGGAATAAACACTCAGGGACAAAGCTGCAAGGAGTCTCGGATGCTTCCCAGAGGATGGAGCATTGTCCAGGGAGAAAAATCATCTCGGGTATCTTCCCTGGAGGAGTCTGGGGTTGCTACCCGGGATTACAGGGACCCAAACCACAGGAAAAATGTCTGTGGGAGACGCCTGGGAGGAATCTCAGATGCATCCGAGAAGATGGAGCATTGTCCAAGGAGAAAAATCATCTCGGGTATCTTCCCTGGAGGAGTCTGGGGTTGCTACCCGGGATGACAGGGACCAAAAGCACCGGAATAAACACTCAGGGACATACCTGCAAGGAGTCTCGGATGCTTCCCAGAAGATGGAGCATTGTCCAGGGAGAAAAATCATCTCGGGTATCTTCCCTGGAGGAGTCTGGGGTTGCTACGCGGGATTACAGGGACCCAAACCACAGGAAAAATGTCTGTGGGAGACACTTGGGAGGAATCTCGGATGCATCCCAGAAGATGGAGCATTGTCCAAGGAGAAAAATCATCTCGGGTATCTTCCCTGGAGGAGTCTGGGGTTGCTACCCGGGATCACAGGGCCCGAAAACACCGGAATAAACACTCAGGGACATACCTCCAAGGGGTCTCGGATGCTTCCCAGAGGATGGAGCATTGTCCAAGGAGAAAAATCATCTCGGATATCTTCCCTGGAGGAGTCTGGGGTTGCTACCTGGGATCACAGGGCACTAAACCACTGGAAGAAAACACTCAGAAACAGAGCTGGGAGGAGTCTCGGGTGCATCCCGCAGGATGGACAATAGTCCAAGGAGAAAAATCAACTTGGGTATCTTCCCTGGAGGAGTCTGGGGTTGCTACCTGGGATGACAGGGCCCAAAAGCACCGGAATAAACACTCAGGGACAAAGCTGCAAGGAGTCTCGGATGCTTCCCAGAGGATGGAGCATTGTCCAGGGAGAAAAATCATCTCGGGTATCTTCCCTGGAGGAGTCTGGGCTTGCTACCCGGGATTACAGGGACCCAAACCACAGGAAAAATGTCTGTGGGAGACACTTGGGAGGAATCTCAGATGCATCCCAGAAGATGGAGCATTGTCCAAGGAGAAAAATCATCTCGGGTATCTTCCCTGGAGGAGTCTGGGGTTGCTACCCGGGATCACAGGGCCCGAAAACACCGGAATAAACACTCAGGGACATACCTCCAAGGGGTCTCGGATGCTTCCCAGAGGATGGAGCATTGTCCAAGGAGAAAAATCATCTCGGATATCTTCCCTGGAGGAGTCTGGGGTTGCTACCTGGGATCACAGGGCGCTAAACCACTGGAAGAAAACACTCAGAAACAGAGCTGGGAGGAGTCTCGGGTGCATCCCGCAGGATGGACAATAGTCCAAGGAGAAAAATCAACTTAGGTATCTTCCCTGGAGGAGTCTGGGGTTGCTACCCGGGATGACAGGGCCCAAAAGCACCGGAATAAACACTCAGGGACATACCTGCAAGGAGTCTCGGATGCTTCCCAGAGGATGGAGCATTGTCCAGGGAGAAAAATCATCTCGTGTATCTTCCCTGGAGGAGTCTGGGGTTGCTACCCGGGATTACAGGGACCCAAACCACAGGAAAAATGTCTGTGGGAGACGCCTGGGAGGAATCTCAGATGCATCCCAGAAGATGGAGCATTGTCCAAGGAGAAAAATCATCTCGGGTATCTTCCCTGGAGGAGTCTGGGGTTGCTACCCGGGATGACAGGGCCCAAAAGCACCGGAATAAACACTCAGGGACATACCTGCAAGGAGTCTCGGATGCTTCCCAGAAGATGGAGCATTGTCCAGGGAGAAAAATCATCTCGGGTATCTTCCCTGGAGGAGTCTGGGGTTGCTACGCGGGATTACAGGGACCCAAACCACAGGAAAAATGTCTGTGGGAGACACTTGGGAGGAATCTCAGATGCATCCCAGAAGATGGAGCATTGTCCAAGGAGAAAAATCATCTCGGGTATCTTCCCTGGAGGAGTCTGGGGTTGCTACCCGGGATCACAGGGCCCGAAAACACCGGAATAAACACTCAGGGACATACCTCCAAGGGGTCTCGGATGCTTCCCAGAGGATGGAGCATTGTCCAAGGAGAAAAATCATCTCGGATATCTTCCCTGGAGGAGTCTGGGGTTGCTACCTGGGATCACAGGGCGCTAAACCACTGGAAGAAAACACTCAGAAACAGAGCTGGGAGGAGTCTCGGGTGCATCCCGCAGGATGGACAATAGTCCAAGGAGAAAAATCAACTTGGGTATCTTCCCTGGAGGAGTCTGGGGTTGCTACCCGGGATGACAGGGCCCAAAAGCACCGGAATAAACACTCAGGGACAAAGCTGCAAGGAGTCTCGGATGCTTCCCAGAGGATGGAGCATTGTCCAGGGAGAAAAATCATCTCGGGTATCTTCCCTGGAGGAGTCTGGGCTTGCTACCCGGGATTACAGGGACCCAAACCACAGGAAAAATGTCTGTGGGAGACGCCTGGGAGGAATCTCAAATGCATCCCAGAAGATGGAGCATTGTCCAAGGAGAAAAATCATCTCGGGTATCTTCCCTGGAGGAGTCTGGGGTTGCTACCCGTGATCACAGGGCGCCAAACCACCGGAATAAAGACTCAGGGACAGACCTGCAAGGAGTCTCGGATGCTTCCCAGAGGATGGAGCATTGTCCAAGCAGAAAAATTATCTCGGGTATCTTCCCTAGAGGAGTCTGGGGTTGCTAGCCGGGATCACAGGGCCCTAAAGCACTGGAGAAAACTCTGCGGGAGATGCCTGGGAGGAGTTCTGGGTAGATCCCGCAGGATGGACCACTGTCAAGAGAGAAAAATCATCTTGGGTGTCTTCCCTGGAGGAGTCTGAGGTTGCTACCTGGGATGACAGAACCATAAACCGTGAGAAAAAAGACTCAGGGACATAGCTGCAACAAGTCTCGGATGCATCCCAGAGTATAGAGCATTGTCCAAGGAGAAAAATCATCCCGGGTATCTTTCCTGGAGGAGTCTGGGCTTGCTACCCGGGATTACAGGGACCAAAACCACAGGAAAAATGTCAGCGGGAGACACTTGGGAGGAATTTCAGATGCATCCCAGAAGATGGAGCATTGTCCAAGGAGAAAAATCATCTCGGGTATCTTCCCTGGAGGAGTCTGGGGTTGCTACCCGGGATCACAGGGCCCCAAAACACCGGAATAAAGACTCAGGGACATACCTTCAATGAGTCTCGGATGCTTCCCAGAGGATGGAGCATTGTCCAAGGAGAAAAATCATCTCGGGTATCTTCCCTGGAGGAGTCTGGGGTTGCTACCCGGGATCACAGGGCGCTAAACCACCGGAAGAAAACACTCAGAAACAGAGCTGGGAAGAGTCTCGGGTGCATCCCGCAGGATAGACAATAGTCCAAGGAGAAAAATCAACTTGGGTATCTTCCACGGAGGAGTCTGGGGTTGCTACCCGGGATGACAGGGCCCAAAAGCACCGGAATAAACACTCAGGGACATACCTGCAAGGAGTCTCGGATGCTTCCCAGAGGATGGAGCATTGTCCAAGCAGAAAAATTATCTCGGGTATCTTCCCTAGAGGAGTCTGGGGTTGCTAGCCGGGATCACAGGGCCCTAAAGCACTGGAGAAAACTCTGCGGGAGATGCCTGGGAGGAGTTCTGGGTAGATCCCGCAGGATGGACCACTGTCAAGAGAGAAAAATCATCTTGGGTGTTTTCCCTGGAGGAGTCTGGGGTTGCTACCTGGGATGACAGAACCATAAACCGCGAGAAAAAAGACTCAGGGACATAGCTGCGACAAGTCTCGGATGCATCCCAGAGTATAGAGCATTGTCCAAGGAGAAAAATCATCCCGGGTATCTTTCCTGGAGGAGTCTGGGCTTGCTACCCGGGATTACAGGGACCAAAAGCACAGGAAAAATGTCTGCAGGAGACACTTGGGAGGAATCTCAGATGCATCCCAGAAGATGGAGCATTGTCCAAGGAGAAAAATCATCTCGGGTATCTTCCCTGGAGGAGTCTGGGGTTGCTACCCGGGATCACAGGGCCCCAAAACACCGGAATAAACACTCAGGGACATACCTCCAAGGGGTCTCGGATGCTTCCCAGAGGATGGAGCATTGTCCAAGGAGAAAAATCATCTCGGGTATCTTCCCTGGAGGAGTCTGGGGTTGCTACCCGGGATCACAGGGCGCTAAACCACCGGAAGAAAACACTCAGAAACAGAGCTGGGAGGAGTCTCGGGTGCATCCCGCAGGATGGACAATAGTCCAAGGAGAAAAATCAACTTGGGTATCTTCCACGGAGGAGTCTGGGGTTGCTACCCGGGATGACAGGGCCCAAAAGCACCGGAATAAACACTCAGGGACAAAGCTGCAAGGAGTCTCGGATGCTTCCCAGAGGATGGAGCATTGTCCAGGGAGAAAAATCATCTCGGGTATCTTCCCTGGAGGAGTCTGGGGTTGCTACCCGGGATTACAGGGACCCAAACCACAGGAAAAATGTCTGTGGGAGACGCCTGGGAGGAATCTCAGATGCATCCCAGAAGATGGAGCATTGTCCAAGGAGAAAAATCATCTCGGGTATCTTCCCTGGAGGAGTCTGGGGTTGCTACCCGTGATCACAGGGCGCTAAACCACCGGAATAAAGACTCAGGGACAGACCTGCAAGGAGTCTCGGATGCTTCCCAGAAGATGGAGCATTGTCCAAGCAGAAAAATTATCTCGGGTATCTTCCCTAGAGGAGTCTGGGGTTGCTAGCCGGGATCACAGGGCCCTAAAGCACTGGAGAAAACTCTGCGGGAGATGCCTGGGAGGAGTTCTGGGTAGATCCCGCAGGATGGACCACTGTCAAGAGAGAAAAATCATCTTGGGTGTCTTCCCTGGAGGAGTCTGGGGTTGCTACCTGGGATGACAGAACCATAAACCGCGAGAAAAAAGACTCAGGGACATAGCTGCGACAAGTCTCGGATGCATCCCAGAGTATAGAGCATTGTCCAAGGAGAAAAATCATCCCGGGTATCTTTCCTGGAGGAGTCTGGGCTTGCTACCCGGGATTACAGGGACCAAAACCACAGGAAAAATGTCTGCGGGAGACACGTGGGAGGAATCTCAGATGCATCCCAGAAGATGGAGCATTGTCCAAGGAGAAAAATCATCTCGGGTATCTTCCCTGGAGGAGTCTGGGGTTGCTACCCGGGATCACAGGGCCCCAAAACACCGGAAGAAAACACTCAGAAACAGAGCTGGGAGGAGTCTCGGGTGCATCCCGCAGGATGGACAATAGTCCAAGGAGAAAAATCAACTTGGGTATCTTCCACGGAGGAGTCTGGGGTTGCTACCCGGGATGACAGGGCCCAAAAGCACCGGAATAAACACTCAGGGACATACCTGCAAGGAGTCTCGGATGCTTCCCAGAGGATGGAGCATTGTCCAGGGAGAAAAATCATCTCGGGTATCTTCCCTGGAGGAGTCTGGGGTTGCTACCCGGGATTACAGGGACCCAAACCACAGGAAAAATGTCTGTGGGAGACGCCTGGGAGGAATCTCAGATGCATCCCAGAAGATGGAGCATTGTCCAAGGAGAAAAATCATCTCGGGTATCTTCCCTGGAGGAGTCTGGGGTTGCTACCCGGGATCACAGGGCGCTAAACCACCGGAATAAAGACTCAGGGACATACCTGCAAGGAGTCTCGGATGCTTCCCAGAGGATGGAGCATTGTCCAAGCAGAAAAATTATCTCGGGTATCTTCCCTAGAGGAGTCTGGGGTTGCTAGCCGGGATCACAGGGCCCTAAAGCACTGGAGAAAACTCTGCGGGAGATGCCTGGGAGGAGTTCTGGGTAGATCCCGCAGGATGGACCACTGTCAAGAGAGAAAAATCATCTTGGGTGTCTTCCCTGGAGGAGTCTGGGGTTGCTACCTGGGATGACAGAACCATAAACCGCGAGAAAAAAGACTCAGGGACATAGCTGCGACAAGTCTCGGATGCATCCCAGAGTATAGAGCATTGTCCAAGGAGAAAAATCATCCCGGGTATCTTTCCTGGAGGAGTCTGGGCTTGCTACCCGGGATTACAGGGACCAAAACCACAGGAAAAATGTCTGCAGGAGACACTTGGGAGGAATCTCAGATGCATCCCAGAAGATGGAGCATTGTCCAAGGAGAAAAATCATCTCGGGTATCTTCCCTGGAGGAGTCTGGGGTTGCTACCCGGGATCACAGGGCCCGAAAACACCGGAATAAACACTCAGGGACATACCTCCAAGGGGTCTCGGATGCTTCCCAGAGGATGGAGCATTGTCCAAGGAGAAAAATCATCTCGGGTATCTTCCCTGGAGGAGTCTGGGGTTGCTACCCGGGATCACAGGGCGCTAAACCACCGGAAGAAAACACTCAGAAACAGAGCTGGGAGGAGTCTCGGGTGCATCCCGCAGGATGGACAATAGTCCAAGGAGAAAAATCAACTTGGGTATCTTCCACGGAGGAGTCTGGGGTTGCTACCCGGGATTACAGGGCCCAAAAGCACCGGAATAAACACTCAGGGACAAAGCTGCAAGGAGTCTCGGATGCTTCCCAGAGGATGGAGCATTGTCCAAGGAGAAAAATCATCTCGGGTATCTTCCCTGGAGGAGTCTGGGGTTGCTACCCGGGATTACAAGGACCCAAACCACAGGAAAAATGTCTGTTGGAGACGCCTGGGAGGAATCTCAGATGCATCCCAGAAAATGGAGCATTGTCCAAGGAGAAAAATCATCTCGGGTATCTTCCCTGGAGGAGTCTGAGGTTGCTACCTGGGATGACAGAACCATAAACCGCGAGAAAAAAGACTCAGGGACATAGCTGCAACAAGTCTCGGATGCATCCCAGAGTATAGAGCATTGTCCAAGGAGAAAAATCATCCCGGGTATCTTTCCTGGAGGAGTCTGGGCTTGCTACCCGGGATTACAGGGACCAAAACCACAGGAAAAATGTCAGCGGGAGACACTTGGGAGGAATTTCAGATGCATCCCAGAAGATGGAGCATTGTCCAAGGAGAAAAATCATCTCGGGTATCTTCCCTGGAGGAGTCTGGGGTTGCTACCCGGGATCACAGGGCCCCAAAACACCGGAATAAAGACTCAGGGACATACCTTCAATGAGTCTCGGATGCTTCCCAGAGGATGGAGCATTGTCCAAGGAGAAAAATCATCTCGGGTATCTTCCCTGGAGGAGTCTGGGGTTGCTACCCGGGATCACAGGGCGCTAAACCACCGGAAGAAAACACTCAGAAACAGAGCTGGGAAGAGTCTCGGGTGCATCCCGCAGGATGGACAATAGTCCAAGGAGAAAAATCAACTTGGGTATCTTCCACGGAGGAGTCTGGGGTTGCTACCCGGGATGACAGGGCCCAAAAGCACCGGAATAAACACTCAGGGACAAAGCTGCAAGGAGTCTCGGATGCTTCCCAGAGGATGGAGCATTGTCCAAGGAGAAAAATCATCTCGGGTATCTTCCCTGGAGGAGTCTGGGGTTGCTACCCGGGATTACAGGGACCCAAACCACAGGAAAAATGTCTGTTGGAGACGCCTGGGAGGAATCTCAGATGCATCCCAGAAAATGGAGCATTGTCCAAGGAGAAAAATCATCTCGGGTATCTTCCCTGGAGGAGTCTGGGGTTGCTACCCGTGATCACAGGGCGCTAAACCACCGGAATAAAGACTCAGGGACATACCTGCAAGGAGTCTCGGATGCTTCCCAGAAGATGGAGCATTGTCCAAGCAGAAAAATTATCTCGGGTATCTTCCCTAGAGGAGTCTGGGGTTGCTAGCCGGGATCACAGGGCCCTAAAGCACTGGAGAAAACTCTGCGGGAGATGCCTGGGAGGAGTTCTGGGTAGATCCCGCAGGATGGACCACTGTCAAGAGAGAAAAATCATCTTGGGTGTCTTCCCTGGAGGAGTCTGAGGTTGCTACCTGGGATGACAGAACCATAAACCGCGAGAAAAAAGACTCAGGGACATAGCTGCAACAAGTCTCGGATGCATCCCAGAGTATAGAGCATTGTCCAAGGAGAAAAATCATCCCGGGTATCTTTCCTGGAGGAGTCTGGGCTTGCTACCCGGGATTACAGGGACCAAAACCACAGGAAAAATGTCAGCGGGAGACACTTGGGAGGAATTTCAGATGCATCCCAGAAGATGGAGCATTGTCCAAGGAGAAAAATCATCTCGGGTATCTTCCCTGGAGGAGTCTGGGGTTGCTACCCGGGATCACAGGGCGCCAAACCACCGGAATAAAGACTCAGGGACATACCTTCAATGAGTCTCGGATGCTTCCCAGAGGATGGAGCATTGTCCAAGGAGAAAAATCATCTCGGGTATCTTCCCTGGAGGAGTCTGGGGTTGCTACCCGGGATCACAGGGCGCTAAACCACCGGAAGAAAACACTCAGAAACAGAGCTGGGAAGAGTCTCGGGTGCATCCCGCAGGATGGACAATAGTCCAAGGAGAAAAATCAACTTGGGTATCTTCCCTGGAGGAGTCTGGGGTTGCTACCCGGGATTACAGGGCCCAAAAGCACCGGAATAAACACTCAGGGACAAAGCTGCAAGGAGTCTCGGATGCTTCCCAGAGGATGGAGCATTGTCCAAGCAGAAAAATTATCTCGGGTATCTTCCCTAGAGGAGTCTGGGGTTGCTAGCCGGGATCACAGGGCCCTAAAGCACTGGAGAAAACTCTGCGGGAGATGCCTGGGAGGAGTTCTGGGTAGATCCCGCAGGATGGACCACTGTCAAGAGAGAAAAATCATCTTGGGTGTCTTCCCTGGAGGAGTCTGGGGTTGCTACCTGGGATGACAGAACCATAAACCGCGAGAAAAAAGACTCAGGGACATAGCTGCGACAAGTCTCGGATGCATCCCAGAGTACAGAGCATTGTCCAAGGAGAAAAATCATCCCGGGTATCTTTCCTGGAGGAGTCTGGGCTTGCTACCCGGGATTACAGGGACCAAAACCACAGGAAAAATGTCTGCGGGAGACACGTGGGAGGAATCTCAGATGCATCCCAGAAGATGGAGCATTGTCCAAGGAGAAAAATCATCTCGGGTATCTTCCCTGGAGGAGTCTGGGGTTGCTACCCGGGATCACAGGGCCCCAAAACACCGGAATAAACACTCAGGGACATACCTCCAAGGGGTCTCGGATGCTTCCCAGAGGATGGAGCATTGTCCAAGGAGAAAAATCATCTCGGGTATCTTCCCTGGAGGAGTCTGGGGTTGCTACCCGGGATTACAGGGACCCAAACCACAGCAAAAATGTCTGTGGGAGACGCCTGGGAGGAATCTCAGATGCATCCCAGAAAATGGAGCATTGTCCAAGGAGAAAAATCATCTCGGGTATCTTCCCTGGAGGAGTCTGGGGTTGCTACCCGGGATCACAGGGCCCCAAAACACCGGAATAAAGACTCAGGGACATACATTCAATGAGTCTCGGATACTTCCCAGAGGATGGAGCATTGTCCAAGGAGAAAAATCATCTCGGATATCTTCCCTGGAGGAGTCTGGGGTTGCTACCTGGGATCACAGGGCGCTAAACCACCGGAAGAAAACACTCAGAAACAGAGCTGGGAGGAGTCTCGGGTGCATCCCGCAGGATGGACAATAGTCCAAGGAGAAAAATCAACTTGGGTATCTTCCACGGAGGAGTCTGGGGTTGCTACCCGGGATGACAGGGCCCAAAAGCACCGGAATAAACACTCAGGGACATACCTGCAAGGAGTCTCGGATGCTTCCCAGAGGATGGAGCATTGTCCAGGGAGAAAAATCATCTCGTGTATCTTCCCTGGAGGAGTCTGGGGTTGCTACCCGGGATTACAGGGACCCAAACCACAGGAAAAATGTCTGTGGGAGACGCCTGGGAGGAATCTCAGATGCATCCCAGAAGATGGAGCATTGTCCAAGGAGAAAAATCATCTCGGGTATCTTTCCTGGAGGAGTCTGGGGTTGCTACCCGGGATCACAGGGCGCTAAACCACCGGAATAAAGACTCAGGGACATACCTGCAAGGAGTCTCGGATGCTTCCCAGAGCATGGAGCATTGTCCAAGCAGAAAAATTATCTCGGGTATCTTCCCTGGAGGAGTCTGGGGTTGCTAGCCGGGATCACAGGGCCCTAAAGCACTGGAGAAAACTCTGCGGGAGATGCCTGGGAGGAGTTCTGGGTAGATCCCGCAGGATGGACCACTGTCAAGAGAGAAAAATCATCTTGGGTGTCTTCCCTGGAAGAGTCTGAGGTTGCTACCTGGGATGACAGAACCATAAACCGCGAGAAAAAAGACTCAGGGACATAGCTGCGACAAGTCTCGGATGCATCCCAGAGTATAGAGCATTGTCCAAGGAGAAAAATCATCCCGGGTATCTTTCCTGGAGGAGTCTGGGGTTGCTACCCGGGATTACAGGGACCAAAACCACAGGAAAAATGTCAGCGGGAGACACTTGGGAGGAATTTCAGATGCATCCCAGAAGATGGAGCATTGTCCAAGGAGAAAAATCATCTCGGGTATCTTCCCTGGAGGAGTCTGGGGTTGCTACCCGGGATCACAGGGCCCCAAAACACCGGAATAAAGACTCAGGGACATACCTTCAATGAGTCTCGGATGCTTCCCAGAGGATGGAGCATTGTCCAAGGAGAAAAATCATCTCGGGTATCTTCCCTGGAGGAGTCTGGGGTTGCTACCCGGGATCACAGGGCGCTAAACCACCGGAAGAAAACACTCAGAAACAGAGCTGGGAAGAGTCTCGGGTGCATCCCGCAGGATGGACAATAGTCCAAGGAGAAAAATCAACTTGGGTATCTTCCACGGAGGAGTCTGGGGTTGCTACCCGGGATGACAGGGCCCAAAAGCACCAGAATAAACACTCAGGGACATACCTGCAAGGAGTCTCGGATGCTTCCCAGAGGATGGAGCATTGTCCAAGCAGAAAAATTATCTCAGGTATCTTCCCTAGAGGAGTCTGGGGTTGCTACCCGGGATCACAGGGCCCTAAAGCACTTGAGAAAACTCTGCGGGAGATGCCTGGGAGGAGTTCTGGGTAGATCCCGCAGGATGGACCACTGTCAAGAGAGAAAAATCATCTTGGGTGTCTTCCCTGGAGGAGTCTGGGGTTGCTACCTGGGATGACAGAACCATAAACCGCGAGAAAAAAGACTCAGGGACATAGCTGCGACAAGCCTCGGATGCATCCCAGAGTATAGAGCATTGTCCAAGGAGAAAAATCATCCCGGGTATCTTTCCTGGAGGAGTCTGGGCTTGCTACCCGGGATTAGAGGGACCAAAACCACAGGAAAAATGTCTGCAGGAGACACTTGGGAGGAATCTCAGATGCATCCCAGAAGATGGAGCATTGTCCAAGGAGAAAAATCATCTCGGGTATCTTCCCTGGAGGAGTCTGGGGTTGCTACCCGGGATCACAGGGCCCGAAAACACCGGAATAAAGACTCAGGGACATACATTCAATGAGTCTCGGATACTTCCCAGAGGATGGAGCATTGTCCAAGGAGAAAAATCATCTCGGATATCTTCCCTGGAGGAGTCTGGGGTTGCTACCTGGGATCACAGGGCGCTAAACCACCGGAAGAAAACACTCAGAAACAGAGCTGGGAGGAGTCTCGGGTGCATCCCGCAGGATGGACAATAGTCCAAGGAGAAAAATCAACTTGGGTATCTTCCACGGAGGAGTCTGGGGTTGCTACCCGGGATGACAGGGCCCAAAAGCACCGGAATAAACACTCAGGGACAAAGCTGCAAGGAGTCTCGGATGCTTCCCAGAGGATGGAGCATTGTCCAGGGAGAAAAATAATCTCGGATATCTTCCCTGGAGGAGTCTGGTGTTGCTACCTGGGATCACAGGGCGCTAAACCACCGGAAGAAAACACTCAGAAACAGAGCTGGGAAAAGTCTCGGGTGCATCCCGCAGGATGGACAATAGTCCAAGGAGAAAAATCAACTTGGGTATCTTCCACGGAGGAGTCTGGGGTTGCTACCCGGGATGACAGGGCCCAAAAGCACCGGAATAAACACTCAGGGACAAAGCTGCAAGGAGTCTCGGATGCTTCCCAGAGGATGGAGCATTGTCCAGGGAGAAAAATCATCTCGTGTATCTTACCTGGAGGAGTCTGGGGTTGCTACCCGGGATTACAGGGACCCAAACCACAGGAAAAATGTCTGTGGGAGACGCCTGGGAGGAATCTCAGATGCATCCCAGAAGATGGAGCATTGTCCAAGGAGAAAAATCATCTCGGGTATCTTCCCTGGAGGAGTCTGGGGTTGCTACCCGGGATCACAGGGCCCCAAAACACCGGAATAAAGACTCAGGGACATACCTTCAATGAGTCTTGGATGCTTCCCAGAGGATGGAGCATTGTCCAAGGAGAAAAATCATCTCGGGTATCTTCCCTGGAGGAGTCTGGGGTTGCTACCCGGGATCACAGGGCGCTAAACCACCGGAAGAAAACACTCAGAAACAGAGCTGGGAGGAGTCTCGGGTGCATCCCGCAGGATGGACAATAGTCCAAGGAGAAAAATCAACTTGGGTATCTTCCCTGGAGGAGTCTGGGGTTGCTACCCAGGATGACAGGGCCCAAAAGCACCGGAATAAACACTCAGGGACATACCTGCAAGGAGTCTCGGATGCTTCCCAGAAGATGGAGCATTGTCCAAGCAGAAAAATTATGTCGGGTATCTTCCCTAGAGGAGTCTGGGGTTGCTAGCCGGGATCACAGGGCCCTAAAGCACTGGAGAAAACTTTGCGGGAGATGCCTGGGAGGAGATCTGGGTAGATCCCGCAGGATGGACCACTGTCAAGAGAGAAAAATCATCTTGGGTGTCTTCCCTGGAGGATTCTGGGGTTGCTACCCGGGATTACAGGGACCCAAACCACAGGAAAAATGTCTGTGGGAGACGCCTGGGATGAATCTCAGATGCATCCCAGAAGATGGAGCATTGTCCAAGGAGAAAAATCATCTCGGGTATCTTCCCTGGAGGAGTCTGGGGTTGCTACCCGGGATCAGAGGGCGCTAAACCACCGGAATAAAGACTCAGGGACAGACCTGCAAGGAGTCTCGGATGCTTCCCAGAAGATGGAGCATTGTCCAAGCAGAAAAATTATCTCGGGTATCTTCCCTAGAGGAGTCTGGGGTTGCTAGCCGGGATCACAGGGCCCTAAAGCACTGGAGAAAACTCTGCGGGAGATGCCTGGGAGGAGTTCTGGGTAGATCCCGCAGGATGGACCACTGTCAAGAGAGAAAAATCATCTTGGGTGTCTTCCCTGGAGGAGTCTGGGGTTGCTACCTGGGATGACAGAACCATAAACCGCGAGAAAAAAGACTCAGGGACATAGCTGCGACAAGTCTCGGATGCATCCCAGAGTATAGAGCATTGTCCAAGGAGAAAAATCATCCCGGGTATCTTTCCTGGAGGAGTCTGGTCTTGCTACCCGGGATTACAGGGACCAAAAACACAGGAAAAATGTCTGCGGGAGACACGTGGGAGGAATCTCAGATGCATCCCAGAAGATGGAGCATTGTCCAAGGAGAAAAATCATCTCGGGTATCTTCCCTGGAGGAGTCTGGGGTTGCTACCCGGGATTACAGGGACCCAAACCACAGGAAAAATGTCTGTGGGAGACGCCTGGGAGGAATCTCAGATGCATCCCAGAAGATGGAGCATTGTCCAAGGAGAAAAATCATCTCGGGTATCTTCCCTGGAGGAGTCTGGGGTTGCTACCCGTGATCACAGGGCGCTAAACCACCGGAATAAAGACTCAGGGACAGACCTGCAAGGAGTCTCGGATGCTTCCGAGAAGATGGAGCATTGTCCAAGCAGAAAAATTATCTCGGGTATCTTCCCTAGAGGAGTCTGGGGTTGCTACCCGGGATCACAGGGCGCTAAACCACCGGAAGAAAACACTCAGAAACAGAGCTGGGAAGAGTCTCGGGTGCATCCCGCAGGATGGACAATAGTCCAAGGAGAAAAATCAACTTGGGTATCTTCCACGGAGGAGTCTGGGGTTGCTACCCGGGATGACAGGGCCCAAAAGCACCGGAATAAACACTCAGGGACATACCTGCAAGGAGTCTCAGATGCTTCCCAGAAGATGGAGCATTGTCCAAGGAGAAAAATCATCTCGGGTATCTTCCCTGGAGGAGTCTGGGGTTGCTACCCGGGATCACAGGGCCCCAAAACACCGGAATAAAGACTCAGGGACATACATTCAATGAGTCTCGGATACTTCCCAGAGGATGGAGCATTGTCCAAGGAGAAAAATCATCTCGGGTATCTTCCCTGGAGGAGTCTGGGGTTGCTACCTGGGATCACAGGGCGCTAAACCACCAGAAGAAAACACTCAGAAACAGAGCTGGGAGGAGTCTCGGGTGCATCCCGCAGGATGGACAATAGTCCAAGGAGAAAAATCAACTTGGGTATCTTCCACGGAGGAGTCTGGGGTTGCTACCCGGGATGAAAGGGCCCAAAAGCACCGGAATAAACACCCAGGGACAAAGCTGCAAGGAGTCTCGGATGCTTCCCAGAGGATGGAGCATTGTCCAAGGAGAAAAATCATCTCGGGTATCTTCCCTGGAGGAGTCTGGGGTTGCTACCTGGGATTACAGGGACCCAAACCACAGGAAAAATGTCTGTGGGAGACGCCTGGGAGGAATCTCAGATGCATCCCAGAAAATGGAGCATTGTCCAAGGAGAAAAATCATCTCGGGTATCTTTCCTGGAGGAGTCTGGGGTTGCTACCCGTGATCACAGGGCGCTAAACCACCGGAATAAAGACTCAGGGACAGACCTGCAAGGAGTCTCGGATGCTTCCCAGAGGATGGAGCATTGTCCAAGCAGAAAAATTATCTCGGGTATCTTCCCTAGAGGAGTCTGGGGTTGCTAGCCGGGATCACAGGGCCCTAAAGCACTGGAGAAAACTCTGCGGGAGATGCCTGGGAGGAGTTCTGGGTAGATCCCGCAGGATGGACCACTGTCAAGAGAGAAAAATCATCTTGGGTGTCTTCCCTGGAGGAGTCTGGGCTTGCTACCCGGGATTACAGGGACCAAAACCACAGGAAAAATGTCTGCGGGAGACACGTGGGAGGAATCTCAGATGCATCCCAGAAGATGGAGCATTGTCCAAGGAGAAAAATCATCTCGGGTATCTTCCCTGGAGGAGTCTGGGGTTGCTACCCGGGATCACAGGGCCCCAAAACACCGGAATAAACACTCAGGGACATACCTCCAAGGGGTCTCGGATGCTTCCCAGAGGATGGAGCATTGTCCAAGGAGAAAAATCATCTCGGGTATCTTCCCTGGAGGAGTCTGGGGTTGCTACCCGGGATTACAGGGACCCAAACCACAGGAAAAATGTCTGTGGGAGACGCCTGGGAGGAATCTCAGATGCATCCCAGAAAATGGAGCATTGTCCAAGGAGAAAAATCATCTCGGGTATCTTCCCTGGAGGAGTCTGGGGTTGCTACCCGGGATCACAGGGCCCCAAAACACCGGAATAAAGACTCAGGGACATACATTCAATGAGTCTCGGATACTTCCCAGAGGATGGAGCATTGTCCAAGGAGAAAAATCATCTCGGATATCTTCCCTGGAGGAGTCTGGGGTTGCTACCTGGGATCACAGGGCGCTAAACCACCGGAAGAAAACACTCAGAAACAGAGCTGGGAGGAGTCTCGGGTGCATCCCGCAGGATGGACAATAGTCCAAGGAGAAAAATCAACTTGGGTATCTTCCACGGAGGAGTCTGGGGTTGCTACCCGGGATGACAGGGCCCAAAAGCACCGGAATAAACACTCAGGGACATACCTGCAAGGAGTCTCGGATGCTTCCCAGAGGATGGAGCATTGTCCAGGGAGAAAAATCATCTCGTGTATCTTCCCTGGAGGAGTCTGGGGTTGCTACCCGGGATTACAGGGACCCAAACCACAGGAAAAATGTCTGTGGGAGACGCCTGGGAGGAATCTCAGATGCATCCCAGAAGATGGAGCATTGTCCAAGGAGAAAAATCATCTCGGGTATCTTCCCTGGAGGAGTCTGGGGTTGCTACCCGGGATCACAGGGCGCTAAACCACCGGAATAAAGACTCAGGGACATACCTGCAAGGAGTCTCGGATGCTTCCCAGAGCATGGAGCATTGTCCAAGCAGAAAAATTATCTCGGGTATCTTCCCTGGAGGAGTCTGGGGTTGCTAGCCGGGATCACAGGGCCCTAAAGCACTGGAGAAAACTCTGCGGGAGATGCCTGGGAGGAGTTCTGGGTAGATCCCGCAGGATGGACCACTGTCAAGAGAGAAAAATCATCTTGGGTGTCTTCCCTGGAAGAGTCTGAGGTTGCTACCTGGGATGACAGAACCATAAACCGCGAGAAAAAAGACTCAGGGACATAGCTGCGACAAGTCTCGGATGCATCCCAGAGTATAGAGCATTGTCCAAGGAGAAAAATCATCCCGGGTATCTTTCCTGGAGGAGTCTGGGGTTGCTACCCGGGATTACAGGGACCAAAACCACAGGAAAAATGTCAGCGGGAGACACTTGGGAGGAATTTCAGATGCATCCCAGAAGATGGAGCATTGTCCAAGGAGAAAAATCATCTCGGGTATCTTCCCTGGAGGAGTCTGGGGTTGCTACCCGGGATCACAGGGCCCCAAAACACCGGAATAAAGACTCAGGGACATACCTTCAATGAGTCTCGGATGCTTCCCAGAGGATGGAGCATTGTCCAAGGAGAAAAATCATCTCGGGTATCTTCCCTGGAGGAGTCTGGGGTTGCTACCCGGGATCACAGGGCGCTAAACCACCGGAAGAAAACACTCAGAAACAGAGCTGGGAAGAGTCTCGGGTGCATCCCGCAGGATGGACAATAGTCCAAGGAGAAAAATCAACTTGGGTATCTTCCACGGAGGAGTCTGGGGTTGCTACCCGGGATGACAGGGCCCAAAAGCACCAGAATAAACACTCAGGGACATACCTGCAAGGAGTCTCGGATGCTTCCCAGAGGATGGAGCATTGTCCAAGCAGAAAAATTATCTCAGGTATCTTCCCTAGAGGAGTCTGGGGTTGCTACCCGGGATCACAGGGCCCTAAAGCACTGGAGAAAACTCTGCGGGAGATGCCTGGGAGGAGTTCTGGGTAGATCCCGCAGGATGGACCACTGTCAAGAGAGAAAAATCATCTTGGGTGTCTTCCCTGGAGGAGTCTGGGGTTGCTACCTGGGATGACAGAACCATAAACCGCGAGAAAAAAGACTCAGGGACATAGCTGCGACAAGCCTCGGATGCATCCCAGAGTATAGAGCATTGTCCAAGGAGAAAAATCATCCCGGGTATCTTTCCTGGAGGAGTCTGGGCTTGCTACCCGGGATTACAGGGACCAAAACCACAGGAAAAATGTCTGCAGGAGACACTTGGGAGGAATCTCAGATGCATCCCAGAAGATGGAGCATTGTCCAAGGAGAAAAATCATCTCGGGTATCTTCCCTGGAGGAGTCTGGGGTTGCTACCCGGGATCACAGGGCCCCAAAACACCGGAATAAAGACTCAGGGACATACATTCAATGAGTCTCGGATACTTCCCAGAGGATGGAGCATTGTCCAAGGAGAAAAATCATCTCGGATATCTTCCCTGGAGGAGTCTGGGGTTGCTACCTGGGATCACAGGGCGCTAAACCACCGGAAGAAAACACTCAGAAACAGAGCTGGGAGGAGTCTCGGGTGCATCCCGCAGGATGGACAATAGTCCAAGGAGAAAAATCAACTTGGGTATCTTCCACGGAGGAGTCTGGGGTTGCTACCCGGGATGACAGGGCCCAAAAGCACCGGAATAAACACTCAGGGACAAAGCTGCAAGGAGTCTCGGATGCTTCCCAGAGGATGGAGCATTGTCCAGGGAGAAAAATCATCTCGGATATCTTCCCTGGAGGAGTCTGGTGTTGCTACCTGGGATCACAGGGCGCTAAACCACCGGAAGAAAACACTCAGAAACAGAGCTGGGAAAAGTCTCGGGTGCATCCCGCAGGATGGACAATAGTCCAAGGAGAAAAATCAACTTGGGTATCTTCCACGGAGGAGTCTGGGGTTGCTACCCGGGATGACAGGGCCCAAAAGCACCGGAATAAACACTCAGGGACAAAGCTGCAAGGAGTCTCGGATGCTTCCCAGAGGATGGAGCATTGTCCAGGGAGAAAAATCATCTCGTGTATCTTACCTGGAGGAGTCTGGGGTTGCTACCCGGGATTACAGGGACCCAAACCACAGGAAAAATGTCTGTGGGAGACGCCTGGGAGGAATCTCAGATGCATCCCAGAAGATGGAGCATTGTCCAAGGAGAAAAATCATCTCGGGTATCTTCCCTGGAGGAGTCTGGGGTTGCTACCCGGGATCACAGGGCCCCAAAACACCGGAATAAAGACTCAGGGACATACCTTCAATGAGTCTTGGATGCTTCCCAGAGGATGGAGCATTGTCCAAGGAGAAAAATCATCTCGGGTATCTTCCCTGGAGGAGTCTGGGGTTGCTACCCGGGATCACAGGGCGCTAAACCACCGGAAGAAAACACTCAGAAACAGAGCTGGGAGGAGTCTCGGGTGCATCCCGCAGGATGGACAATAGTCCAAGGAGAAAAATCAACTTGGGTATCTTCCACGGAGGAGTCTGGGGTTGCTACCCAGGATGACAGGGCCCAAAAGCACCGGAATAAACACTCAGGGACATACCTGCAAGGAGTCTCGGATGCTTCCCAGAAGATGGAGCATTGTCCAAGCAGAAAAATTATGTCAGGTATCTTCCCTAGAGGAGTCTGGGGTTGCTAGCCGGGATCACAGGGCCCTAAAGCACTGGAGAAAACTTTGCGGGAGATGCCTGGGAGGAGATCTGGGTAGATCCCGCAGGATGGACCACTGTCAAGAGAGAAAAATCATCTTGGGTGTCTTCCCTGGAGGAGTCTGGGGTTGCTACCCGGGATTACAGGGACCCAAACCACAGGAAAAATGTCTGTGGGAGACGCCTGGGATGAATCTCAGATGCATCCCAGAAGATGGAGCATTGTCCAAGGAGAAAAATCATCTCGGGTATCTTCCCTGGAGGAGTCTGGGGTTGCTACCCGGGATCAGAGGGCGCTAAACCACCGGAATAAAGACTCAGGGACAGACCTGCAAGGAGTCTCGGATGCTTCCCAGAAGATGGAGCATTGTCCAAGCAGAAAAATTATCTCGGGTATCTTCCCTAGAGGAGTCTGGGGTTGCTAGCCGGGATCACAGGGCCCTAAAGCACTGGAGAAAACTCTGCGGGAGATGCCTGGGAGGAGTTCTGGGTAGATCCCGCAGGATGGACCACTGTCAAGAGAGAAAAATCATCTTGGGTGTCTTCCCTGGAGGAGTCTGGGGTTGCTACCTGGGATGACAGAACCATAAACCGCGAGAAAAAAGACTCAGGGACATAGCTGCGACAAGTCTCGGATGCATCCCAGAGTATAGAGCATTGTCCAAGGAGAAAAATCATCCCGGGTATCTTTCCTGGAGGAGTCTGGGCTTGCTACCCGGGATTACAGGGACCAAAAACACAGGAAAAATGTCTGCGGGAGACACGTGGGAGGAATCTCAGATGCATCCCAGAAGATGGAGCATTGTCCAAGGAGAAAAATCATCTCGGGTATCTTCCCTGGAGGAGTCTGGGGTTGCTACCCGGGATCACAGGGCCCCAAAACACCGGAATAAAGACTCAGGGACATACATTCAATGAGTCTCGGATACTTCCCAGAGGATGGAGCATTGTCCAAGGAGAAAAATCATCTCGGGTATCTTCCCTGGAGGAGTCTGGGGTTGCTACCTGGGATCACAGGGCGCTAAACCACCGGAAGAAAACACTCAGAAACAGAGCTGGGAGGAGTCTCGGGTGCATCCCGCAGGATGGACAATAGTCCAAGGAGAAAAATCAACTTGGGTATCTTCCACGGAGGAGTCTGGGGTTGCTACCCGGGATGAAAGGGCCCAAAAGCACCGGAATAAACACTCAGGGACAAAGCTGCAAGGAGTCTCGGATGCTTCCCAGAGGATGGAGCATTGTCCAAGGAGAAAAATCATCTCGGGTATCTTCCCTGGAGGAGTCTGGGGTTGCTACCTGGGATTACAGGGACCCAAACCACAGGAAAAATGTCTGTGGGAGACGCCTGGGAGGAATCTCAGATGCATCCCAGAAAATGGAGCATTGTCCAAGGAGAAAAATCATCTCGGGTATCTTTCCTGGAGGAGTCTGGGGTTGCTACCCGTGATCACAGGGCGCTAAACCACCGGAATAAAGACTCAGGGACAGACCTGCAAGGAGTCTCGGATGCTTCCCAGAGGATGGAGCATTGTCCAAGCAGAAAAATTATCTCGGGTATCTTCCCTAGAGGAGTCTGGGGTTGCTAGCCGGGATCACAGGGCCCTAAAGCACTGGAGAAAACTCTGCGGGAGATGCCTGGGAGGAGTTCTGGGTAGATCCCGCAGGATGGACCACTGTCAAGAGAGAAAAATCATCTTGGGTGTCTTCCCTGGAGGAGTCTGGGCTTGCTACCCGGGATTACAGGGACCAAAACCACAGGAAAAATGTCTGCGGGAGACACGTGGGAGGAATCTCAGATGCATCCCAGAAGATGGAGCATTGTCCAAGGAGAAAAATCATCTCGGGTATCTTCCCTGGAGGAGTCTGGGGTTGCTACCCGGGATCACAGGGCCCCAAAACACCGGAATAAAGACTCAGGGACATACATTCATTGAGTCTCGGATACTTCCCAGAGGATGGAGCATTGTCCAAGGAGAAAAATCATCTCGGATATCTTCCCTGGAGGAGTCTGGGGTTGCTACCTGGGATCACAGGGCGCTAAACCACCGGAAGAAAACACTCAGAAACAGAGCTGGGAGGAGTCTCGGGTGCATCCCGCAGGATGGACAATAGTCCAAGGAGAAAAATCAACTTGGGTATCTTCCACGGAGGAGTCTGGGGTTGCTACCCGGGATGACAGGGCCCAAAAGCACCGGAATAAACACTCAGGGACAAAGCTGCAAGGAGTCTCGGATGCTTCCCAGAGGATGGAGCATTGTCCAGGGAGAAAAATCATCTCGGATATCTTCCCTGGAGGAGTCTGGTGTTGCTACCTGGGATCACAGGGCGCTAAACCACCGGAAGAAAACACTCAGAAACAGAGCTGGGAAAAGTCTCGGGTGCATCCCGCAGGATGGACAATAGTCCAAGGAGAAAAATCAACTTGGGTATCTTCCACGGAGGAGTCTGGGGTTGCTACCCGGGATGACAGGGCCCAAAAGCACCGGAATAAACACTCAGGGACAAAGCTGCAAGGAGTCTCGGATGCTTCCCAGAGGATGGAGCATTGTCCAGGGAGAAAAATCATCTCGTGTATCTTACCTGGAGGAGTCTGGGGTTGCTACCCGGGATTACAGGGACCCAAACCACAGGAAAAATGTCTGTGGGAGACGCCTGGGAGGAATCTCAGATGCATCCCAGAAGATGGAGCATTGTCCAAGGAGAAAAATCATCTCGGGTATCTTCCCTGGAGGAGTCTGGGGTTGCTACCCGGGATCACAGGGCCCCAAAACACCGGAATAAAGACTCAGGGACATACCTTCAATGAGTCTTGGATGCTTCCCAGAGGATGGAGCATTGTCCAAGGAGAAAAATCATCTCGGGTATCTTCCCTGGAGGAGTCTGGGGTTGCTACCCGGGATCACAGGGCGCTAAACCACCGGAAGAAAACACTCAGAAACAGAGCTGGGAGGAGTCTCGGGTGCATCCCGCAGGATGGACAATAGTCCAAGGAGAAAAATCAACTTGGGTATCTTCCACGGAGGAGTCTGGGGTTGCTACCCAGGATGACAGGGCCCAAAAGCACCGGAATAAACACTCAGGGACATACCTGCAAGGAGTCTCGGATGCTTCCCAGAAGATGGAGCATTGTCCAAGCAGAAAAATTATGTCGGGTATCTTCCCTAGAGGAGTCTGGGGTTGCTAGCCGGGATCACAGGGCCCAAAAGCACTGGAGAAAACTTTGCGGGAGATGCCTGGGAGGAGATCTGGGTAGATCCCGCAGGATGGACCACTGTCAAGAGAGAAAAATCATCTTGGGTGTCTTCCCTGGAGGAGTCTGGGGTTGCTACCCGGGATTACAGGGACCCAAACCACAGGAAAAATGTCTGTGGGAGACGCCTGGGATGAATCTCAGATGCATCCCAGAAGATGGAGCATTGTCCAAGGAGAAAAATCATCTCGGGTATCTTCCCTGGAGGAGTCTGGGGTTGCTACCCGGGATCAGAGGGCGCTAAACCACCGGAATAAAGACTCAGGGACAGACCTGCAAGGAGTCTCGGATGCTTCCCAGAAGATGGAGCATTGTCCAAGCAGAAAAATTATCTCGGGTATCTTCCCTAGAGGAGTCTGGGGTTGCTAGCCGGGATCACAGGGCCCTAAAGCACTGGAGAAAACTCTGCGGGAGATGCCTGGGAGGAGTTCTGGGTAGATCCCGCAGGATGGACCACTGTCAAGAGAGAAAAATCATCTTGGGTGTCTTCCCTGGAGGAGTCTGGGGTTGCTACCTGGGATGACAGAACCATAAACCGCGAGAAAAAAGACTCAGGGACATAGCTGCGACAAGTCTCGGATGCATCCCAGAGTATAGAGCATTGTCCAAGGAGAAAAATCATCCCGGGTATCTTTCCTGGAGGAGTCTGGGCTTGCTACCCGGGATTACAGGGACCAAAAACACAGGAAAAATGTCTGCGGGAGACACGTGGGAGGAATCTCAGATGCATCCCAGAAGATGGAGCATTGTCCAAGGAGAAAAATCATCTCGGGTATCTTCCCTGGAGGAGTCTGGGGTTGCTACCCGGGATCACAGGGCCCCAAAACACCGGAATAAAGACTCAGGGACATACATTCAATGAGTCTCGGATACTTCCCAGAGGATGGAGCATTGTCCAAGGAGAAAAATCATCTCGGATATCTTCCCTGGAGGAGTCTGGGGTTGCTACCTGGGATCACAGGGCGCTAAACCACCGGAAGAAAACACTCAGAAACAGAGCTGGGAGGAGTCTCGGGTGCATCCCGCAGGATGGACAATAGTCCAAGGAGAAAAATCAACTTGGGTATCTTCCACGGAGGAGTCTGGGGTTGCTACCCGGGATGAAAGGGCCCAAAAGCACCGGAATAAACACTCAGGGACAAAGCTGCAAGGAGTCTCGGATGCTTCCCAGAGGATGGAGCATTGTCCAAGGAGAAAAATCATCTCGGGTATCTTCCCTGGAGGAGTCTGGGGTTGCTACCTGGGATTACAGGGACCCAAACCACAGGAAAAATGTCTGTGGGAGACGCCTGGGAGGAATCTCAGATGCATCCCAGAAAATGGAGCATTGTCCAAGGAGAAAAATCATCTCGGGTATCTTTCCTGGAGGAGTCTGGGGTTGCTACCCGTGATCACAGGGCGCTAAACCACCGGAATAAAGACTCAGGGACATACCTGCAAGGAGTCTCGGATGCTTCCCAGAGGATGGAGCATTGTCCAAGCAGAAAAATTATCTCGGGTATCTTCCCTAGAGGAGTCTGGGGTTGCTAGCCGGGATCACAGGGCCCTAAAGCACTGGAGAAAACTCTGCGGGAGATGCCTGGGAGGAGTTCTGGGTAGATCCCGCAGGATGGACCACTGTCAAGAGAGAAAAATCATCTTGGGCGTCTTCCCTGGAGGAGTCTGGGGTTGCTACCTGGGATGACAGAACCATAAACCGCGAGAAAAAAGATTCAGGGACATAGCTGCGACAAGTCTCGGATGCATCCCAGAGTATAGAGCATTGTCCAAGGAGAAAAATCATCCCGGGTATCTTTCCTGGAGGAGTCTGGGCTTGCTACCCGGGATTACAGGGACCAAAACCACAGGAAAAATGTCTGCGGGAGACACGTGGGAGGAATCTCAGATGCATCCCAGAAGATGGAGCATTGTCCAAGGAGAAAAATCATCTCGGGTATCTTCCCTGGAGGAGTCTGGGGTTGCTACCCGGGATCACAGGGCCCCAAAACACCGGAATAAAGACTCAGGGACATACATTCATTGAGTCTCGGATACTTCCCAGAGGATGGAGCATTGTCCAAGGAGAAAAATCATCTCGGATATCTTCCCTGGAGGAGTCTGGGGTTGCTACCTGGGATCACAGGGCGCTAAACCACCGGAAGAAAACACTGAGAAACAGAGCTGGGAGGAGTCTCGGGTGCATCCCGCAGGATGGACAATAGTCCAAGGAGAAAAATCAACTTGGGTATCTTCCACGGAGGAGTCTGGGGTTGCTACCCGGGATGACAGGGCCCAAAAGCACCGGAATAAACACTCAGGGACAAAGCTGCAAGGAGTCTCGGATGCTTCCCAGAGGATGGAGCATTGTCCAGGGAGAAAAATCATCTCGGGTATCTTCCCTGGAGGAGTCTGGGGTTGCTACCCGGGATTACAGGGACCCAAACCACAGGAAAAATGTCTGTGGGAGACGCCTGGGAGGAATCTCAGATGCATCCCAGAAGATGGAGCATTGTCCAAGGAGAAAAATCATCTCGGGTATCTTCCCTGGAGGAGTCTGGGGTTGCTACCCGGGATTACAGGGACCCAAACCACAGGAAAAATGTCTGTGGGAGACGCCTGGGAGGAATCTCAGATGCATCCCAGAAAATGGAGCATTGTCCAAGGAGAAAAATCATCTCGGGTATCTTCCCTGGAGGAGTCTGGGGTTGCTACCCGTGATCACAGGGCGCTAAACCACCGGAATAAAGACTCAGGGACATACCTGCAAGGAGTCTCGGATGCTTCCCAGAGGATGGAGCATTGTCCAAGGAGAAAAATCATCTCGGGTATCTTCCCTGGAGGAGTCTGGGGTTGCTACCCGGGATCACAGGGCGCTAAACCACCGGAAGAAAACACTCAGAAACAGAGCTGGGAAGAGTCTCGGGTGCATCCCGCAGGATGGACAATAGTCCAAGGAGAAAAATCAACTTGGGTATCTTCCACGGAGGAGTCTGGGGTTGCTACCCGGGATGACAGGGCCCAAAAGCACCGGAATAAACACTCAGGGACAAAGCTGCAAGGAGTCTCGGATGCTTCCCAGAGGATGGAGCATTGTCCAAGGAGAAAAATCATCTCGGGTATCTTCCCTGGAGGAGTCTGGGGTTGCTACCCGGGATTACAGGGACCCAAACCACAGGAAAAATGTCTGTTGGAGACGCCTGGGAGGAATCTCAGATGCATCCCAGAAAATGGAGCATTGTCCAAGGAGAAAAATCATCTCGGGTATCTTCCCTGGAGGAGTCTGGGGTTGCTACCCGTGATCACAGGGCGCTAAACCACCGGAATAAAGACTCAGGGACATACCTGCAAGGAGTCTCGGATGCTTCCCAGAAGATGGAGCATTGTCCAAGCAGAAAAATTATCTCGGGTATCTTCCCTAGAGGAGTCTGGGGTTGCTAGCCGGGATCACAGGGCCCTAAAGCACTGGAGAAAACTCTGCGGGAGATGCCTGGGAGGAGTTCTGGGTAGATCCCGCAGGATGGACCACTGTCAAGAGAGAAAAATCATCTTGGGTGTCTTCCCTGGAGGAGTCTGAGGTTGCTACCTGGGATGACAGAACCATAAACCGCGAGAAAAAAGACTCAGGGACATAGCTGCAACAAGTCTCGGATGCATCCCAGAGTATAGAGCATTGTCCAAGGAGAAAAATCATCCCGGGTATCTTTCCTGGAGGAGTCTGGGCTTGCTACCCGGGATTACAGGGACCAAAACCACAGGAAAAATGTCAGCGGGAGACACTTGGGAGGAATTTCAGATGCATCCCAGAAGATGGAGCATTGTCCAAGGAGAAAAATCATCTCGGGTATCTTCCCTGGAGGAGTCTGGGGTTGCTACCCGGGATCACAGGGCCCCAAAACACCGGAATAAAGACTCAGGGACATACCTGCAAGGAGTCTCGGATGCTTCCCAGAGGATGGAGCATTGTCCAAGCAGAAAAATCATCTCGGGTATCTTCCCTAGAGGAGTCTGGGGTTGCTAGCCGGGATCACAGGGCCCTAAAGCACTGGAGAAAACTCTGCGGGAGATGCCTGGGAGGAGTTCTGGGTAGATCCCGTAGGATGGACCACTGTCAAGAGAGAAAAATCATCTTGGGTGTCTTCCCTGGAGGAGTCTGGGGTTGCTACCTGGGATGACAGAACCATAAACCGCGAGAATAAAGACTCAGGGACATAGCTGCGACAAGTCTCGGATGCATCCCAGAGTATAGAGCATTGTCCAAGGAGAAAAATCATCCCGGGTATCTTTCCTGGAGGAGTCTGGGCTTGCTACCCGGGATGACAGGGACCAAAACCACAGGAAAAATGTCTGCAGGACACACTTGGGAGGAATCTCAGATGCATCCCAGAAGATGGAGCATTGTCCAAGGAGAAAAATCATCTTGGGTATCTTCCCTGGAGGAGTCTGGGGTTGCTACCCGGGATCACAGGGCGCTAAACCACCGGAAGAAAACACTCAGAAACAGAGCTGGGAGGAGTCTCGGGTGCATCCCGCAGTATGGACAATAGTCCAAGGAGAAAAATCAACTTGGGTATCTTCCACGGAGGAGTCTGGGGTTGCTACCCGGGATGACAGGGCCCAAAAGCACCGGAATAAACACTCAGGGACAAAGCTGCAAGGAGTCTCGGATGCTTCCCAGAGGATGGAGCATTGTCCAGGGAGAAAAATCATCTCGGGTATCTTCCCTGGAGGAGTCTGGGGTTGCTACCCGGGATTACAGGGACCCAAACCACAGGAAAAATGTCTGTGGGAGACGCCTGGGAGGAATCTCAGATGCATCCCAGAAGATGGAGCATTGTCCAAGGAGAAAAATCATCTCGGGTATCTTCCCTGGAGGAGTCTGGGGTTGCTACCCGGGATTACAGGGACCCAAACCACAGGAAAAATGTCTGTGGGAGACGCCTGGGAGGAATCTCAGATGCATCCCAGAAAATGGAGCATTGTCCAAGGAGAAAAATCATCTCGGGTATCTTCCCTGGAGGAGTCTGGGGTTGCTACCCGTGATCACAGGGCGCTAAACCACCGGAATAAAGACTCAGGGACATACCTGCAAGGAGTCTCGGATGCTTCCCAGAGGATGGAGCATTGTCCAAGGAGAAAAATCATCTCGGGTATCTTCCCTGGAGGAGTCTGGGGTTGCTACCCGTGATCACAGGGCGCTAAACCACCGGAAGAAAACACTCAGAAACAGAGCTGGGAAGAGTCTCGGGTGCATCCCGCAGGATGGACAATAGTCCAAGGAGAAAAATCAACTTGGGTATCTTCCACGGAGGAGTCTGGGGTTGCTACCCGGGATGACAGGGCCCAAAAGCACCGGAATAAACACTCAGGGACAAAGCTGCAAGGAGTCTCGGATGCTTCCCAGAGGATGGAGCATTGTCCAAGGAGAAAAATCATCTCGGGTATCTTCCCTGGAGGAGTCTGGGGTTGCTACCCGGGATTACAGGGACCCAAACCACAGGAAAAATGTCTGTTGGAGACGCCTGGGAGGAATCTCAGATGCATCCCAGAAAATGGAGCATTGTCCAAGGAGAAAAATCATCTCGGGTATCTTCCCTGGAGGAGTCTGGGGTTGCTACCCGTGATCACAGGGCGCTAAACCACCGGAATAAAGACTCAGGGACATACCTGCAAGGAGTCTCGGATGCTTCCCAGAAGATGGAGCATTGTCCAAGCAGAAAAATTATCTCGGGTATCTTCCCTAGAGGAGTCTGGGGTTGCTAGCCGGGATCACAGGGCCCTAAAGCACTGGAGAAAACTCTGCGGGAGATGCCTGGGAGGAGTTCTGGGTAGATCCCGCAGGATGGACCACTGTCAAGAGAGAAAAATCATCTTGGGTGTCTTCCCTGGAGGAGTCTGAGGTTGCTACCTGGGATGACAGAACCATAAACCGCGAGAAAAAAGACTCAGGGACATAGCTGCAACAAGTCTCGGATGCATCCCAGAGTATAGAGCATTGTCCAAGGAGAAAAATCATCCCGGGTATCTTTCCTGGAGGAGTCTGGGCTTGCTACCCGGGATTACAGGGACCAAAACCACAGGAAAAATGTCAGCGGGAGACACTTGGGAGGAATTTCAGATGCATCCCAGAAGATGGAGCATTGTCCAAGGAGAAAAATCATCTCGGGTATCTTCCCTGGAGGAGTCTGGGGTTGCTACCCGGGATCACAGGGCCCCAAAACACCGGAATAAAGACTCAGGGACATACCTTCAATGAGTCTCGGATGCTTCCCAGAGGATGGAGCATTGTCCAAGGAGAAAAATCATCTCGGGTATCTTCCCTGGAGGAGTCTGGGGTTGCTACCCGGGATCACAGGGCGCTAAACCACCGGAAGAAAACACTCAGAAACAGAGCTGGGAAGAGTCTCGGGTGCATCCCGCAGGATGGACAATAGTCCAAGGAGAAAAATCAACTTGGGTATCTTCCACGGAGGAGTCTGGGGTTGCTACCCGGGATGACAGGGCCCAAAAGCACCGGAATAAACACTCAGGGACATACCTGCAAGGAGTCTCGGATGCTTCCCAGAGGATGGAGCATTGTCCAAGCAGAAAAATTATCTCGGGTATCTTCCCTAGAGGAGTCTGGGGTTGCTAGCCGGGATCACAGGGCCCTAAAGCACTGGAGAAAACTCTGCGGGAGATGCCTGGGAGGAGTTCTGGGTAGATCCCGTAGGATGGACCACTGTCAAGAGAGAAAAATCATCTTGGGTGTCTTCCCTGGAGGAGTCTGGGGTTGCTACCTGGGATGACAGAACCATAAACCGCGAGAATAAAGACTCAGGGACATAGCTGCGACAAGTCTCGGATGCATCCCAGAGTATAGAGCATTGTCCAAGGAGAAAAATCATCCCGGGTATCTTTCCTGGAGGAGTCTGGGCTTGCTACCCGGGATTACAGGGACCAAAACCACAGGAAAAATGTCTGCAGGACACACTTGGGAGGAATCTCAGATGCATCCCAGAAGATGGAGCATTGTCCAAGGAGAAAAATCATCTTGGGTATCTTCCCTGGAGGAGTCTGGGGTTGCTACCCGGGATCACAGGGCGCTAAACCACCGGAAGAAAACACTCAGAAACAGAGCTGGGAGGAGTCTCGGGTGCATCCCGCAGTATGGACAATAGTCCAAGGAGAAAAATCAACTTGGGTATCTTCCCTGGAGGAGTCTGGGGTTGCTACCCGGGATGACAGGGCCCAAAAGCACCGGAATAAACACTCAGGGACATACCTGCAAGGAGTCTCGGATGCTTCCCAGAGGATGGAGCATTGTCCAAGCAGAAAAATTATCTCGGGTATCTTCCCTAGAGGAGTCTGGGGTTGCTAGCCGGGATCACAGGGCCCTAAAGCACTGGAGAAAACTCTGCGGGAGATGCCTGGGAGGAGTTCTGGGTAGATCCCGCAGGATGGACCACTGTCAAGAGAGAAAAATCATCTTGGGTGTCTTCCCTGGAGGAGTCTGGGGTTGCTACCTGGGATGACAGAACCATAAACCGCGAGAAAAAAGACTCAGGGACATAGCTGCGACAAGTCTCGGATGCATCCCAGAGTACAGAGCATTGTCCAAGGAGAAAAATCATCCCGGGTATCTTTCCTGGAGGAGTCTGGGCTTGCTACCCGGGATTACAGGGACCAAAACCACAGGAAAAATGTCTGCGGGAGACACGTGGGAGGAATCTCAGATGCATCCCAGAAGATGGAGCATTGTCCAAGGAGAAAAATCATCTCGGGTATCTTCCCTGGAGGAGTCTGGGGTTGCTACCCGGGATCACAGGGCCCCAAAACACCGGAATAAACACTCAGGGACATACCTCCAAGGGGTCTCGGATGCTTCCCAGAGGATGGAGCATTGTCCAAGGAGAAAAATCATCTCGGGTATCTTCCCTGGAGGAGTCTGGGGTTGCTACCCGGGATTACAGGGACCCAAACCACAGGAAAAATGTCTGTGGGAGACGCCTGGGAGGAATCTCAGATGCATCCCAGAAAATGGAGCATTGTCCAAGGAGAAAAATCATCTCGGGTATCTTCCCTGGAGGAGTCTGGGGTTGCTACCCGGGATCACAGGGCCCCAAAACACCGGAATAAAGACTCAGGGACATACATTCAATGAGTCTCGGATACTTCCCAGAGGATGGAGCATTGTCCAAGGAGAAAAATCATCTCGGATATCTTCCCTGGAGGAGTCTGGGGTTGCTACCTGGGATCACAGGGCGCTAAACCACCGGAAGAAAACACTCAGAAACAGAGCTGGGAGGAGTCTCGGGTGCATCCCGCAGGATGGACAATAGTCCAAGGAGAAAAATCAACTTGGGTATCTTCCACGGAGGAGTCTGGGGTTGCTACCCGGGATGACAGGGCCCAAAAGCACCGGAATAAACACTCAGGGACATACCTGCAAGGAGTCTCGGATGCTTCCCAGAGGATGGAGCATTGTCCAGGGAGAAAAATCATCTCGTGTATCTTCCCTGGAGGAGTCTGGGGTTGCTACCCGGGATTACAGGGACCCAAACCACAGGAAAAATGTCTGTGGGAGACGCCTGGGAGGAATCTCAGATGCATCCCAGAAGATGGAGCATTGTCCAAGGAGAAAAATCATCTCGGGTATCTTCCCTGGAGGAGTCTGGGGTTGCTACCCGGGATCACAGGGCGCTAAACCACCGGAATAAAGACTCAGGGACAGACCTGCAAGGAGTCTCGGATGCTTCCCAGAAGATGGAGCATTGTCCAAGCAGAAAAATTATCTCGGGTATCTTCCCTAGAGGAGTCTGGGGTTGCTAGCCGGGATCACAGGGCCCTAAAGCACTGGAGAAAACTCTGCGGGAGATGCCTGGGAGGAGTTCTGGGTAGATCCCGCAGGATGGACCACTGTCAAGAGAGAAAAATCATCTTGGGTGTCTTCCCTGGAGGAGTCTGGGGTTGCTACCTGGGATGACAGAACCATAAACCGCGAGAAAAAAGACTCAGGGACATAGCTGCGACAAGTCTCGGATGCATCCCAGAGTATAGAGCATTGTCCAAGGAGAAAAATCATCCCGGGTATCTTTCCTGGAGGAGTCTGGGGTTGCTACCCGGGATTACAGGGACCAAAAACACAGGAAAAATGTCTGCGGGAGACACGTGGGAGGAATCTCAGATGCATCCCAGAAGATGGAGCATTGTCCAAGGAGAAAAATCATCTCGGGTATCTTCCCTGGAGGAGTCTGGGGTTGCTACCCGGGATCACAGGGCCCCAAAACACCGGAATAAAGACTCAGGGACATACATTCAATGAGTCTCGGATACTTCCCAGAGGATGGAGCATTGTCCAAGGAGAAAAATCATCTCGGATATCTTCCCTGGAGGAGTCTGGGGTTGCTACCTGGGATCACAGGGCGCTAAACCACCGGAAGAAAACACTCAGAAACAGAGCTGGGAGGAGTCTCGGGTGCATCCCGAAGGATGGACAATAGTCCAAGGAGAAAAATCAACTTGGGTATCTTCCACGGAGGAGTCTGGGGTTGCTACCCGGGATGACAGGGCCCAAAAGCACCGGAATAAACACTCAGGGACAAAGCTGCAAGGAGTCTCGGATGCTTCCCAGAGGATGGAGCATTGTCCAAGGAGAAAAATCATCTCGGGTATCTTCCCTGGAGGAGTCTGGGGTTGCTACCCGGGATTACAGGGACCCAAACCACAGGAAAAATGTCTGTGGGAGACGCCTGGGAGGAATCTCAGATGCATCCCAGAAAATGGAGCATTGTCCAAGGAGAAAAATCATCTCGGGTATCTTTCCTGGAGGAGTCTGGGGTTGCTACCCGTGATCACAGGGCGCTAAACCACCGGAATAAAGACTCAGGGACATACCTGCAAGGAGTCTCGGATGCTTCCCAGAGGATGGAGCATTGTCCAAGCAGAAAAATTATCTCGGGTATCTTCCCTAGAGGAGTCTGGGGTTGCTAGCCGGGATCACAGGGCCCTAAAGCACTGGAGAAAACTCTGCGGGAGATGCCTGGGAGGAGTTCTGGGTAGATCCCGCAGGATGGACCACTGTCAAGAGAGAAAAATCATCTTGGGTGTCTTCCCTGGAGGAGTCTGGGGTTGCTACCTGGGATGACAGAACCATAAACCGCGAGAAAAAAGACTCAGGGACATAGCTGCGACAAGTCTCGGATGCATCCCAGAGTATAGAGCATTGTCCAAGGAGAAAAATCATCCCGGGTATCTTTCCTGGAGGAGTCTGGGCTTGCTACCCGGGATTACAGGGACCAAAACCACAGGAAAAATGTCAGCGGGAGACACTTGGGAGGAATTTCAGATGCATCCCAGAAGATGGAGCATTGTCCAAGGAGAAAAATCATCTCGGGTATCTTCCCTGGAGGAGTCTGGGGTTGCTACCCGGGATCACAGGGCCCCAAAACACCGGAATAAAGACTCAGGGACATACCTTCAATGAGTCTCGGATGCTTCCCAGAGGATGGAGCATTGTCGAAGGAGAAAAATCATCTCGGGTATCTTCCCTGGAGGAGTCTGGGGTTGCTACCCGGGATCACAGGGCGCTAAACCACCGGAAGAAAACACTCAGAAACAGAGCTGGGAAGAGTCTCGGGTGCATCCCGCAGGATGGACAATAGTCCAAGGAGAAAAATCAACTTGGGTATCTTCCACGGAGGAGTCTGGGGTTGCTACCCGGGATGACAGGGCCCAAAAGCACCGGAATAAACACTCAGGGACATACCTGCAAGGAGTCTCGGATGCTTCCCAGAGGATGGAGCATTGTCCAAGCAGAAAAATTATCTCGGGTATCTTCCCTAGAGGAGTCTGGGGTTGCTAGCCGGGATCACAGGGCCCTAAAGCACTGGAGAAAACTCTGCGGGAGATGCCTGGGAGGAGTTCTGGGTAGATCCCGCAGGATGGACCACTGTCAAGAGAGAAAAATCATCTTGGGTGTCTTCCCTGGAGGAGTCTGGGGTTGCTACCTGGGATGACAGAACCATAAACCGCGAGAAAAAAGACTCAGGGACATAGCTGCGACAAGTCTCGGATGCATCCCAGAGTATAGAGCATTGTCCAAGGAGAAAAATCATCCCGGGTATCTTTCCTGGAGGAGTCTGGGCTTGCTACCCGGGATTACAGGGACCAAAACCACAGGAAAAATGTCTGCAGGAGACACTTGGGAGGAATCTCAGATGCATCCCAGAAGATGGAGCATTGTCCAAGGAGAAAAATCATCTTGGGTATCTTCCCTGGAGGAGTCTGGGGTTGCTACCCGGGATTACAGGGACCCAAACCACAGGAAAAATGTCTGTGGGAGACGCCTGGGAGGAATCTCAGATGCATCCCAGAAGATGGAGCATTGTCCAAGGAGAAAAATCAACTTGGGTATCTTCCCTGGAGGAGTCTGGGGTTGCTACCCGTGATCACAGGGCGCTAAACCACCGGAATAAAGACTCAGGGACAGACCTGCAAGGAGTCTCGGATGCTTCCCAGAAGATGGAGCATTGTCCAAGCAGAAAAATTATCTCGGGTATCTTCCCTAGAGGAGTCTGGGGTTGCTAGCCGGGATCACAGGGCCCTAAAGCACTGGAGAAAACTCTGCGGGAGGTGCCTGGGAGGAGTTCTGGGTAGATCCCGCAGGATGGACCACTGTCAAGAGAGAAAAATCATCTTGGGTGTCTTCCCTGGAGGAGTCTGGGGTTGCTACCTGGGATGACAGAACCATAAACCGCGAGAAAAAAGACTCAGGGACATAGCTGCGACAAGTCTCGGATGCATCCCAGAGTATAGAGCATTGTCCAAGGAGAAAAATCATCCCGGGTATCTTTCCTGGAGGAGTCTGGGCTTGCTACCCGGGATTACAGGGACCAAAACCACAGGAAAAATGTCAGCGGGAGACACTTGGGAGGAATTTCAGATGCATCCCAGAAGATGGAGCATTGTCCAAGGAGAAAAATCATCTCGGGTATCTTCCCTGGAGGAGTCTGGGGTTGCTACCCGGGATCACAGGGCCCCAAAACACCGGAATAAAGACTCAGGGACATACCTTCAATGAGTCTCGGATGCTTCCCAGAGGATGGAGCATTGTCCAAGGAGAAAAATCATCTCGGGTATCTTCCCTGGAGGAGTCTGGGGTTGCTACCCGGGATCACAGGGCGCTAAACCACCGGAAGAAAACACTCAGAAACAGAGCTGGGAAGAGTCTCGGGTGCATCCCGCAGGATGGACAATAGTCCAAGGAGAAAAATCAACTTGGGTATCTTCCACGGAGGAGTCTGGGGTTGCTACCCGGGATGACAGGGCCCAAAAGCACCGGAATAAACACTCAGGGACATACCTGCAAGGAGTCTCGGATGCTTCCCAGAGGATGGAGCATTGTCCAAGCAGAAAAATTATCTCGGGTATCTTCCTTAGAGGAGTCTGGGGTTGCTAGCCGGGATCACAGGGCCCTAAAGCACTGGAGAAAACTCTGCGGGAGGTGCCTGGGAGGAGTTCTGGGTAGATCCCGCAGGATGGACCACTGTCAAGAGAGAAAAATCATCTTGGGTGTCTTCCCTGGAGGAGTCTGGGGTTGCTACCTGGGATGACAGAACCATAAAACGCGAGAAAAAAGATTCAGGGACATAGCTGCGACAAGTCTCGGATGCATCCCAGAGTATAGAGCATTGTCCAAGGAGAAAAATCATCCCGGGTATCTTTCCTGGAGGAGTCTGGGCTTGCTACCCGGGATTACAGGGACCAAAACCACAGGAAAAATGTCTGCGGGAGACACGTGGGAGGAATCTCAGATGCATCCCAGAAGATGGAGCATTGTCCAAGGAGAAAAATCATCTCGGGTATCTTCCCTGGAGGAGTCTGGGGTTGCTACCCGGGATCACAGGGCCCCAAAACACCGGAATAAAGACTCAGGGACATACATTCATTGAGTCTCGGATACTTCCCAGAGGATGGAGCATTGTCCAAGGAGAAAAATCATCTCGGATATCTTCCCTGGAGGAGTCTGGGGTTGCTACCTGGGATCACAGGGCGCTAAACCACCGGAAGAAAACACTCAGAAACAGAGCTGGGAGGAGTCTCGGGTGCATCCCGCAGGATGGACAATAGTCCAAGGAGAAAAATCAACTTGGGTATCTTCCACGGAGGAGTCTGGGGTTGCTACCCGGGATGACAGGGCCCAAAAGCACCGGAATAAACACTCAGGGACAAAGCTGCAAGGAGTCTCGGATGCTTCCCAGAGGATGGAGCATTGTCCAGGGAGAAAAATCATCTCGGGTATCTTCCCTGGAGGAGTCTGGGGTTGCTACCCGGGATTACAGGGACCCAAACCACAGGAAAAATGTCTGTGGGAGACGCCTGGGAGGAATCTCAGATGCATCCCAGAAGATGGAGCATTGTCCAAGGAGAAAAATCATCTCGGGTATCTTCCCTGGAGGAGTCTGGGGTTGCTACCCGGGATTACAGGGACCCAAACCACAGGTAAAATGTCTGTGGGAGACGCCTGGGAGGAATCTCAGATGCATCCCAGAAAATGGAGCATTGTCCAAGGAGAAAAATCATCTCGGGTATCTTTCCTGGAGGAGTCTGGGGTTGCTACCCGTGATCACAGGGCGCTAAACCACCGGAATAAAGACTCAGGGACAGACCTGCAAGGAGTCTCGGATGCTTCCCAGAGGATGGAGCATTGTCCAAGCAGAAAAATTATCTCGGGTATCTTCCCTAGAGGAGTCTGGGGTTGCTAGCCGGGATCACAGGGCCCTAAAGCACTGGAGAAAACTCTGCGGGAGATGCCTGGGAGGAGTTCTGGGTAGATCCCGCAGGATGGACCACTGTCAAGAGAGAAAAATCATCTTGGGTGTCTTCCCTGGAGGAGTCTGGGGTTGCTACCCGGGATTACAGGGACCCAAACCACAGGAAAAATGTCTGTGGGAGACGCCTGGGAGGAATCTCAGATGCATCCCAGAAGATGGAGCATTGTCCAAGGAGAAAAATCAACTTGGGTATCTTCCCTGGAGGAGTCTGGGGTTGCTACCCGTGATCACAGGGCGCTAAACCACCGGAATAAAGACTCAGGGACAGACCTGCAAGGAGTCTCGGATGCTTCCCAGAAGATGGAGCATTGTCCAAGCAGAAAAATTATCTCGGGTATCTTCCCTAGAGGAGTCTGGGGTTGGTAACCGGGATCACAGGGCCCTAAAGCACTGGAGAAAACTCTGCGGGAGGTGCCTGGGAGGAGTTCTGGTTAGATCCCGCAGGATGGACCACTGTCAAGAGAGAAAAATCATCTTGGGTGTCTTCGCTGGAGGAGTCTGGGGTTGCTACCTGGGATGACAGAACCATAAACCGCGAGAAAAAAGACTCAGGGACATAGCTGCGACAAGTCTCGGATGCATCCCAGAGTATAGAGCATTGTCCAAGGAGAAAAATCATCCCGGGTATCTTTCCTGGAGGAGTCTGGGCTTGCTACCCGGGATTACAGGGACCAAAACCACAGGAAAAATGTCAGCGGGAGACACTTGGGAGGAATTTCAGATGCATCCCAGAAGATGGAGCATTGTCCAAGGAGAAAAATCATCTCGGGTATCTTCCCTGGAGGAGTCTGGGGTTGCTACCCGGGATCACAGGGCCCCAAAACACCGGAATAAAGACTCAGGGACATACCTTCAATGAGTCTCGGATGCTTCCCAGAGGATGGAGCATTGTCCAAGGAGAAAAATCATCTCGGGTATCTTCCCTGGAGGAGTCTGGGGTTGCTACCCGTGATCACAGGGCGCTAAACCACCGGAAGAAAACACTCAGAAACAGAGCTGGGAAGAGTCTCGGGTGCATCCCGCAGGATGGACAATAGTCCAAGGAGAAAAATCAACTTGGGTATCTTCCACGGAGGAGTCTGGGGTTGCTACCCGGGATGACAGGGCCCAAAAGCACCGGAATAAACACTCAGGGACATACCTGCAAGGAGTCTCGGATGCTTCCCAGAGGATGGAGCATTGTCCAAGCAGAAAAATTATCTCGGGTATCTTCCCTAGAGGAGTCTGGGGTTGCTAGCCGGGATCAGAGGGCCCTAAAGCACTGGAGAAAACTCTGCGGGAGATGCCTGGGAGGAGTTCTGGGTAGATCCCGCAGGATGGACCACTGTCAAGAGAGAAAAATCATCTTGGGTGTCTTCCCTGGAGGAGTCTGGGGTTGCTACCTGGGATGACAGAAACATAAACCGCGAGAAAAAAGACTCAGGGACATAGCTGCGACAAGTCTCGGATGCATCCCAGAGTATAGAGCATTGTCCAAGGAGAAAAATCATCCCGGGTATCTTTCCTGGAGGAGTCTGGGCTTGCTACCCGGGATTACAGGGACCAAAAGCACAGGAAAAATGTCTGCAGGAGACACTTGGGAGGAATCTCAGATGCATCCCAGAAGATGGAGCATTGTCCAAGGAGAAAAATCATCTTGGGTATCTTCCCTGGAGGAGTCTGGGGTTGCTACCCGGGATTACAGGGACCCAAACCACAGGAAAAATGTCTGTGGGAGACGCCTGGGAGGAATCTCAGATGCATCCCAGAAGATGGAGCATTGTCCAAGGAGAAAAATCAACTTGGGTATCTTCCCTGGAGGAGTCTGGGGTTGCTACCCGTGATCACAGGGCGCTAAACCACCGGAATAAAGACTCAGGGACAGACCTGCAAGGAGTCTCGGATGCTTCCCAGAAGATGGAGCATTGTCCAAGCAGAAAAATTATCTTGGGTATCTTCCCTAGAGGAGTCTGGGGTTGCTAGCCGGGATCACAGGGCCCTAAAGCACTGGAGAAAACTCTGCGGGAGGTGCCTGGGAGGAGTTCTGGGTAGATCCCGCAGGATGGACCACTGTCAAGAGAGAAAAATCATCTTGGGTGTCTTCCCTGGAGGAGTCTGGGGTTGCTACCTGGGATGACAGAACCATAAACCGCGAGAAAAAAGATTCAGGGACATAGCTGCGACAAGTCTCGTATGCATCCCAGAGTATAGAGCGTTGTCCAAGGAGAAAAATCATCCCGGGTATCTTTCCTGGAGGAGTCTGGGCTTGCTACCCGGGATTACAGGGACCAAAACCACAGGAAAAATGTCTGCGGGAGACACGTGGGAGGAATCTCAGATGCATCCCAGAAGATGGAGCATTGTCCAAGGAGAAAAATCATCTCGGGTATCTTCCCTGGAGGAGTCTGGGGTTGCTACCCGGGATCACAGGGCCCCAAAACACCGGAATAAAGACTCAGGGACATACATTCATTGAGTCTCGGATACTTCCCAGAGGATGGAGCATTGTCCAAGGAGAAAAATCATCTCGGATATCTTCCCTGGAGGAGTCTGGGGTTGCTACCTGGGATCACAGGGCGCTAAACCACCGGAAGAAAACACTCAGAAACAGAGCTGGGAGGAGTCTCGGGTGCATCCCGCAGGATGGACAATAGTCCAAGGAGAAAAATCAACTTGGGTATCTTCCACGGAGGAGTCTGGGGTTGCTACCCGGGATGACAGGGCCCAAAAGCACCGGAATAAACACTCAGGGACAAAGCTGCAAGGAGTCTCGGATGCTTCCCAGAGGATGGAGCATTGTCCAGGGAGAAAAATCAACTCGGGTATCTTCCCTGGAGGAGTCTGGGGTTGCTACCCGGGATTACAGGGACCCAAACCACAGGAAAAATGTCTGTGGGAGACGCCTGGGAGGAATCTCAGATGCATCCCAGAAGATGGAGCATTGTCCAAGGAGAAAAATCATCTCGGGTATCTTCCCTGGAGGAGTCTGGGGTTGCTACCCGGGATTACAGGGACCCAAACCACAGGAAAAATGTCTGTGGGAGACGCCTGGGAGGAATCTCAGATGCATCCCAGAAAATGGAGCATTGTCCAAGGAGAAAAATCATCTCGGGTATCTTCCCTGGAGGAGTCTGGGGTTGCTACCCGTGATCACAGGGCGCTAAACCACCGGAATAAAGACTCAGGGACATACCTGCAAGGAGTCTCGGATGCTTCCCAGAGGATGGAGCATTGTCCAAGCAGAAAAATTATCTCGGGTATCTTCCCTAGAGGAGTCTGGGGTTGCTACCCGGGATGACAGGGCCCTAAAGCACTGGAGAAAACTCTGCGGGAGATGCCTGGGAGGAGTTCTGGGTAGATCCCGCAGGATGGACCACTGTCAAGAGAGAAAAATCATCTTGGGTGTCTTCCCTGGAGGAGTCTGAGGTTGCTACCTGGGATGACAGAACCATAAACCGCGAGAAAAAAGACTCAGGGACATAGCTGCGACAAGTCTCGGATGCATCCCAGAGTATAGAGCATTGTCCAAGGAGAAAAATCATCCCGGGTATCTTTCCTGGAGGAGTCTGGGCTTGCTACCTGGGATTACAGGGACCAAAACCACAGGAAAAATGTCAGCGGGAGACACTTGGGAGGAATTTCAGATGCATCCCAGAAGATGGAGCATTGTCCAAGGAGAAAAATCATCTCGGGTATCTTCCCTGGAGGAGTCTGGGGTTGCTACCCGGGATCACAGGGCCCCAAAACACCGGAATAAAGACTCAGGGACATACCTTCAATGAGTCTCGGATGCTTCCCAGAGGATGGAGCATTGTCCAAGGAGAAAAATCATCTCGGGTATCTTCCCTGGAGGAGTCTGGGGTTGCTACCTGGGATCACAGGGCGCTAAACCACCGGAAGAAAACACTCAGAAACAGAGCTGGGAAGAGACTCGGGTGCATCCCGCAGGATGGACAATAGTCCAAGGAGAAAAATCAACTTGGGTATCTTCCACGGAGGAGACTGGGGTTGCTACACGGGATGACAGGGCCCAAAAGCACCGGAATAAACACTCAGGGACATACCTGCAAGGAGTCTCGGATGCTTCCCAGAGCATGGAGCATTGTCCAAGCAGAAAAATTATCTCGGGTATCTTCCCTAGAGGAGTCTGGGGTTGCTACCCGGGATCACAGGGCCCTAAAGCACTGGAGAAAACTCTGCGGGAGATGCCTGGGAGGAGTTCTGGGTAGATCCCGCAGGATGGACCACTGTCAAGAGAGAAAAATCATCTTGGGTGTCTTCCCTGGAGGAGTCTGGGGTTGCTACCTGGGATGACAGAACCATAAACCGCGAGAAAAAAGACTCAGGGAAATAGCTGCGACAAGTCTCGGATGCATCCCAGAGTATAGAGCATTGTCCAAGGAGAAAAATCATCCCGGGTATCTTTCCTGGAGGAGTCTGGGCTTGCTACCCGGGATTACAGGGACCAAAAGCACAGGAAAAATGTCTGCAGGAGACACTTGGGAGGAATCTCAGATGCATCCCAGAAGATGGAGCATTGTCCAAGGAGAAAAATCATCTCGGGTATCTTCCCTGGAGGAGTCTGGGGTTGCTACCCGGGATTACAGGGACCCAAACCACAGGAAAAATGTCTGTGGGAGACGCCTGGGAGGAATCTCAGATGCATCCCAGAAGATGGAGCATTGTCCAAGGAGAAAAATCATCTCGGGTATCTTCCCTGGAGGAGTCTGGGGTTGCTACCCGTGATCACAGGGCGCTAAACCACCGGAATAAAGACTCAGGGACAGACCTGCAAGGAGTCTCGGATGCTTCCGAGAAGATGGAGCATTGTCCAAGCAGAAAAATTATCTCGCGTATCTTCCCTAGAGGAGTCTGGGGTTGCTACCCGGGATCACAGGGCCCTAAAGCACTGGAGAAAACTCTGCGGGAGATGCCTGGGAGGAGTTCTGGGTAGATCCCGCAGGATGGACCACTGTCAAGAGAGAAAAATCATCTTGGGTGTCTTCCCTGGAGGAGTCTGGGGTTGCTACCTGGGATGACAGAACCATAAACCGCGAGAAAAAAGACTCAGGGACATAGCTGCAACAAGTCTCGGATGCATCCCAGAGTATAGAGCATTGTCCAAGGAGAAAAATCATCCCGGGTATCTTTCCTGGAGGAGTCTGGGCTTGCTACCCGGGATTACAGGGACCAAAACCACAGGAAAAATGTCAGCGGGAGACACTTGGGAGGAATTTCAGATGCATCCCAGAAGATGGAGCATTGTCCAAGGAGAAAAATCATCTCGGGTATCTTCCCTGGAGGAGTCTGGGGTTGCTACCCGGGATCACAGGGCCCCAAAACACCGGAATAAAGACTCAGGGACATACCTTCAATGAGTCTCGGATGCTTCCCAGAGGATGGAGCATTGTCCAAGGAGAAAAATCATCTCGGGTATCTTCCCTGGAGGAGTCTGGGGTTGCTACCCGGGATCACAGGGCGCTAAACCACCGGAAGAAAACACTCAGAAACAGAGCTGGGAAGAGTCTCGGGTGCATCCCGCAGGATGGACAATAGTCCAAGGAGAAAAATCAACTTGGGTATCTTCCACGGAGGAGTCTGGGGTTGCTACCCGGGATGACAGGGCCCAAAAGCACCGGAATAAACACTCAGGGACATACCTGCAAGGAGTCTCAGATGCTTCCCAGAAGATGGAGCATTGTCCAAGCAGAAAAATTATCTCGGGTATCTTCCCTAGAGGAGTCTGGGGTTGCTAGCCGCGATCACAGGGCCCTAAAGCACTGGAGAAAACTCTGCGGGAGATGCCTGGGAGGAGTTCTGGGTAGATCCCGCAGGATGGACCACTGTCAAGAGAGAAAAATCATCTTGGGTGTCTTCCCTGGAGGAGTCTGGGGTTGCTACCCGGGATTACAGGGACCCAAACCACAGGAAAAATGTCTGTGGGAGACGCCTGGGAGGAATCTCAGATGCATCCCAGAAGATGGAGCATTGTCCAAGGAGAAAAATCATCTCGGGTATCTTCCCTGGAGGAGTCTGGGGTTGCTACCCGGGATTACAGGGACCCAAACCACAGGAAAAATGTCTGTGGGAGACGCCTGGGAGGAATCTCAGATGCATCCCAGAAAATGGAGCATTGTCCAAGGAGAAAAATCATCTCGGGTATCTTCCCTGGAGGAGTCTGGGGTTGCTACCCGTGATCACAGGGCGCTAAACCACCGGAATAAAGACTCAGGGACATACCTGCAAGGAGTCTCGGATGCTTCCCAGAGGATGGAGCATTGTCCAAGCAGAAAAATTATCTCGGGTATCTTCCCTAGAGGAGTCTGGGGTTGCTACCCGGGATCACAGGGCCCTAAAGCACTGGAGAAAACTCTGCGGGAGATGCCTGGGAGGAGTTCTGGGTAGATCCCGCAGGATGGACCACTGTCAAGAGAGAAAAATCATCTTGGGTGTCTTCCCTGGAGGAGTCTGAGGTTGCTACCTGGGATGACAGAACCATAAACCGCGAGAAAAAAGACTCAGGGACATAGCTGCGACAAGTCTCGGATGCATCCCAGAGTATAGAGCATTGTCCAAGGAGAAAAATCATCCCGGGTATCTTTCCTGGAGGAGTCTGGGCTTGCTACCTGGGATTACAGGGACCAAAACCACAGGAAAAATGTCAGCGGGAGACACTTGGGAGGAATTTCAGATGCATCCCAGAAGATGGAGCATTGTCCAAGGAGAAAAATCATCTCGGGTATCTTCCCTGGAGGAGTCTGGGGTTGCTACCCGGGATCACAGGGCCCCAAAACACCGGAATAAAGACTCAGGGACATACCTTCAATGAGTCTCGGATGCTTCCCAGAGGATGGAGCATTGTCCAAGGAGAAAAATCATCTCGGGTATCTTCCCTGGAGGAGTCTGGGGTTGCTACCTGGGATCACAGGGCGCTAAACCACCGGAAGAAAACACTCAGAAACAGAGCTGGGAAGAGACTCGGGTGCATCCCGCAGGATGGACAATAGTCCAAGGAGAAAAATCAACTTGGGTATCTTCCACGGAGGAGACTGGGGTTGCTACCCGGGATGACAGGGCCCAAAAGCACCGGAATAAACACTCAGGGACATACCTGCAAGGAGTCTCGGATGCTTCCCAGAGCATGGAGCATTGTCCAAGCAGAAAAATTATCTCGGGTATCTTCCCTAGAGGAGTCTGGGGTTGCTACCCGGGATCACAGGGCCCTAAAGCACTGGAGAAAACTCTGCGGGAGATGCCTGGGAGGAGTTCTGGGTAGATCCCGCAGGATGGACCACTGTCAAGAGAGAAAAATCATCTTGGGTGTCTTCCCTGGAGGAGTCTGGGGTTGCTACCTGGGATGACAGAACCATAAACCGCGAGAAAAAAGACTCAGGGACATAGCTGCGACAAGTCTCGGATGCATCCCAGAGTATAGAGCATTGTCCAAGGAGAAAAATCATCCCGGGTATCTTTCCTGGAGGAGTCTGGGCTTGCTACCCGGGATTACAGGGACCAAAAACACAGGAAAAATGTCTGCGGGAGACACGTGGGAGGAATCTCAGATGCATCCCAGAAGATGGAGCATTGTCCAAGGAGAAAAATCATCTCGGGTATCTTCCCTGGAGGAGTCTGGGGTTGCTACCCGGGATTACAGGGACCCAAACCACAGGAAAAATGTCTGTGGGAGACGCCTGGGAGGAATCTCAGATGCATCCCAGAAGATGGAGCATTGTCCAAGGAGAAAAATCATCTCGGGTATCTTCCCTGGAGGAGTCTGGGGTTGCTACCCGTGATCACAGGGCGCTAAACCACCGGAATAAAGACTCAGGGACAGACCTGCAAGGAGTCTCGGATGCTTCCGAGAAGATGGAGCATTGTCCAAGCAGAAAAATTATCTCGGGTATCTTCCCTAGAGGAGTCTGGGGTTGCTACCCGGGATCACAGGGCGCTAAACCACCGGAAGAAAACACTCAGAAACAGAGCTGGGAAGAGTCTCGGGTGCATCCCGCAGGATGGACAATAGTCCAAGGAGAAAAATCAACTTGGGTATCTTCCACGGAGGAGTCTGGGGTTGCTACCCGGGATGACAGGGCCCAAAAGCACCGGAATAAACACTCAGGGACATACCTGCAAGGAGTCTCAGATGCTTCCCAGAAGATGGAGCATTGTCCAAGCAGAAAAATTATCTCGGGTATCTTCCCTAGAGGAGTCTGGGGTTGCTAGCCGGGATCACAGGGCCCTAAAGCACTGGAGAAAACTCTGCGGGAGATGCCTGGGAGGAGTTCTGGGTAGATCCCGTAGGATGGACCACTGTCAAGAGAGAAAAATCATCTTGGGTGTCTTCCCTGGAGGAGTCTGGGGTTGCTACCTGGGATGACAGAACCATAAACCGCGAGAATAAAGACTCAGGGACATAGCTGCGACAAGTCTCGGATGCATCCCAGAGTATAGAGCATTGTCCAAGGAGAAAAATCATCCCGGGTATCTTTCCTGGAGGAGTCTGGGCTTGCTACCCGGGATTACAGGGACCAAAACCACAGGATAAATGTCTGCGGGAGACACGTGGGAGGAATCTCAGATGCATCCCAGAAGATGGAGCATTGTCCAAGGAGAAAAATCATCTCGGGTATCTTCCCTGGAGGAGTCTGGGGTTGCTACCCGGGATCACAGGGCCCCAAAACACCGGAATAAAGACTCAGGGACATACCTTCAATGAGTCTCGGATGCTTCCCAGAGGATGGAGCATTGTCCAAGGAGAAAAATCATCTCGGGTATCTTCCCTGGAGGAGTCTGGGGTTGCTACCCGGGATCACAGGGCGCTAAACCACCGGAAGAAAACACTCAGAAACAGAGCTGGGAAGAGTCTCGGGTGCATCCCGCAGGATGGACAATAGTCCAAGGAGAAAAATCAACTTGGGTATCTTCCACGGAGGAGTCTGGGGTTGCTACCCGGGATGACAGGGCCCAAAAGCACCGGAATAAACACTCAGGGACATACCTGCAAGGAGTCTCGGATGCTTCCCAGAGGATGGAGCATTGTCCAAGCAGAAAAATTATCTCGGGTATCTTCCCTAGAGGAGTCTGGGGTTGCTACCCGGGATGACAGGGCCCTAAAGCACTGGAGAAAACTCTGCGGGAGATGCCTGGGAGGAGTTCTGGGTAGATCCCGCAGGATGGACCACTGTCAAGAGAGAAAAATCATCTTGCGTGTCTTCCCTGGAGGAGTCTGGGGTTGCTACCTGGGATGACAGAACCATAAACCGCGAGAAAAAAGACTCAGGGACATAGCTGCAACAAGTCTCGGATGCATCCCAGAGTATAGAGCATTGTCCAAGGAGAAAAATCATCCCGGGTATCTTTCCTGGAGGAGTCTGGGCTTGCTACCCGGGATTACAGGGACCAAAACCACAGGAAAAATGTCTGCGGGAGACACGTGGGAGGAATCTCAGATGCATCCCAGAAGATGGAGCATTGTCCAAGGAGAAAAATCATCTCGGGTATCTTCCCTGGAGGAGTCTGGGGTTGCTACCCGGGATCACAGGGCCCCAAAACACCGGAATAAAGACTCAGGGACATACATTCAATGAGTCTCGGATACTTCCCAGAGGATGGAGCATTGTCCAAGGAGAAAAATCATCTCGGATATCTTCCCTGGAGGAGTCTGGGGTTGCTACCTGGGATCACAGGGCGCTAAACCACCGGAAGAAAACACTCAGAAACAGAGCTGGGAGGAGTCTCGGGTGCATCCCGCAGGATGGACAATAGTCCAAGGAGAAAAATCAACTTGGGTATCTTCCACGGAGGAGTCTGGGGTTGCTACCCGGGATGACAGGGCCCAAAAGCACCGGAATAAACACTCAGGGACAAAGCTGCAAGGAGTCTCGGATGCTTCCCAGAGGATGGAGCATTGTCCAGGGAGAAAAATCATCTCGGGTATCTTCCCTGGAGGAGTCTGGGGTTGCTACCCGGGATTACAGGGACCCAAACCACAGGAAAAATGTCTGTGGGAGACGCCTGGGAGGAATCTCAGATGCATCCCAGAAGATGGAGCATTGTCCAAGGAGAAAAATCATCTCGGGTATCTTCCCTGGAGGAGTCTGGGGTTGCTACCCGGGATTACAGGGACCCAAACCACAGGAAAAATGTCTGTGGGAGACGCCTGGGAGGAATCTCAGATGCATCCCAGAAAATGGAGCATTGTCCAAGGAGAAAAATCATCTCGGGTATCTTCCCTGGAGGAGTCTGGGGTTGCTACCCGTGATCACAGGGCGCTAAACCACCGGAATAAAGACTCAGGGACAGACCTGCAAGGAGTCTCGGATGCTTCCGAGAAGATGGAGCATTGTCCAAGCAGAAAAATTATCTCGGGTATCTTCCCTAGAGGAGTCTGGGGTTGCTACCCGGGATGACAGGGCCCTAAAGCACTGGAGAAAACTCTGCGGGAGATGCCTGGGAGGAGTTCTGGGTAGATCCCGCAGGATGGACCACTGTCAAGAGAGAAAAATCATCTTGGGTGTCTTCCCTGGAGGAGTCTGGGGTTGCTACCTGGGATGACAGAACCATAAACCGCGAGAAAAAAGACTCAGGGACATAGCTGCAACAAGTCTCGGATGCATCCCAGAGTATAGAGCATTGTCCAAGGAGAAAAATCATCCCGGGTATCTTTCCTGGAGGAGTCTGGGCTTGCTACCCGGGATTACAGGGACCAAAACCACAGGAAAAATGTCAGCGGGAGACACTTGGGAGGAATTTCAGATGCATCCCAGAAGATGGAGCATTGTCCAAGGAGAAAAATCATCTCGGGTATCTTCCCTGGAGGAGTCTGGGGTTGCTACCCGGGATCACAGGGCCCCAAAACACCGGAATAAAGACTCAGGGACATACCTTCAATGAGTCTCGGATGCTTCCCAGAGGATGGAGCATTGTCCAAGGAGAAAAATCATCTCGGGTATCTTCCCTGGAGGAGTCTGGGGTTGCTACCCGGGATCACAGGGCGCTAAACCACCGGAAGAAAACACTCAGAAACAGAGCTGGGAAGAGTCTCGGGTGCATCCCGCAGGATGGACAATAGTCCAAGGAGAAAAATCAACTTGGGTATCTTCCACGGAGGAGTCTGGGGTTGCTACCCGGGATGACAGGGCCCAAAAGCACCGGAATAAACACTCAGGGACATACCTGCAAGGAGTCTCAGATGCTTCCCAGAAGATGGAGCATTGTCCAAGCAGAAAAATTATCTCGGGTATCTTCCCTAGAGGAGTCTGGGGTTGCTACCCGGGATAACAGGGCCCTAAAGCACTGGAGAAAACTCTGCGGGAGATGCCTGGGAGGAGTTCTGGGTAGATCCCGCAGGATGGACCACTGTCAAGAGAGAAAAATCATCTTGGGTGTCTTCCCTGGAGGAGTCTGGGGTTGCTACCTGGGATGACAGAACCATAAACCGCGAGAAAAAAGACTCAGGGACATAGCTGCAACAAGTCTCGGATGCATCCCAGAGTATAGAGCATTGTCCAAGGAGAAAAATCATCCCGGGTATCTTTCCTGGAGGAGTCTGGGCTTGCTACCCGGGATTACACGGACCAAAACCACAGGAAAAATGTCAGCGGGAGACACTTGGGAGGAATTTCAGATGCATCCCAGAAGATGGAGCATTGTCCAAGGAGAAAAATCATCTCGGGTATCTTCCCTGGAGGAGTCTGGGGTTGCTACCCGGGATCACAGGGCCCCAAAACACCGGAATAAAGACTCAGGGACATACCTTCAATGAGTCTCGGATGCTTCCCAGAGGATGGAGCATTGTCCAAGGAGAAAAATCATCTCGGGTATCTTCCCTGGAGGAGTCTGGGGTTGCTACCCGGGATCACAGGGCGCTAAACCACCGGAAGAAAACACTCAGAAACAGAGCTGGGAAGAGTCTCGGGTGCATCCCGCAGGATGGACAATAGTCCAAGGAGAAAAATCAACTTGGGTATCTTCCACGGAGGAGTCTGGGGTTGCTACCCGGGATGACAGGGCCCAAAAGCACCGGAATAAACACTCAGGGACATACCTGCAAGGAGTCTCAGATGCTTCCCAGAAGATGGAGCATTGTCCAAGCAGAAAAATTATCTCGGGTATCTTCCCTAGAGGAGTCTGGGGTTGCTAGCCGGGATCACAGGGCCCTAAAGCACTGGAGAAAACTCTGCGGGAGATGCCTGGGAGGAGTTCTGGGTAGATCCCGCAGGATGGACCACTGTCAAGAGAGAAAAATCATCTTGGGTGTCTTCCCTGGAGGAGTCTGGGGTTGCTACCCGGGATGACAGTATCATAAACCGCGAGAAAAAAGACTCAGGGACATAGCTGCGACAAGTCTCGGATGCATCCCAGAGTATAGAGCATTGTCCAAGGAGAAAAATCATCCCGGGTATCTTTCCTGGAGGAGTCTGGGCTTGCTACCCGGGATTACAGGGACCAAAACCACAGGAAAAATGTCTGCGGGAGACACGTGGGAGGAATCTCAGATGCATCCCAGAAGATGGAGCATTGTCCAAGGAGAAAAATCATCTCGGGTATCTTCCCTGGAGGAGTCTGGGGTTGCTACCCGGGATCACAGGGCCCCAAAACACCGGAATAAAGACTCAGGGACATACCTTCAATGAGTCTCGGATGCTTCCCAGAGGATGGAGCATTGTCCAAGGAGAAAAATCATCTCGGGTATCTTCCCTGGAGGAGTCTGGGGTTGCTACCCGGGATCACAGGGCGCTAAACCACCGGAAGAAAACACTCAGAAACAGAGCTGGGAAGAGTCTCGGGTGCATCCCGCAGGATGGACAATAGTCCAAGGAGAAAAATCAACTTGGGTATCTTCCACGGAGGAGTCTGGGGTTGCTACCCGGGATGACAGGGCCCAAAAGCACCGGAATAAACACTCAGGGACATACCTGCAAGGAGTCTCGGATGCTTCCCAGAGGATGGAGCATTGTCCAAGCAGAAAAATTATCTCGGGTATCTTCCCTAGAGGAGTCTGGGGTTGCTACCCGGGATGACAGGGCCCTAAAGCACTGGAGAAAACTCTGCGGGAGATGCCTGGGAGGAGTTCTGGGTAGATCCCGCAGGATGGACCACTGTCAAGAGAGAAAAATCATCTTGGGTGTCTTCCCTGGAGGAGTCTGGGGTTGCTACCTGGGATGACAGAACCATAAACCGCGAGAAAAAAGACTCAGGGACATAGCTGCAACAAGTCTCGGATGCATCCCAGAGTATAGAGCATTGTCCAAGGAGAAAAATCATCCCGGGTATCTTTCCTGGAGGAGTCTGGGCTTGCTACCCGGGATTACAGGGACCAAAACCACAGGAAAAATGTCTGCGGGAGACACGTGGGAGGAATCTCAGATGCATCCCAGAAGATGGAGCATTGTCCAAGGAGAAAAATCATCTCGGGTATCTTCCCTGGAGGAGTCTGGGGTTGCTACCCGGGATCACAGGGCCCCAAAACACCGGAATAAAGACTCAGGGACATACATTCAATGAGTCTCGGATACTTCCCAGAGGATGGAGCATTGTCCAAGGAGAAAAATCATCTCGGATATCTTCCCTGGAGGAGTCTGGGGTTGCTACCTGGGATCACAGGGCGCTAAACCACCGGAAGAAAACACTCAGAAACAGAGCTGGGAGGAGTCTCGGGTGCATCCCGCAGGATGGACAATAGTCCAAGGAGAAAAATCAACTTGGGTATCTTCCACGGAGGAGTCTGGGGTTGCTACCCGGGATGACAGGGCCCAAAAGCACCGGAATAAACACTCAGGGACAAAGCTGCAAGGAGTCTCGGATGCTTCCCAGAGGATGGAGCATTGTCCAGGGAGAAAAATCATCTCGGGTATCTTCCCTGGAGGAGTCTGGGGTTGCTACCCGGGATTACAGGGACCCAAACCACAGGAAAAATGTCTGTGGGAGACGCCTGGGAGGAATCTCAGATGCATCCCAGAAGATGGAGCATTGTCCAAGGAGAAAAATCATCTCGGGTATCTTCCCTGGAGGAGTCTGGGGTTGCTACCCGGGATTACAGGGACCCAAACCACAGGAAAAATGTCTGTGGGAGACGCCTGGGAGGAATCTCAGATGCATCCCAGAAAATGGAGCATTGTCCAAGGAGAAAAATCATCTCGGGTATCTTCCCTGGAGGAGTCTGGGGTTGCTACCCGTGATCACAGGGCGCTAAACCACCGGAATAAAGACTCAGGGACAGACCTGCAAGGAGTCTCGGATGCTTCCGAGAAGATGGAGCATTGTCCAAGCAGAAAAATTATCTCGGGTATCTTCCCTAGAGGAGTCTGGGGTTGCTACCCGGGATAACAGGGCCCTAAAGCACTGGAGAAAACTCTGCGGGAGATGCCTGGGAGGAGTTCTGGGTAGATCCCGCAGGATGGACCACTGTCAAGAGAGAAAAATCATCTTGGGTGTCTTCCCTGGAGGAGTCTGGGGTTGCTACCTGGGATGACAGAACCATAAACCGCGAGAAAAAAGACTCAGGGACATAGCTGCAACAAGTCTCGGATGCATCCCAGAGTATAGAGCATTGTCCAAGGAGAAAAATCATCCCGGGTATCTTTCCTGGAGGAGTCTGGGCTTGCTACCCGGGATTACAGGGACCAAAACCACAGGAAAAATGTCAGCGGGAGACACTTGGGAGGAATTTCAGATGCATCCCAGAAGATGGAGCATTGTCCAAGGAGAAAAATCATCTCGGGTATCTTCCCTGGAGGAGTCTGGGGTTGCTACCCGGGATCACAGGGCCCCAAAACACCGGAATAAAGACTCAGGGACATACCTTCAATGAGTCTCGGATGCTTCCCAGAGGATGGAGCATTGTCCAAGGAGAAAAATCATCTCGGGTATCTTCCCTGGAGGAGTCTGGGGTTGCTACCCGGGATCACAGGGCGCTAAACCACCGGAAGAAAACACTCAGAAACAGAGCTGGGAAGAGTCTCGGGTGCATCCCGCAGGATGGACAATAGTCCAAGGAGAAAAATCAACTTGGGTATCTTCCACGGAGGAGTCTGGGGTTGCTACCCGGGATGACAGGGCCCAAAAGCACCGGAATAAACACTCAGGGACATACCTGCAAGGAGTCTCAGATGCTTCCCAGAAGATGGAGCATTGTCCAAGCAGAAAAATTATCTCGGGTATCTTCCCTAGAGGAGTCTGGGGTTGCTAGCCGGGATCACAGGGCCCTAAAGCACTGGAGAAAACTCTGCGGGAGATGCCTGGGAGGAGTTCTGGGTAGATCCCGCAGGATGGACCACTGTCAAGAGAGAAAAATCATCTTGGGTGTCTTCCCTGGAGGAGTCTGGGGTTGCTACCCGGGATGACAGTATCATAAACCGCGAGAAAAAAGACTCAGGGACATAGCTGCGACAAGTCTCGGATGCATCCCAGAGTATAGAGCATTGTCCAAGGAGAAAAATCATCCCGGGTATCTTTCCTGGAGGAGTCTGGGCTTGCTACCCGGGATTACAGGGACCAAAACCACAGGAAAAATGTCTGCGGGAGACACGTGGGAGGAATCTCAGATGCATCCCAGAAGATGGAGCATTGTCCAAGGAGAAAAATCATCTCGGGTATCTTCCCTGGAGGAGTCTGGGGTTGCTACCCGGGATCACAGGGCCCCAAAACACCGGAATAAAGACTCAGGGACATACCTTCAATGAGTCTCGGATGCTTCCCAGAGGATGGAGCATTGTCCAAGGAGAAAAATCATCTCGGGTATCTTCCCTGGAGGAGTCTGGGGTTGCTACCCGGGATCACAGGGCGCTAAACCACCGGAAGAAAACACTCAGAAACAGAGCTGGGAAGAGTCTCGGGTGCATCCCGCAGGATGGACAATAGTCCAAGGAGAAAAATCAACTTGGGTATCTTCCACGGAGGAGTCTGGGGTTGCTACCCGGGATGACAGGGCCCAAAAGCACCGGAATAAACACTCAGGGACATACCTGCAAGGAGTCTCGGATGCTTCCCAGAGGATGGAGCATTGTCCAAGCAGAAAAATTATCTCGGGTATCTTCCCTAGAGGAGTCTGGGGTTGCTACCCGGGATGACAGGGCCTTAAAGCACTGGAGAAAACTCTGCGGGAGATGCCTGGGAGGAGTTCTGGGTAGATCCCGCAGGATGGACCACTGTCAAGAGAGAAAAATCATCTTGGGTGTCTTCCCTGGAGGAGTCTGAGGTTGCTACCTGGGATGACAGAACCATAAACCGCGAGAAAAAAGACTCAGGGACATAGCTGCAACAAGTCTCGGATGCATCCCAGAGTATAGAGCATTGTCCAAGGAGAAAAATCATCCCGGGTATCTTTCCTGGAGGAGTCTGGGCTTGCTACCCGGGATTACAGGGACCAAAACCACAGGAAAAATGTCTGCGGGAGACACGTGGGAGGAATCTCAGATGCATCCCAGAAGATGGAGCATTGTCCAAGGAGAAAAATCATCTCGGGTATCTTCCCTGGAGGAGTCTGGGGTTGCTACCCGGGATCACAGGGCCCCAAAACACCGGAATAAAGACTCAGGGACATACATTCAATGAGTCTCGGATACTTCCCAGAGGATGGAGCATTGTCCAAGGAGAAAAATCATCTCGGGTATCTTCCCTGGAGGAGTCTGGGGTTGCTACCTGGGATCACAGGGCGCTAAACCACCGGAAGAAAACACTCAGAAACAGAGCTGGGAGGAGTCTCGGGTGCATCCCGCAGGATGGACAATAGTCCAAGGAGAAAAATCAACTTGGGTATCTTCCACGGAGGAGTCTGCGGTTGCTACCCGGGATGACAGGGCCCAAAAGCACCGGAATAAACACTCAGGGACAAAGCTGCAAGGAGTCTCGGATGCTTCCCAGAGGATGGAGCATTGTCCAGGGAGAAAAATCATCTCGGGTATCTTCCCTGGAGGAGTCTGGGGTTGCTACCCAGGATTACAGGGACCCAAACCACAGGAAAAATGTCTGTGGGAGACGCCTGGGAGGAATCTCAGATGCATCCCAGAAGATGGAGCATTGTCCAAGGAGAAAAATCATCTCGGGTATCTTCCCTGGAGGAGTCTGGGGTTGCTACCCGGGATTACAGGGACCCAAACCACAGGAAAAATGTCTGTGGGAGACGCCTGGGAGGAATCTCAGATGCATCCCAGAAAATGGAGCATTGTCCAAGGAGAAAAATCATCTCGGGTATCTTCCCTGGAGGAGTCTGGGGTTGCTAGCCGGGATCACAGGGCGCTAAACCACCGGAATAAAGACTCAGGGACATACCTGCAAGGAGTCTCGGATGCTTCCCAGAGGATGGAGCATTGTCCAAGCAGAAAAATTATCTCGGGTATCTTCCCTAGAGGAGTCTGGGGTTGCTACCCGGGATGACAGGGCCCTAAAGCACTGGAGAAAACTCTGCGGGAGATGCCTGGGAGGAGTTCTGGGTAGATCCCGCAGGATGGACCACTGTCAAGAGAGAAAAATCATCTTGGGTGTCTTCCCTGGAGGAGTCTGAGGTTGCTACCTGGGATGACAGAACCATAAACCGCGAGAAAAAAGACTCAGGGACATAGCTGCGACAAGTCTCGGATGCATCCCAGAGTATAGAGCATTGTCCAAGGAGAAAAATCATCCCGGGTATCTTTCCTGGAGGAGTCTGGGCTTGCTACCTGGGATTACAGGGACCAAAACCACAGGAAAAATGTCAGCGGGAGACACTTGGGAGGAATTTCAGATGCATCCCAGAAGATGGAGCATTGTCCAAGGAGAAAAATCATCTCGGGTATCTTCCCTGGAGGAGTCTGGGGTTGCTACCCGGGATCACAGGGCCCCAAAACACCGGAATAAAGACTCAGGGACATACCTTCAATGAGTCTCGGATGCTTCCCAGAGGATGGAGCATTGTCCAAGGAGAAAAATCATCTCGGGTATCTTCCCTGGAGGAGTCTGGGGTTGCTACCTGGGATCACAGGGCGCTAAACCACCGGAAGAAAACACTCAGAAACAGAGCTGGGAAGAGACTCGGGTGCATCCCGCAGGATGGACAATAGTCCAAGGAGAAAAATCAACTTGGGTATCTTCCACGGAGGAGACTGGGGTTGCTACACGGGATGACAGGGCCCAAAAGCACCGGAATAAACACTCAGGGACATACCTGCAAGGAGTCTCGGATGCTTCCCAGAGGATGGAGCATTGTCCAAGCAGAAAAATTATCTCGGGTATCTTCCCTAGAGGAGTCTGGGGTTGCTACCCGGGATCACAGGGCCCTAAAGCACTGGAGAAAACTCTGCGGGAGATGCCTGGGAGGAGTTCTGGGTAGATCCCGCAGGATGGACCACTGTCAAGAGAGAAAAATCATCTTGGGTGTCTTCCCTGGAGGAGTCTGGGGTTGCTACCTGGGATGACAGAACCATAAACCGCGAGAAAAAAGACTCAGGGAAATAGCTGCGACAAGTCTCGGATGCATCCCAGAGTATAGAGCATTGTCCAAGGAGAAAAATCATCCCGGGTATCTTTCCTGGAGGAGTCTGGGCTTGCTACCTGGGATTACAGGGACCAAAAGCACAGGAAAAATGTCTGCAGGAGACACTTGGGAGGAATCTCAGATGCATCCCAGAAGATGGAGCATTGTCCAAGGAGAAAAATCATCTCGGGTATCTTCCCTGGAGGAGTCTGGGGTTGCTACCCGGGATTACAGGGACCCACACCACAGGAAAAATGTCTGTGGGAGACGCCTGGGAGGAATCTCAGATGCATCCCAGAAGATGGAGCATTGTCCAAGGAGAAAAATCATCTCGGGTATCTTCCCTGGAGGAGTCTGGGGTTGCTACCCGGGATTACAGGGACCCAAACCACAGGAAAAATGTCTGTGGGAGACGCCTGGGAGGAATCTCAGATGCATCCCAGAAGATGGAGCATTGTCCAAGGAGAAAAATCAACTTGGGTATCTTCCCTGGAGGAGTCTGGGGTTGCTACCCGTGATCACAGGGCGCTAAACCACCGGAATAAAGACTCAGGGACAGACCTGCAAGGAGTCTCGGATGCTTCCCAGAAGATGGAGCATTGTCCAAGCAGAAAAATTATCTCGGGTATCTTCCCTAGAGGAGTCTGGGGTTGCTAGCCAGGATCACAGGGCCCTAAAGCACTGGAGAAAACTCTGCGGGAGGTGCCTGGGAGGAGTTCTGGGTAGATCCCGCAGGATGGACCACTGTCAAGAGAGAAAAATCATCTTGGGTGTCTTCCCTGGAGGAGTCTGGGGTTGCTACCTGGGATGACAGAACCATAAACCGCGAGAAAAAAGATTCAGGGACATAGCTGCGACAAGTCTCGGATGCATCCCAGAGTATAGAGCATTGTCCAAGGAGAAAAATCATCCCGGGTATCTTTCCTGGAGGAGTCTGGGCTTGCTACCCGGGATTACAGGGACCAAAACCACAGGAAAAATGTCTGCGGGAGACACGTGGGAGGAATCTCAGATGCATCCCAGAAGATGGAGCATTGTCCAAGGAGAAAAATCATCTCGGGTATCTTCCCTGGAGGAGTCTGGGGTTGCTACCCGGGATCACAGGGCCCCAAAACACCGGAATAAAGACTCAGGGACATACCTTCAATGAGTCTCGGATACTTCCCAGAGGATGGAGCATTGTCCAAGGAGAAAAATCATCTCGGATATCTTCCCTGGAGGAGTCTGGGGTTGCTACCTGGGATCACAGGGCGCTAAACCACCGGAAGAAAACACTCAGAAACAGAGCTGGGAGGAGTCTCGGGTGCATCCCGCAGGATGGACAATAGTCCAAGGAGAAAAATCAACTTGGGTATCTTCCACGGAGGAGTCTGGGGTTGCTACCCGGGATGACAGGGCCCAAAAGCACCGGAATAAACACTCAGGGACAAAGCTGCAAGGAGTCTCGGATGCTTCCCAGAGGATGGAGCATTGTCCAGGGAGAAAAATCATCTCGGGTATCTTCCCTGGAGGAGTCTGGGGTTGCTACCCGGGATTACAGGGACCCAAACCACAGGAAAAATGTCTGTGGGAGACGCCTGGGAGGAATCTCAGATGCATCCCAGAAGATGGAGCATTGTCCAAGGAGAAAAATCATCTCGGGTATCTTCCCTGGAGGAGTCTGGGGTTGCTACCCGGGATTACAGGGACCCAAACCACAGGAAAAATGTCTGTGGGAGACGCCTGGGAGGAATCTCAGATGCATCCCAGAAAATGGAGCATTGTCCAAGGAGAAAAATCATCTCGGGTATCTTCCCTGGAGGAGTCTGGGGTTGCTACCCGTGATCACAGGGCGCTAAACCACCGGAATAAAGACTCAGGGACATACCTGCAAGGAGTCTCGGATGCTTCCCAGAGGATGGAGCATTGTCCAAGCAGAAAAATTATCTCGGGTATCTTCCCTAGAGGAGTCTGGGGTTGCTACCCGGGATGACAGGGCCCTAAAGCACTGGAGAAAACTCTGCGGGAGATGCCTGGGAGGAGTTCTGGGTAGATCCCGCAGGATGGACCACTGTCAAGAGAGAAAAATCATCTTGGGTGTCTTCCCTGGAGGAGTCTGAGGTTGCTACCTGGGATGACAGAACCATAAACCGCGAGAAAAAAGACTCAGGGACATAGCTGCGACAAGTCTCGGATGCATCCCAGAGTATAGAGCATTGTCCAAGGAGAAAAATCATCCCGGGTATCTTTCCTGGAGGATTCTGGGCTTGCTACCTGGGATTACAGGGACCAAAACCACAGGAAAAATGTCAGCGGGAGACACTTGGGAGGAATTTCAGATGCATCCCAGAAGATGGAGCATTGTCCAAGGAGAAAAATCATCTCGGGTATCTTCCCTGGAGGAGTCTGGGGTTGCTACCCGGGATCACAGGGCCCCAAAACACCGGAATAAAGACTCAGGGACATACCTTCAATGAGTCTCGGATGCTTCCCAGAGGATGGAGCATTGTCCAAGGAGAAAAATCATCTCGGGTATCTTCCCTGGAGGAGTCTGGGGTTGCTACCTGGGATCACAGGGCGCTAAACCACCGGAAGAAAACACTCAGAAACAGAGCTGGGAAGAGACTCGGGTGCATCCCGCAGGATGGACAATAGTCCAAGGAGAAAAATCAACTTGGGTATCTTCCACGGAGGAGACTGGGGTTGCTACACAGGATGACAGGGCCCAAAAGCACCGGAATAAACACTCAGGGACATACCTGCAAGGAGTCTCGGATGCTTCCCAGAGGATGGAGCATTGTCCAAGCAGAAAAATTATCTTGGGTATCTTCCCTAGAGGAGTCTGGGGTTGCTACCCGGGATCACAGGGCCCTAAAGCACTGGAGAAAACTCTGCGGGAGATGCCTGGGAGGAGTTCTGGGTAGATCCCGCAGGATGGACCACTGTCAAGAGAGAAAAATCATCTTGGGTGTCTTCCCTGGAGGAGTCTGGGGTTGCTACCTGGGATGACAGAACCATAAACCGCGAGAAAAAAGACTCAGGGACATAGCTGCAACAAGTCTCGGATGCATCCCAGAGTATAGAGCATTGTCCAAGGAGAAAAATCATCCCGGGTATCTTTCCTGGAGGAGTCTGGGCTTGCTACCCGGGATTACAGGGACCAAAAGCACAGGAAAAATGTCTGCGGGAGACACTTGGGAGGAATCTCAGATGCATCCCAGAAGATGGAGCATTGTCCAAGGAGAAAAATCATCTCGGGTATCTTCCCTGGAGGAGTCTGGGGTTGCTACCCGGGATTACAGGGACCCAAACCACAGGAAAAATGTCTGTGGGAGACGCCTGGGAGGAATCTCAGATGCATCCCAGAAGATGGAGCATTGTCCAAGGAGAAAAATCATCTCGGGTATCTTCCCTGGAGGAGTCTGGGGTTGCTACCCGGGATTACAGGGACCCAAACCACAGGAAAAATGTCTGTGGGAGACGCCTGGGAGGAATCTCAGATGCATCCCAGAAGATGGAGCATTGTCCAAGGAGAAAAATCAACTTGGGTATCTTCCCTGGAGGAGTCTGGGGTTGCTACCCGTGATCACAGGGCGCTAAACCACCGGAATAAAGACTCAGGGACAGACCTGCAAGGAGTCTCGGATGCTTCTCTGAAGATGGAGCATTGTCCAAGCAGAAAAATTATCTCGGGTATCTTCCCTAGAGGAGTCTGGGGTTGCTAGCCGGGATCACAGGGCCCTAAAGCACTGGAGAAAACTCTGCGGGAGGTGCCTGGGAGGAGTTCTGGGTAGATCCCGCAGGATGGACCACTGTCAAGAGAGAAAAATCATCTTGGGTGTCTTCCCTGGAGGAGTCTGGGGTTGCTACCTGGGATGACAGAACCATAAACCGCGAGAATAAAGACTCAGGGACATAGCTGCGACAAGTCTCGGATGCATCCCAGAGTATAGAGCATTGTCCAAGGAGAAAAATCATCCCGGGTATCTTTCCTGGAGGAGTCTGGGCTTGCTACCCGGGATTACAGGGACCAAAACCACAGGAAAAATGTCTGCGGGAGACACGTGGGAGGAATCTCAGATGCATCCCAGAAGATGGAGCATTGTCCAAGGAGAAAAATCATCTCGGGTATCTTCCCTGGAGGAGTCTGGGGTTGCTACCCGGGATCACAGGGCCCCAAAACACCGGAATAAAGACTCAGGGACATACATTCATTGAGTCTCGGATACTTCCCAGAGGATGGAGCATTGTCCAAGGAGAAAAATCATCTCGGATATCTTCCCTGGAGGAGTCTGGGGTTGCTACCTGGGATCACAGGGCGCTAAACCACCGGAAGAAAACACTCAGAAACAGAGCTGGGAGGAGTCTCGGGTGCATCCCGCAGGATGGACAATAGTCCAAGGAGAAAAATCAACTTGGGTATCTTCCACGGAGGAGTCTGGGGTTGCTACCCGGGATGACAGGGCCCAAAAGCACCGGAATAAACACTCAGGGACAAAGCTGCAAGGAGTCTCGGATGCTTCCCAGACGATGGAGCATTGTCCAGGGAGAAAAATCATCTCGGGTATCTTCCCTGGAGGAGTCTGGGGTTGCTACCCGGGATTACAGGGACCCAAACCACAGGAAAAATGTCTGTGGGAGACGCCTGGGAGGAATCTCAGATGCATCCCAGAAGATGGAGCATTGTCCAAGGAGAAAAATCATCTCGGGTATCTTCCCTGGAGGAGTCTGGGGTTGCTACCCGGGATTACAGGGACCCAAACCACAGGAAAAATGTCTGTGGGAGACGCCTGGGAGGAATCTCAGATGCATCCCAGAAAATGGAGCATTGTCCAAGGAGAAAAATCATCTCGGGTATCTTCCCTGGAGGAGTCTGGGGTTGCTACCCGTGATCACAGGGCGCTAAACCACCGGAATAAAGACTCAGGGACATACCTGCAAGGAGTCTCGGATGCTTCCCAGAGGATGGAGCATTGTCCAAGCAGAAAAATTATCTCGGGTATCTTCCCTAGAGGAGTCTGGGGTTGCTACCCGGGATGACAGGGCCCTAAAGCACTGGAGAAAACTCTGCGGGAGATGCCTGGGAGGAGTTCTGGGTAGATCCCGCAGGATGGACCACTGTCAAGAGAGAAAAATCATCTTGGGTGTCTTCCCTGGAGGAGTCTGAGGTTGCTACCTGGGATGACAGAACCATAAACCGCGAGAAAAAAGACTCAGGGACATAGCTGCGACAAGTCTCGGATGCATCCCAGAGTATAGAGCATTGTCCAAGGAGAAAAATCATCCCGGGTATCTTTCCTGGAGGAGTCTGGGCTTGCTACCTGGGATTACAGGGACCAAAACCACAGGAAAAATGTCAGCGGGAGACACTTGGGAGGAATTTCAGATGCATCCCAGAAGATGGAGCATTGTCCAAGGAGAAAAATCATCTCGGGTATCTTCCCTGGAGGAGTCTGGGGTTGCTACCCGGGATCACAGGGCCCCAAAACACCGGAATAAAGACTCAGGGACATACCTTCAATGAGTCTCGGATGCTTCCCAGAAGATGGAGCATTGTCCAAGGAGAAAAATCATCTCGGGTATCTTCCCTGGAGGAGTCTGGGGTTGCTACCCGGGATTACAGGGCGCTAAACCACCGGAAGAAAACACTCAGAAACAGAGCTGGGAAGAGACTCGGGTGCATCCCGCAGGATGGACAATAGTCCAAGGAGAAAAATCAACTTGGGTATCTTCCACGGAGGAGTCTGGGGTTGCTACCCGGGATGACAGGGCCCAAAAGCACCGGAATAAACACTCAGGGACATACCTGCAAGGAGTCTCGGATGCTTCCCAGAGGATGGAGCATTGTCCAAGCAGAAAAATTATCTCGGGTATCTTCCCTAGAGGAGTCTGGGGTTGCTACCCGGGATCACAGGGCCCTAAAGCACTGGAGAAAACTCTGCGGGAGATGCCTGGGAGGAGTTCTGGGTAGATCCCGCAGGATGGACCACTGTCAAGAGAGAAAAATCATCTTGGGTGTCTTCCCTGGAGGAGTCTGGGGTTGCTATCTGGGATGACAGAACCATAAACCGCGAGAAAAAAGACTCAGGGAAATAGCTGCGACAAGTCTCGGATGCATCCCAGAGTATAGAGCATTGTCCAAGGAGAAAAATCATCCCGGGTATCTTTCCTGGAGGAGTCTGGGCTTGCTACCCGGGATTACAGGGACCAAAAGCACAGGAAAAATGTCTGCAGGAGACACTTGGGAGGAATCTCAGATGCATCCCAGAAGATGGAGCATTGTCCAAGGAGAAAAATCATCTCGGGTATCTTCCCTGGAGGAGTCTGGGGTTGCTACCCGGGATTACAGGGACCCAAACCACAGGAAAAATGTCTGTGGGAGACGCCTGGGAGGAATCTCAGATGCATCCCAGAAGATGGAGCATTGTCCAAGGAGAAAAATCATCTCGGGTATCTTCCCTGGAGGAGTCTGGGGTTGCTACCCGTGATCACAGGGCGCTAAACCACCGGAATAAAGACTCAGGGACAGACCTGCAAGGAGTCTCGGATGCTTCCGAGAAGATGGAGCATTGTCCAAGCAGAAAAATTATCTCGGGTATCTTCCCTAGAGGAGTCTGGGGTTGCTACCCGGGATAACAGGGCCCTAAAGCACTGGAGAAAACTCTGCGGGAGATGCCTGGGAGGAGTTCTGGGTAGATCCCGCAGGATGGACCACTGTCAAGAGAGAAAAATCATCTTGGGTGTCTTCCCTGGAGGAGTCTGGGGTTGCTACCTGGGATGACAGAACCATAAACCGCGAGAAAAAAGACTCAGGGACATAGCTGCAACAAGTCTCGGATGCATCCCAGAGTATAGAGCATTGTCCAAGGAGAAAAATCATCCCGGGTATCTTTCCTGGAGGAGTCTGGGCTTGCTACCCGGGATTACAGGGACCAAAACCACAGGAAAAATGTCAGCGGGAGACACTTGGGAGGAATCTCAGATGCATCCCAGAAGATGGAGCATTGTCCAAGGAGAAAAATCATCTCGGGTATCTTCCCTGGAGGAGTCTGGGGTTGCTACCCGGGATCACAGGGCCCCAAAACACCGGAATAAAGACTCAGGGACATACCTTCAATGAGTCTCGGATGCTTCCCAGAGGATGGAGCATTGTCCAAGGAGAAAAATCATCTCGGGTATCTTCCCTGGAGGAGTCTGGGGTTGCTACCCGGGATCACAGGGCGCTAAACCACCGGAAGAAAACACTCAGAAACAGAGCTGGGAAGAGTCTCGGGTGCATCCCGCAGGATGGACAATAGTCCAAGGAGAAAAATCAACTTGGGTATCTTCCACGGAGGAGTCTGGGGTTGCTACCCGGGATGACAGGGCCCAAAAGCACCGGAATAAACACTCAGGGACATACCTGCAAGGAGTCTCAGATGCTTCCCAGAAGATGGAGCATTGTCCAAGCAGAAAAATTATCTCGGGTATCTTCCCTAGAGGAGTCTGGGGTTGCTAGCCGGGATCACAGGGCCCTAAAGCACTGGAGAAAACTCTGCGGGAGATGCCTGGGAGGAGTTCTGGGTAGATCCCGCAGGATGGACCACTGTCAAGAGAGAAAAATCATCTTGGGTGTCTTCCCTGGAGGAGTCTGGGGTTGCTACCTGGGATGACAGAACCATAAACCGCGAGAAAAAAGACTCAGGGACATAGCTGCGACAAGTCTCGGATGCATCCCAGAGTATAGAGCATTGTCCAAGGAGAAAAATCATCCCGGGTATCTTTCCTGGAGGAGTCTGGGCTTGCTACCTGGGATTACAGGGACCAAAACCACAGGAAAAATGTCAGCGGGAGACACTTGGGAGGAATTTCAGATGCATCCCAGAAGATGGAGCATTGTCCAAGGAGAAAAATCATCTCGGGTATCTTCCCTGGAGGAGTCTGGGGTTGCTACCCGGGATCACAGGGCCCCAAAACACCGGAATAAAGACTCAGGGACATACCTTCAATGAGTCTCGGATGCTTCCCAGAAGATGGAGCATTGTCCAAGGAGAAAAATCATCTCGGGTATCTTCCCTGGAGGAGTCTGGGGTTGCTACCCGGGATTACAGGGCGCTAAACCACCGGAAGAAAACACTCAGAAACAGAGCTGGGAAGAGACTCGGGTGCATCCCGCAGGATGGACAATAGTCCAAGGAGAAAAATCAACTTGGGTATCTTCCACGGAGGAGTCTGGGGTTGCTACCCGGGATGACAGGGCCCAAAAGCACCGGAATAAACACTCAGGGACATACCTGCAAGGAGTCTCGGATGCTTCCCAGAGGATGGAGCATTGTCCAAGCAGAAAAATTATCTCGGGTATCTTCCCTAGAGGAGTCTGGGGTTGCTACCCGGGATCACAGGGCCCTAAAGCACTGGAGAAAACTCTGCGGGAGATGCCTGGGAGGAGTTCTGGGTAGATCCCGCAGGATGGACCACTGTCAAGAGAGAAAAATCATCTTGGGTGTCTTCCCTGGAGGAGTCTGGGGTTGCTATCTGGGATGACAGAACCATAAACCGCGAGAAAAAAGACTCAGGGAAATAGCTGCGACAAGTCTCGGATGCATCCCAGAGTATAGAGCATTGTCCAAGGAGAAAAATCATCCCGGGTATCTTTCCTGGAGGAGTCTGGGCTTGCTACCCGGGATTACAGGGACCAAAAGCACAGGAAAAATGTCTGCAGGAGACCCTTGGGAGGAATCTCAGATGCATCCCAGAAGATGGAGCATTGTCCAAGGAGAAAAATCATCTCGGGTATCTTCCCTGGAGGAGTCTGGGGTTGCTACCCGGGATTACAGGGCGCTAAACCACCGGAAGAAAACACTCAGAAACAGAGCTGGGAAGAGACTCGGGTGCATCCCGCAGGATGGACAATAGTCCAAGGAGAAAAATCAACTTGGGTATCTTCCACGGAGGAGTCTGGGGTTGCTACCCGGGATGACAGGGCCCAAAAGCACCGGAATAAACACTCAGGGACATACCTGCAAGGAGTCTCGGATGCTTCCCAGAGGATGGAGCATTGTCCAAGCAGAAAAATTATCTCGGGTATCTTCCCTAGAGGAGTCTGGGGTTGCTACCCGGGATCACAGGGCCCTAAAGCACTGGAGAAAACTCTGCGGGAGATGCCTGGGAGGAGTTCTGGGTAGATCCCGCAGGATGGACCACTGTCAAGAGAGAAAAATCATCTTGGGTGTCTTCCCTGGAGGAGTCTGGGGTTGCTATCTGGGATGACAGAACCATAAACCGCGAGAAAAAAGACTCAGGGAAATAGCTGCGACAAGTCTCGGATGCATCCCAGAGTATAGAGCATTGTCCAAGGAGAAAAATCATCCCGGGTATCTTTCCTGGAGGAGTCTGGGCTTGCTACCCGGGATTACAGGGACCAAAAGCACAGGAAAAATGTCTGCAGGAGACCCTTGGGAGGAATCTCAGATGCATCCCAGAAGATGGAGCATTGTCCAAGGAGAAAAATCATCTCGGGTATCTTCCCTGGAGGAGTCTGGGGTTGCTACCCGGGATTACAGGGACCCAAACCACAGGAAAAATGTCTGTGGGAGACGCCTGGGAGGAATCTCAGATGCATCCCAGAAGATGGAGCATTGTCCAAGGAGAAAAATCATCTCGGGTATCTTCCCTGGAGGAGTCTGGGGTTGCTACCCGTGATCACAGGGCGCTAAACCACCGGAATAAAGACTCAGGGACAGACCTGCAAGGAGTCTCGGATGCTTCCGAGAAGATGGAGCATTGTCCAAGCAGAAAAATTATCTCGGGTATCTTCCCTAGAGGAGTCTGGGGTTGCTACCCGGGATAACAGGGCCCTAAAGCACTGGAGAAAACTCTGCGGGAGATGCCTGGGAGGAGTTCTGGGTAGATCCCGCAGGATGGACCACTGTCAAGAGAGAAAAATCATCTTGGGTGTCTTCCCTGGAGGAGTCTGGGGTTGCTACCTGGGATGACAGAACCATAAACCGCGAGAAAAAAGACTCAGGGACATAGCTGCAACAAGTCTCGGATGCATCCCAGAGTATAGAGCATTGTCCAAGGAGAAAAATCATCCCGGGTATCTTTCCTGGAGGAGTCTGGGCTTGCTACCCGGGATTACAGGGACCAAAACCACAGGAAAAATGTCAGCGGGAGACACTTGGGAGGAATCTCAGATGCATCCCAGAAGATGGAGCATTGTCCAAGGAGAAAAATCATCTCGGGTATCTTCCCTGGAGGAGTCTGGGGTTGCTACCCGGGATCACAGGGCCCCAAAACACCGGAATAAAGACTCAGGGACATACCTTCAATGAGTCTCGGATGCTTCCCAGAGGATGGAGCATTGTCCAAGGAGAAAAATCATCTCGGGTATCTTCCCTGGAGGAGTCTGGGGTTGCTACCCGGGATCACAGGGCGCTAAACCACCGGAAGAAAACACTCAGAAACAGAGCTGGGAAGAGTCTCGGGTGCATCCCGCAGGATGGACAATAGTCCAAGGAGAAAAATCAACTTGGGTATCTTCCACGGAGGAGTCTGGGGTTGCTACCCGGGATGACAGGGCCCAAAAGCACCGGAATAAACACTCAGGGACATACCTGCAAGGAGTCTCAGATGCTTCCCAGAAGATGGAGCATTGTCCAAGCAGAAAAATTATCTCGGGTATCTTCCCTAGAGGAGTCTGGGGTTGCTAGCCGGGATCACAGGGCCCTAAAGCACTGGAGAAAACTCTGCGGGAGATGCCTGGGAGGAGTTCTGGGTAGATCCCGCAGGATGGACCACTGTCAAGAGAGAAAAATCATCTTGGGTGTCTTCCCTGGAGGAGTCTGGGGTTGCTACCCGGGATGACAGTATCATAAATCGCGAGAAAAAAGACTCAGGGACATAGCTGCGACAAGTCTCGGATGCATCCCAGAGTATAGAGCATTGTCCAAGGAGAAAAATCATCCCGGGTATCTTTCCTGGAGGAGTCTGGGCTTGCTACCCGGGATTACAGGGACCAAAACCACAGGAAAAATGTCTGCGGGAGACACGTGGGAGGAATCTCAGATGCATCCCAGAAGATGGAGCATTGTCCAAGGAGAAAAATCATCTCGGGTATCTTCCCTGGAGGAGTCTGGGGTTGCTACCCGGGATCACAGGGCCCCAAAACACCGGAATAAAGACTCAGGGACATACCTTCAATGAGTCTCGGATGCTTCCCAGAGGATGGAGCATTGTCCAAGGAGAAAAATCATCTCGGGTATCTTCCCTGGAGGAGTCTGGGGTTGCTACCCGGGATCACAGGGCGCTAAACCACCGGAAGAAAACACTCAGAAACAGAGCTGGGAAGAGTCTCGGGTGCATCCCGCAGGATGGACAATAGTCCAAGGAGAAAAATCAACTTGGGTATCTTCCACGGAGGAGTCTGGGGTTGCTACCCGGGATGACAGGGCCCAAAAGCACCGGAATAAACACTCAGGGACATACCTGCAAGGAGTCTCGGATGCTTCCCAGAGGATGGAGCATTGTCCAAGCAGAAAAATTATCTCGGGTATCTTCCCTAGAGGAGTCTGGGGTTGCTACCCGGGATGACAGGGCCCTAAAGCACTGGAGAAAACTCTGCGGGAGATGCCTGGGAGGAGTTCTGGGTAGATCCCGCAGGATGGACCACTGTCAAGAGAGAAAAATCATCTTGGGTGTCTTCCCTGGAGGAGTCTGGAGTTGCTACCTGGGATGACAGAACCATAAACCGCGAGAAAAAAGACTCAGGGACATAGCTGCAACAAGTCTCGGATGCATCCCAGAGTATAGAGCATTGTCCAAGGAGAAAAATCATCCCGGGTATCTTTCCTGGAGGAGTCTGGGCTTGCTACCCGGGATTACAGGGACCAAAACCACAGGAAAAATGTCTGCGGGAGACACGTAGGAGGAATCTCAGATGCATCCCAGAAGATGGAGCATTGTCCAAGGAGAAAAATCATCTCGGGTATCTTCCCTGGAGGAGTCTGGGGTTGCTACCCGGGATTACAGGGACCCAAACCACAGGAAAAATGTCTGTGGGAGACGCCTGGGAGGAATCTCAGATGCATCCCAGAAAATGGAGCATTGTCCAAGGAGAAAAATCATCTCGGGTATCTTCCCTGGAGGAGTCTGGGGTTGCTACCCGTGATCACAGGGCGCTAAACCACCGGAATAAAGACTCAGGGACATACCTTCAATGAGTCTCGGATGCTTCCCAGAGGATGGAGCATTGTCCAAGCAGAAAAATTATCTCGGGTATCTTCCCTAGAGGAGTCTGGGGTTGCTACCCGGGATGACAGGGCCCTAAAGCACTGGAGAAAACTCTGCGGGAGATGCCTGGGAGGAGTTCTGGGTAGATCCCGCAGGATGGACCACTGTTAAGAGAGAAAAATCATCTTGGGTGTCTTCCCTGGAGGAGTCTGAGGTTGCTACCTGGGATGACAGAACCATAAACCGCGAGAAAAAAGACTCAGGGACATAGCTGCGACAAGTCTCGGATGCATCCCAGAGTATAGAGCATTGTCCAAGGAGAAAAATCATCCCGGGTATCTTTCCTGGAGGAGTCTGGGCTTGCTACCTGGGATTACAGGGACCAAAACCACAGGAAAAATGTCAGCGGGAGACACTTGGGAGGAATCTCAGATGCATCCCAGAAGATGGAGCATTGTCCAAGGAGAAAAATCATCTCGGGTATCTTCCCTGGAGGAGTCTGGGGTTGCTACCCGGGATCACAGGGCCCCAAAACACCGGAATAAAGACTCAGGGACATACCTTCAATGAGTCTCGGATGCTTCCCAGAGGATGGAGCATTGTCCAAGGAGAAAAATCATCTCGGGTATCTTCCCTGGAGGAGTCTGGGGTTGCTACCTGGGATCACAGGGCGCTAAACCACCGGAAGAAAACACTCAGAAACAGAGCTGGGAAGAGACTCGGGTGCATCCCGCAGGATGGACAATAGTCCAAGGAGAAAAATCAACTTGGGTATCTTCCACGGAGGAGTCTGGGGTTGCTACCCGGGATGACAGGGCCCAAAAGCACCGGAATAAACACTCAGGGACATACCTGCAAGGAGTCTCGGATGCTTCCCAGAGGATGGAGCATTGTCCAAGCAGAAAAATTATCTCGGGTATCTTCCCTAGAGGAGTCTGGGGTTGCTACCCGGGATCACAGGGCCCTAAAGCACTGGAGAAAACTCTGCGGGAGATGCCTGTGAGGAGTTCTGGGTAGATCCCGCAGGATGGACCACTGTCAAGAGAGAAAAATCATCTTGTGTGTCTTCCCTGGAGGAGTCTGGGGTAGCTACCTGGGATGACAGAACCATAAACCGCGAGAAAAAAGACTCAGGGACATAGCTGCGACAAGTCTCGGATGCATCCCAGAGTATAGAGCATTGTCCAAGGAGAAAAATCATCCCGGGTATCTTTCCTGGAGGAGTCTGGGCTTGCTACCCGGGATTACAGGGACCAAAAGCACAGGAAAAATGTCAGCGGGAGACACTTAGGAGGAATCTCAGATGCATCCCAGAAGATGGAGCATTGTCCAAGGAGAAAAATCATCTCGGGTATCTTCCCTGGAGGAGTCTGGGGTTGCTACCCGGGATTACAGGGACCCAAACCACAGGAAAAATGTCTGTGGGAGACGCCTGGGAGGAATCTCAGATGCATCCCAGAAGATGGAGCATTGTCCAAGGAGAAAAATCATCTCGGGTATCTTCCCTGGAGGAGTCTGGGGTTGCTACCCGGGATCACAGGGCCCCAAAACACCGGAATAAAGACTCAGGGACATACCTTCAATGAGTCTCGGATGCTTCCCAGAGGATGGAGCATTGTCCAAGGAGAAAAATCATCTCGGGTATCTTCCCTGGAGGAGTCTGGGGTTGCTACCCGGGATCACAGGGCGCTAAACCACCGGAAGAAAACACTCAGAAACAGAGCTGGGAAGAGTCTCGGGTGCATCCCGCAGGATGGACAATAGTCCAAGGAGAAAAATCAACTTGGGTATCTTCCACGGAGGAGTCTGGGGTTGCTACCCGGGATCACAGGGCCCAAAAGCACCGGAATAAACACTCAGGGACATACCTGCAAGGAGTCTCGGATACATCCCAGAAGATGGAGCATTGTCCAAGGAGAAAAATCATCTCGGGTATCTTCCCTGGAGGAGTCTGGGGTTGCTACCCGGGATCACAGGGCCCCAAAACACCGGAATAAAGACTCAGGGACATACATTCAATGAGTCTCGGATACTTCCCAGAGGATGGAGCATTGTCCAAGGAGAAAAATCATCTCGGATATCTTCCCTGGAGGAGTCTGGGGTTGCTACCTGGGATCACAGGGCGCTAAACCACCGGAAGAAAACACTCAGAAACAGAGCTGGGAGGAGTCTCGGGTGCATCCCGCAGGATGGACAATAGTCCAAGGAGAAAAATCAACTTGGGTATCTTCCACGGAGGAGTCTGGGGTTGCTACCCGGGATGAAAGGGCCCAAAAGCACCGGAATAAACACTCAGGGACATACATTCAATGAGTCTCGGATACTTCCCAGAGGATGGAGCATTGTCCAAGGAGAAAAATCATCTCGGGTATCTTCCCTGGAGGAGTCTGGGGTTGCTACCCGGGATTACAGGGACCCAAACCACAGGAAAAATGTCTGTGGGAGACGCCTGGGAGGAATCTCAGATGCATCCCAGAAGATGGAGCATTGTCCAAGGAGAAAAATCATCTCGGGTATCTTCCCTGGAGGAGTCTGGGGTTGCTACCCGTGATCACAGGGCGCTAAACCACCGGAATAAAGACTCAGGGACAGACCTGCAAGGAGTCTCGGATGCTTCCCAGAGGATGGAGCATTGTCCAAGGAGAAAAATCATCTCGGGTATCTTCCCTGGAGGAGTCTGGGGTTGCTACCCGGGATTACAGGGACCCAAACCACAGGAAAAATGTCTGTGGGAGACGCCTGGGAGGAATCTCAGATGCATCCCAGAAGATGGAGCATTGTCCAAGGAGAAAAATCATCTCGGGTATCTTCCCTGGAGGAGTCTGGGGTTGCTACCCGTGATCACAGGGCGCTAAACCACCGGAATAAAGACTCAGGGACAGACCTGCAAGGAGTCTCGGATGCTTCCCAGAGGATGGACAATAGTCCAAGGAGAAAAATCAACTTGGGTATCTTCCACGGAGGAGTCTGGGGTTGCTACCCGGGATGACAGGGCCCAAAAGCACCGGAATAAACACTCAGGGACATACCTGCAAGGAGTCTCGGATGCTTCCCAGAAGATGGAGCATTGTCCAAGCAGAAAAATTATCTCGGGTATCTTCCCTAGAGGAGTCTGGGGTTGCTAGCCGGGATCACAGGGCCCTAAAGCACTGGAGAAAACTCTGCGGGAGATGCCTGGGAGGAGTTCTGGGTAGATCCCGCAGGATGGACCACTGTCAAGAGAGAAAAATCATCTTGGGTGTCTTCCCTGGAGGAGTCTGGGGTTGCTACCTGGGATGACAGAATCATAAACCGCGAGAAAAAAGACTCAGGGACATAGCTGCGACAAGTCTCGGATGCATCCCAGAGTATAGAGCATTGTCCAAGGAGAAAAATCATCCCGGGTATCTTTCCTGGAGGAGTCTGGGCTTGCTACCCGGGATTACAGGGACCAAAACCACAGGAAAAATGTCTGCGGGAGACACGTGGGAGGAATCTCAGATGCATCCCAGAAGATGGAGCATTGTCCAAGGAGAAAAATCATCTCGGGTATCTTCCCTGGAGGAGTCTGGGGTTGCTACCCGGGATCACAGGGCCCCAAAACACCGGAATAAAGACTCAGGGACATACATTCAATGAGTCTCGGATACTTCCCAGAGGATGGAGCATTGTCCAAGGAGAAAAATCATCTCGGATATCTTCCCTGGAGGAGTCTGGGGTTGCTACCTGGGATCACAGGGCGCTAAACCACCGGAAGAAAACACTCAGAAACAGAGCTGGGAGGAGTCTCGGGTGCACCCCGCAGGATGGACAATAGTCCAAGGAGAAAAATCAACTTGGGTATCTTCCACGGAGGAGTCTGGGGTTGCTACCCGGGATGACAGGGCCCAAAAGCACCGGAATAAACACTCAGGGACAAAGCTGCAAGGAGTCTCGGATGCTTCCCAGAGGATGGAGCATTGTCCAAGCAGAAAAATTATCTCGGGTATCTTCCCTAGAGGAGTCTGGGGTTGCTAGCCGGGATCACAGGGCCCTAAAGCACTGGAGAAAACTCTGCGGAAGATGCCTGGGAGGAGTTCTGGGTAGATCCCGCAGGATGGACCACTGTCAAGAGAGAAAAATCATCTTGGGTGTCTTCCCTGGAAGAGTCTGGGGTTGCTACCTGGGATGACAGAACCATAAACCGCGAGAAAAAAGACTCAGGGACATAGCTGCGACAAGTCTCGGATGCATCCCAGAGTATAGAGCATTGTCCAAGGAGAAAAATCATCCCGGGTATCTTTCCTGGAGGAGTCTGGGCTTGCTACCCGGGATTACAGGGACCAAAACCACAGGAAAAATGTCAGCGGGAGACACTTGGGAGGAATCTCAGATGCATCCCAGAAGATGGAGCATTGTCCAAGGAGAAAAATCATCTCGGGTATCTTCCCTGGAGGAGTCTGGGGTTGCTACCCGGGATCACAGGGCCCCAAAACACCGGAATAAAGACTCAGGGACATACATTCAATGAGTCTCGGATACTTCCCAGAGGATGGAGCATTGTCCAAGGAGAAAAATCATCTCGGATATCTTCCCTGGAGGAGTCTGGGGTTGCTACCTGGGATCACAGGGCGCTAAACCACCGGAAGAAAACACTCAGAAACAGAGCTGGGAGGAGTCTCGGGTGCATCCCGCAGGATGGACAATAGTCCAAGGAGAAAAATCAACTTGGGTATCTTCCACGGAGGAGTCTGGGGTTGCTACCCGGGATGAAAGGGCCCAAAAGCACCGGAATAAACACTCAGGGACATACATTCAATGAGTCTCGGATACTTCCCAGAGGATGGAGCATTGTCCAAGGAGAAAAATCATCTCGGGTATCTTCCCTGGAGGAGTCTGGGGTTGCTACCCGGGATTACAGGGACCCAAACCACAGGAAAAATGTCTGTGGGAGACGCCTGGGAGGAATCTCAGATGCATCCCAGAAGATGGAGCATTGTCCAAGGAGAAAAATCATCTCGGGTATCTTCCCTGGAGGAGTCTGGGGTTGCTACCCGTGATCACAGGGCGCTAAACCACCGGAATAAAGACTCAGGGACAGACCTGCAAGGAGTCTCGGATGCTTCCCAGAGGATGGAGCATTGTCCAAGGAGAAAAATCATCTCGGGTATCTTCCCTGGAGGAGTCTGGGGTTGCTACCCGGGATTACAGGGACCCAAACCACAGGAAAAATGTCTGTGGGAGACGCCTGGGAGGAATCTCAGATGCATCCCAGAAGATGGAGCATTGTCCAAGGAGAAAAATCATCTCGGGTATCTTCCCTGGAGGAGTCTGGGGTTGCTACCCGTGATCACAGGGCGCTAAACCACCGGAATAAAGACTCAGGGACAGACCTGCAAGGAGTCTCGGATGCTTCCCAGAGGATGGAGCATTGTCCAAGGAGAAAAATCAACTTGGGTATCTTCCACGGAGGAGTCTGGGGTTGCTACCCGGGATGACAGGGCCCAAAAGCACCGGAATAAACACTCAGGGACATACCTGCACGGAGTCTCGGATGCTTCCCAGAAGATGGAGCATTGTCCAAGCAGAAAAATTATCTCGGGTATCTTCCCTAGAGGAGTCTGGGGTTGCTACCCGGGATCACAGGGCCCTAAAGCACTGGAGAAAACTCTGCGGGAGATGCCTGGGAGGAGTTCTGGGTAGATCCCGCAGGATGGACCACTGTCAAGAGAGAAAAATCATCTTGGGTGTCTTCCCTGGAGGAGTCTGGGGTTGCTACCTGGGATGACAGAACCATAAACCGCGAGAAAAAAGACTCAGGGACATAGCTGCGACAAGTCTCGGATGCATCCCAGAGTATAGAGCATTGTCCAAGGAGAAAAATCATCCCGGGTATCTTTCCTGGAGGAGTCTGGGCTTGCTACCCGGGATTACAGGGACCAAAACCACAGGAAAAATGTCAGCGGGAGACACTTGGGAGGAATCTCAGATGCATCCCAGAAGATGGAGCATTGTCCAAGGAGAAAAATCATCTCGGGTATCTTCCCTGGAGGAGTCTGGGGTTGCTACCCGGGATCACAGGGCCCCAAAACACCGGAATAAAGACTCAGGGACATACCTTCAATGAGTCTCGGATGCTTCCCAGAGGATGGAGCATTGTCCAAGGAGAAAAATCATCTCGGGTATCTTCCCTGGAGGAGTCTGGGGTTGCTACCTGGGATCACAGGGCGCTAAACCACCGGAAGAAAACACTCAGAAACAGAGCTGGGAAGAGACTCGGGTGCATCCCGCAGGATGGACAATAGTCCAAGGAGAAAAATCAACTTGGGTATCTCCCACGGAGGAGTCTGGGGTTGCTACCCGGGATGACAGGGCCCAAAAGCACCGGAATAAACACTCAGGGACATACCTGCAAGGAGTCTCGGATGCTTCCCAGAGGATGGAGCATTGTCCAAGCAGAAAAATTATCTCGGGTATCTTCCCTAGAGGAGTCTGGGGTTGCTACCCGGGATGACAGGGCCCTAAAGCACTGGAGAAAACTCTGCGGGAGATGCCTGGGAGGAGTTCTGGGTAGATCCCGCAGGATGGACCACTGTCAAGAGAGAAAAATCATCTTGGGTGTCTTCCCTGGAGGAGTCTGGGGTTGCTACCTGGGATGACAGAACCATAAACCGCGAGAAAAAAGACTCAGGGACATAGCTGCGACAAGTCTCGGATGCATCGCAGAGTATAGAGCATTGTCCAAGGAGAAAAATCATCCCGGGTATCTTTCCTGGAGGAGTCTGGGCTTGCTACCCGGGATTACAGGGACCAAAACCACAGGAAAAATGTCTGTGGGAGACGCCTGGGAGGAATCTCAGATGCATCCCAGAAGATGGAGCATTGTCCAAGGAGAAAAATCATCTCGGGTATCTTCCCTGGAGGAGTCTGGGGTTGCTACCCGGGATTACAGGGACCCAAACCACAGGAAAAATGTCTGTGGGAGACGCCTGGGAGGAATCTCAGATGCATCCCAGAAGATGGAGCATTGTCCAAGGAGAAAAATCATCTCGGGTATCTTCCCTGGAGGAGTCTGGGGTTGCTACCCGTGATCACAGGGCGCTAAACCACCGGAATAAAGACTCAGGGACAGACCTGCAAGGAGTCTCGGATGCTTCCCAGAGGATGGAGCATTGTCCAAGGAGAAAAATCATCTCGGGTATCTTCCCTGGAGGAGTCTGGGGTTGCTACCCGGGATCACAGGGCGCTAAACCACCGGAAGAAAACACTCAGAAACAGAGCTGGGAAGAGTCTCGGGTGCATCCCGCAGGATGGACAATAGTCCAAGGAGAAAAATCAACTTGGGTATCTTCCACGGAGGAGTCTGGGGTTGCTACCCGGGATGACAGGGCCCAAAAGCACCGGAATAAACACTCAGGGACATACCTGCAAGGAGTCTCGGATGCTTCCCAGAAGATGGAGCATTGTCCAAGCAGAAAAATTATCTCGGGTATCTTCCCTAGAGGAGTCTGGGGTTGCTAGCCGGGATCACAGGGCCCTAAAGCACTGGAGAAAACTCTGCGGGAGATGCCTGGGAGGAGTTCTGGGTAGATCCCGCAGGATGGACCACTGTCAAGAGAGAAAAATCATCTTGGGTGTCTTCCCTGGAGGAGTCTGGGGTTGCTACCTGGGATGACAGAACCATAAACCGCGAGAAAAAAGACTCAGGGACATAGCTGCGACAAGTCTCGGATGCATCCCAGAGTATAGAGCATTGTCCAAGGAGAAAAATCATCCCGGGTATCTTTCCTGGAGGAGTCTGGGCTTGCTACCCGGGATTACAGGGACCAAAACCACAGGAAAAATGTCAGCGGGAGACACTTGGGAGGAATCTCAGATGCATCCCAGAAGATGGAGCATTGTCCAAGGAGAAAAATCATCTCGGGTATCTTCCCTGGAGGAGTCTGGGGTTGCTACCCGGGATTACAGGGACCCAAACCACAGGAAAAATGTCTGTGGGAGACGCCTGGGAGGAATCTCAGATGCATCCCAGAAGATGGAGCATTGTCCAAGGAGAAAAATCATCTCGGGTATCTTCCCTGGAGGAGTCTGGGGTTGCTACCCGGGATCACAGGGCCCCAAAACACCGGAATAAAGACTCAGGGACATACCTTCAATGAGTCTCGGATGCTTCCCAGAGGATGGAGCATTGTCCAAGGAGAAAAATCATCTCGGGTATCTTCCCTGGAGGAGTCTGGGGTTGCTACCCGTGATCACAGGGCGCTAAACCATCGGAATAAAGACTCAGGGACAGACCTGCAAGGAGTCTCGGATGCTTCCCAGAGGATGGAGCATTGTCCAAGGAGAAAAATCATCTCGGGTATCTTCCCTGGAGGAGTCTGGGGTTGCTACCCGGGATCACAGGGCGCTAAACCACCGGAAGAAAACACTCAGAAACAGAGCTGGGAAGAGTCTCGGGTGCATCCCGCAGGATGGACAATAGTCCAAGGAGAAAAATCAACTTGGGTATCTTCCACGGAGGAGTCTGGGGTTGCTACCCGGGATGACAGGGCCCAAAAGCACCGGAATAAACACTCAGGGACATACCTGCAAGGAGTCTCGGATGCTTCCCAGAAGAATGAGCATTGTCCAAGCAGAAAAATTATCTCGGGTATCTTCCCTAGAGGAGTCTGGGGTTGCTAGCCGGGATCACAGGGCCCTAAAGCACTGGAGAAAACTCTGCGGGAGATGCCTGGGAGGAGTTCTGGGTAGATCCCGCAGGATGGACCACTGTCAAGAGAGAAAAATCATCTTGGGTGTCTTCCCTGGAGGAGTCTGGGGTTGCTACCTGGGATGACAGAATCATAAACCGCGAGAAAAAAGACTCAGGGACATAGCTGCGACAAGTCTCGGATGCATCCCAGAGTATAGAGCATTGTCCAAGGAGAAAAATCATCCCGGGTATCTTTCCTGGAGGAGTCTGGGCTTGCTACCCGGGATTACAGGGACCAAAACCACAGGAAAAATGTCTGCGGGAGACACGTAGGAGGAATCTCAGATGCATCCCAGAAGATGGAGCATTGTCCAAGGAGAAAAATCATCTCGGGTATCTTCCCTGGAGGAGTCTGGGGTTGCTACCCGGGATTACAGGGACCCAAACCACAGGAAAAATGTCTGTGGGAGACGCCTGGGAGGAATCTCAGATGCATCCCAGAAGATGGAGCATTGTCCAAGGAGAAAAATCATCTCGGGTATCTTCCCTGGAGGAGTCTGGGGTTGCTACCCGGGATCACAGGGCCCCAAAACACCGGAATAAAGACTCAGGGACATACCTTCAATGAGTCTCGGATGCTTCCCAGAGGATGGAGCATTGTCCAAGGAGAAAAATCATCTCGGATATCTTCCCTGGAGGAGTCTGGGGTTGCTACCCGGGATCACAGGGCGCTAAACCACCGGAAGAAAACACTCAGAAACAGAGCTGGGAGGAGTCTCGGGTGCATCCCGCAGGATGGACAATAGTCCAAGGAGAAAAATCAACTTGGGTATCTTCCACGGAGGAGTCTGGGGTTGCTACCCGGGATGACAGGGCCCAAAAGCACCGGAATAAACACTCAGGGACATACCTGCAAGGAGTCTCGGATGCTTCCCAGAGGATGGAGCATTGTCCAAGCAGAAAAATTATCTCAGGTATCTTCCCTGGAGGAGTCTGGGGTTGCTACCTGGGATCACAGGGCGCTAAACCACCGGAAGAAAACACTCAGAAACAGAGCTGGGAGGAGTCTCGGGTGCATCCCGCAGGATGGACAATAGTCCAAGGAGAAAAATCAACTTGGGTATCTTCCACGGAGGAGTCTGGGGTTGCTACCCGGGATGACAGGGCCCAAAAGCACCGGAATAAACACTCAGGGACATACCTGCAAGGAGTCTCGGATGCTTCCCAGAGGATGGAGCATTGTCCAAGCAGAAAAATTATCTCGGGTATCTTCCCTAGAGGAGTCTGGGGTTGCTACCTGGGATCACAGGGCCCTAAAGCACTGGAGAAAACTCTGCGGGAGATGCCTGGGAGGAGTTCTGGGTAGATCCCGCAGGATGGACCACTGTCAAGAGAGAAAAATCATCTTGGGTGTCTTCCCTGGAGGAGTCTGGGGTTGCTACCTGGGATGACAGAACCATAAACCGCGAGAAAAAAGACTCAGGGACATAGCTGCGACAAGTCTCGGATGCATCCCAGAGTATAGAGCATTGTCCAAGGAGAAAAATCATCCCGGGTATCTTTCCTGGAGGAGTCTGGGCTTGCTACCCGGGATTACAGGGACCAAAAGCACAGGAAAAATGTCTGCAGGAGACACTTGGGAGGAATCTCAGATGCATCCCAGAAGATGGAGCATTGTCCAAGGAGAAAAATCATCTCGGGTATCTTCCCTGGAGGAGTCTGGGGTTGCTACCCGGGATCACAGGGCCCCAAAACACCGGAATAAAGACTCAGGGACATACATTCAATGAGTCTCGGATACTTCCCAGAGGATGGAGCATTGTCCAAGGAGAAAAATCATCTCGGATATCTTCCCTGGAGGAGTCTGGGGTTGCTACCTGGGATCACAGGGCGCTAAACCACCGGAAGAAAACACTCAGAAACAGAGCTGGGAGGAGTCTCGGGTGCATCCCGCAGGATGGACAATAGTCCAAGGAGAAAAATCAACTTGGGTATCTTCCACGGAGGAGTCTGGGGTTGCTACCCGGGATGACAGGGCCCAAAAGCACCGGAATAAACACTCAGGGACATACATTCAATGAGTCTCGGATACTTCCCAGAGGATGGAGCATTGTCCAAGGAGAAAAATCATCTCGGGTATCTTCCCTGGAGGAGTCTGGGGTTGCTACCCGGGATTACAGGGACCCAAACCACAGGAAAAATGTCTGTGGGAGACGCCTGGGAGGAATCTCAGATGCATCCCAGAAGATGGAGCATTGTCCAAGGAGAAAAATCATCTCGGGTATCTTCCCTGGAGGAGTCTGGGGTTGCTACCCGTGATCACAGGGCGCTAAACCACCGGAATAAAGACTCAGGGACAGACCTCCAAGGAGTCTCGGATGCTTCCCAGAGGATGGAGCATTGTCCAAGGAGAAAAATCATCTCGGGTATCTTCCCTGGAGGAGTCTGGGGTTGCTACCCGGGATCACAGGGCGCTAAACCACCGGAAGAAAACACTCAGAAACAGAGCTGGGAAGAGTCTCGGGTGCATCCCGCAGGATGGACAATAGTCCAAGGAGAAAAATCAACTTGGGTATCTTCCACGGAGGAGTCTGGGGTTGCTACCCGGGATGACAGGGCCCAAAAGCACCGGAATAAACACTCAGGGACATACCTGCAAGGAGTCTCGGATGCTTCCCAGAAGATGGAGCATTGTCCAAGCAGAAAAATTATCTCGGGTATCTTCCCTAGAGGAGTCTGGGGTTGCTACCCGGGATGACAGGGCCCTAAAGCACTGGAGAAAACTCTGCGGGAGATGCCTGGGAGGAGTTCTGGGTAGATCCCGCAGGATGGACCACTGTCAAGAGAGAAAAATCATCTTGGGTGTCTTCCCTGGAGGAGTCTGGGGTTGCTACCTGGGATGACAGAACCATAAACCGCGAGAAAAAAGACTCAGGGACATAGCTGCGACAAGTCTCGGATGCATCCCAGAGTATAGAGCATTGTCCAAGGAGAAAAATCATCCCGGGTATCTTTCCTGGAGGAGTCTGGGCTTGCTACCCGGGATTACAGGGACCAAAACCACAGGAAAAATGTCAGCGGGAGACACTTGGGAGGAATCTCAGATGCATCCCAGAAGATGGAGCATTGTCCAAGGAGAAAAATCATCTCGGGTATCTTCCCTGGAGGAGTCTGGGGTTGCTACCCGGGATCACAGGGCCCCAAAACACCGGAATAAAGACTCAGGGACATACCTTCAATGAGTCTCGGATGCTTCCCAGAGGATGGAGCATTGTCCAAGGAGAAAAATCATCTCGGGTATCTTCCCTGGAGGAGTCTGGGGTTGCTACCTGGGATCACAGGGCGCTAAACCACCGGAAGAAAACACTCAGAAACAGAGCTGGGAAGAGACTCGGGTGCATCCCGCAGGATGGACAATAGTCCAAGGAGAAAAATCAACTTGGGTATCTCCCACGGAGGAGTCTGGGGTTGCTACCCGGGATGACAGGGCCCAAAAGCACCGGAATAAACACTCAGGGACATACCTGCAAGGAGTCTCGGATGCTTCCCAGAGGATGGAGCATTGTCCAAGCAGAAAAATTATCTCGGGTATCTTCCCTAGAGGAGTCTGGGGTTGCTACCCGGGATGACAGGGCCCTAAAGCACTGGAGAAAACTCTGCGGGAGATGCCTGGGAGGAGTTCTGGGTAGATCCCGCAGGATGGACCACTGTCAAGAGAGAAAAATCATCTTGGGTGTCTTCCCTGGAGGAGTCTGGGGTTGCTACCTGGGATGACAGAACCATAAACCGCGAGAAAAAAGACTCAGGGACATAGCTGCGACAAGTCTCGGATGCATCCCAGAGTATAGAGCATTGTCCAAGGAGAAAAATCATCCCGGGTATCTTTCCTGGAGGAGTCTGGGCTTGCTACCCGGGATTACAGGGACCAAAACCACAGGAAAAATGTCTGTGGGAGACGCCTGGGAGGAATCTCAGATGCATCCCAGAAGATGGAGCATTGTCCAAGGAGAAAAATCATCTCGGGTATCTTCCCTGGAGGAGTCTGGGGTTGCTACCCGGGATTACAGGGACCCAAACCACAGGAAAAATGTCTGTGGGAGACGCCTGGGAGGAATCTCAGATGCATCCCAGAAGATGGAGCATTGTCCAAGGAGAAAAATCATCTCGGGTATCTTCCCTGGAGGAGTCTGGGGTTGCTACCCGTGATCACAGGGCGCTAAACCACCGGAATAAAGACTCAGGGACAGACCTGCAAGGAGTCTCGGATGCTTCCCAGAGGATGGAGCATTTTCCAAGGAGAAAAATCATCTCGGGTATCTTCCCTGGAGGAGTCTGGGGTTGCTACCCGGGATCACAGGGCGCTAAACCACCGGAAGAAAACACTCAGAAACAGAGCTGGGAAGAGTCTCGGGTGCATCCCGCAGGATGGACAATAGTCCAAGGAGAAAAATCAACTTGGGTATCTTCCACGGAGGAGTCTGGGGTTGCTACCCGGGATGACAGGGCCCAAAAGCACCGGAATAAACACTCAGGGACATACCTGCAAGGAGTCTCGGATGCTTCCCAGAAGATGGAGCATTGTCCAAGCAGAAAAATTATCTCGGGTATCTTCCCTAGAGGAGTCTGGGGTTGCTAGCCGGGATCACAGGGCCCTAAAGCACTGGAGAAAACTCTGCGGGAGATGCCTGGGAGGAGTTCTGGGTAGATCCCGCAGGATGGACCACTGTCAAGAGAGAAAAATCATCTTGGGTGTCTTCCCTGGAGGAGTCTGGGGTTGCTACCTGGGATGACAGAACCATAAACCGCGAGAAAAAAGACTCAGGGACATAGCTGCGACAAGTCTCGGATGCATCCCAGAGTATAGAGCATTGTCCAAGGAGAAAAATCATCCCGGGTATCTTTCCTGGAGGAGTCTGGGCTTGCTACCCGGGATTACAGGGACCAAAACCACAGGAAAAATGTCAGCGGGAGACACTTGGGAGGAATCTCAGATGCATCCCAGAAGATGGAGCATTGTCCAAGGAGAAAAATCATCTCGGGTATCTTCCCTGGAGGAGTCTGGGGTTGCTACCCGGGATTACAGGGACCCAAACCACAGGAAAAATGTCTGTGGGAGACGCCTGGGAGGAATCTCAGATGCATCCCAGAAGATGGAGCATTGTCCAAGGAGAAAAATCATCTCGGGTATCTTCCCTGGAGGAGTCTGGGGTTGCTACCCGGGATCACAGGGCCCCAAAACACCGGAATAAAGACTCAGGGACATACCTTCAATGAGTCTCGGATGCTTCCCAGAGGATGGAGCATTGTCCAAGGAGAAAAATCATCTCGGGTATCTTCCCTGGAGGAGTCTGGGGTTGCTACCCGTGATCACAGGGCGCTAAACCACCGGAATAAAGACTCAGGGACAGACCTGCAAGGAGTCTCGGATGCTTCCCAGAGGATGGAGCATTGTCCAAGGAGAAAAATCATCTCGGGTATCTTCCCTGGAGGAGTCTGGGGTTGCTACCCGGGATCACAGGGCGCTAAACCACCGGAAGAAAACACTCAGAAACAGAGCTGGGAAGAGTCTCGGGTGCATCCCGCAGGATGGACAATAGTCCAAGGAGAAAAATCAACTTGGGTATCTTCCACGGAGGAGTCTGGGGTTGCTACCCGGGATGACAGGGCCCAAAAGCACCGGAATAAACACTCAGGGACATACCTGCAAGGAGTCTCGGATGCTTCCCAGAAGAATGAGCATTGTCCAAGCAGAAAAATTATCTCGGGTATCTTCCCTAGAGGAGTCTGGGGTTGCTACCCGGGATCACAGGGCCCTAAAGCACTGGAGAAAACTCTGCGGGAGATGCCTGGGAGGAGTTCTGGGTAGATCCCGCAGGATGGACCACTGTCAAGAGAGAAAAATCATCTTGGGTGTCTTCCCTGGAGGAGTCTGGGGTTGCTACCTGGGATGACAGAATCATAAACCGCGAGAAAAAAGACTCAGGGACATAGCTGCGACAAGTCTCGGATGCATCCCAGAGTATAGAGCATTGTCCAAGGAGAAAAATCATCCCGGGTATCTTTCCTGGAGGAGTCTGGGCTTGCTACCCGGGATTACAGGGACCAAAACCACAGGAAAAATGTCTGCGGGAGACACGTAGGAGGAATCTCAGATGCATCCCAGAAGATGGAGCATTGTCCAAGGAGAAAAATCATCTCGGGTATCTTCCCTGGAGGAGTCTGGGGTTGCTACCCGGGATTACAGGGACCCAAACCACAGGAAAAATGTCTGTGGGAGACGCCTGGGAGGAATCTCAGATGCATCCCAGAAGATGGAGCATTGTCCAAGGAGAAAAATCATCTCGGGTATCTTCCCTGGAGGAGTCTGGGGTTGCTACCCGGGATCACAGGGCCCCAAAACACCGGAATAAAGACTCAGGGACATACCTTCAATGAGTCTCGGATGCTTCCCAGAGGATGGAGCATTGTCCAAGGAGAAAAATCATCTCGGATATCTTCCCTGGAGGAGTCTGGGGTTGCTACCCGGGATCACAGGGCGCTAAACCACCGGAAGAAAACACTCAGAAACAGAGCTGGGAGGAGTCTCGGGTGCATCCCGCAGGATGGACAATAGTCCAAGGAGAAAAATCAACTTGGGTATCTTCCACGGAGGAGTCTGGGGTTGCTACCCGGGATGACAGGGCCCAAAAGCACCGGAATAAACACTCAGGGACATACCTGCAAGGAGTCTCGGATGCTTCCCAGAGGATGGAGCATTGTCCAAGCAGAAAAATTATCTCAGGTATCTTCCCTGGAGGAGTCTGGGGTTGCTACCTGGGATCACAGGGCGCTAAACCACCGGAAGAAAACACTCAGAAACAGAGCTGGGAGGAGTCTCGGGTGCATCCCGCAGGATGGACAATAGTCCAAGGAGAAAAATCAACTTGGGTATCTTCCCTGGAGGAGTCTGGGGTTGCTACCCGGGATGACAGGGCCCAAAAGCACCGGAATAAACACTCAGGGACAAAGCTGCAAGGAGTCTCGGATGCTTCCCAGAGGATGGAGCATTGTCCAGGGAGAAAAATCATCTCGGGTATCTTCCCTGGAGGAGTCTGGGGTTGCTACCCGGGATTACAGGGACCCAAACCACAGGAAAAATGTCTGTGGGAGACGCCTGGGAGGAATCTCAGATGCATCCCAGAAGATGGAGCATTGTCCAAGGAGAAAAATCATCTCGGGTATCTTCCCTGGAGGAGTCTGGGGTTGCTACCCGTGATCACAGGGCGCCAAACCACCGGAATAAAGACTCAGGGACAGACCTGCAAGGAGTCTCGGATGCTTCCCAGAGGATGGAGCATTGTCCAAGCAGAAAAATTATCTCGGGTATCTTCCCTAGAGGAGTCTGGGGTTGCTAGCCGGGATCACAGGGCCCTAAAGCACTGGAGAAAACTCTGCGGGAGATGCCTGGAAGGAGTTCTGGGTAGATCCCGCAGGATGGACCACTGTCAAGAGAGAAAAATCATCTTGGGTGTCTTCCCTGGAGGAGTCTGAGGTTGCTACCTGGGATGACAGAACCATGAACCGTGAGAAAAAAGACTCAGGGACATAGCTGCAACAAGTCTCGGATGCATCCCAGAGTATAGAGCATTGTCCAAGGAGAAAAATCATCCCGGGTATCTTTCCTGGAGGAGTCTGGGCTTGCTACCCGGGATTACAGGGACCAAAACCACAGGAAAAATGTCAGCGGGAGACACTTGGGAGGAATTTCAGATGCATCCCAGAAGATGGAGCATTGTCCAAGGAGAAAAATCATCTCGGGTATCTTCCCTGGAGGAGTCTGGGGTTGCTACCCGGGATCACAGGGCCCCAAAACACCGGAATAAAGACTCAGGGACATACCTTCAATGAGTCTCGGATGCTTCCCAGAGGATGGAGCATTGTCCAAGGAGAAAAATCATCTCGGGTATCTTCCCTGGAGGAGTCTGGGGTTGCTACCCGGGATCACAGGGCGCTAAACCACCGGAAGAAAACACTCAGAAACAGAGCTGGGAAGGGTCTCGGGTGCATCCCGCAGGATAGACAATAGTCCAAGGAGAAAAATCAACTTGGGTATCTTCCACGGAGGAGTCTGGGGTTGCTACCCGGGATGACAGGGCCCAAAAGCACCGGAATAAACACTCAGGGACATACCTGCAAGGAGTCTCAGATGCTTCCCAGAGGATGGAGCATTGTCCAAGCAGAAAAATTATCTCGGGTATCTTCCCTAGAGGAGTCTGGGGTTGCTAGCCGGGATCACAGGGCCCTAAAGCACTGGAGAAAACTCTGCGGGAGATGCCTGGGAGGAGTTCTGGGTAGATCCCGCAGGATGGACCACTGTCAAGAGAGAAAAATCATCTTGGGTGTCTTCCCTGGAGGAGTCTGGGGTTGCTACCTGGGATGACAGAACCAGAAACCGCGAGAAAAAAGACTCAGGGACATAGCTGCGACAAGTCTCGGATGCATCCCAGAGTATAGAGCATTGTCCAAGGAGAAAAATCATCCCGGGTATCTTTCCTGGAGGAGTCTGGGCTTGCTACCCGGGATTACAGGGACCAAAACCACAGGAAAAATGTCTGCAGGAGACACTTGGGAGGAATCTCAGATGCATCCCAGAAGATGGAGCATTGTCCAAGGAGAAAAATCATCTCGGGTATCTTCCCTGGAGGAGTCTGGGGTTGCTACCCGGGATCACAGGGCCCCAAAACACCGGAATAAACACTCAGGGACATACCTCCAAGGGGTCTCGGATGCTTCCCAGAGGATGGAGCATTGTCCAAGGAGAAAAATCATCTCGGGTATCTTCCCTGGAGGAGTCTGGGGTTGCTACCCGGGATCACAGGGCGCTAAACCACCGGAAGAAAACACTCAGAAACAGAGCTGGGAGGAGTCTCGGGTGCATCCCGCAGGATGGACAATAGTCCAAGGAGAAAAATCAACTTGGGTATCTTCCACGGAGGAGTCTGGGGTTGCTACCCGGGATGACAGGGCCCAAAAGCACCGGAATAAACACTCAGGGAAATACCTGCAAGGAGTCTCGGATGCTTCCCAGAGGATGGAGCATTGTCCAGGGAGAAAAATCATCTCGTGTATCTTCCCTGGAGGAGTCTGGGGTTGCTACCCGGGATTACAGGGACCCAAACCACAGGAAAAATGTCTGTGGGAGACGCCTGGGAGGAATCTCAGATGCATCCCAGAAGATGGAGCATTGTCCAAGGAGAAAAATCATCTCGGGTATCTTCCCTGGAGGAGTCTGGGGTTGCTACCCGGGATCACAGGGCGCTAAACCACCGGAATAAAGACTCAGGGACATACCTGCAAGGAGTCTCGGATGCTTCCCAGAGGATGGAGCATTCTCCAAGCAGAAAAATTATCTCGGGTATCTTCCCTAGAGGAGTCTGGGGTTGCTAGCCGGGATCACAGGGCCCTAAAGCACTGGAGAAAACTCTGCGGGAGATGCCTGGGAGGAGTTCTGGGTAGATCCCGCAGGATGGACCACTGTCAAGAGAGAAAAATCATCTTGGGTGTCTTCCCTGGAGGAGTCTGGGGTTGCTACCTGGGATGACAGAACCATAAACCGCGAGAAAAAAGACTCAGGGACATAGCTGCGACAAGTCTCGGATGCATCCCAGAGTATAGAGCATTGTCCAAGGAGAAAAATCATCCCGGGTATCTTTCCTGGAGGAGTCTGGGCTTGCTACCCGGGATTACAGGAACCAAAACCACAGGAAAAATGTCAGCGGGAGACACGTGGGAGGAATCTCAGATGCATCCCAGAAGATGGAGCATTGTCCAAGGAGAAAAATCATCTCGGGTATCTTCCCTGGAGGAGTCTGGGGTTGCTACCCGGGATCACAGGGCCCCAAAACACCGGAATAAAGACTCAGGGACATACATTCATTGAGTCTCGGATACTTCCCAGAGGATGGAGCATTGTCCAAGGAGAAAAATCATCTCGGATATCTTCCCTGGAGGAGTCTGGGGTTGCTACCTGGGATCACAGGGCGCTAAACCACCGGAAGAAAACACTCAGAAACAGAGCTGGGAGGAGTCTCGGGTGCATCCCGCAGGATGGACAATAGTCCAAGGAGAAAAATCAACTTGGGTATCTTCCACGGAGGAGTCTGGGGTTGCTACCCGGGATGACAGGGCCCAAAAGCACCGGAATAAACACTCAGGGACAAAGCTGCAAGGAGTCTCGGATGCTTCCCAGAGGATGGAGCATTGTCCAGGGAGAAAAATCATCTCGGGTATCTTCCCTGGAGGAGTCTGGGGTTGCTACCCGGGATTACAGGGACCCAAACCACAGGAAAAATGTCTGTGGGAGACGCCTGGGAGGAATCTCAGATGCATCCCAGAAGATGGAGCATTGTCCAAGGAGAAAAATCATCTCGGGTATCTTCCCTGGAGGAGTCTGGGGTTGCTACCCGGGATTACAGGGACCCAAACCACAGGAAAAATGTCTGTGGGAGACGCCTGGGAGGAATCTCAGATGCATCCCAGAAAATGGAGCATTGTCCAAGGAGAAAAATCATCTCGGGTATCTTCCCTGGAGGAGTCTGGGGTTGCTACCCGTGATCACAGGGCGCTAAACCACCGGAATAAAGACTCAGGGACATACCTGCAAGGAGTCTCGGATGCTTCCCAGAGGATGGAGCATTGTCCAAGCAGAAAAATTATCTCGGGTATCTTCCCTAGAGGAGTCTGGGGTTGCTACCCGGGATGACAGGGCCCTAAAGCACTGGAGAAAACTCTGCGGGAGATGCCTGGGAGGAGTTCTGGGTAGATCCCGCAGGATGGACCACTGTCAAGAGAGAAAAATCATCTTGGGTGTCTTCCCTGGAGGAGTCTGGGGTTGCTACCTGGGATGACAGAACCATAAACCGCGAGAAAAAAGACTCAGGGACATAGCTGCGACAAGTCTCGGATGCATCCCAGAGTATAGAGCATTGTCCAAGGAGAAAAATCATCCCGGGTATCTTTCCTGGAGGAGTCTGGGCTTGCTACCCGGGATTACAGGAACCAAAACCACAGGAAAAATGTCTGCGGGAGACACGTGGGAGGAATCTCAGATGCATCCCAGAAGATGGAGCATTGTCCAAGGAGAAAAATCATCTCGGGTATCTTCCCTGGAGGAGTCTGGGGTTGCTACCCGGGATCACAGGGCCCCAAAACACCGGAATAAAGACTCAGGGACATACATTCATTGAGTCTCGGATACTTCCCAGAGGATGGAGCATTGTCCAAGGAGAAAAATCATCTCGGATATCTTCCCTGGAGGAGTCTGGGGTTGCTACCTGGGATCACAGGGCGCTAAACCACCGGAAGAAAACACTCAGAAACAGAGCTGGGAGGAGTCTCGGGTGCATCCCGCAGGATGGACAATAGTCCAAGGAGAAAAATCAACTTGGGTATCTTCCACGGAGGAGTCTGGGGTTGCTACCCGGGATGACAGGGCCCAAAAGCACCGGAATAAACACTCAGGGACAAAGCTGCAAGGAGTCTCGGATGCTTCCCAGAGGATGGAGCATTGTCCAGGGAGAAAAATCATCTCGGGTATCTTCCCTGGAGGAGTCTGGGGTTGCTACCCGGGATTACAGGGACCCAAACCACAGGAAAAATGTCTGTGGGAGACGCCTGGGAGGAATCTCAGATGCATCCCAGAAGATGGAGCATTGTCCAAGGAGAAAAATCATCTCGGGTATCTTCCCTGGAGGAGTCTGGGGTTGCTACCCGGGATTACAGGAACCAAAACCACAGGAAAAATGTCTGCGGGAGACACGTGAGAGGAATCTCAGATGCATCCCAGAGGATGGAGCATTGTCCAAGGAGAAAAATCATCTCGGGTATCTTCCCTGGAGGAGTCTGGGGTTGCTACCTGGGATCACAGGGCGCTAAACCACCGGAAGAAAACACTCAGAAACAGAGCTGGGAAGAGACTCGGGTGTATCCCGCAGGATGGACAATAGTCCAAGGAGAAAAATCAACTTGGGTATCTTCCACGGAGGAGTCTGGGGTTGCTACCCGGGATGACAGGGCCCAAATGCACCGGAATAAACACTCAGGGACATACCTGCAAGGAGTCTCGGATGCTTCCCAGAGGATGGAGCATTGTCCAAGCAGAAAAATTATCTCGGGTATCTTCCCTAGAGGAGTCTGGGGTTGCTACCCGGGATCACAGGGCCCTAAAGCACTGGAGAAAACTCTGCGGGAGATGCCTGGGAGGAGTTCTGGGTAGATCCCGCAGGATGGACCACTGTCAAGAGAGAAAAATCATCTTGGGTGTCTTCCCTGGAGGAGTCTGGGGTTGCTACCTGGGATGACAGAACCATAAACCGCGAGAAAAAAGACTCAGGGACATAGCTGCGACAAGTCTCGGATGCATCCCAGAGTATAGAGCATTGTCCAAGGAGAAAAATCATCCCGGGTATCTTTCCTGGAGGAGTCTGGGCTTGCTACCCGGGATTACAGGGACCAAAAGCACAGGAAAAATGTCTGCAGGAGACACTTGGGAGGAATCTCAGATGCATCCCAGAAGATGGAGCATTGTCCAAGGAGAAAAATCATCTCGGGTATCTTCCCTGGAGGAGTCTGGGGTTGCTACCCGGGATTACAGGGACCCAAACCACAGGAAAAATGTCTGTGGGAGACGCCTGGGAGGAATCTCAGATGCATCCCAGAAGATGGAGCATTGTCCAAGGAGAAAAATCATCTCGGGTATCTTCCCTGGAGGAGTCTGGGGTTGCTACCCGTGATCACAGGGCGCTAAACCACCGGAATAAAGACTCAGGGACAGACCTGCAAGGAGTCTCGGATGCTTCCGAGAAGATGGAGCATTGTCCAAGCAGAAAAATTATCTCGGGTGTCTTCCCTAGAGGAGTCTGGGATTGCTAGCAGGGATCACAGGGCCCTAAAGCACTGGAGAAAACTCTGCGGGAGATGCCTGGGAGGAGTTCTGGGTAGATCCCGCAGGATGGACCACTGTCAAGAGAGAAAAATCATCTTGGGTGTCTTCCCTGGAGGAGTCTGAGGTTGCTACCTGGGATGACAGAACCATAAACCGCGAGAAAAAAGACTCAGTGACATAGCTGCAACAAGTCTCAGATGCATCCCAGAGTATAGAGCATTGTCCAAGGAGAAAAATCATCCCGGGTATCTTTCCTGGAGGAGTCTGGGGTTGCTACCCGGGATCACAGGGCGCTAAACCACCGGAAGAAAACACTCAGAAACAGAGCTGGGTGGAGTGTCGGGTGCATCCCGCAGGATGGACAATAGTCCAAGGAGAAAAATCAACTTGGGTATCTTCCCTGGAGGAGTCTGGGGTTGCTACCCGGGATGACAGGGCCCAAAAGCACCGGAATAAACACTCAGGAACATACCTGCAAGGAGTCTCGGATGCTTCCCAGAAGATGGAGCATTGTCCAGGGAGAAAAATCATCTCGGGTATCTTCCCTGGAGGAGTCTGGGGTTGCTACGCGGAATTACAGGGACCCAAACCACAGGAAAAATGTCTGTGGGAGACACTTGGGAGGAATCTCAGATGCATCCCAGAAGATGGAGCATTGTCCAAGGAGAAAAATCATCTCGGGTATCTTCCCTGGAGGAGTCTGGGGTTGCTACCCGTGATCACAGGGCGCTAAACCACCGGAATAAAGACTCAGGGACATACCTGCAAGGAGTCTCGGATGCTTCCCAGAGGATGGAGCATTGTCCAAGCAGAAAAATTATCTCGGGTATCTTCCCTGGAGGAGTCTGGGGTTGCTACCCGGGATCACAGGGCCCTAAAGCACTGGAGAAAACTCTGCGGGAGATGCCTGGAAGGAGTTCTGGGTAGATCCCGCAGGATGGACCACTGTCAAGAGAGAAAAATCATCTTGGGTGTCTTCCCTGGAGGAGTCTGAGGTTGCTACCTGGGATGACAGAACCATAAACCGTGAGAAAAAAGACTCAGGGACATAGCTGCAACAAGTCTCGGATGCATCCCAGAGTATAGAGCATTGTCCAAGGAGAAAAATCATCCCGGGTATCTTTCCTGGAGGAGTCTGGGGTTGCTACCCGGGATTACAGGGACCAAAACCACAGGAAAAATGTCAGCGGGAGACACTTGGGAGGAATTTCAGATGCATCCCAGAAGATGGAGCATTGTCCAAGGAGAAAAATCATCTCGGGTATCTTCCCTGGAGGAGTCTGGGGTTGCTACCCGGGATCACAGGGCCCCAAAACACCGGAATAAACACTCAGGGACATACCTTCAATGAGTCTCGGATGCTTCCCAGAGGATGGAGCATTGTCCAAGGAGAAAAATCATCTCGGGTATCTTCCCTGGAGGAGTCTGGGGTTGCTACCCGGGATCACAGGGCGCTAAACCACCGGAAGAAAACACTCAGAAACAGAGCTGGGAAGGGTCTCGGGTGCATCCCGCAGGATAGACAATAGTCCAAGGAGAAAAATCAACTTGGGTATCTTCCACGGAGGAGTCTGGGGTTGCTACCCGGGATGACAGGGCCCAAAAGCACCGGAATAAACACTCAGGGACATACCTGCAAGGAGTCTCGGATGCTTCCCAGAGGATGGAGCATTGTCCAAGCAGAAAAATTATCTCGGGTATCTTCCCTAGACGAGTCTGGGGTTGCTAGCCGGGATCACAGGGCCCTAAAGCACTGGAGAAAACTCTGCGGGAGATGCCTGGGAGGAGTTCTGGGTAGATCCCGCAGGATGGACCACTGTTAAGAGAGAAAAATCATCTTGGGTGTCTTCCCTGGAGGAGTCTGGGGTTGCTACCTGGGATGACAGAACCATAAACCGCGAGAAAAAAGACTCAGGGACATAGCTGCGACAAGTCTCGGATGCATCCCAGAAGATGGAGCATTGTCCAAGGAGAAAAATCATCCCGGGTATCTTTCCTGGAGGAGTCTGGGCTTGCTACCCGGGATTACAGGGACCAAAAGCACAGGAAAAATGTCTGCAGGAGACACTTGGGAGGAATCTCAGATGCATCCCAGAAGATGGAGCATTGTCCAAGGAGAAAAATCATCTCGGGTATCTTCCCTGGAGGAGTCTGGGGTTGCTACCCGGGATCACAGGGCCCCAAAACACCGGAATAAACACTCAGGGACATACCTCCAAGGGGTCTCGGATGCTTCCCAGAAAATGGAGCATTATCCAAGGAGAAAAATCATCTCGGGTATCTTCCCTGGAGGAGTCTGGGGTTGCTACCCGGGATCACAGGGCGCTAAACCACCGGAAGAAAACACTCAGAAACAGAGCTGGGAGGAGTCTCGGGTGCATCCCGCAGGATGGACAATAGTCCAAGGAGAAAAATCAACTTGGGTATCTTCCACGGAGGAGTCTGGGGTTGCTACCCGGGATGACAGGGCCCAAAAGCACCGGAATAAACACTCAGGGAAATACCTGCAAGGAGTCTCGGATGCTTCCCAGAGGATGGAGCATTGTCCAGGGAGAAAAATCATCTCGTGTATCTTCCCTGGAGGAGTCTGGGGTTGCTACCCGGGATTACAGGGACCCAAACCACAGGAAAAATGTCTGCGGGAGACACGTGGGAGGAATCTCAGATGCATCCCAGAAGATGGAGCATTGTCCAAGGAGAAAAATCATCTCGGGTATCTTCCCTGGAGGAGTCTGGGGTTGCTACCCGTGATCACAGGGCGCTAAACCACCGGAATAAAGACTCAGGGACAGACCTGCAAGGAGTCTCGGATGCTTCCGAGAAGATGGAGCATTGTCCAAGCAGAAAAATTATCTCGGGTATCTTCCCTAGAGGAGTCTGGGGTTGCTAGCCGGGATCACAGGGCCCTAAAGCACTGGAGAAAACTCTGCGGGAGATGCCTGGGAGGAGTTCTGGGTAGATCCCGCAGGATGGACCACTGTCAAGAGAGAAAAATCATCTTGGGTATCTTCCACGGAGGAGTCTGGGGTTGCTACCCGGGATGACAGGGCCCAAAAGCACCGGAATAAACACTCAGGGACAAAGCTGCAAGGAGTCTCGGATGCTTCCCAGAGGATGGAGCATTGTCCAGGGAGAAAAATCATCTCGGGTATCTTCCCTGGAGGAGTCTGGGGTTGCTACCCGGGATTACAGGGACCCAAACCACAGGAAAAATGTCTGTGGGAGACGCCTGGGAGGAATCTCAGATGCATCCCAGAAGATGGAGCATTGTCCAAGGAGAAAAATCATCTCGGGTATCTTCCCTGGAGGAGTCTGGGGTTGCTACCCGGGATCACAGGGCCCCAAAACACCGGAATAAAGACTCAGGGACATACATTCCATGAGTCTCGGATACTTCCCAGAGGATGGAGCATTGTCCAAGGAGAAAAATCATCTCGGATATCTTCCCTGGAGGAGTCTGGGGTTGCTACCTGGGATCACAGGGCGCTAAACCACCGGAAGAAAACACTCAGAAACAGAGCTGGGAGGAGTCTCGAGTGCATCCCGCAGGATGGACAATAGTCCAAGGAGAAAAATCAACTTGGGTATCTTCCACGGAGGAGTCTGGGGTTGCTACCCGGGATGACAGGGCCCAAAAGCACCGGAATAAACACTCAGGGACAAAGCTGCAAGGAGTCTCGGATGCTTCCCAGAGGATGGAGCATTGTCCAGGGAGAAAAATCATCTCGGGTATCTTCCCTGGAGGAGTCTGGGGTTGCTACCCGGGATTACAGGGACCTAAACCACAGGAAAAATGTCTGTGGGAGACGCCTGGGAGGAATCTCAGATGCATCCCAGAAGATGGAGCATTGTCCAAGGAGAAAAATCATCTCGGGTATCTTCCCTGGAGGAGTCTGGGGTTGCTACCCGGGATTACAGGGACCCAAACCACAGGAAAAATGTCTGTGGGAGACGCCTGGGAGGAATCTCAGATGCATCCCAGAAGATGGAGCATTGTCCAAGGAGAAAAATCAACTTGGGTATCTTCCCTGGAGGAGTCTGGGGTTGCTACCCGTGATCACAGGGCGCTAAACCACCGGAATAAAGACTCAGGGACAGACCTGCAAGGAGTCTCGGATGCTTCCCAGAAGATGGAGCATTGTCCAAGCAGAAAAATTATCTCGGGTATCTTCCCTAGAGGAGTCTGGGGTTGCTAGCCGGGATCACAGGGCCCTAAAGCACTGGAGAAAACTCTGCGGGAGGTGCCTGGGAGGAGTTCTGGGTAGATCCCGCAGGATGGACCACTGTCAAGAGAGAAAAATCATCTTGGGTGTCTTCCCTGGAGGAGTCTGGGGTTGCTACCTGGGATGACAGAACCATAAACCGCGAGAATAAAGACTCAGGGACATAGCTGCGACAAGTCTCGGATGCATCCCAGAGTATAGAGCATTGTCCAAGGAGAAAAATCATCCCGGGTATCTTTCCTGGAGGAGTCTGGGCTTGCTACCCGGGATTACAGGGACCAAAACCACAGGAAAAATGTCTGCGGGAGACACGTGGGAGGAATCTCAGATGCATCCCAGAAGATGGAGCATTGTCCAAGGAGAAAAATCATCTCGGGTATCTTCCCTGGAGGAGTCTGGGGTTGCTACCCGGGATCACAGGGCCCCAAAACACCGGAATAAAGACTCAGGGACATACCTTCAATGAGTCTCGGATGCTTCCCAGAGGATGGAGCATTGTCCAAGGAGAAAAATCATCTCGGGTATCTTCCCTGGAGGAGTCTGGGGTTGCTACCTGGGATCACAGGGCGCTAAACCACCGGAAGAAAACACTCAGAAACAGAGCTGGGAAGAGACTCGGGTGCATCCCGCAGGATGGACAATAGTCCAAGGAGAAAAATCAACTTGGGTATCTTCCACGGAGGAGTCTGGGGTTGCTACCCGGGATGACAGGGCCCAAAAGCACCGGAATAAACACTCAGGGACATACCTGCAAGGAGTCTCGGATGCTTCCCAGAGGATGGAGCATTGTCCAAGCAGAAAAATTATCTCGGGTATCTTCCCTAGAGGAGTCTGGGGTTGCTACCCGGGATCACAGGGCCCTAAAGCACTGGAGAAAACTCTGCGGGAGATGCCTGGGAGGAGTTCTGGGTAGATCCCGCAGGATGGACCACTGTCAAGAGAGAAAAATCATCTTGGGTGTCTTCCCTGGAGGAGTCTGGGGTTGCTACCTGGGATGACAGAACCATAAACCGCGAGAAAAAAGACTCAGGGAAATAGCTGCGACAAGTCTCGGATGCATCCCAGAGTATAGAGCATTGTCCAAGGAGAAAAATCATCCCGGGTATCTTTCCTGGAGGAGTCTGGGCTTGCTACCCGGGATTACAGGGACCAAAAGCACAGGAAAAATGTCTGCAGGAGACACTTGGGAGGAATCTCAGATGCATCCCAGAAGATGGAGCATTGTCCAAGGAGAAAAATCATCTCGGGTATCTTCCCTGGAGGAGTCTGGGGTTGCTACCCGGGATTACAGGGACCCAAACCACAGGAAAAATGTCTGTGGGAGACGCCTGGGAGGAATCTCAGATGAATCCCAGAAGATGGAGCATTGTCCAAGGAGAAAAATCATCTCGGGTATCTTCCCTGGAGGAGTCTGGGGTTGCTACCCGTGATCACAGGGCGCTAAACCACCGGAATAAAGACTCAGGGACAGACCTGCAAGGAGTCTCGGATGCTTCCGAGAAGATGGAGCATTGTCCAAGCAGAAAAATTATCTCGGGTATCTTCCCTAGAGGAGTCTGGGGTTGCTACCCGGGATAACAGGGCCCTAAAGCACTGGAGAAAACTCTGCGGGAGATGCCTGGGAGGAGTTCTGGGTAGATCCCGCAGGATGGACCACTGTCAAGAGAGAAAAATCATCTTGGGTGTCTTCCCTGGAGGAGTCTGGGGTTGCTACCTGGGATGACAGAACCATAAACCGCGAGAAAAAAGACTCAGGGACATAGCTGCAACAAGTCTCGGATGCATCCCAGAGTATAGAGCATTGTCCAAGGAGAAAAATCATCCCGGGTATCTTTCCTGGAGGAGTCTGGGCTTGCTACCCGGGATTACAGGGACCAAAACCACAGGAAAAATGTCAGCGGGAGACACTTGGGAGGAATTTCAGATGCATCCCAGAAGATGGAGCATTGTCCAAGGAGAAAAATCATCTCGGGTATCTTCCCTGGAGGAGTCTGGGGTTGCTACCCGGGATCACAGGGCCCCAAAACACCGGAATAAAGACTCAGGGACATACCTTCAATGAGTCTCGGATGCTTCCCAGAGGATGGAGCATTGTCCAAGGAGAAAAATCATCTCGGGTATCTTCCCTGGAGGAGTCTGGGGTTGCTACCCGGGATCACAGGGCGCTAAACCACCGGAAGAAAACACTCAGAAACAGAGCTGGGAAGAGTCTCGGGTGCATCCCGCAGGATGGACAATAGTCCAAGGAGAAAAATCAACTTGGGTATCTTCCACGGAGGAGTCTGGGGTTGCTACCCGGGATGACAGGGCCCAAAAGCACCGGAATAAACACTCAGGGACATACCTGCAAGGAGTCTCGGATGCTTCCCAGAAGATGGAGCATTGTCCAAGCAGAAAAATTATCTCGGGTATCTTCCCTAGAGGAGTCTGGGGTTGCTAGCCGGGATCACAGGGCCCTAAAGCACTGGAGAAAACTCTGCGGGAGATGCCTGGGAGGAGTTCTGGGTAGATCCCGCAGGATGGACCACTGTCAAGAGAGAAAAATCATCTTGGGTGTCTTCCCTGGAGGAGTCTGGGGTTGCTACCCGGGATGACAGTATCATAAACCGCGAGAAAAAAGACTCAGGGACATAGCTGCGACAAGTCTCGGATGCATCCCAGAGTATAGAGCATTGTCCAAGGAGAAAAATCATCCCGGGTATCTTTCCTGGAGGAGTCTGGGCTTGCTACCCGGGATTACAGGGACCAAAACCACAGGAAAAATGTCTGCGGGAGACACGTGGGAGGAATCTCAGATGCATCCCAGAAGATGGAGCATTGTCCAAGGAGAAAAATCATCTCGGGTATCTTCCCTGGAGGAGTCTGGGGTTGCTACCCGGGATCACAGGGCCCCAAAACACCGGAATAAAGACTCAGGGACATACCTTCAATGAGTCTCGGATGCTTCCCAGAGGATGGAGCATTGTCCAAGGAGAAAAATCATCTCGGGTATCTTCCCTGGAGGAGTCTGGGGTTGCTACCCGGGATCACAGGGCGCTAAACCACCGGAAGAAAACACTCAGAAACAGAGCTGGGAAGAGTCTCGGGTGCATCCCGCAGGATGGACAATAGTCCAAGGAGAAAAATCAACTTGGGTATCTTCCACGGAGGAGTCTGGGGTTGCTACCCGGGATGACAGGGCCCAAAAGCACCGGAATAAACACTCAGGGACATACCTGCAAGGAGTCTCGGATGCTTCCCAGAGGATGGAGCATTGTCCAAGCAGAAAAATTATCTCGGGTATCTTCCCTAGAGGAGTCTGGGGTTGCTACCCGGGATGACAGGGCCCTAAAGCACTGGAGAAAACTCTGCGGGAGATGCCTGGGAGGAGTTCTGGGTAGATCCCGCAGGATGGACCACTGTCAAGAGAGAAAAATCATCTTGGGTGTCTTCCCTGGAGGAGTCTGGGGTTGCTACCTGGGATGACAGAACCATAAACCGCGAGAATAAAGACTCAGGGACATAGCTGCGACAAGTCTCGGATGCATCCCAGAGTATAGAGCATTGTCCAAGGAGAAAAATCATCCCGGGTATCTTTCCTGGAGGAGTCTGGGCTTGCTACCCGGGATTACAGGGACCAAAACCACAGGAAAAATGTCTGTGGGAGACACGTGGGAGGAATCTCAGATGCATCCCAGAAGATGGAGCATTGTCCAAGGAGAAAAATCATCTCGGGTATCTTCCCTGGAGGAGTCTGGGGTTGCTACCCGGGATCACAGGGCCCCAAAACACCGGAATAAAGACTCAGGGACATACCTTCAATGAGTCTCGGATGCTTCCCAGAGGATGGAGCATTGTCCAAGGAGAAAAATCATCTCGGGTATCTTCCCTGGAGGAGTCTGGGGTTGCTACCTGGGATCACAGGGCGCTAAACCACCGGAAGAAAACACTCAGAAACAGAGCTGGGAAGAGACTCGGGTGCATCCCGCAGGATGGACAATAGTCCAAGGAGAAAAATCAACTTGGGTATCTTCCACGGAGGAGTCTGGGGTTGCTACCCGGGATGACAGGGCCCAAAAGCACCGGAATAAACACTCAGGGACATACCTGCAAGGAGTCTCGGATGCTTCCCAGAGGATGGAGCATTGTCCAAGCAGAAAAATTATCTCGGGTATCTTCCCTAGAGGAGTCTGGGGTTGCTACCCGGGATGACAGGGCCCTAAAGCACTGGAGAAAACTCTGCGGGAGATGCCTGGGAGGAGTTCTGGGTAGATCCCGCAGGATGGACCACTGTCAAGAGAGAAAAATCATCTTGGGTGTCTTCCCTGGAGGAGTCTGGGGTTGCTACCTGGGATGACAGAACCATAAACCGCGAGAAAAAAGACTCAGGGAAATAGCTGCGACAAGTCTCGGATGCATCCCAGAGTATAGAGCATTGTCCAAGGAGAAAAATCATCCCGGGTATCTTTCCTGGAGGAGTCTGGGCTTGCTACCCGGGATTACAGGGACCAAAAGCACAGGAAAAATGTCTGCAGGAGACACTTGGGAGGAATCTCAGATGCATCCCAGAAGATGGAGCATTGTCCAAGGAGAAAAATCATCTCGGGTATCTTCCCTGGAGGAGTCTGGGGTTGCTACCCGGGATTACAGGGACCCAAACCACAGGAAAAATGTCTGTGGGAGACGCCTGGGAGGAATCTCAGATGAATCCCAGAAGATGGAGCATTGTCCAAGGAGAAAAATCATCTCGGGTATCTTCCCTGGAGGAGTCTGGGGTTGCTACCCGTGATCACAGGGCGCTAAACCACCGGAATAAAGACTCAGGGACAGACCTGCAAGGAGTCTCGGATGCTTCCCAGAAGATGGAGCATTGTCCAAGCAGAAAAATTATCTCGGGTATCTTCCCTAGAGGAGTCTGGGGTTGCTACCCGGGATAACAGGGCCCTAAAGCACTGGAGAAAACTCTGCGGGAGATGCCTGGGAGGAGTTCTGGGTAGATCCCGCAGGATGGACCACTGTCAAGAGAGAAAAATCATCTTGGGTGTCTTCCCTGGAGGAGTCTGGGGTTGCTACCTGGGATGACAGAACCATAAACCGCGAGAAAAAAGACTCAGGGACATAGCTGCAACAAGTCTCGGATGCATCCCAGAGTATAGAGCATTGTCCAAGGAGAAAAATCATCCCGGGTATCTTTCCTGGAGGAGTCTGGGCTTGCTACCCGGGATTACAGGGACCAAAACCACAGGAAAAATGTCAGCGGGAGACACTTGGGAGGAATTTCAGATGCATCCCAGAAGATGGAGCATTGTCCAAGGAGAAAAATCATCTCGGGTATCTTCCCTGGAGGAGTCTGGGGTTGCTACCCGGGATCACAGGGCCCCAAAACACCGGAATAAAGACTCAGGGACATACCTTCAATGAGTCTCGGATGCTTCCCAGAGGATGGAGCATTGTCCAAGGAGAAAAATCATCTCGGGTATCTTCCCTGGAGGAGTCTGGGGTTGCTACCCGGGATCACAGGGCGCTAAACCACCGGAAGAAAACACTCAGAAACAGAGCTGGGAAGAGTCTCGGGTGCATCCCGCAGGATGGACAATAGTCCAAGGAGAAAAATCAACTTGGGTATCTTCCACGGAGGAGTCTGGGGTTGCTACCCGGGATGACAGGGCCCAAAAGCACCGGAATAAACACTCAGGGACATACCTGCAAGGAGTCTCAGATGCTTCCCAGAAGATGGAGCATTGTCCAAGCAGAAAAATTATCTCGGGTATCTTCCCTAGAGGAGTCTGGGGTTGCTAGCCGGGATCACAGGGCCCTAAAGCACTGGAGAAAACTCTGCGGGAGATGCCTGGGAGGAGTTCTGGGTAGATCCCGCAGGATGGACCACTGTCAAGAGAGAAAAATCATCTTGGGTGTCTTCCCTGGAGGAGTCTGGGGTTGCTACCCGGGATGACAGTATCATAAACCGCGAGAAAAAAGACTCAGGGACATAGCTGCGACAAGTCTCGGATGCATCCCAGAGTATAGAGCATTGTCCAAGGAGAAAAATCATCCCGGGTATCTTTCCTGGAGGAGTCTGGGCTTGCTACCCGGGATTACAGGGACCAAAACCACAGGAAAAATGTCTGCGGGAGACACGTGGGAGGAATCTCAGATGCATCCCAGAAGATGGAGCATTGTCCAAGGAGAAAAATCATCTCGGGTATCTTCCCTGGAGGAGTCTGGGGTTGCTACCCGGGATCACAGGGCCCCAAAACACCGGAATAAAGACTCAGGGACATACCTTCAATGAGTCTCGGATGCTTCCCAGAGGATGGAGCATTGTCCAAGGAGAAAAATCATCTCGGGTATCTTCCCTGGAGGAGTCTGGGGTTGCTACCCGGGATCACAGGGCGCTAAACCACCGGAAGAAAACACTCAGAAACAGAGCTGGGAAGAGTCTCGGGTGCATCCCGCAGGATGGACAATAGTCCAAGGAGAAAAATCAACTTGGGTATCTTCCACGGAGGAGTCTGGGGTTGCTACCCGGGATGACAGGGCCCAAAAGCACCGGAATAAACACTCAGGGACATACCTGCAAGGAGTCTCGGATGCTTCCCAGAGGATGGAGCATTGTCCAAGGAGAAAAATCATCTCGGGTATCTTCCCTGGAGGAGTCTGGGGTTGCTACCCGGTATCACAGGGCCCCAAAACACCGGAATAAAGACTCAGGGACATACATTCAATGAGTCTCGGATACTTCCCAGAGGATGGAGCATTGTCCAAGGAGAAAAATCATCTCGGATATCTTCCCTGGAGGAGTCTGGGGTTGCTACCTGGGATCACAGGGCGCTAAACCACCGGAAGAAAACACTCAGAAACAGAGCTGGGAGGAGTCTCGGGTGCATCCCGCAGGATGGACAATAGTCCAAGGAGAAAAATCAACTTGGGTATCTTCCACGGAGGAGTCTGGGGTTGCTACCCGGGATGACAGGGCCCAAAAGCACCGGAATAAACACTCAGGGACAAAGCTGCAAGGAGTCTCGGATGCTTCCCAGACGATGGAGCATTGTCCAGGGAGAAAAATCATCTCGGGTATCTTCCCTGGAGGAGTCTGGGGTTGCTACCCGGGATTACAGGGACCCAAACCACAGGAAAAATGTCTGTGGGAGACGCCTGGGAGGAATCTCAGATGCATCCCAGAAGATGGAGCATTGTCCAAGGAGAAAAATCATCTCGGGTATCTTCCCTGGAGGAGTCTGGGGTTGCTACCCGTGATCACAGGGCGCTAAACCACCGGAATAAAGACTCAGGGACAGACCTGCAAGGAGTCTCGGATGCTTACCAGAGGATGGAGCATTGTCCAAGGAGAAAAATCATCTCGGGTATCTTCCCTGGAGGAGTCTGGGGTTGCTACCCGGGATCACAGGGCGCTAAACCACCGGAAGAAAACACTCAGAAACAGAGCTGGGAAGAGTCTCGGGTGCATCCCGCAGGATGGACAATAGTCCAAGGAGAAAAATCAACTTGGGTATCTTCCACGGAGGAGTCTGGGGTTGCTACCCGGGATGACAGGGCCCAAAAGCACCGGAATAAACACTCAGGGACATACCTGCAAGGAGTCTCGGATGCTTCCCAGAAGATGGAGCATTGTCCAAGCAGAAAAATTATCTCGGGTATCTTCCCTAGAGGAGTCTGGGGTTGCTAGCCGGGATCACAGGGCCCTAAAGCACTGGAGAAAACTCTGCGGGAGATGCCTGGGAGGAGTTCTGGGTAGATCCCGCAGGATGGACCACTGTCAAGAGAGAAAAATCATCTTGGGTGTCTTCCCTGGAGGAGTCTGGGGTTGCTACCTGGGATGACAGAATCATAAACCGCGAGAAAAAAGACTCAGGGACATAGCTGCGACAAGTCTCGGATGCATCCCAGAGTATAGAGCATTGTCCAAGGAGAAAAATCATCCCGGGTATCTTTCCTGGAGGAGTCTGGGCTTGCTACCCGGGATTACAGGGACCAAAACCACAGGAAAAATGTCTGCGGGAGACACGTGGGAGGAATCTCAGATGCATCCCAGAAGATGGAGCATTGTCCAAGGAGAAAAATCATCTCGGGTATCTTCCCTGGAGGAGTCTGGGGTTGCTACCCGGGATCACAGGGCGCTAAACCACCGGAAGAAAACACTCAGAAACAGAGCTGGGTGGAGTCTCGGGTGCATCCCGCAGGATGGACAATAGTCCAAGGAGAAAAATCAACTTGGGTATCTTCCCTGGAGGAGTCTGGGGTTGCTACCCGGGATGACAGGGCCCAAAAGCACCGGAATAAACACTCAGGAACATACCTGCAAGGAGTCTCGGATGCTTCCCAGAAGATGGAGCATTGTCCAGGGAGAAAAATCATCTCGGGTATCTTCCCTGGAGGAGTCTGGGGTTGCTACGCGGGATTACAGGGACCCAAACCACAGGAAAAATGTCTGTGGGAGACACTTGGGAGGAATCTCAGATGCATCCCAGAAGATGGAGCATTGTCCAAGGAGAAAAATCATCTCGGGTATCTTCCCTGGAGGAGTCTGGGGTTGCTACCCGGGATCACAGGGCCCGAAAACACCGGAATAAACACTCAGGGACATACCTCCAAGGGGTCTCGGATGCTTCCCAGAGGATGGAGCATTGTCCAAGGAGAAAAATCATCTCGGATATCTTCCCTGGAGGAGTCTGGGGTTGCTACCCGTGATCACAGGGCGCTAAACAACTGGACGAAAACACTCAGAAACAGAGCTGGGAGGAGTCTCGGGTGCATCCCGCAGGATGGACAATAGTCCAAGGAGAAAAATCAACTTGGGTATCTTCCCTGGAGGAGTCTGGGGTTGCTACCCGGGATGACAGGGCCCAAAAGCACCGGAATAAACACTCAGGGACAAAGCTGCAAGGAGTCTCGGATGCTTCCCAGAGGATGGAGCATTGTCCAGGGAGAAAAATCATCTCGGGTATCTTCCCTGGAGGAGTCTGGGGTTGCTACCCGGGATTACAGGGACCCAAACCACAGGAAAAATGTCTGTGGGAGACGCCTGGGAGGAATCTCAGATGCATCCCAGAAGATGGAGCATTGTCCAAGGAGAAAAATCATCTCGGGTATCTTCCCTGGAGGAGTCTGGGGTTGCTACCCGTGATCACAGGGCGCCAAACCACCGGAATAAAGACTCAGGGACAGACCTGCAAGGAGTCTCGGATGCTTCCCAGAGGATGGAGCATTGTCCAAGCAGAAAAATTATCTCGGGTATCTTCCCTAGAGGAGTCTGGGGTTGCTAGCCGGGATCACAGGGCCCTAAAGCACTGGAGAAAACTCTGCGGGAGATGCCTGGAAGGAGTTCTGGGTAGATCCCGCAGGATGGACCACTGTCAAGAGAGAAAAATCATCTTGGGTGTCTTCCCTGGAGGAGTCTGAGGTTGCTACCTGGGATGACAGAACCATAAACCGTGAGAAAAAAGACTCAGGGACATAGCTGCAACAAGTCTCGGATGCATCCCAGAGTATAGAGCATTGTCCAAGGAGAAAAATCATCCCGGGTATCTTTCCTGGAGGAGTCTGGGCTTGCTACCCGGGATTACAGGGACCAAAACCACAGGAAAAATGTCAGCGGGAGACACTTGGGAGGAATTTCAGATGCATCCCAGAAGATGGAGCATTGTCCAAGGAGAAAAATCATCTCGGGTATCTTCCCTGGAGGAGTCTGGGGTTGCTACCCGGGATCACAGGGCCCCAAAACACCGGAATAAAGACTCAGGGACATACCTTCAATGAGTCTCGGATGCTTCCCAGAGGATGGAGCATTGTCCAAGGAGAAAAATCATCTCGGGTATCTTCCCTGGAGGAGTCTGGGGTTGCTACCCGGGATCACAGGGCGCTAAACCACCGGAAGAAAACACTCAGAAACAGAGCTGGGAAGGGTCTCGGGTGCATCCCGCAGGATAGACAATAGTCCAAGGAGAAAAATCAACTTGGGTATCTTCCACGGAGGAGTCTGGGGTTGCTACCCGGGATGACAGGGCCCAAAAGCACCGGAATAAACACTCAGGGACATACCTGCAAGGAGTCTCGGATGCTTCCCAGAGGATGGAGCATTGTCCAAGCAGAAAAATTATCTCGGGTATCTTCCCTGGAGGAGTCTGGGGTTGCTACCCGGGATCACAGGGCCCCAAAACACCGGAATAAACACTCAGGGACATACCTCCAAGGGGTCTCGGATGCTTCCCAGAAAATGGAGCATTGTCCAAGGAGAAAAATCATCTCGGGTATCTTCCCTGGAGGAGTCTGGGGTTGCTACCCGGGATCACAGGGCGCTAAACCACCGGAAGAAAACACTCAGAAACAGAGCTGGGAGGAGTCTCGGGTGCATCCCGCAGGATGGACAATAGTCCAAGGAGAAAAATCAACTTGGGTATCTTCCACGGAGGAGTCTGGGGTTGCTACCCGGGATGACAGGGCCCAAAAGCACCGGAATAAACACTCAGGGAAATACCTGCAAGGAGTCTCGGATGCTTCCCAGAGGATGGAGCATTGTCCAGGGAGAAAAATCATCTCGTGTATCTTCCCTGGAGGAGTCTGGGGTTGCTACCCGGGATCACAGGGCCCTAAAGCACTGGAGAAAACTCTGCGGGAGATGCCTGGGAGGAGTTCTGGGTAGATCCCGCAGGATGGACCACTGTCAAGAGAGAAAAATCATCTTGGGTGTCTTCCCTGGAGGAGTCTGGGGTTGCTACCTGGGATGACAGAACCATAAACCGCGAGAAAAAAGACTCAGGGAAATAGCTGCGACAAGTCTCGGATGCATCCCAGAGTATAGAGCATTGTCCAAGGAGAAAAATCATCCCGGGTATCTTTCCTGGAGGAGTCTGGGCTTGCTACCCGGGATTACAGGGACCAAAAGCACAGGAAAAATGTCTGCAGGAGACACTTGGGAGGAATCTCAGATGCATCCCAGAAGATGGAGCATTGTCCAAGGAGAAAAATCATCTCGGGTATCTTCCCTGGAGGAGTCTGGGGTTGCTACCCGGGATTACAGGGACCCAAACCACAGGAAAAATGTCTGTGGGAGACGCCTGGGAGGAATCTCAGATGCATCCCAGAAGATGGAGCATTGTCCAAGGAGAAAAATCATCTCGGGTATCTTCCCTGGAGGAGTCTGGGGTTGCTACCCGGGATTACAGGGACCCAAACCACAGGAAAAATGTCTGTGGGAGACGCCTGGGAGGAATCTCAGATGCATCCCAGAAGATGGAGCATTGTCCAAGGAGAAAAATCAACTTGGGTATCTTCCCTGGAGGAGTCTGGGGTTGCTACCCGTGATCACAGGGCGCTAAACCACCGGAATAAAGACTCAGGGACAGACCTGCAAGGAGTCTCGGATGCTTCCCAGAAGATGGAGCATTGTCCAAGCAGAAAAATTATCTCGGGTATCTTCCCTAGAGGAGTCTGGGGTTGCTAGCCGGGATCACAGGGCCCTAAAGCACTGGAGAAAACTCTGCGGGAGGTGCCTGGGAGGAGTTCTGGGTAGATCCCGCAGGATGGACCACTGTCAAGAGAGAAAAATCATCTTGGGTGTCTTCCCTGGAGGAGTCTGGGGTTGCTACCTGGGATGACAGAACCATAAACCGCGAGAATAAAGACTCAGGGACATAGCTGCGACAAGTCTCGGATGCATCCCAGAGTATAGAGCATTGTCCAAGGAGAAAAATCATCCCGGGTATATTTCCTGGAGGAGTCTGGGCTTGCTACCCGGGATTACAGGGACCAAAACCACAGGAAAAATGTCTGCGGGAGACACGTGGGAGGAATCTCAGATGCATCCCAGAAGATGGAGCATTGTCCAAGGAGAAAAATCATCTCGGGTATCTTCCCTGGAGGAGTCTGGGGTTGCTACCCGGGATCACAGGGCCCCAAAACACCGGAATAAAGACTCAGGGACATACATTCATTGAGTCTCGGATACTTCCCAGAGGATGGAGCATTGTCCAAGGAGAAAAATCATCTCGGATATCTTCCCTGGAGGAGTCTGGGGTTGCTACCTGGGATCACAGGGGGCTAAACCACCGGAAGAAAACACTCAGAAACAGAGCTGGGAGGAGTCTCGGGTGCATCCCGCAGGATGGACAATAGTCCAAGGAGAAAAATCAACTTGGGTATCTTCCACGGAGGAGTCTGGGGTTGCTACCCGGGATGACAGGGCCCAAAAGCACCGAAATAAACACTCAGGGACAAAGCTGCAAGGAGTCTCGGATGCTTCCCAGAGGATGGAGCATTGTCCAGGGAGAAAAATCATCTCGGGTATCTTCCCTGGAGGAGTCTGGGGTTGCTACCCGGGATTACAGGGACCCAAACCACAGGAAAAATGTCTGTGGGAGACGCCTGGGAGGAATCTCAGATGCATCCCAGAAGATGGAGCATTGTCCAAGGAGAAAAATCATCTCGGGTATCTTCCCTGGAGGAGTCTGGGGTTGCTACCCGGGATTACAGGGACCCAAACCACAGGAAAAATGTCTGTGGGAGACGCCTGGGAGGAATCTCAGATGCATCCCAGAAAATGGAGCATTGTCCAAGGAGAAAAATCATCTCGGGTATCTTCCCTGGAGGAGTCTGGGGTTGCTACCCGTGATCACAGGGCGCTAAACCACCGGAATAAAGACTCAGGGACATACCTGCAAGGAGTCTCGGATGCTTCCCAGAGGATGGAGCATTGTCCAAGCAGAAAAATTATCTCGGGTATCTTCCCTAGAGGAGTCTGGGGTTGCTACCCGGGATGACAGGGCCCTAAAGCACTGGAGAAAACTCTGCGGGAGATGCCTGGGAGGAGTTCTGGGTAGATCCCGCAGGATGGACCACTGTCAAGAGAGAAAAATCATCTTGGGTGTCTTCCCTGGAGGAGTCTGAGGTTGCTACCTGGGATGACAGAACCATAAACCGCGAGAAAAAAGACTCAGGGACATAGCTGCGACAAGTCTCGGATGCATCCCAGAGTATAGAGCATTGTCCAAGGAGAAAAATCATCCCGGGTATCTTTCCTGGAGGAGTCTGGGCTTGCTACCCGGGATTACAGGGACCAAAACCACAGGAAAAATGTCAGCGGGAGACACTTGGGAGGAATTTCAGATGCATCCCAGAAGATGGAGCATTGTCCAAGGAGAAAAATCATCTCGGGTATCTTCCCTGGAGGAGTCTGGGGTTGCTACCCGGGATCACAGGGCCCCAAAACACCGGAATAAAGACTCAGGGACATACCTTCAATGAGTCTCGGATGCTTCCCAGAGGATGGAGCATTGTCCAAGGAGAAAAATCATCTCGGGTATCTTCCCTGGAGGAGTCTGGGGTTGCTACCTGGGATCACAGGGCGCTAAACCACCGGAAGAAAACACTCAGAAACAGAGCTGGGAAGAGACTCGGGTGCATCCCGCAGGATGGACAATAGTCCAAGGAGAAAAATCAACTTGGGTATCTTCCACGGAGGAGTCTGGGGTTGCTACCCGGGATGACAGGGCCCAAAAGCACCGGAATAAACACTCAGGGACATACCTGCAAGGAGTCTCGGATGCTTCCCAGAGGATGGAGCATTGTCCAAGCAGAAAAATTATCTCGGGTATCTTCCCTAGAGGAGTCTGGGGTTGCTACCCGGGATCACAGGGCCCTAAAGCACTGGAGAAAACTCTGCGGGAGATGCCTGGGAGGAGTTCTGGGTAGATCCCGCAGGATGGACCACTGTCAAGAGAGAAAAATCATCTTGGGTGTCTTCCCTGGAGGAGTCTGGGGTTGCTACCTGGGATGACAGAACCATAAACCGCGAGAAAAAAGACTCAGGGAAATAGCTGCGACAAGTCTCGGATGCATCCCAGAGTATAGAGCATTGTCCAAGGAGAAAAATCATCCCGGGTATCTTTCCTGGAGGAGTCTGGGCTTGCTACCCGGGATTACAGGGACCAAAAGCACAGGAAAAATGTCTGCAGGAGACACTTGGGAGGAATCTCAGATGCATCCCAGAAGATGGAGCATTGTCCAAGGAGAAAAATCATCTCGGGTATCTTCCCTGGAGGAGTCTGGGGTTGCTACCCGGGATTACAGGGACCCAAACCACAGGAAAAATGTCTGTGGGAGACGCCTGGGAGGAATCTCAGATGCATCCCAGAAGATGGAGCATTGTCCAAGGAGAAAAATCATCTCGGGTATCTTCCCTGGAGGAGTCTGGGGTTGCTACCCGTGATCACAGGGCGCTAAACCACCGGAATAAAGACTCAGGGACAGACCTGCAAGGAGTCTCGGATGCTTCCGAGAAGATGGAGCATTGTCCAAGCAGAAAAATTATCTCGGGTATCTTCCCTAGAGGAGTCTGGGGTTGCTACCCGGGATAACAGGGCCCTAAAGCACTGGAGAAAACTCTGCGGGAGATGCCTGGGAGGAGTTCTGGGTAGATCCCGCAGGATGGACCACTGTCAAGAGAGAAAAATCATCTTGGGTGTCTTCCCTGGAGGAGTCTGGGGTTGCTACCTGGGATGACAGAACCATAAACCGCGAGAAAAAAGACTCAGGGACATAGCTGCAACAAGTCTCGGATGCATCCCAGAGTATAGAGCATTGTCCAAGGAGAAAAATCATCCCGGGTATCTTTCCTGGAGGAGTCTGGGGTTGCTACCCGGGATTACAGGGACCAAAACCACAGGAAAAATGTCAGCGGGAGACACTTGGGAGGAATTTCAGATGCATCCCAGAAGATGGAGCATTGTCCAAGGAGAAAAATCATCTCGGGTATCTTCCCTGGAGGAGTCTGGGGTTGCTACCCGGGATCACAGGGCCCCAAAACACCGGAATAAAGACTCAGGGACATACCTTCAATGAGTCTCGGATGCTTCCCAGAGGATGGAGCATTGTCCAAGGAGAAAAATCATCTCGGCTATCTTCCCTGGAGGAGTCTGGGGTTGCTACCCGGGATCACAGGGCGCTAAACCACCGGAAGAAAACACTCAGAAACAGAGCTGGGAAGAGTCTCGGGTGCATCCCGCAGGATGGACAATAGTCCAAGGAGAAAAATCAACTTGGGTATCTTCCACGGAGGAGTCTGGGGTTGCTACCCGGGATGACAGGGCCCAAAAGCACCGGAATAAACACTCAGGGACATACCTGCAAGGAGTCTCAGATGCTTCCCAGAAGATGGAGCATTGTCCAAGCAGAAAAATTATCTCGGGTATCTTCCCTAGAGGAGTCTGGGGTTGCTAGCCGGGATCACAGGGCCCTAAAGCACTGGAGAAAACTCTGCGGGAGATGCCTGGGAGGAGTTCTGGGTAGATCCCGCAGGATGGACCACTGTCAAGAGAGAAAAATCATCTTGGGTGTCTTCCCTGGAGGAGTCTGGGGTTGCTACCCGGGATGACAGTATCATAAACCGCGAGAAAAAAGACTCAGGGACATAGCTGCGACAAGTCTCGGATGCATCCCAGAGTATAGAGCATTGTCCAAGGAGAAAAATCATCCCGGGTATCTTTCCTGGAGGAGTCTGGGCTTGCTACCCGGGATTACAGGGACCAAAACCACAGGAAAAATGTCTGCGGGAGACACGTGGGAGGAATCTCAGATGCATCCCAGAAGATGGAGCATTGTCCAAGGAGAAAAATCATCTCGGGTATCTTCCCTGGAGGAGTCTGGGGTTGCTACCCGGGATCACAGGGCCCCAAAACACCGGAATAAAGACTCAGGGACATACCTTCAATGAGTCTCGGATGCTTCCCAGAGGATGGAGCATTGTCCAAGGAGAAAAATCATCTCGGGTATCTTCCCTGGAGGAGTCTGGGGTTGCTACCCGGGATCACAGGGCGCTAAACCACCGGAAGAAAACACTCAGAAACAGAGCTGGGAAGAGTCTCGGGTGCATCCCGCAGGATGGACAATAGTCCAAGGAGAAAAATCAACTTGGGTATCTTCCACGGAGGAGTCTGGGGTTGCTACCCGGGATGACAGGGCCCAAAAGCACCGGAATAAACACTCAGGGACATACCTGCAAGGAGTCTCGGATGCTTCCCAGAGGATGGAGCATTGTCCAAGCAGAAAAATTATCTCGGGTATCTTCCCTAGAGGAGTCTGGGGTTGCTAGCCGGGATCACAGGGCCCTAAAGCACTGGAGAAAACTCTGCGGGAGATGCCTGGGAGGAGTTCTGGGTAGATCCCGCAGGATGGACCACTGTCAAGAGAGAAAAATCATCTTGGGTGTCTTCCCTGGAGGAGTCTGGGGTTGCTACCTGGGATGACAGAACCATAAACCGCGAGAAAAAAGACTCAGGGACATAGCTGCAACAAGTCTCGGACATCCCAGAGTATAGAGCATTGTCCAAGGAGAAAAATCATCCCGGGTATCTTTCCTGGAGGAGTCTGGGCTTGCTACCCGGGATTACAGGGACCAAAACCACAGGAAAAATGTCTGCGGGAGACACGTGGGAGGAATCTCAGATGCATCCCAGAAGATGGAGCATTGTCCAAGGAGAAAAATCATCTCGGGTATCTTCCCTGGAGGAGTCTGGGGTTGCTACCCGGGATCACAGGGCCCCAAAACACCGGAATAAAGACTCAGGGACATACATTCATTGAGTCTCGGATACTTCCCAGAGGATGGAGCATTGTCCAAGGAGAAAAATCATCTCGGATATCTTCCCTGGAGGAGTCTGGGGTTGCTACCTGGGATCACAGGGCGCTAAACCACCGGAAGAAAACACTCAGAAACAGAGCTGGGAGGAGTCTCGGGTGCATCCCGCAGGATGGACAATAGTCCAAGGAGAAAAATCAACTTGGGTATCTTCCACGGAGGAGTCTGGGGTTGCTACCCGGGATGACAGGGCCCAAAAGCACCGGAATAAACACTCAGGGACAAAGCTGCAAGGAGTCTCGGATGCTTCCCAGAGGATGGAGCATTGTCCAGGGAGAAAAATCATCTCGGGTATCTTCCCTGGAGGAGTCTGGGGTTGCTACCCGGGATTACAGGGACCCAAACCACAGGAAAAATGTCTGTGGGAGACGCCTGGGAGGAATCTCAGATGCATCCCAGAAGATGGAGCATTGTCCAAGGAGAAAAATCATCTCGGGTATCTTCCCTGGAGGAGTCTGGGGTTGCTACCCGGGATTACAGGGACCCAAACCACAGGAAAAATGTCTGTGGGAGACGCCTGGGAGGAATCTCAGATGCATCCCAGAAAATGGAGCATTGTCCAAGGAGAAAAATCATCTCGGGTATCTTCCCTGGAGGAGTCTGGGGTTGCTACCCGTGATCACAGGGCGCTAAACCACCGGAATAAAGACTCAGGGACATACCTGCAAGGAGTCTCGGATGCTTCCCAGAGGATGGAGCATTGTCCAAGCAGAAAAATTATCTCGGGTATCTTCCCTGGAGGAGTCTGGGGTTGCTACCTGGGATCACAGGGCGCTAAACCACCGGAAGAAAACACTCAGAAACAGAGCTGGGAAGAGACTCGGGTGCATCCCGCAGGATGGACAATAGTCCAAGGAGAAAAATCAACTTGGGTATCTTCCACGGAGGAGTCTGGGGTTGCTACCCGGGATGACAGGGCCCAAAAGCACCGGAATAAACACTCAGGGACATACCTGCAAGGAGTCTCGGATGCTTCCCAGAGGATGGAGCATTGTCCAAGCAGAAAAATTATCTCGGGTATCTTCCCTAGAGGAGTCTGGGGTTGCTACCCGGGATGACAGGGCCCTAAAGCACTGGAGAAAACTCTGCGGGAGATGCCTGTGAGGAGTTCTGGGTAGATCCCGCAGGATGGACCACTGTCAAGAGAGAAAAATCATCTTGTGTGTCTTCCCTGGAGGAGTCTGGGGTAGCTACCTGGGATGACAGAACCATAAACCGCGAGAAAAAAGACTCAGGGACATAGCTGCGACAAGTCTCGGATGCATCCCAGAGTATAGAGCATTGTCCAAGGAGAAAAATCATCCCGGGTATCTTTCCTGGAGGAGTCTGGGCTTGCTACCCGGGATTACAGGGACCAAAAGCACAGGAAAAATGTCTGCAGGAGACACTTGGGAGGAATCTCAGATGCATCCCAGAAGATGGAGCATTGTCCAAGGAGAAAAATCATCTCGGGTATCTTCCCTGGAGGAGTCTGGGGTTGCTACCCGGGATTACAGGGACCCAAACCACAGGAAAAATGTCTGTGGGAGACGCCTGGGAGGAATCTCAGATGCATCCCAGAAGATGGAGCATTGTCCAAGGAGAAAAATCATCTCGGGTATCTTCCCTGGAGGAGTCTGGGGTTGCTACCCGTGATCACAGGGCGCTAAACCACCGGAATAAAGACTCAGGGACAGACCTGCAAGGAGTCTCGGATGCTTCCGAGAAGATGGAGCATTGTCCAAGCAGAAAAATTATCTCGGGTATCTTCCCTAGAGGAGTCTGGGGTTGCTAGCTGGGATCACAGGGCCCTAAAGCACTGGAGAAAACTCTGCGGGAGATGCCTGGGAGGAGTTCTGGGTAGATCCCGCCGGATGGACCACTGTCAAGAGAGAAAAATCATCTTGGGTGTCTTCCCTGGAGGAGTCTGGGGTTGCTACCTGGGATGACAGAACCATAAACCGCGAGAAAAAAGACTCAGGGACATAGCTGCAACAAGTCTCGGATGCATCCCAGAGTATAGAGCATTGTCCAAGGAGAAAAATCATCCCGGGTATCTTTCCTGGAGGAGTCTGGGCTTGCTACCCGGGATTACGGGGACCAAAACCACAGGAAAAATGTCAGCGGGAGACACTTGGGAGGAATTTCAGATGCATCCCAGAAGATGGAGCATTGTCCAAGGAGAAAAATCATCTCGGGTATCTTCCCTGGAGGAGTCTGGGGTTGCTACCCGGGATCACAGGGCCCCAAAACACCGGAATAAAGACTCAGGGACATACCTTCAATGAGTCTCGGATGCTTCCCAGAGGATGGAGCATTGTCCAAGGAGAAAAATCATCTCGGGTATCTTCCCTGGAGGAGTCTGGGGTTGCTACCCGGGATCACAGGGCGCTAAACCACCGGAAGAAAACACTCAGAAACAGAGCTGGGAAGAGTCTCGGGTGCATCCCGCAGGATGGACAATAGTCCAAGGAGAAAAATCAACTTGGGTATCTTCCACGGAGGAGTCTGGGGTTGCTACCCGGGATCACAGGGCCCAAAAGCACCGGAATAAACACTCAGGGACATACCTGCAAGGAGTCTCGGATGCTTCCCAGAAGATGGAGCATTGTCCAAGCAGAAAAATTATCTCGGGTATCTTCCCTAGAGGAGTCTGGGGTTGCTAGCCGGGATCACAGGGCCCTAAAGCACTGGAGAAAACTCTGCGGGAGATGCCTGGGAGGAGTTCTGGGTAGATCCCGCAGGATGGACCACTGTCAAGAGAGAAAAATCGTCTTGGGTGTCTTCCCTGGAGGAGTCTGGGGTTGCTACCCGGGATGACAGAATCATAAACTGCGAGAAAAAAGACTCAGGGACATAGCTGCGACAAGTCTCGGATGCATCCCAGAGTATAGAGCATTGTCCAAGGAGAAAAATCATCCCGGGTATCTTTCCTGGAGGAGTCTGGGCTTGCTACCCGGGATTACAGGGACCAAAACCACAGGAAAAATGTCTGCGGGAGACACGTGGGAGGAATCTCAGATGCATCCCAGAAGATGGAGCATTGTCCAAGGAGAAAAATCATCTCGGATATCTTCCCTGGAGGAGTCTGGGGTTGCTACCTGGGATCACAGGGCGCTAAACCACCGGAAGAAAACACTCAGAAACAGAGCTGGGAGGAGTCTCGGGTGCATCCCGCAGGATGGACAATAGTCCAAGGAGAAAAATTAACTTGGGTATCTTCCACGGAGGAGTCTGGGGTTGCTACCCGGGTGAAAGGGCCCAAAAGCACCGGAATAAAAACTCAGGGACATACATTCAATGAGTCTCGGATACTTCCCAGAGGATGGAGCATTGTCCAAGGAGAAAAATCATCTCGGGTATCTTCCCTGGAGGAGTCTGGGGTTGCTACCCGGGATTACAGGGACCCAAACCACAGGAAAAATGTCTGTGGGAGACGCCTGGGAGGAATCTCAGATGCATCCCAGAAGATGGAGCATTGTCCAAGGAGAAAAATCATCTCGGGTATCTTCCCTGGAGGAGTCTGGGGTTGCTACCCGTGATCACAGGGCGCTAAACCACCGGAATAAAGACTCAGGGACAGACCTGCAAGGAGTCTCGGATGCTTCCCAGAGGATGGAGCATTGTCCAAGGAGAAAAATCATCTCGGGTATCTTCCCTGGAGGAGTCTGGGGTTGCTACCCGGGATCACAGGGCGCTAAACCACCGGAAGAAAACACTCAGAAACAGAGCTGGGAAGAGTCTCGGGTGAATCTCGCAGGATGGACAATAGTCCAAGGAGAAAAATCAACTTGGGTATCTTCCACGGAGGAGTCTGGGGTTGCTACCCGGGATGACAGGGCCCAAAAGCACCGGAATAAACACTCAGGGACATACCTGCAAGGAGTCTCGGATGCTTCCCAGAAGATGGAGCATTGTCCAAGCAGAAAAATTATCTCGGGTATCTTCCCTAGAGGAGTCTGGGGTTGCTAGCCGGGATCACAGGGCCCTAAAGCACTGGAGAAAACTCTGCGGGAGATGCCTGGGAGGAGTTCTGGGTAGATCCCGCAGGATGGACCACTGTCAAGAGAGAAAAATCATCTTGGGTGTCTTCCCTGGAGGAGTCTGGGGTTGCTACCTGGGATGACAGAATCATAAACCGCGAGAAAAAAGACTCAGGGACATAGCTGCGACAAGTCTCGGATGCATCCCAGAGTATAGAGCATTGTCCAAGGAGAAAAATCATCCCGGGTATCTTTCCTGGAGGAGTCTGGGCTTGCTACCCGGGATTACAGGGACCAAAACCACAGGAAAAATGTCTGCGGGAGACACGTGGGAGGAATCTCAGATGCATCCCAGAAGATGGAGCATTGTCCAAGGAGAAAAATCATCTCGGGTATCTTCCCTGGAGGAGTCTGGGGTTGCTACCCGGGATCACAGGGCCCCAAAACACCGGAATAAAGACTCAGGGACATACATTCAATGAGTCTCGGATACTTCCCAGAGGATGGAGCATTGTCCAAGGAGAAAAATCATCTCGGATATCTTCCCTGGAGGAGTCTGGGGTTGCTACCTGGGATCACAGGGCGCTAAATCACCGGAAGAAAACACTCAGAAACAGAGCTGGGAGGAGTCTCGGGTGCATCCCGCAGGATGGACAATAGTCCAAGGAGAAAAATCAACTTGGGTATCTTCCACGGAGGAGTCTGGGGTTGCTACCCGGGATGACAGGGCCCAAAAGCACCGGAATAAACACTCAGGGACATACCTGCAAGGAGTCTCGGATGCTTCCCAGAGGATGGAGCATTGTCCAAGCAGAAAAATTATCTCGGGTATCTTCCCTAGAGGAGTCTGGGGTTGCTAGCCGGGATCACAGGGCCCTAAAGCACTGGAGAAAACTCTGCGGGAGGTGCCTGGGAGGAGTTCTGGGTAGATCCCGCAGGATGGACCACTGTCAAGAGAGAAAAATCATCTTGGGTGTCTTCCCTGGAGGAGTCTGGGGTTGCTACCTGGGATGACAGAACCATAAACCGCGAGAAAAAAGACTCAGGGACATAGCTGCGACAAGTCTCGGATGCATCCCAGAGTATAGAGCATTGTCCAAGGAGAAAAATCATCCTGGGTATCTTTCCTGGAGGAGTCTGGGCTTGCTACCCGGGATTACAGGGACCAAAACCACAGGAAAAATGTCAGCGGGAGACACTTGGGAGGAATCTCAGATGCATCCCAGAAGATGGAGCATTGTCCAAGGAGAAAAATCATCTCGGGTATCTTCCCTGGAGGAGTCTGGGGTTGCTACCCGGGATCACAGGGCCCCAAAACACCGGAATAAAGACTCAGGGACATACCTTCAATGAGTCTCGGATGCTTCCCAGAGGATGGAGCATTGTCCAAGGAGAAAAATCATCTCGGGTATCTTCCCTGGAGGAGTCTGGGGTTGCTACCTGGGATCACAGGGCGCTAAACCACCGGAAGAAAACACTCAGAAACAGAGCTGGGAAGAGACTCGGGTGCATCCCGCAGGATGGACAATAGTCCAAGGAGAAAAATCAACTTGGGTATCTTCCACGGAGGAGTCTGGGGTTGCTACCCGGGATGACAGGGCCCAAAAGCACCGGAATAAACACTCAGGGACATACCTGCAAGGAGTCTCGGATGCTTCCCAGAGGATGGAGCATTGTCCAAGCAGAAAAATTATCTCAGGTATCTTCCCTAGAGGAGTCTGGGGTTGCTAGCCGGGATCACAGGGCCCTAAAGCACTGGAGAAAACTCTGCGGGAGATGCCTGGGAGGAGTTCTGGGTAGATCCCGCAGGATGGACCACTGTCAAGAGAGAAAAATCATCTTGGGTGTCTTCCCTGGAGGAGTCTGGGGTTTCTACCTGGGATGACAGAACCATAAACCGCGAGAAAAAAGACTCAGGGACATAGCTGCGACAAGTCTCGGATGCATCCCAGAGTATAGAGCATTGTCCAAGGAGAAAAATCATCCCGGGTATCTTCCCTGGAGGAGTCTGGGGTTGCTACCCGGGATTACAGGGACCCAAACCACAGGAAAAATGTCTGTGGGAGACGCCTGGGAGGAATCTCAGATGCATCCCAGAAGATGGAGCATTGTCCAAGGAGAAAAATCATCTCGGGTATCTTCCCTGGAGGAGTCTGGGGTTGCTACCCGTGATCACAGGGCGCTAAACCACCGGAATAAAGACTCAGGGACAGACCTGCAAGGAGTCTCGGATGCTTCCCAGAGGATGGAGCATTGTCCAAGGAGAAAAATCATCCCGGGTATCTTTCCTGGAGGAGTCTGGGCTTGCTACCCGGGATTACAGGGACCAAAAGCACAGGAAAAATGTCTGCAGGAGACACTTGGGAGGAATCTCAGATGCATCCCAGAAGATGGAGCATTGTCCAAGGAGAAAAATCATCTCGGGTATCTTCCCTGGAGGAGTCTGGGGTTGCTACCCGGGATTACAGGGACCCAAACCACAGGAAAAATGTCTGTGGGAGACGCCTGGGAGGAATCTCAGATGCATCCCAGAAGATGGAGCATTGTCCAAGGAGAAAAATCATCTCGGGTATCTTCCCTGGAGGAGTCTGGGGTTGCTACCCGTGATCACAGGGCGCTAAACCACCGGAATAAAGACTCAGGGACAGACCTGCAAGGAGTCTCGGATGCTTCCGAGAAGATGGAGCATTGTCCAAGCAGAAAAATTATCTCGGGTATCTTCCCTAGAGGAGTCTGGGGTTGCTAGCCGGGATCACAGGGCCCTAAAGCACTGGAGAAAACTCTGCGGGAGATGCCTGGGAGGAGTTCTGGGTAGATCCCGCAGGATGGACCACTGTCAAGAGAGAAAAATCATCTTGGGTGTCTTCCCTGGAGGAGTCTGAGGTTGCTACCTGGGATGACAGAACCATAAACCGCGAGAAAAAAGACTCAGTGACATAGCTGCAACAAGTCTCAGATGCATCCCAGAGTATAGAGCATTGTCCAAGGAGAAAAATCATCCCGGGTATCTTTCCTGGAGGAGTCTGGGGTTGCTACCCGGGATTACAGGGACCAAAACCACAGGAAAAATGTCAGCGGGAGACACTTGGGAGGAATTTCAGATGCATCCCAGAAGATGGAGCATTGTCCAAGGAGAAAAATCATCTCGGGTATCTTCCCTGGAGGAGTCTGGGGTTGCTACCCGGGATCACAGGGCGCTAAACCACCGGAAGAAAACACTCAGAAACAGAGCTGGGTGGAGTCTCGGGTGCATCCCGCAGGATGGACAATAGTCCAAGGAGAAAAATCAACTTGGGTATCTTCCACGGAGGAGTCTGGGGTTGCTACCCGGGATGACAGGGCCCAAAAGCACCGGAATAAACACTCAGGGACATACCTGCAAGGAGTCTCGGATGCTTCCCAGAGGATGGAGCATTGTCCAAGCAGAAAAATTATCTCAGGTATCTTCCCTAGAGGAGTCTGGGGTTGCTAGCCGGGATCACAGGGCCCTAAAGCACTGGAGAAAACTCTGCGGGAGATGCCTGGGAGGAGTTCTGGGTAGATCCCGCAGGATGGACCACTGTCAAGAGAGAAAAATCATCTTGGGTGTCTTCCCTGGAGGAGTCTGGGGTTTCTACCTGGGATGACAGAACCATAAACCGCGAGAAAAAAGACTCAGGGACATAGCTGCTACAAGTCTCGGATGCATCCCAGAGTATAGAGCATTGTCCAAGGAGAAAAATCATCCCGGGTATCTTTCCTGGAGGAGTCTGGGCTTGCTACCCGGGATTACAGGGACCAAAACCACAGGAAAAATGTCTGTGGGAGACGCCTGGGAGGAATCTCAGATGCATCCCAGAAGATGGAGCATTGTCCAAGGAGAAAAATCATCTCGGGTATCTTCCCTGGAGGAGTCTGGGGTTGCTACCCGGGATTACAGGGACCCAAACCACAGGAAAAATGTCTGTGGGAGACGCCTGGGAGGAATCTCAGATGCATCCCAGAAGATGGAGCATTGTCCAAGGAGAAAAATCATCTCGGGTATCTTCCCTGGAGGAGTCTGGGGTTGCTACCCGTGATCACTGGGCGCTAAACCACCGGAATAAAGACTCAGGGACAGACCTGCAAGGAGTCTCGGATGCTTCCCAGAGGATGGAGCATTGTCCAAGGAGAAAAATCATCTCGGGTATCTTCCCTGGAGGAGTCTGGGGTTGCTACCCGGGATCACAGGGCGCTAAACCACCGGAAGAAAACACTCAGAAACAGAGCTGGGAAGAGTCTCGGGTGCATCCCGCAGGATGGACAATAGTCCAAGGAGAAAAATCAACTTGGGTATCTTCCACGGAGGAGTCTGGGGTTGCTACCCGGGATGACAGGGCCCAAAAGCACCGGAATAAACACTCAGGGACATACCTGCAAGGAGTCTCGGATGCTTCCCAGAAGATGGAGCATTGTCCAAGCAGAAAAATTATCTCGGGTATCTTCCCTAGAGGAGTCTGGGGTTGCTACCCGGGATCACAGGGCCCTAAAGCACTGGAGAAAACTCTGCGGGAGATGCCTGGGAGGAGTTCTGGGTAGATCCCGCAGGATGGACCACTGTCAAGAGAGAAAAATCATCTTGGGTGTCTTCCCTGGAGGAGTCTGGGGTTGCTACCTGGGATGACAGAACCATAAACCGCGAGAAAAAAGACTCAGGGACATAGCTGCGACAAGTCTCGGATGCATCCCAGAGTATAGAGCATTGTCCAAGGAGAAAAATCATCCCGGGTATCTTTCCTGGAGGAGTCTGGGCTTGCTACCCGGGATTACAGGGACCAAAAGCACAGGAAAAATGTCTGCAGGAGACACTTGGGAGGAATCTCAGATGCATCCCAGAAGATGGAGCATTGTCCAAGGAGAAAAATCATCTCGGGTATCTTCCCTGGAGGAGTCTGGGGTTGCTACCCGGGATTACAGGGACCCAAACCACAGGAAAAATGTCTGTGGGAGACGCCTGGGAGGAATCTCAGATGCATCCCAGAAGATGGAGCATTGTCCAAGGAGAAAAATCATCTCGGGTATCTTCCCTGGAGGAGTCTGGGGTTGCTACCCGGGATCACAGGGCGCTAAACCACCGGAATAAAGACTCAGGGACATACCTGCAAGGAGTCTCGGATGCTTCCGAGAAGATGGAGCATTGTCCAAGCAGAAAAATTATCTCGGGTATCTTCCCTAGAGGAGTCTGGGGTTGCTAGCCGGGATCACAGGGCCCTAAAGCACTGGAGAAAACTCTGCGGGAGATGCCTGGGAGGAGTTCTGGGTAGATCCCGCAGGATGGACCACTGTCAAGAGAGAAAAATCATCTTGGGTGTCTTCCCTGGAGGAGTCTGAGGTTGCTACCTGGGATGACAGAACCATAAACCGCGAGAAAAAAGACTCAGTGACATAGCTGCAACAAGTCTCAGATGCATCCCAGAGTATAGAGCATTGTCCAAGGAGAAAAATCATCCCGGGTATCTTTCCTGGAGGAGTCTGGGGTTGCTACCCGGGATTACAGGGACCAAAACCACAGGAAAAATGTCAGCGGGAGACACTTGGGAGGAATTTCAGATGCATCCCAGAAGATGGAGCATTGTCCAAGGAGAAAAATCATCTCGGGTATCTTCCCTGGAGGAGTCTGGGGTTGCTACCCGGGATCACAGGGCGCTAAACCACCGGAAGAAAACACTCAGAAACAGAGCTGGGTGGAGTCTCGGGTGCATCCCGCAGGATGGACAATAGTCCAAGGAGAAAAATCAACTTGGGTATCTTCCACGGAGGAGTCTGGGGTTGCTACCCGGGATGACAGGGCCCAAAAGCACCGGAATAAACACTCAGGGACATACCTGCTAGGAGTCTCGGATGCTTCCCAGAGGATGGAGCATTGTCCAAGCAGAAAAATTATCTCAGGTATCTTCCCTAGAGGAGTCTGGGGTTGCTAGCCGGGATCACAGGGCCCTAAAGCACTGGAGAAAACTCTGCGGGAGATGCCTGGGAGGAGTTCTGGGTAGATCCCGCAGGATGGACCACTGTCAAGAGAGAAAAATCATCTTGGGTGTCTTCCCTGGAGGAGTCTGGGGTTTCTACCTGGGATGACAGAACCATAAACCGCGAGAAAAAAGACTCAGGGACATAGCTGCGACAAGTCTCGGATGCATCCCAGAGTATAGAGCATTGTCCAAGGAGAAAAATCATCCCGGGTATCTTTCCTGGAGGAGTCTGGGCTTGCTACCCGGGATTACAGGGACCAAAACCACAGGAAAAATGTCTGTGGGAGACGCCTGGGAGGAATCTCAGATGCATCCCAGAAGATGGAGCATTGTCCAAGGAGAAAAATCATCTCGGGTATCTTCCCTGGAGGAGTCTGGGGTTGCTACCCGGGATTACAGGGACCCAAACCACAGGAAAAATGTCTGTGGGAGACGCCTGGGAGGAATCTCAGATGCATCCCAGAAGATGGAGCATTGTCCAAGGAGAAAAATCATCTCGGGTATCTTCCCTGGAGGAGTCTGGGGTTGCTACCCGTGATCACAGGGCGCTAAACCACCGGAATAAAGACTCAGGGACAGACCTGCAAGGAGTCTCGGATGCTTCCCAGAGGATGGAGCATTGTCCAAGGAGAAAAATCATCTCGGGTATCTTCCCTGGAGGAGTCTGGGGTTGCTACCCGGGATCACAGGGCGCTAAACCACCGGAAGAAAACACTCAGAAACAGAGCTGGGAAGAGTCTCGGGTGCATCCCGCAGGATGGACAATAGTCCAAGGAGAAAAATCAACTTGGGTATCTTCCACGGAGGAGTCTGGGGTTGCTACCCGGGATGACAGGGCCCAAAAGCACCGGAATAAACACTCAGGGACATACCTGCAAGGAGTCTCGGATGCTTCCCAGAAGATGGAGCATTGTCCAAGCAGAAAAATTATCTCGGGTATCTTCCCTAGAGGAGTCTGGGGTTGCTACCCGGGATCACAGGGCCCTAAAGCACTGGAGAAAACTCTGCGGGAGATGCCTGGGAGGAGTTCTGGGTAGATCCCGCAGGATGGACCACTGTCAAGAGAGAAAAATCATCTTGGGTGTCTTCCCTGGAGGAGTCTGGGGTTGCTACCTGGGATGACAGAACCATAAACCGCGAGAAAAAAGACTCAGGGACATAGCTGCGACAAGTCTCGGATGCATCCCAGAGTATAGAGCATTGTCCAAGGAGAAAAATCATCCCGGGTATCTTTCCTGGAGGAGTCTGGGCTTGCTACCCGGGATTACAGGGACCAAAACCACAGGAAAAATTTCTGCAGGAGACACTTGGGAGGAATCTCAGATGCATCCCAGAAGATGGAGCATTGTCCAAGGAGAAAAATCATCTCGGGTATCTTCCCTGGAGGAGTCTGGGGTTGCTACCCGGGATTACAGGGACCCAAACCACAGGAAAAATGTCTGTGGGAGACGCCTGGGAGGAATCTCAGATGCATCCCAGAAGATGGAGCATTGTCCAAGGAGAAAAATCATCTCGGGTATCTTCCCTGGAGGAGTCTGGGGTTGCTACCCGTGATCACAGGGCGCTAAACCACCGGAATAAAGACTCAGGGACAGACCTGCAAGGAGTCTCGGATGCTTCCGAGAAGATGGAGCATTGTCCAAGCAGAAAAATTATCTCGGGTATCTTCCCTAGAGGAGTCTGGGGTTGCTAGCCGGGATCACAGGGCCCTAAAGCACTGGAGAAAACTCTGCGGGAGATGCCTGGGAGGAGTTCTGGGTAGATCCCGCAGGATGGACCACTGTCAAGAGAGAAAAATCATCTTGGGTGTCTTCCCTGGAGGAGTCTGAGGTTGCTACCTGGGATGACAGAACCATAAATCGCGAGAAAAAAGACTCAGTGACATAGCTGCAACAAGTCTCAGATGCATCCCAGAGTATAGAGCATTGTCCAAGGAGAAAAATCATCCCGGGTATCTTTCCTGGAGGAGTCTGGGGTTGCTACCCGGGATTACAGGGACCAAAACCCCAGGAAAAATGTCAGCGGGAGACACTTGGGAGGAATTTCAGATGCATCCCAGAAGATGGAGCATTGTCCAAGGAGAAAAATCATCTCGGGTATCTTCCCTGGAGGAGTCTGGGGTTGCTACCCGGGATCACAGGGCGCTAAACCACCGGAAGAAAACACTCAGAAACAGAGCTGGGTGGAGTCTCGGGTGCATCCCGCAGGATGGACAATAGTCCAAGGAGAAAAATCAACTTGGGTATCTTCCACGGAGGAGTCTGGGGTTGCTACCCGGGATGACAGGGCCCAAAAGCACCGGAATAAACACTCAGGGACATACCTGCAAGGAGTCTCGGATGCTTCCCAGAGGATGGAGCATTGTCCAAGCAGAAAAATTATCTCGGGTATCTTCCCTAGAGGAGTCTGGGGTTGCTAGCCGGGATCACAGGGCCCTAAAGCACTGGAGAAAACTCTGCGGGAGATGCCTGGGAGGAGTTCTGGGTAGATCCCGCAGGATGGACCACTGTCAAGAGAGAAAAATCATCTTGGGTGTCTTCCCTGGAGGAGTCTGGGGTTGCTACCTGGGATGACAGAACCATAAACCGCGAGAAAAAAGACTCAGGGACATAGCTGCAACAAGTCTCGGATGCATCCCAGAGTATAGAGCATTGTCCAAGGAGAAAAATCATCCCGGGTATCTTTCCTGGAGGAGTCTGGGCTTGCTACCCGGGATTACAGGGACCAAAACCACAGGAAAAATGTCAGCGGGAGACACTTGGGAGGAATCTCAGATGCATCCCAGAAGATGGAGCATTGTCCAAGGAGAAAAATCATCTCGGGTATCTTCCCTGGAGGAGTCTGGGGTTGCTACCCGGGATCACAGGGCCCCAAAACACCGGAATAAAGACTCAGGGACATACCTTCAATGAGTCTCGGATGCTTCCCAGAGGATGGAGCATTGTCCAAGGAGAAAAATCATCTCGGGTATCTTCCCTGGAGGAGTCTGGGGTTGCTACCTGGGATCACAGGGCGCTAAACCACCGGAAGAAAACACTCAGAAACAGAGCTGGGAAGAGACTCGGGTGCATCCCGCAGGATGGACAATAGCCCAAGGAGAAAACTCAATTTGGGTATCTTCCCTGGAGGAGTCTGGGGTTGCTACCCGGGATGACAGGGCCCAAAAGCACCGGAATAAACACTCAGGGACATACCTGCAAGGAGTCTCGGATGCTTCCCAGAGGATGGAGCATTGTCCAAGCAGAAAAATTATCTCGGGTATCTTCCCTAGAGGAGTCTGGGGTTGCTAGCCGGGATCACAGGGCCCTAAAGCACTGGAGAAAACTCTGCGGGAGATGCCTGGGAGGAGTTCTGGGTAGATCCCGCAGGATGGACCACTGTCAAGAGAGAAAAATCATCTTGGGTGTCTTCCCTGGAGGAGTCTGGGGTTTCTACCTGGGATGACAGAACCATAAACCGCGAGAAAAAAGACTCAGGGACATAGCTGCGACAAGTCTCGGATGCATCCCAGAGTATAGAGCATTGTCCAAGGAGAAAAATCATCCCGGGTATCTTTCCTGGAGGAGTCTGGGCTTGCTACCCGGGATTACAGGGACCAAAACCACAGGAAAAATGTCTGTGGGAGACGCCTGGGAGGAATCTCAGATGCATCCCAGAAGATGGAGCATTGTCCAAGGAGAAAAATCATCTCGGGTATCTTCCCTGGAGGAGTCTGGGGTTGCTACCCGGGATTACAGGGACCCAAACCACAGGAAAAATGTCTGTGGGAGACGCCTGGGAGGAATCTCAGATGCATCCCAGAAGATGGAGCATTGTCCAAGGAGAAAAATCATCTCGGGTATCTTCCCTGGAGGAGTCTGGGGTTGCTACCCGTGATCACAGGGCGCTAAACCACCGGAATAAAGACTCAGGGACAGACCTGCAAGGAGTCTCGGATGCTTCCCAGAGGATGGAGCATTGTCCAAGGAGAAAAATCATCTCGGGTATCTTCCCTGGAGGAGTCTGGGGTTGCTACCCGGGATCACAGGGCGCTAAACCACCGGAAGAAAACACTCAGAAACAGAGCTGGGAAGAGTGTCGGGTGCATCCCGCAGGATGGACAATAGTCCAAGGAGAAAAATCAACTTGGGTATCTTCCACGGAGGAGTCTGGGGTTGCTACCCGGGATGACAGGGCCCAAAAGCACCGGAATAAACACTCAGGGACATACCTGCAAGGAGTCTCGGATGCTTCCCAGAGGATGGAGCATTGTCCAAGCAGAAAAATTATCTCGGGTATCTTCCCTAGAGGAGTCTGGGGTTGCTAGCCGGGATCACAGGGCCCTAAAGCACTGGAGAAAACTCTGCGGGAGATGCCTGGGAGGAGTTCTGGGTAGATCCCGCAGGATGGACCACTGTCAAGAGAGAAAAATCATCTTGGGTGTCTTCCCTGGAGGAGTCTGGGGTTGCTACCTGGGATGACAGAACCATAAACCGCGAGAAAAAAGACTCAGGGACATAGCTGCGACAAGTCTCGGATGCATCCCAGAGTATAGAGCATTGTCCAAGGAGAAAAATCATCCCGGGTATCTTTCCTGGAGGAGTCTGGGCTTGCTACCTGGGATTACAGGGACCAAAACCACAGGAAAAATGTCAGCGGGAGACACTTGGGAGGAATCTCAGATGCATCCCAGAAGATGGAGCATTGTCCAAGGAGAAAAATCATCTCGGGTATCTTCCCTGGAGGAGTCTGGGGTTGCTACCCGGGATCACAGGGCCCCAAAACACCGGAATAAAGACTCAGGGACATACCTTCAATGAGTCTCGGATGCTTCCCAGAGGATGGAGCATTGTCCAAGGAGAAAAATCATCTCGGGTATCTTCCCTGGAGGAGTCTGGGGTTGCTACCTGGGATCACAGGGCGCTAAACCACCGGAAGAAAACACTCAGAAACAGAGCTGGGAAGAGACTCGGGTGCATCCCGCAGGATGGACAATAGTCCAAGGAGAAAAATCAACTTGGGTATCTTCCACGGAGGAGTCTGGGGTTGCTACCCGGGATGACAGGGCCCAAAAGCACCGGAATAAACACTCAGGGACATACCTGCAAGGAGTCTCGGATGCTTCCCAGAGGATGGAGCATTGTCCAAGCAGAAAAATTATCTCGGGTATCTTCCCTAGAGGAGTCTGGGGTTGCTACCCGGGATCACAGGGCCCTAAAGCACTGGAGAAAACTCTGCGGGAGATGCCTGGGAGGAGTTCTGGGTAGATCCCGCAGGATGGACCACTGTCAAGAGAGAAAAATCATCTTGGGTGTCTTCCCTGGAGGAGTCTGGGGTTGCTACCTGGGATGACAGAACCATAAACCGCGAGAAAAAAGACTCAGGGACATAGCTGCGACAAGTCTCGGATGCATCCCAGAGTATAGAGCATTGTCCAAGGAGAAAAATCATCCCGGGTATCTTTCCTGGAGGAGTCTGGGCTTGCTACCCGGGATTACAGGGACCAAAACCGCAGGAAAAATGTCTGCAGGAGACACTTGGGAGGAATCTCAGATGCATCCCAGAAGATGGAGCATTGTCCAAGGAGAAAAATCATCTCGGGTATCTTCCCTGGAGGAGTCTGGGGTTGCTACCCGGGATTACAGGGACCCAAACCACAGGAAAAATGTCTGTGGGAGACGCCTGGGAGGAATCTCAGATGCATCCCAGAAGATGGAGCATTGTCCAAGGAGAAAAATCAACTTGGGTATCTTCCCTGGAGGAGTCTGGGGTTGCTACCCGTGATCACAGGGCGCTAAACCACCGGAATAAAGACTCAGGGACAGACCTGCAAGGAGTCTCGGATGCTTCCGAGAAGATGGAGCATTGTCCAAGCAGAAAAATTATCTCGGGTATCTTCCCTAGAGGAGTCTGGGGTTGCTAGCCGGGATCACAGGGCCCTAAAGCACTGGAGAAAACTCTGCGGGAGATGCCTGGGAGGAGTTCTGGGTAGATCCCGCAGGATGGACCACTGTCAAGAGAGAAAAATCATCTTGGGTGTCTTCCCTGGAGGAGTCTGAGGTTGCTACCTGGGATGACAGAACCATAAACCGCGAGAAAAAAGACTCAGTGACATAGCTGCAACAAGTCTCAGATGCATCCCAGAGTATAGAGCATTGTCCAGGGAGAAAAATCATCCCGGGTATCTTTCCTGGAGGAGTCTGGGGTTGCTACCCGGGATTACAGGGACCAAAACCACAGGAAAAATGTCAGCGGGAGACACTTGGGAGGAATTTCAGATGCATCCCAGAAGATGGAGCATTGTCCAAGGAGAAAAATCATCTCGGGTATCTTCCCTGGAGGAGTCTGGGGTTGCTACCCGGGATCACAGGGCGCTAAACCACCGGAAGAAAACACTCAGAAACAGAGCTGGGTGGAGTCTCGGGTGCATCCCGCAGGATGGACAATAGTCCAAGGAGAAAAATCAACTTGGGTATCTTCCCTGGAGGAGTCTGGGGTTGCTACCCGGGATGACAGGGCCCAAAAGCACCGGAATAAACACTCAGGGACATACCTGCAAGGAGTCTCGGATGCTTCCCAGAGGATGGAGCATTGTCCAAGCAGAAAAATTATCTCGGGTATCTTCCCTAGAGGAGTCTGGGGTTGCTAGCCGGGATCACAGGGCCCTAAAGCACTGGAGAAAACTCTGCGGGAGATGCCTGGGAGGAGTTCTGGGTAGATCCCGTAGGATGGACCACTGTCAAGAGAGAAAAATCACCTTGGGTGTCTTCCCTGGAGGAGTCTGGGGTTGCTACCTGGGATGACAGAACCATAAACCGTGAGAAAAAAGACTCAGGGACATAGCTGCGACAAGTCTCGGATGCATCCCAGAGTATAGAGCATTGTCCAAGGAGAAAAATCATCCCGGGTATCTTTCCTGGAGGAGTCTGGGGTTGCTACCCGGGATGACAGGGCCCAAAAGCACCGGAATAAACACTCAGGAACATACCTGCAAGGAGTCTCGGATGCTTCCCAGAAGATGGAGCATTGTCCAGGGAGAAAAATCATCTCGGGTATCTTCCCTGGAGGAGTCTGGGGTTGCTACGCGGGATTACAGGGACCCAAACCACAGGAAAAATGTCTGTGGGAGACACTTGGGAGGAATCTCAGATGCATCCCAGAAGATGGAGCATTGTCCAAGGAGAAAAATCATCTCGGGTATCTTCCCTGGAGGAGTCTGGGGTTGCTACCCGGGATCACAGGGCCCGAAAACACCGGAATAAAGACTCAGGGACATACCTCCAAGGGGTCTCGGATGCTTCCCAGAGGATGGAGCATTGTCCAAGGAGAAAAATCATCTCGGATATCTTCCCTGGAGGAGTCTGGGGTTGCTACCTGGGATCACAGGGCGCTAAACCACTGGAAGAAAACACTCAGAAACAGAGCTGGGAGGAGTCTCGGGTGCATCCCGCAGGATGGACAATAGTCCAAGGAGAAAAATCATCTTGGGTGTCTTCCCTGGAGGAGTCTGAGGTTGCTACCTGGGATGACAGAACCATAAACCGTGAGAAAAAAGACTCAGGGACATAGCTGCAACAAGTCTCGGATGCATCCCAGAGTATAGAGCATTGTCCAAGGAGAAAAATCATCCCGGGTATCTTTCCTGGAGGAGTCTGGGCTTGCTACCCGGGATTACAGGGACCAAAACCACAGGAAAAATGTCAGCGGGAGACACTTGGGAGGAATTTCAGATGCATCCCAGAAGATGGAGCATTGTCCAAGGAGAAAAATCATCTCGGGTATCTTCCCTGGAGGAGTCTGGGGTTGCTACCCGGGATCACAGGGCCCCAAAACACCGGAATAAAGACTCAGGGACATACCTTCAATGAGTCTCGGATGCTTCCCAGAGGATGGAGCATTGTCCAAGGAGAAAAATCATCTCGGGTATCTTCCCTGGAGGAGTCTGGGGTTGCTACCCGGGATCACAGGGCGCTAAACCACCGGAAGAAAACACTCAGAAACAGAGCTGGGAAGAGTCTCGGGTGCATCCCGCAGGATAGACAATAGTCCAAGGAGAAAAATCAACTTGGGTATCTTCCACGGAGGAGTCTGGGGTTGCTACCCGGGATGACAGGGCCCAAAAGCACCGGAATAAACACTCAGGGACATACCTGCAAGGAGTCTCGGATGCTTCCCAGAGGATGGAGCATTGTCCAAGCAGAAAAATTATCTCGGGTATCTTCCCTAGAGGAGTCTGGGGTTGCTAGCCGGGATCACAGGGCCCTAAAGCACTGGAGAAAACTCTGCGGGAGATGCCTGGGAGGAGTTCTGGGTAGATCCCGCAGGATGGACCACTGTCAAGAGAGAAAAATCATCTTGGGTGTCTTCCCTGGAGGAGTCTGAGGTTGCTACCTGGGATGACAGAACCATAAACCGCGAGAAAAAAGACTCAGGGACATAGCTGCGACAAGTCTCGGATGCATCCCAGAGTATAGAGCATTGTCCAAGGAGAAAAATCATCCCGGGTATCTTTCCTGGAGGAGTCTGGGCTTGCTACCTGGGATTACAGGGACCAAAACCACAGGAAAAATGTCAGCGGGAGACACTTGGGAGGAATTTCAGATGCATCCCAGAAGATGGAGCATTGTCCAAGGAGAAAAATCATCTCGGGTATCTTCCCTGGAGGAGTCTGGGGTTGCTACCCGGGATCACAGGGCCCCAAAACACCGGAATAAAGACTCAGGGACATACCTTCAATGAGTCTCGGATGCTTCCCAGAGGATGGAGCATTGTCCAAGGAGAAAAATCATCTCGGGTATCTTCCCTGGAGGAGTCTGGGGTTGCTACCTGGGATCACAGGGCGCTAAACCACCGGAAGAAAACACTCAGAAACAGAGCTGGGAAGAGACTCGGGTGCATCCCGCAGGATGGACAATAGTCCAAGGAGAAAAATCAACTTGGGTATCTTCCACGGAGGAGACTGGGGTTGCTACACGGGATGACAGGGCCCAAAAGCACCGGAATAAACACTCAGGGACATACCTGCAAGGAGTCTCGGATGCTTCCCAGAGCATGGAGCATTGTCCAAGCAGAAAAATTATCTCGGGTATCTTCCCTAGAGGAGTCTGGGGTTGCTACCCGGGATCACAGGGCCCTAAAGCACTGGAGAAAACTCTGCGGGAGATGCCTGGGAGGAGTTCTGGGTAGATCCCGCAGGATGGACCACTGTCAAGAGAGAAAAATCATCTTGGGTGTCTTCCCTGGAGGAGTCTGGGGTTGCTACCTGGGATGACAGAACCATAAACCGCGAGAAAAAAGACTCAGGGACATAGCTGCGACAAGTCTCGGATGCATCCCAGAGTATAGAGCATTGTCCAAGGAGAAAAATCATCCCGGGTATCTTTCCTGGAGGAGTCTGGGCTTGCTACCCGGGATTACAGGGACCAAAACCACAGGAAAAATGTCTGCAGGAGACGCTTGGGAGGAATCTCAGATGCATCCCAGAAGATGGAGCATTGTCCAAGGAGAAAAATCATCTCGGGTATCTTCCCTGGAGGAGTCTGGGGTTGCTACCCGGGATTACAGGGACCAAAACCACAGGAAAAATGTCTGTGGGAGACGCCTGGGAGGAATCTCAGATGCATCCCAGAAGATGGAGCATTGTCCAAGGAGAAAAATCATCTCGGGTATCTTCCCTGGAGGAGTCTGGGGTTGCTACCCGGGATTACAGGGACCCAAACCACAGGAAAAATGTCTGTGGGAGACGCCTGGGAGGAATCTCAGATGCATCCCAGAAGATGGAGCATTGTCCAAGGAGAAAAATCATCTCGGGTATCTTCCCTGGAGGAGTCTGGGGTTGCTACCCGTGATCACAGGGCGCTAAACCACCGGAATAAAGACTCAGGGACAGACCTGCAAGGAGTCTCGGATGCTTCCCAGAGGATGGAGCATTGTCCAAGGAGAAAAATCATCTCGGGTATCTTCCCTGGAGGAGTCTGGGGTTGCTACCCGGGATCACAGGGCGCTAAACCACCGGAAGAAAACACTCAGAAACAGAGCTGGGAAGAGTCTCGGGTGCATCCCGCAGGATGGACAATAGTCCAAGGAGAAAAATCAACTTGGGTATCTTCCACGGAGGAGTCTGGGGTTGCTACCCGGGATGACAGGGCCCAAAAGCACCGGAATAAACACTCAGGGACATACCTGCAAGGAGTCTCGGATGCTTCCCAGAAGATGGAGCATTGTCCAAGCAGAAAAATTATCTCGGGTATCTTCCCTAGAGGAGTCTGGGGTTGCTACCCGGGATCACAGGGCCCTAAAGCACTGGAGAAAACTCTGCGGGAGATGCCTGGGAGGAGTTCTGGGTAGATCCCGCAGGATGGACCACTGTCAAGAGAGAAAAATCATCTTGGGTGTCTTCCCTGGAGGAGTCTGGGGTTGCTACCTGGGATGACAGAACCATAAACCGCGAGAAAAAAGACTCAGGGACATAGCTGCGACAAGTCTCGGATGCATCCCAGAGTATAGAGCATTGTCCAAGGAGAAAAATCATCCCGGGTATCTTTCCTGGAGGAGTCTGGGCTTGCTACCCGGGATTACAGGGACCAAAAGCACAGGAAAAATGTCTGCAGGAGACACTTGGGAGGAATCTCAGATGCATCCCAGAAGATGGAGCATTGTCCAAGGAGAAAAATCATCTCGGGTATCTTCCCTGGAGGAGTCTGGGGTTGCTACCCGGGATTACAGGGACCCAAACCACAGGAAAAATGTCTGTGGGAGACGCCTGGGAGGAATCTCAGATGCATCCCAGAAGATGGAGCATTGTCCAAGGAGAAAAATCATCTCGGGTATCTTCCCTGGAGGAGTCTGGGGTTGCTACCCGTGATCACAGGGCGCTAAACCACCGGAATAAAGACTCAGGGACAGACCTGCAAGGAGTCTCGGATGCTTCCGAGAAGATGGAGCATTGTCCAAGCAGAAAAATTATCTCGGGTATCTTCCCTAGAGGAGTCTGGGGTTGCTAGCCGGGATCACAGGGCCCTAAAGCACTGGAGAAAACTCTGCGGGAGATGCCTGGGAGGAGTTCTGGGTAGATCCCGCAGGATGGACCACTGTCAAGAGAGAAAAATCATCTTGGGTGTCTTCCCTGGAGGAGTCTGGGGTTGCTACCTGGGATGACAGAACCATAAACCGCGAGAAAAAAGACTCAGGGACATAGCTGCGACAAGTCTCGGATGCATCCCAGAGTATAGAGCATTGTCCAAGGAGAAAAATCATCCCGGGTATCTTTCCTGGAGGAGTCTGGGCTTGCTACCCGGGATTACAGGGACCAAAACCACAGGAAAAATGTCTGCAGGAGACACTTGGGAGGAATCTCAGATGCATCCCAGAAGATGGAGCATTGTCCAAGGAGAAAAATCATCTCGGGTATCTTCCCTGGAGGAGTCTGGGGTTGCTACCCGGGATTACAGGGACCCAAACCACAGGAAAAATGTCTGTGGGAGACGCCTGGGAGGAATCTCAGATGTATCCCAGAAGATGGAGCATTGTCCAAGGAGAAAAATCATCTCGGGTATCTTCCCTGGAGGAGTCTGGGGTTGCTACCCGGGATTACAGGGACCCAAACCACAGGAAAAATGTCTGTGGGAGACGCCTGGGAGGAATCTCAGATGCATCCCAGAAGATGGAGCATTGTCCAAGGAGAAAAATCATCTCGGGTATCTTCCCTGGAGGAGTCTGGGGTTGCTACCCGTGATCACAGGGCGCTAAACCACCGGAATAAAGACTCAGGGACAGACCTGCAAGGAGTCTCGGATGCTTCCCAGAGGATGGAGCATTGTCCAAGGAGAAAAATCATCTCGGGTATCTTCCCTGGAGGAGTCTGGGGTTGCTACCCGGGATCACAGGGCGCTAAACCACCGGAAGAAAACACTCAGAAACAGAGCTGGGAAGAGTCTCGGGTGCATCCCGCAGGATGGACAATAGTCCAAGGAGAAAAATCAACTTGGGTATCTTCCACGGAGGAGTCTGGGGTTGCTACCCGGGATGACAGGGCCCAAAAGCACCGGAATAAACACTCAGGGACATACCTGCAAGGAGTCTCGGATGCTTCCCAGAAGATGGAGCATTGTCCAAGCAGAAAAATTATCTCGGGTATCTTCCCTAGAGGAGTCTGGGGTTGCTACCCGGGATCACAGGGCCCTAAAGCACTGGAGAAAACTCTGCGGGAGATGCCTGGGAGGAGTTCTGGGTAGATCCCGCAGGATGGACCACTGTCAAGAGAGAAAAATCATCTTGGGTGTCTTCCCTGGAGGAGTCTGGGGTTGCTACCTGGGATGACAGAACCATAAACCGCGAGAAAAAAGACTCAGGGACATAGCTGCGACAAGTCTCGGATGCATCCCAGAGTATAGAGCATTGTCCAAGGAGAAAAATCATCCCGGGTATCTTTCCTGGAGGAGTCTGGGCTTGCTACCCGGGATTACAGGGACCAAAACCACAGGAAAAATTTCTGCAGGAGACACTTGGGAGGAATCTCAGATGCATCCCAGAAGATGGAGCATTGTCCAAGGAGAAAAATCATCTCGGGTATCTTCCCTGGAGGAGTCTGGGGTTGCTACCCGGGATTACAGGGACCCAAACCACAGGAAAAATGTCTGTGGGAGACGCCTGGGAGGAATCTCAGATGCATCCCAGAAGATGGAGCATTGTCCAAGGAGAAAAATCATCTCGGGTATCTTCCCTGGAGGAGTCTGGGGTTGCTACCCGTGATCACAGGGCGCTAAACCACCGGAATAAAGACTCAGGGACAGACCTGCAAGGAGTCTCGGATGCTTCCGAGAAGATGGAGCATTGTCCAAGCAGAAAAATTATCTCGGGTATCTTCCCTAGAGGAGTCTGGGGTTGCTAGCCGGGATCACAGGGCCCTAAAGCACTGGAGAAAACTCTGCGGGAGATGCCTGGGAGGAGTTCTGGGTAGATCCCGCAGGATGGACCACTGTCAAGAGAGAAAAATCATCTTGGGTGTCTTCCCTGGAGGAGTCTGAGGTTGCTACCTGGGATGACAGAACCATAAACCGCGAGAAAAAAGACTCAGTGACATAGCTGCAACAAGTCTCAGATGCATCCCAGAGTATAGAGCATTGTCCAAGGAGAAAAATCATCCCGGGTATCTTTCCTGGAGGAGTCTGGGGTTGCTACCCGGGATTACAGGGACCAAAACCACAGGAAAAATGTCAGCGGGAGACACTTGGGAGGAATTTCAGATGCATCCCAGAAGATGGAGCATTGTCCAAGGAGAAAAATCATCTCGGGTATCTTCCCTGGAGGAGTCTGGGGTTGCTACCCGGGATCACAGGGCGCTAAACCACCGGAAGAAAACACTCAGAAACAGAGCTGGGTGGAGTCTCGGGTGCATCCCGCAGGATGGACAATAGTCCAAGGAGAAAAATCAACTTGGGTATCTTCCACGGAGGAGTCTGGGGTTGCTACCCGGGATGACAGGGCCCAAAGCACCGGAATAAACACTCAGGGACATACCTGCAAGGAGTCTCGGATGCTTCCCAGAGGATGGAGCATTGTCCAAGCAGAAAAATTATCTCAGGTATCTTCCCTAGAGGAGTCTGGGGTTGCTAGCCGGGATCACAGGGCCCTAAAGCACTGGAGAAAACTCTGCGGGAGATGCCTGGGAGGAGTTCTGGGTAGATCCCGCAGGATGGACCACTGTCAAGAGAGAAAAATCATCTTGGGTGTCTTCCCTGGAGGAGTCTGGGGTTTCTACCTGGGATGACAGAACCATAAACCGCGAGAAAAAAGACTCAGGGACATAGCTGCGACAAGTCTCGGATGCATCCCAGAGTATAGAGCATTGTCCAAGGAGAAAAATCATCCCGGGTATCTTTCCTGGAGGAGTCTGGGCTTGCTACCCGGGATTACAGGGACCAAAACCACAGGAAAAATGTCTGTGGGAGACGCCTGGGAGGAATCTCAGATGCATCCCAGAAGATGGAGCATTGTCCAAGGAGAAAAATCATCTCGGGTATCTTCCCTGGAGGAGTCTGGGGTTGCTACCCGGGATTACAGGGACCCAAACCACAGGAAAAATGTCTGTGGGAGACGCCTGGGAGGAATCTCAGATGCATCCCAGAAGATGGAGCATTGTCCAAGGAGAAAAATCATCTCGGGTATCTTCCCTGGAGGAGTCTGGGGTTGCTACCCGTGATCACAGGGCGCTAAACCACCGGAATAAAGAATCAGGGACAGACCTGCAAGGAGTCTCGGATGCTTCCCAGAGGATGGAGCATTGTCCAAGGAGAAAAATCATCTCGGGTATCTTCCCTGGAGGAGTCTGGGGTTGCTACCCGGGATCACAGGGCGCTAAACCACCGGAAGAAAACACTCAGAAACAGAGCTGGGAAGAGTGTCGGGTGCATCCCGCAGGATGGACAATAGTCCAAGGAGAAAAATCAACTTGGGTATCTTCCACGGAGGAGTCTGGGGTTGCTACCCGGGATGACAGGGCCCAAAAGCACCGGAATAAACACTCAGGGACATACCTGCAAGGAGTCTCGGATGCTTCCCAGAGGATGGAGCATTGTCCAAGCAGAAAAATTATCTCGGGTATCTTCCCTAGAGGAGTCTGGGGTTGCTAGCCGGGATCACAGGGCCCTAAAGCACTGGAGAAAACTCTGCGGGAGATGCCTGGGAGGAGTTCTGGGTAGATCCCGCAGGATGGACCACTGTCAAGAGAGAAAAATCATCTTGGGTGTCTTCCCTGGAGGAGTCTGGGGTTGCTACGTGGGATGACAGAACCATAAACCGCGAGAAAAAAGACTCAGGGACATAGCTGCGACAAGTCTCGGATGCATCCCAGAGTATAGAGCATTGTCCAAGGAGAAAAATCATCCCGGGTATCTTTCCTGGAGGAGTCTGGGCTTGCTACCTGGGATTACAGGGACCAAAACCACAGGAAAAATGTCAGCGGGAGACACTTGGGAGGAATCTCAGATGCATCCCAGAAGATGGAGCATTGTCCAAGGAGAAAAATCATCTCGGGTATCTTCCCTGGAGGAGTCTGGGGTTGCTACCCGGGATCACAGGGCCCCAAAACACCGGAATAAAGACTCAGGGACATACCTTCAATGAGTCTCGGATGCTTCCCAGAGGATGGAGCATTGTCCAAGGAGAAAAATCATCTCGGGTATCTTCCCTGGAGGAGTCTGGGGTTGCTACCTGGGATCACAGGGCGCTAAACCACCGGAAGAAAACACTCAGAAACAGAGCTGGGAAGAGACTCGGGTGCATCCCGCAGGATGGACAATAGTCCAAGGAGAAAAATCAACTTGGGTATCTTCCACGGAGGAGTCTGGGGTTGCTACCCGGGATGACAGGGCCCAAAAGCACCGGAATAAACACTCAGGGACATACCTGCAAGGAGTCTCGGATGCTTCCCAGAGGATGGAGCATTGTCCAAGCAGAAAAATTATCTCGGGTATCTTCCCTAGAGGAGTCTGGGGTTGCTACCCGGGATCACAGGGCCCTAAAGCACTGGAGAAAACTCTGCGGGAGATGCCTGGGAGGAGTTCTGGGTAGATCCCGCAGGATGGACCACTGTCAAGAGAGAAAAATCATCTTGGGTGTCTTCCCTGGAGGAGTCTGGGGTTGCTACCTGGGATGACAGAACCATAAACCGCGAGAAAAAAGACTCAGGGACATAGCTGCGACAAGTCTCGGATGCATCCCAGAGTATAGAGCATTGTCCAAGGAGAAAAATCATCCCGGGTATCTTTCCTGGAGGAGTCTGGGCTTGCTACCCGGGATTACAGGGACCAAAACCGCAGGAAAAATGTCTGCAGGAGACACTTGGGAGGAATCTCAGATGCATCCCAGAAGATGGAGCATTGTCCAAGGAGAAAAATCATCTCGGGTATCTTCCCTGGAGGAGTCTGGGGTTGCTACCCGGGATTACAGGGACCCAAACCACAGGAAAAATGTCTGTGGGAGACGCCTGGGAGGAATCTCAGATGCATCCCAGAAGATGGAGCATTGTCCAAGGAGAAAAATCAACTTGGGTATCTTCCCTGGAGGAGTCTGGGGTTGCTACCCGTGATCACAGGGCGCTAAACCACCGGAATAAAGACTCAGGGACAGACCTGCAAGGAGTCTCGGATGCTTCCGAGAAGATGGAGCATTGTCCAAGCAGAAAAATTATCTCGGGTATCTTCCCTAGAGGAGTCTGGGGTTGCTAGCCGGGATCACAGGGCCCTAAAGCACTGGAGAAAACTCTGCGGGAGATGCCTGGGAGGAGTTCTGGGTAGATCCCGCAGGATGGACCACTGTCAAGAGAGAAAAATCATCTTGGGTGTCTTCCCTGGAGGAGTCTGAGGTTGCTACCTGGGATGACAGAACCATAAACCGCGAGAAAAAAGACTCAGTGACATAGCTGCAACAAGTCTCAGATGCATCCCAGAGTATAGAGCATTGTCCAGGGAGAAAAATCATCCCGGGTATCTTTCCTGGAGGAGTCTGGGGTTGCTACCCGGGATTACAGGGACCAAAACCACAGGAAAAATGTCAGCGGGAGACACTTGGGAGGAATTTCAGATGCATCCCAGAAGATGGAGCATTGTCCAAGGAGAAAAATCATCTCGGGTATCTTCCCTGGAGGAGTCTGGGGTTGCTACCCGGGATCACAGGGCGCTAAACCACCGGAAGAAAACACTCAGAAACAGAGCTGGGTGGAGTCTCGGGTGCATCCCGCAGGATGGACAATAGTCCAAGGAGAAAAATCAACTTGGGTATCTTCCCTGGAGGAGTCTGGGGTTGCTACCCGGGATGACAGGGCCCAAAAGCACCGGAATAAACACTCAGGGACATACCTGCAAGGAGTCTCGGATGCTTCCCAGAGGATGGAGCATTGTCCAAGCAGAAAAATTATCTCGGGTATCTTCCCTAGAGGAGTCTGGGGTTGCTAGCCGGGATCACAGGGCCCTAAAGCACTGGAGAAAACTCTGCGGGAGATGCCTGGGAGGAGTTCTGGGTAGATCCCGCAGGATGGACCACTGTCAAGAGAGAAAAATCACCTTGGGTGTCTTCCCTGGAGGAGTCTGGGGTTGCTACCTGGGATGACAGAACCATAAACCGTGAGAAAAAAGACTCAGGGACATAGCTGCGACAAGTCTCGGATGCATCCCAGAGTATAGAGCATTGTCCAAGGAGAAAAATCATCCCGGGTATCTTTCCTGGAGGAGTCTGGGGTTGCTACCCGGGATGACAGGGCCCAAAAGCACCGGAATAAACACTCAGGAACATACCTGCAAGGAGTCTCGGATGCTTCCCAGAAGATGGAGCATTGTCCAGGGAGAAAAATCATCTCGGGTATCTTCCCTGGAGGAGTCTGGGGTTGCTACGCGGGATTACAGGGACCCAAACCACAGGAAAAATGTCTGTGGGAGACACTTGGGAGGAATCTCAGATGCATCCCAGAAGATGGAGCATTGTCCAAGGAGAAAAATCATCTCGGGTATCTTCCCTGGAGGAGTCTGGGGTTGCTACCCGGGATCACAGGGCCCCAAAACACCGGAATAAAGACTCAGGGACATACCTCCAAGGGGTCTCGGATGCTTCCCAGAGGATGGAGCATTGTCCAAGGAGAAAAATCATCTCGGATATCTTCCCTGGAGGAGTCTGGGGTTGCTACCTGGGATCACAGGGCGCTAAACCACTGGAAGAAAACACTCAGAAACAGAGCTGGGAGGAGTCTCGGGTGCATCCCGCAGGATGGACAATAGTCCAAGGAGAAAAATCATCTTGGGTGTCTTCCCTGGAGGAGTCTGAGGTTGCTACCTGGGATGACAGAACCATAAACCGTGAGAAAAAAGACTCAGGGACATAGCTGCAACAAGTCTCGGATGCATCCCAGAGTATAGAGCATTGTCCAAGGAGAAAAATCATCCCGGGTATCTTTCCTGGAGGAGTCTGGGCTTGCTACCCGGGATTACAGGGACCAAAACCACAGGAAAAATGTCAGCGGGAGACACTTGGGAGGAATTTCAGATGCATCCCAGAAGATGGAGCATTGTCCAAGGAGAAAAATCATCTCGGGTATCTTCCCTGGAGGAGTCTGGGGTTGCTACCCGGGATCACAGGGCCCCAAAACACCGGAATAAAGACTCAGGGACATACCTTCAATGAGTCTCGGATGCTTCCCAGAGGATGGAGCATTGTCCAAGGAGAAAAATCATCTCGGGTATCTTCCCTGGAGGAGTCTGGGGTTGCTACCCGGGATCACAGGGCGCTAAACCACCGGAAGAAAACACTCAGAAACAGAGCTGGGAAGAGTCTCGGGTGCATCCCGCAGGATAGACAATAGTCCAAGGAGAAAAATCAACTTGGGTATCTTCCACGGAGGAGTCTGGGGTTGCTACCCGGGATGACAGGGCCCAAAAGCACCGGAATAAAGACTCAGGGACATACCTGCAAGGAGTCTCGGATGCTTCCCAGAGGATGGAGCATTGTCCAAGCAGAAAAATTATCTCGGGTATCTTCCCTAGAGGAGTCTGGGGTTGCTACCCGGGATGACAGGGCCCTAAAGCACTGGAGAAAACTCTGCGGGAGATGCCTGGGAGGAGTTCTGGGTAGATCCCGCAGGATGGACCACTGTCAAGAGAGAAAAATCATCTTGGGTGTCTTCCCTGGAGGAGTCTGGGGTTGCTACCTGGGATGACAGAACCATAAACCGCGAGAAAAAAGACTCAGGGACATAGCTGCGACAAGTCTCGGATGCATCCCAGAGTATAGAGCATTGTCCAAGGAGAAAAATCATCCCGGGTATCTTTCCTGGAGGAGTCTGGGCTTGCTACCTGGGATTACAGGGACCAAAACCACAGGAAAAATGTCAGCGGGAGACACTTGGGAGGAATTTCAGATGCATCCCAGAAGATGGAGCATTGTCCAAGGAGAAAAATCATCTCGGGTATCTTCCCTGGAGGAGTCTGGGGTTGCTACCCGGGATCACAGGGCCCCAAAACACCGGAATAAAGACTCAGGGACATACCTTCAATGAGTCTCGGATGCTTCCCAGAGGATGGAGCATTGTCCAAGGAGAAAAATCATCTCGGGTATCTTCCCTGGAGGAGTCTGGGGTTGCTACCTGGGATCACAGGGCGCTAAACCACCGAAAGAAAACACTCAGAAACAGAGCTGGGAAGAGACTCGGGTGCATCCCGCAGGATGGACAATAGTCCAAGGAGAAAAATCAACTTGGGTATCTTCCACGGAGGAGACTGGGGTTGCTACACGGGATGACAGGGCCCAAAAGCACCGGAATAAACACTCAGGGACATACCTGCAAGGAGTCTCGGATGCTTCCCAGAGCATGGAGCATTGTCCAAGCAGAAAAATTATCTCGGGTATCTTCCCTAGAGGAGTCTGGGGTTGCTACCCGGGATCACAGGGCCCTAAAGCACTGGAGAAAACTCTGCGGGAGATGCCTGGGAGGAGTTCTGGGTAGATCCCGCAGGATGGACCACTGTCAAGAGAGAAAAATCATCTTGGGTGTCTTCCCTGGAGGAGTCTGGGGTTGCTACCTGGGATGACAGAACCATAAACCGCGAGAAAAAAGACTCAGGGACATAGCTGCGACAAGTCTCGGATGCATCCCAGAGTATAGAGCATTGTCCAAGGAGAAAAATCATCCCGGGTATCTTTCCTGGAGGAGTCTGGGCTTGCTACCCGGGATTACAGGGACCAAAACCACAGGAAAAATGTCTGCAGGAGACACTTGGGAGGAATCTCAGATGCATCCCAGAAGATGGAGCATTGTCCAAGGAGAAAAATCATCTCGGGTATCTTCCCTGGAGGAGTCTGGGGTTGCTACCCGGGATCACAGGGCCCCAAAACACCGGAATAAACACTCAGGGACATACCTCCAAGGGGTCTCGGATGCTTCCCAGAGGATGGAGCATTGTCCAAGGAGAAAAATCATCTCGGGTATCTTCCCTGGAGGAGTCTGGGGTTGCTACCCGGGATCACAGGGCGCTAAACCACCGGAAGAAAACACTCAGAAACAGAGCTGGGAGGAGTCTCGGGTGCATCCCGCAGGATGGACAATAGTCCAAGGAGAAAAATCAACTTGGGTATCTTCCACGGAGGAGTCTGGGGTTGCTACCCGGGATGACAGGGCCCAAAAGCACCGGAATAAACACTCAGGGACATACCTGCAAGGAGTCTCGGATGCTTCCCAGAGGATGGAGCATTGTCCAGGGAGAAAAATCATCTCGTGTATCTTCCCTGGAGGCGTCTGTGGTTGCTACCCGGGATTACAGGGACCCAAACCACAGGAAAAATGTCTGTGGGAGACGCCTGGGAGGAATCTCAGATGCATCCCAGAAGATGGAGCATTGTCCAAGGAGAAAAATCATCTCGGGTATCTTCCCTGGAGGAGTCTGGGGTTGCTACCCGGGATCACAGGGCGCTAAACCACCGGAATAAAGACTCAGGGACATACCTGCAAGGAGTCTCGGATGCTTCCCAGAGGATGGAGCATTGTCCAAGCAGAAAAATTATCTCGGGTATCTTCCCTAGAGGAGTCTGGGGTTGCTAGCCGGGATCACAGGGCCCTAAAGCACTGGAGAAAACTCTGCGGGAGATGCCTGGGAGGAGTTCTGGGTAGATCCCGCAGGATGGACCACTGTCAAGAGAGAAAAATCATCTCGGGTATCTTCCCTGGAGGAGTCTGGGGTTGCTACCCGGGATCACAGGGCGCTAAACCACCGGAAGAAAACACTCAGAAACAGAGCTGGGAAGAGTCTCGGCTGCATCCCGCAGGATGGACAATAGTCCAAGGAGAAAAATCAACTTGGGTATCTTCCACGGAGGAGTCTGGGGTTGCTACCCGGGATGACAGGGCCCAAAAGCACCGGAATAAACACTCAGGGACATACCTGCAAGGAGTCTCGGATGCTTCCCAGAGGATGGAGCATTGTCCAAGCAGAAAAATTATCTCGGGTATCTTCCCTAGAGGAGTCTGGGGTTGCTAGCCGGGATCACAGGGCCCTAAAGCACTGGAGAAAACTCTGCGGGAGATGCCTGGGAGGAGTTCTGGGTAGATCCCGTAGGATGGACCACTGTCAAGAGAGAAAAATCATCTTGGGTGTCTTCCCTGGAGGAGTCTGGGGTTGCTACCTGGGATGACAGAACCATAAACCGCGAGAATAAAGACTCAGGGACATAGCTGCGACAAGTCTCGGATGCATCCCAGAGTATAGAGCATTGTCCAAGGAGAAAAATCATCCCGGGTATCTTTCCTGGAGGAGTCTGGGCTTGCTACCCGGGATTACAGGGATAAAAACCACAGGAAAAATGTCTGCAGGACACACTTGGGAGGAATCTCAGATGCATCCCAGAAGATGGAGCATTGTCCAAGGAGAAAAATCATCTTGGGTATCTTCCCTGGAGGAGTCTGGGGTTGCTACCCAGGATCACAGGGCGCTAAACCACCGGAAGAAAACACTCAGAAACAGAGCTGGGAGGAGTCTCGGGTGCATCCCGCAGGATGGACAATAGTCCAAGGAGAAAAATCAACTTGGGTATCTTCCCTGGAGGAGTCTGGGGTTGCTACCCGGGATTACAGGGCCCAAAAGCACCGGAATAAACACTCAGGGACAAAGCTGCAAGGAGTCTCGGATGCTTCCCAGAGGATGGAGCATTGTCCAAGCAGAAAAATTATCTCGGGTATCTTCCCTAGAGGAGTCTGGGGTTGCTAGCCGGGATCACAGGGCCCTAAAGCACTGGAGAAAACTCTGCGGGAGATGCCTGGGAGGAGTTCTGGGTAGATCCCGCAGGATGGACCACTGTCAAGAGAGAAAAATCATCTTGGGTGTCTTCCCTGGAGGAGTCTGGGGTTGCTACCTGGGATGACAGAACCATAAACCGCGAGAAAAAAGACTCAGGGACATAGCTGCGACAAGTCTCGGATGCATCCCAGAGTACAGAGCATTGTCCAAGGAGAAAAATCATCCCGGGTATCTTTCCTGGAGGAGTCTGGGCTTGCTACCCGGGATTACAGGGACCAAAACCACAGGAAAAATGTCTGCGGGAGACACGTGGGAGGAATCTCAGATGCATCCCAGAAGATGGAGCATTGTCCAAGGAGAAAAATCATCTCGGGTATCTTCCCTGGAGGAGTCTGGGGTTGCTACCCGGGATCACAGGGCCCCAAAACACCGGAATAAACACTCAGGGACATACCTCCAAGGGGTCTCGGATGCTTCCCAGAGGATGGAGCATTGTCCAAGGAGAAAAATCATCTCGGGTATCTTCCCTGGAGGAGTCTGGGGTTGCTACCCGGGATTACAGGGACCCAAACCACAGGAAAAATGTCTGTGGGAGACGCCTGGGAGGAATCTCAGATGCATCCCAGAAAATGGAGCATTGTCCAAGGAGAAAAATCATCTCGGGTATCTTCCCTGGAGGAGTCTGGGGTTGCTACCCGGGATCACAGGGCCCCAAAACACCGGAATAAAGACTCAGGGACATACATTCAATGAGTCTCGGATACTTCCCAGAGGATGGAGCATTGTCCAAGGAGAAAAATCATCTCGGATATCTTCCCTGGAGGAGTCTGGGGTTGCTACCTGGGATCACAGGGCGCTAAACCACCGGAAGAAAACACTCAGAAACAGAGCTGGGAGGAGTCTCGGGTGCATCCCGCAGGATGGACAATAGTCCAAGGAGAAAAATCAACTTGGGTATCTTCCACGGAGGAGTCTGGGGTTGCTACCCGGGATGACAGGGCCCAAAAGCACCGGAATAAACACTCAGGGACATACCTGCAAGGAGTCTCAGATGCTTCCCAGAGGATGGAGCATTGTCCAGGGAGAAAAATCATCTCGTGTATCTTCCCTGGAGGAGTCTGGGGTTGCTACCCGGGATTACAGGGACCCAAACCACAGGAAAAATGTCTGTGGGAGAGGCCTGGGAGGAATCTCAGATGCATCCCAGAAGATGGAGCATTGTCCAAGGAGAAAAATCATCTCGGGTATCTTCCCTGGAGGAGTCTGGGGTTGCTACCCGGGATCACAGGGCGCTAAACCACCGGAAGAAAACACTCAGAAACAGAGCTGGGTGGAGTCTCGGGTGCATCCCGCAGGATGGACAATAGTCCAAGGAGAAAAATCAACTTGGGTATCTTCCCTGGAGGAGTCTGGGGTTGCTACCCGGGATGACAGGGCCCAAAAGCACCGGAATAAACACTCAGGGACATACCTGCAAGGAGTCTCGGATGCTTCCCAGAGGATGGAGCATTGTCCAAGCAGAAAAATTATCTCGGGTATCTTCCCTAGAGGAGTCTGGGGTTGCTAGCCGGGATCACAGGGCCCTAAAGCACTGGAGAAAACTCTGCGGGAGATGCCTGGGAGGAGTTCTGGGTAGATCCCGCAGGATGGACCACTGTCAAGAGAGAAAAATCATCTTGGGTGTCTTCCCTGGAGGAGTCTGGGGTTGCTACCTGGGATGACAGAACCATAAACCGTGAGAAAAAAGACTCAGGGACATAGCTGCGACAAGTCTCGGATGCATCCCAGAGTATAGAGCATTGTCCAAGGAGAAAAATCATCCCGGGTATCTTTCCTGGAGGAGTCTGGGGTTGCTACCCGGGATGACAGGGCCCAAAAGCACCGGAATAAACACTCAGGAACATACCTGCAAGGAGTCTCGGATGCTTCCCAGAAGATGGAGCATTGTCCAGGGAGAAAAATCATCTCGGGTATCTTCCCTGGAGGAGTCTGGGGTTGCTACGCGGGATTACAGGGACCCAAACCACAGGAAAAATGTCTGTGGGAGACACTTGGGAGGAATCTCAGATGCATCCCAGAAGATGGAGCATTGTCCAAGGAGAAAAATCATCTCGGGTATCTTCCCTGGAGGAGTCTGGGGTTGCTACCCGGGATCACAGGGCCCGAAAACACCGGAATAAACACTCAGGGACATACCTCCAAGGGGTCTCGGATGCTTCCCAGAGGATGGAGCATTGTCCAAGGAGAAAAATCATCTCGGATATCTTCCCTGGAGGAGTCTGGGGTTGCTACCTGGGATCACAGGGCGCTAAACCACTGGAAGAAAACACTCAGAAACAGAGCTGGGAGGAGTCTCGGGTGCATCCCGCAGGATGGACAATAGTCCAAGGAGAAAAATCAACTTGAGTATCTTCCCTGGAGGAGTCTGGGGTTGCTACCCGGGATGACAGGGCCCAAAAGCACCGGAATAAACACTCAGGGACAAAGCTGCAAGGAGTCTCGGATGCTTCCCAGAGGATGGAGCATTGTCCAGGGAGAAAAATCATCTCGGGTATCTTCCCTGGAGGAGTCTGGGGTTGCTACCCGGGATTACAGGGACCCAAACCACAGGAAAAATGTCTGTGGGAGACGCCTGGGAGGAATCTCAGATGCATCCCAGAAGATGGAGCATTGTCCAAGGAGAAAAATCATCTCGGGTATCTTCCCTGGAGGAGTCTGGGGTTGCTACCCGTGATCACAGGGCGCCAAACCACCGGAATAAAGACTCAGGGACAGACCTGCAAGGAGTCTCGGATGCTTCCCAGAGGATGGAGCATTGTCCAAGCAGAAAAATTATCTCGGGTATCTTCCCTAGAGGAGTCTGGGGTTGCTAGCCGGGATCACAGGGCCCTAAAGCACTGGAGAAAACTCTGCGGGAGATGCCTGGAAGGAGTTCTGGGTAGATCCCGCAGGATGGACCACTGTCAAGAGAGAAAAATCATCTTGGGTGTCTTCCCTGGAGGAGTCTGAGGTTGCTACCTGGGATGACAGAACCATAAACCGTGAGAAAAAAGACTCAGGGACATAGCTGCAACAAGTCTCGGATGCATCCCAGAGTATAGAGCATTGTCCAAGGAGAAAAATCATCCCGGGTATCTTTCCTGGAGGAGTCTGGGCTTGCTACCCGGGATTACAGGGACCAAAACCACAGGAAAAATGTCAGCGGGAGACACTTGGGAGGAATTTCAGATGCATCCCAGAAGATGGAGCATTGTCCAAGGAGAAAAATCATCTCGGGTATCTTCCCTGGAGGAGTCTGGGGTTGCTACCCGGGATCACAGGGCCCCAAAACACCGGAATAAAGACTCAGGGACATACCTTCAATGAGTCTCGGATGCTTCCCAGAGGATGGAGCATTGTCCAAGGAGAAAAATCATCTCGGGTATCTTCCCTGGAGGAGTCTGGGGTTGCTACCCGGGATCACAGGGCGCTAAACCACCGGAAGAAAACACTCAGAAACAGAGCTGGGAAGAGTCTCGGGTGCATCCCGCAGGATAGACAATAGTCCAAGGAGAAAAATCAACTTGGGTATCTTCCACGGAGGAGTCTGGGGTTGCTACCCGGGATGACAGGGCCCAAAAGCACCGGAATAAACACTCAGGGACATACCTGCAAGGAGTCTCGGATGCTTCCCAGAGGATGGAGCATTGTCCAAGCAGAAAAATTATCTCGGGTATCTTCCCTAGAGGAGTCTGGGGTTGCTAGCCGGGATCACAGGGCCCTAAAGCACTGGAGAAAACTCTGCGGGAGATGCCTGGGAGGAGTTCTGGGTAGATCCCGCAGGATGGACCACTGTCAAGAGAGAAAAATCATCTTGGGTGTCTTCCCTGGAGGAGTCTGGGGTTGCTACCTGGGATGACAGAACCATAAACCGCGAGAAAAAAGACTCAGGGACATAGCTGCGACAAGTCTCGGATGCATCCCAGAGTATAGAGCATTGTCCAAGGAGAAAAATCATCCCGGGTATCTTTCCTGGAGGAGTCTGGGCTTGCTACCCGGGATTACAGGGACCAAAACCACAGGAAAAATGTCTGCAGGAGACACTTGGGAGGAATCTCAGATGCATCCCAGAAGATGGAGCATTGTCCAAGCAGAAAAATTATCTCGGGTATCTTCCCTAGAGGAGTCTGGGGTTGCTAGCCGGGATCACAGGGCCCTAAAGCACTGGAGAAAACTCTGCGGGAGATGCCTGGGAGGAGTTCTGGGTAGATCCCGCAGGATGGACCACTGTCAAGAGAGAAAAATCATCTTGGGTGTCTTCCCTGGAGGAGTCTGAGGTTGCTACCTGGGATGACAGAACCATAAACCGCGAGAAAAAAGACTCAGTGACATAGCTGCAACAAGTCTCAGATGCATCCCAGAGTATAGAGCATTGTCCAGGGAGAAAAATCATCCCGGGTATCTTTCCTGGAGGAGTCTGGGGTTGCTACCCGGGATTACAGGGACCAAAACCACAGGAAAAATGTCAGCGGGAGACACTTGGGAGGAATTTCAGATGCATCCCAGAAGATGGAGCATTGTCCAAGGAGAAAAATCATCTCGGGTATCTTCCCTGGAGGAGTCTGGGGTTGCTACCCGGGATCACAGGGCGCTAAACCACCGGAAGAAAACACTCAGAAACAGAGCTGGGTGGAGTCTCGGGTGCATCCCGCAGGATGGACAATAGTCCAAGGAGAAAAATCAACTTGGGTATCTTCCCTGGAGGAGTCTGGGGTTGCTACCCGGGATGACAGGGCCCAAAAGCACCGGAATAAACACTCAGGGACATACCTGCAAGGAGTCTCGGATGCTTCCCAGAGGATGGAGCATTGTCCAAGCAGAAAAATTATCTCGGGTATCTTCCCTAGAGGAGTCTGGGGTTGCTAGCCGGGATCACAGGGCCCTAAAGCACTGGAGAAAACTCTGCGGGAGATGCCTGGGAGGAGTTCTGGGTAGATCCCGCAGGATGGACCACTGTCAAGAGAGAAAAATCACCTTGGGTGTCTTCCCTGGAGGAGTCTGGGGTTGCTACCTGGGATGACAGAACCATAAACCGTGAGAAAAAAGACTCAGGGACATAGCTGCGACAAGTCTCGGATGCATCCCAGAGTATAGAGCATTGTCCAAGGAGAAAAATCATCCCGGGTATCTTTCCTGGAGGAGTCTGGGGTTGCTACCCGGGATGACAGGGCCCAAAAGCACCGGAATAAACACTCAGGAACATACCTGCAAGGAGTCTCGGATGCTTCCCAGAAGATGGAGCATTGTCCAGGGAGAAAAATCATCTCGGGTATCTTCCCTGGAGGAGTCTGGGGTTGCTACGCGGGATTACAGGGACCCAAACCACAGGAAAAATGTCTGTGGGAGACACTTGGGAGGAATCTCAGATGCATCCCAGAAGATGGAGCATTGTCCAAGGAGAAAAATCATCTCGGGTATCTTCCCTGGAGGAGTCTGGGGTTGCTACCCGGGATCACAGGGCCCGAAAACACCGGAATAAAGACTCAGGGACATACCTCCAAGGGGTCTCGGATGCTTCCCAGAGGATGGAGCATTGTCCAAGGAGAAAAATCATCTCGGATATCTTCCCTGGAGGAGTCTGGGGTTGCTACCTGGGATCACAGGGCGCTAAACCACTGGAAGAAAACACTCAGAAACAGAGCTGGGAGGAGTCTCGGGTGCATCCCGCAGGATGGACAATAGTCCAAGGAGAAAAATCATCTTGGGTGTCTTCCCTGGAGGAGTCTGAGGTTGCTACCTGGGATGACAGAACCATAAACCGTGAGAAAAAAGACTCAGGGACATAGCTGCAACAAGTCTCGGATGCATCCCAGAGTATAGAGTATTGTCCAAGGAGAAAAATCATCCCGGGTATCTTTCCTGGAGGAGTCTGGGCTTGCTACCCGGGATTACAGGGACCAAAACCACAGGAAAAATGTCAGCGGGAGACACTTGGGAGGAATTTCAGATGCATCCCAGAAGATGGAGCATTGTCCAAGGAGAAAAATCATCTCGGGTATCTTCCCTGGAGGAGTCTGGGGTTGCTACCCGGGATCACAGGGCCCCAAAACACCGGAATAAAGACTCAGGGACATACCTTCAATGAGTCTCGGATGCTTCCCAGAGGATGGAGCATTGTCCAAGGAGAAAAATCATCTCGGGTATCTTCCCTGGAGGAGTCTGGGGTTGCTACCCGGGATCACAGGGCGCTAAACCACCGGAAGAAAACACTCAGAAACAGAGCTGGGAAGAGTCTCGGGTGCATCCCGCAGGATAGACAATAGTCCAAGGAGAAAAATCAACTTGGGTATCTTCCACGGAGGAGTCTGGGGTTGCTACCCGGGATGACAGGGCCCAAAAGCACCGGAATAAAGACTCAGGGACATACCTGCAAGGAGTCTCGGATGCTTCCCAGAGGATGGAGCATTGTCCAAGCAGAAAAATTATCTCGGGTATCTTCCCTAGAGGAGTCTGGGGTTGCTACCCGGGATGACAGGGCCCTAAAGCACTGGAGAAAACTCTGCGGGAGATGCCTGGGAGGAGTTCTGGGTAGATCCCGCAGGATGGACCACTGTCAAGAGAGAAAAATCATCTTGGGTGTCTTCCCTGGAGGAGTCTGAGGTTGCTACCTGGGATGACAGAACCATAAACCGCGAGAAAAAAGACTCAGGGACATAGCTGCGACAAGTCTCGGATGCATCCCAGAGTATAGAGCATTGTCCAAGGAGAAAAATCATCCCGGGTATCTTTCCTGGAGGAGTCTGGGCTTGCTACCTGGGATTACAGGGACCAAAACCACAGGAAAAATGTCAGCGGGAGACACTTGGGAGGAATTTCAGATGCATCCCAGAAGATGGAGCATTGTCCAAGGAGAAAAATCATCTCGGGTATCTTCCCTGGAGGAGTCTGGGGTTGCTACCCGGGATCACAGGGCCCCAAAACACCGGAATAAAGACTCAGGGACATACCTTCAATGAGTCTCGGATGCTTCCCAGAGGATGGAGCATTGTCCAAGGAGAAAAATCATCTCGGGTATCTTCCCTGGAGGAGTCTGGGGTTGCTACCTGGGATCACAGGGCGCTAAACCACCGGAAGAAAACACTCAGAAACAGAGCTGGGAAGAGACTCGGGTGCATCCCGCAGGATGGACAATAGTCCAAGGAGAAAAATCAACTTGGGTATCTTCCACGGAGGAGACTGGGGTTGCTACACGGGATGACAGGGCCCAAAAGCACCGGAATAAACACTCAGGGACATACCTGCAAGGAGTCTCGGATGCTTCCCAGAGCATGGAGCATTGTCCAAGCAGAAAAATTATCTCGGGTATCTTCCCTAGAGGAGTCTGGGGTTGCTACCCGGGATCACAGGGCCCTAAAGCACTGGAGAAAACTCTGCGGGAGATGCCTGGGAGGAGTTCTGGGTAGATCCCGCAGGATGGACCACTGTCAAGAGAGAAAAATCATCTTGGGTGTCTTCCCTGGAGGAGTCTGGGGTTGCTACCTGGGATGACAGAACCATAAACCGCGAGAAAAAAGACTCAGGGACATAGCTGCGACAAGTCTCGGATGCATCCCAGAGTATAGAGCATTGTCCAAGGAGAAAAATCATCCCGGGTATCTTTCCTGGAGGAGTCTGGGCTTGCTACCCGGGATTACAGGGACCAAAACCACAGGAAAAATGTCTGCAGGAGACACTTGGGAGGAATCTCAGATGCATCCCAGAAGATGGAGCATTGTCCAAGGAGAAAAATCATCTCGGGTATCTTCCCTGGAGGAGTCTGGGGTTGCTACCCGGGATCACAGGGCCCCAAAACACCGGAATAAACACTCAGGGACATACCTCCAAGGGGTCTCGGATGCTTCCCAGAGGATGGAGCATTGTCCAAGGAGAAAAATCATCTCGGGTATCTTCCCTGGAGGAGTCTGGGGTTGCTACCCGGGATCACAGGGCGCTAAACCACCGGAAGAAAACACTCAGAAACAGAGCTGGGAGGAGTCTCGGGTGCATCCCGCAGGATGGACAATAGTCCAAGGAGAAAAATCAACTTGGGTATCTTCCACGGAGGAGTCTGGGGTTGCTACCCGGGATGACAGGGCCCAAAAGCACCGGAATAAACACTCAGGGACATACCTGCAAGGAGTCTCGGATGCTTCCCAGAGGATGGAGCATTGTCCAGGGAGAAAAATCATCTCGTGTATCTTCCCTGGAGGCGTCTGGGGTTGCTACCCGGGATTACAGGGACCCAAACCACAGGAAAAATGTCTGTGGGAGACGCCTGGGAGGAATCTCAGATGCATCCCAGAAGATGGAGCATTGTCCAAGGAGAAAAATCATCTCGGGTATCTTCCCTGGAGGAGTCTGGGGTTGCTACCCGGGATCACAGGGCGCTAAACCACCGGAATAAAGACTCAGGGACATACCTGCAAGGAGTCTCGGATGCTTCCCAGAGGATGGAGCATTGTCCAAGCAGAAAAATTATCTCGGGTATCTTCCCTGGAGGCGTCTGGGGTTGCTACCCGGGATTACAGGGACCCAAACCACAGGAAAAATGTCTGTGGGAGACGCCTGGGAGGAATCTCAGATGCATCCCAGAAGATGGAGCATTGTCCAAGGAGAAAAATTATCTCGGGTATCTTCCCTAGAGGAGTCTGGGGTTGCTAGCCGGGATCACAGGGCCCTAAAGCACTGGAGAAAACTCTGCGGGAGATGCCTGGGAGGAGTTCTGGGTAGATCCCGCAGGATGGACCACTGTCAAGAGAGAAAAATCATCTCGGGTATCTTCCCTGGAGGAGTCTGGGGTTGCTACCCGGGATCACAGGGCGCTAAACCACCGGAAGAAAACACTCAGAAACAGAGCTGGGAAGAGTCTCGGCTGCATCCCGCAGGATGGACAATAGTCCAAGGAGAAAAATCAACTTGGGTATCTTCCACGGAGGAGTCTGGGGTTGCTACCCGGGATGACAGGGCCCAAAAGCACCGGAATAAACACTCAGGGACATACCTGCAAGGAGTCTCGGATGCTTCCCAGAGGATGGAGCATTGTCCAAGCAGAAAAATTATCTCGGGTATCTTCCCTAGAGGAGTCTGGGGTTGCTAGCCGGGATCACAGGGCCCTAAAGCACTGGAGAAAACTCTGCGGGAGATGCCTGGGAGGAGTTCTGGGTAGATCCCGTAGGATGGACCACTGTCAAGAGAGAAAAATCATCTTGGGTGTCTTCCCTGGAGGAGTCTGGGGTTGCTACCTGGGATGACAGAACCATAAACCGCGAGAATAAAGACTCAGGGACATAGCTGCGACAAGTCTCGGATGCATCCCAGAGTATAGAGCATTGTCCAAGGAGAAAAATCATCCCGGGTATCTTTCCTGGAGGAGTCTGGGCTTGCTACCCGGGATTACAGGGATAAAAACCACAGGAAAAATGTCTGCAGGACACACTTGGGAGGAATCTCAGATGCATCCCAGAAGATGGAGCATTGTCCAAGGAGAAAAATCATCTTGGGTATCTTCCCTGGAGGAGTCTGGGGTTGCTACCCAGGATCACAGGGCGCTAAACCACCGGAAGAAAACACTCAGAAACAGAGCTGGGAGGAGTCTCGGGTGCATCCCGCAGGATGGACAATAGTCCAAGGAGAAAAATCAACTTGGGTATCTTCCCTGGAGGAGTCTGGGGTTGCTACCCGGGATTACAGGGCCCAAAAGCACCGGAATAAACACTCAGGGACATACCTGCAAGGAGTCTCGGATGCTTCCCAGAGGATGGAGCATTGTCCAAGCAGAAAAATTATCTCGGGTATCTTCCCTAGAGGAGTCTGGGGTTGCTAGCCGGGATCACAGGGCCCTAAAGCACTGGAGAAAACTCTGCGGGAGATGCCTGGGAGGAGTTCTGGGTAGATCCCGCAGGATGGACCACTGTCAAGAGAGAAAAATCATCTTGGGTGTCTTCCCTGGAGGAGTCTGGGGTTGCTACCTGGGATGACAGAACCATAAACCGCGAGAAAAAAGACTCAGGGACATAGCTGCGACAAGTCTCGGATGCATCCCAGAGTACAGAGCATTGTCCAAGGAGAAAAATCATCCCGGGTATCTTTCCTGGAGGAGTCTGGGCTTGCTACCCGGGATTACAGGGACCAAAACCACAGGAAAAATGTCTGCGGGAGACACGTGGGAGGAATCTCAGATGCATCCCAGAAGATGGAGCATTGTCCAAGGAGAAAAATCATCTCGGGTATCTTCCCTGGAGGAGTCTGGGGTTGCTACCCGGGATCACAGGGCCCCAAAACACCGGAATAAACACTCAGGGACATACCTCCAAGGGGTCTCGGATGCTTCCCAGAGGATGGAGCATTGTCCAAGGAGAAAAATCATCTCGGGTATCTTCCCTGGAGGAGTCTGGGGTTGCTACCCGGGATTACAGGGACCCAAACCACAGGAAAAATGTCTGTGGGAGACGCCTGGGAGGAATCTCAGATGCATCCCAGAAAATGGAGCATTGTCCAAGGAGAAAAATCATCTCGGGTATCTTCCCTGGAGGAGTCTGGGGTTGCTACCCGGGATCACAGGGCCCCAAAACACCGGAATAAAGACTCAGGGACATACATTCAATGAGTCTCGGATACTTCCCAGAGGATGGAGCATTGTCCAAGGAGAAAAATCATCTCGGATATCTTCCCTGGAGGAGTCTGGGGTTGCTACCTGGGATCACAGGGCGCTAAACCACCGGAAGAAAACACTCAGAAACAGAGCTGGGAGGAGTCTCGGGTGCATCCCGCAGGATGGACAATAGTCCAAGGAGAAAAATCAACTTGGGTATCTTCCACGGAGGAGTCTGGGGTTGCTACCCGGGATGACAGGGCCCAAAAGCACCGGAATAAACACTCAGGGACATACCTGCAAGGAGTCTCAGATGCTTCCCAGAGGATGGAGCATTGTCCAGGGAGAAAAATCATCTCGTGTATCTTCCCTGGAGGAGTCTGGGGTTGCTACCCGGGATTACAGGGACCCAAACCACAGGAAAAATGTCTGTGGGAGAGGCCTGGGAGGAATCTCAGATGCATCCCAGAAGATGGAGCATTGTCCAAGGAGAAAAATCATCTCGGGTATCTTCCCTGGAGGAGTCTGGGGTTGCTACCCGGGATCACAGGGCGCTAAACCACCGGAAGAAAACACTCAGAAACAGAGCTGGGTGGAGTCTCGGGTGCATCCCGCAGGATGGACAATAGTCCAAGGAGAAAAATCAACTTGGGTATCTTCCCTGGAGGAGTCTGGGGTTGCTACCCGGGATGACAGGGCCCAAAAGCACCGGAATAAACACTCAGGGACATACCTGCAAGGAGTCTCGGATGCTTCCCAGAGGATGGAGCATTGTCCAAGCAGAAAAATTATCTCGGGTATCTTCCCTAGAGGAGTCTGGGGTTGCTAGCCGGGATCACAGGGCCCTAAAGCACTGGAGAAAACTCTGCGGGAGATGCCTGGGAGGAGTTCTGGGTAGATCCCGCAGGATGGACCACTGTCAAGAGAGAAAAATCATCTTGGGTGTCTTCCCTGGAGGAGTCTGGGGTTGCTACCTGGGATGACAGAACCATAAACCGTGAGAAAAAAGACTCAGGGACATAGCTGCGACAAGTCTCGGATGCATCCCAGAGTATAGAGCATTGTCCAAGGAGAAAAATCATCCCGGGTATCTTTCCTGGAGGAGTCTGGGGTTGCTACCCGGGATGACAGGGCCCAAAAGCACCGGAATAAACACTCAGGAACATACCTGCAAGGAGTCTCGGATGCTTCCCAGAAGATGGAGCATTGTCCAGGGAGAAAAATCATCTCGGGTATCTTCCCTGGAGGAGTCTGGGGTTGCTACGCGGGATTACAGGGACCCAAACCACAGGAAAAATGTCTGTGGGAGACACTTGGGAGGAATCTCAGATGCATCCCAGAAGATGGAGCATTGTCCAAGGAGAAAAATCATCTCGGGTATCTTCCCTGGAGGAGTCTGGGGTTGCTACCCGGGATCACAGGGCCCGAAAACACCGGAATAAACACTCAGGGACATACCTCCAAGGGGTCTCGGATGCTTCCCAGAGGATGGAGCATTGTCCAAGGAGAAAAATCATCTCGGATATCTTCCCTGGAGGAGTCTGGGGTTGCTACCTGGGATCACAGGGCGCTAAACCACTGGAAGAAAACACTCAGAAACAGAGCTGGGAGGAGTCTCGGGTGCATCCCGCAGGATGGACAATAGTCCAAGGAGAAAAATCAACTTGAGTATCTTCCCTGGAGGAGTCTGGGGTTGCTACCCGGGATGACAGGGCCCAAAAGCACCGGAATAAACACTCAGGGACAAAGCTGCAAGGAGTCTCGGATGCTTCCCAGAGGATGGAGCATTGTCCAGGGAGAAAAATCATCTCGGGTATCTTCCCTGGAGGAGTCTGGGGTTGCTACCCGGGATTACAGGGACCCAAACCACAGGAAAAATGTCTGTGGGAGACGCCTGGGAGGAATCTCAGATGCATCCCAGAAGATGGAGCATTGTCCAAGGAGAAAAATCATCTCGGGTATCTTCCCTGGAGGAGTCTGGGGTTGCTACCCGTGATCACAGGGCGCCAAACCACCGGAATAAAGACTCAGGGACAGACCTGCAAGGAGTCTCGGATGCTTCCCAGAGGATGGAGCATTGTCCAAGCAGAAAAATTATCTCGGGTATCTTCCCTAGAGGAGTCTGGGGTTGCTAGCCGGGATCACAGGGCCCTAAAGCACTGGAGAAAACTCTGCGGGAGATGCCTGGAAGGAGTTCTGGGTAGATCCCGCAGGATGGACCACTGTCAAGAGAGAAAAATCATCTTGGGTGTCTTCCCTGGAGGAGTCTGAGGTTGCTACCTGGGATGACAGAACCATAAACCGTGAGAAAAAAGACTCAGGGACATAGCTGCAACAAGTCTCGGATGCATCCCAGAGTATAGAGCATTGTCCAAGGAGAAAAATCATCCCGGGTATCTTTCCTGGAGGAGTCTGGGCTTGCTACCCGGGATTACAGGGACCAAAACCACAGGAAAAATGTCAGCGGGAGACACTTGGGAGGAATTTCAGATGCATCCCAGAAGATGGAGCATTGTCCAAGGAGAAAAATCATCTCGGGTATCTTCCCTGGAGGAGTCTGGGGTTGCTACCCGGGATCACAGGGCCCCAAAACACCGGAATAAAGACTCAGGGACATACCTTCAATGAGTCTCGGATGCTTCCCAGAGGATGGAGCATTGTCCAAGGAGAAAAATCATCTCGGGTATCTTCCCTGGAGGAGTCTGGGGTTGCTACCCGGGATCACAGGGCGCTAAACCACCGGAAGAAAACACTCAGAAACAGAGCTGGGAAGAGTCTCGGGTGCATCCCGCAGGATAGACAATAGTCCAAGGAGAAAAATCAACTTGGGTATCTTCCACGGAGGAGTCTGGGGTTGCTACCCGGGATGACAGGGCCCAAAAGCACCGGAATAAACACTCAGGGACATACCTGCAAGGAGTCTCGGATGCTTCCCAGAGGATGGAGCATTGTCCAAGCAGAAAAATTATCTCGGGTATCTTCCCTAGAGGAGTCTGGGGTTGCTAGCCGGGATCACAGGGCCCTAAAGCACTGGAGAAAACTCTGCGGGAGATGCCTGGGAGGAGTTCTGGGTAGATCCCGCAGGATGGACCACTGTCAAGAGAGAAAAATCATCTTGGGTGTCTTCCCTGGAGGAGTCTGGGGTTGCTACCTGGGATGACAGAACCATAAACCGCGAGAAAAAAGACTCAGGGACATAGCTGCGACAAGTCTCGGATGCATCCCAGAGTATAGAGCATTGTCCAAGGAGAAAAATCATCCCGGGTATCTTTCCTGGAGGAGTCTGGGCTTGCTACCCGGGATTACAGGGACCAAAACCACAGGAAAAATGTCTGCAGGAGACACTTGGGAGGAATCTCAGATGCATCCCAGAAGATGGAGCATTGTCCAAGGAGAAAAATCATCTCGGGTATCTTCCCTGGAGGAGTCTGGGGTTGCTACCCGGGATCACAGGGCCCCAAAACACCGGAATAAACACTCAGGGACATACCTCCAAGGGGTCTCGGATGCTTCCCAGAGGATGGAGCATTGTCCAAGGAGAAAAATCATCTCGGGTATCTTCCCTGGAGGAGTCTGGGGTTGCTACCCGGGATCACAGGGCGCTAAACCACCGGAAGAAAACACTCAGAAACAGAGCTGGGAGGAGTCTCGGGTGCATCCCGCAGGATGGACAATAATCCAAGGAGAAAAATCAACTTGGGTATCTTCCACGGAGGAGTCTGGGGTTGCTACCCGGGATGACAGGGCCCAAAAGCACCGGAATAAACACTCAGGGACATACCTGCAAGGAGTCTCGGATGCTTCCCAGAGGATGGAGCATTGTCCAGGGAGAAAAATCATCTCGTGTATCTTCCCTGGAGGAGTCTGGGGTTGCTACCCGGGATTACAGGGACCCAAACCACAGGAAAAATGTCTGTGGGAGACGCCTGGGAGGAATCTCAGATGCATCCCAGAAGATGGAGCATTGTCCAAGGAGAAAAATCATCTCGGGTATCTTCCCTGGAGGAGTCTGGGGTTGCTACCCGGGATCACAGGGCGCTAAACCACCGGAAGAAAACACTCAGAAACAGAGCTGGGAGGAGTCTCGGGTGCATCCCGCAGGATGGACAATAGTCCAAGGAGAAAAATCAACTTGGGTATCTTCCACGGAGGAGTCTGGGCTTGCTACCCGGGATTACAGGGACCCAAACCACAGGAAAAATGTCTGCAGGAGACACTTGGGAGGAATCTCAGATGCATCCCAGAAGATGGAGCATTGTCCAAGGAGAAAAATCATCTCGGGTATCTTCCCTGGAGGAGTCTGGGGTTGCTACCCGGGATCACAGGGCCCGAAAACACCGGAATAAACACTCAGGGACATACCTCCAAGGGGTCTCGGATGCTTCCCAGAGGATGGAGCATTGTCCAAGGAGAAAAATTATCTCGGGTATCTTCCCTAGAGGAGTCTGGGGTTGCTAGCCGGGATCACAGGGCCCTAAAGCACTGGAGAAAACTCTGCGGGAGATGCCTGGGAGGAGTTCTGGGTAGATCCCGCAGGATGGACCACTGTCAAGAGAGAAAAATCATCTTGGGTGTCTTCCCTGGAGGAGTCTGAGGTTGCTACCTGGGATGACAGAACCATAAACCGCGAGAAAAAAGACTCAGGGACATAGCTGCAACAAGTCTCGGATGCATCCCAGAGTATAGAGCATTGTCCAAGGAGAAAAATCATCCCGGGTATCTTTCCTGGAGGAGTCTGGGCTTGCTACCCGGGATTACAGGGACCAAAACCACAGGAAAAATGTCAGCGGGAGACACTTGGGAGGAATTTCAGATGCATCCCAGAAGATGGAGCATTGTCCAAGGAGAAAAATCATCTCGGGTATCTTCCCTGGAGGAGTCTGGGGTTGCTACCCGGGATCACAGGGCCCCAAAACACCGGAATAAAGACTCAGGGACATACCTTCAATGAGTCTCGGATGCTTCCCAGAGGATGGAGCATTGTCCAAGGAGAAAAATCATCTCGGGTATCTTCCCTGGAGGAGTCTGGGGTTGCTACCCGGGATCACAGGGCGCTAAACCACCGGAAGAAAACACTCAGAAACAGAGCTGGCAAGAGTCTCGGCTGCATCCCGCAGGATGGACAATAGTCCAAGGAGAAAAATCAACTTGGGTATCTTCCACGGAGGAGTCTGGGGTTGCTACCCGGGATGACAGGGCCCAAAAGCACCGGAATAAAGACTCAGGGACATACCTGCAAGGAGTCTCGGATGCTTCCCAGAGGATGGAGCATTGTCCAAGCAGAAAAATTATCTCGGGTATCTTCCCTAGAGGAGTCTGGGGTTGCTAGCCGGGATCACAGGGCCCTAAAGCACTGGAGAAAACTCTGCGGGAGATGCCTGGGAGGAGTTCTGGGTAGATCCCGTAGGATGGACCACTGTCAAGAGAGAAAAATCATCTTGGGTGTCTTCCCTGGAGGAGTCTGGGGTTGCTACCTGGGATGACAGAACCATAAACCGCGAGAATAAAGACTCAGGGACATAGCTGCGACAAGTCTCGGATGCATCCCAGAGTATAGAGCATTGTCCAAGGAGAAAAATCATCCCGGGTATCTTTCCTGGAGGAGTCTGGGCTTGCTACCCGGGATTACAGGGATAAAAACCACAGGAAAAATGTCTGCAGGACACACTTGGGAGGAATCTCAGATGCATCCCAGAAGATGGAGCATTGTCCAAGGAGAAAAATCATCTTGGGTATCTTCCCTGGAGGAGTCTGGGGTTGCTACCCGGGATCACAGGGCGCTAAACCACCGGAAGAAAACACTCAGAAACAGAGCTGGGAGGAGTCTCGGGTGCATCCCGCAGGATGGACAATAGTCCAAGGAGAATAATCAACTTGGGTATCTTCCCTGGAGGAGTCTGGGGTTGCTACCCGGGATTACAGGCCCCAAAAGCACCGGAATAAACACTCAGGGACAAAGCTGCAAGGAGTCTCGGATGCTTCCCAGAGGATGGAGCATTGTCCAAGCAGAAAAATTATCTCGGGTATCTTCCCTAGAGGAGTCTGGGGTTGCTAGCCGGGATCACAGGGCCCTAAAGCACTGGAGAAAACTCTGCGGGAGATGCCTGGGAGGAGTTCTGGGTAGATCCCGCAGGATGGACCACTGTCAAGAGAGAAAAATCATCTTGGGTGTCTTCCCTGGAGGAGTCTGGGGTTGCTACCTGGGATGACAGAACCATAAACCGCGAGAAAAAAGACTCAGGGACATAGCTGCGACAAGTCTCGGATGCATCCCAGAGTACAGAGCATTGTCCAAGGAGAAAAATCATCCCGGGTATCTTTCCTGGAGGAGTCTGGGCTTGCTACCCGGGATTACAGGGACCAAAACCACAGGAAAAATGTCTGCGGGAGACACGTGGGAGGAATCTCAGATGCATCCCAGAAGATGGAGCATTGTCCAAGGAGAAAAATCATCTCGGGTATCTTCCCTGGAGGAGTCTGGGGTTGCTACCCGGGATCACAGGGCCCCAAAACACCGGAATAAACACTCAGGGACATACCTCCAAGGGGTCTCGGATGCTTCCCAGAGGATGGAGCATTGTCCAAGGAGAAAAATCATCTCGGGTATCTTCCCTGGAGGAGTCTGGGGTTGCTACCCGGGATTACAGGGACCCAAACCACAGGAAAAATGTCTGTGGGAGACGCCTGGGAGGAATCTCAGATGCATCCCAGAAAATGGAGCATTGTCCAAGGAGAAAAATCATCTCGGGTATCTTCCCTGGAGGAGTCTGGGGTTGCTACCCGGGATCACAGGGCCCCAAAACACCGGAATAAAGACTCAGAGACATACATTCAATGAGTCTCGGATACTTCCCAGAGGATGGAGCATTGTCCAAGGAGAAAAATCATCTCGGATATCTTCCCTGGAGGAGTCTGGGGTTGCTACCTGGGATCACAGGGCGCTAAACCACCGGAAGAAAACACTCAGAAACAGAGCTGGGAGGAGTCTCGGGTGCATCCCGCAGGATGGACAATAGTCCAAGGAGAAAAATCAACTTGGGTATCTTCCACGGAGGAGTCTGGGGTTGCTACCCGGGATGACAGGGCCCAAAAGCACCGGAATAAACACTCAGGGACATACCTGCAAGGAGTCTCGGATGCTTCCCAGAGGATGGAGCATTGTCCAGGGAGAAAAATCATCTCGTGTATCTTCCCTGGAGGAGTCTGGGGTTGCTACCCGGGATTACAGGGACCCAAACCACAGGAAAAATGTCTGTGGGAGACGCCTGGGAGGAATCTCAGATGCATCCCAGAAGATGGAGCATTGTCCAAGGAGAAAAATCATCTCGGGTATCTTCCCTGGAGGAGTCTGGGGTTGCTACCCGGGATCACAGGGCGCTAAACCACCGGAATAAAGACTCAGGGACATACCTGCAAGGAGTCTCGGATGCTTCCCAGAGCATGGAGCATTGTCCAAGCAGAAAAATTATCTCGGGTATCTTCCCTGGAGGAGTCTGGGGTTGCTAGCCGGGATCACAGGGCCCTAAAGCACTGGAGAAAACTCTGCGGGAGATGCCTGGGAGGAGTTCTGGGTAGATCCCGTAGGATGGACCACTGTCAAGAGAGAAAAATCATCTTGGGTGTCTTCCCTGGAAGAGTCTGAGGCTGCTACCTGGGATGACAGAACCATAAACCGCGAGAAAAAAGACTCAGGGACATAGCTGCGACAAGTCTCGGATGCATCCCAGAGTATAGAGCATTGTCCAAGGAGAAAAATCATCCCGGGTATCTTTCCTGGAGTAGTCTGGGGTTGCTACCCGGGATTACAGGGACCAAAACCACAGGAAAAATGTCAGCGGGAGACACTTGGGAGGAATTTCAGATGCATCCCAGAAGATGGAGCATTGTCCAAGGAGAAAAATCATCTCGGGTATCTTCCCTGGAGGAGTCTGGGGTTGCTACCCGGGATCACAGGGCCCCAAAACACCGGAATAAAGACTCAGGGACATACCTTCAATGAGTCTCGGATGCTTCCCAGAGGATGGAGCATTGTCCAAGGAGAAAAATCATCTCGGATATCTTCCCTGGAGGAGTCTGGGGTTGCTACCCGGGATCACAGGGCGCTAAACCACCGGAAGAAAACACTCAGAAACAGAGCTGGGAAGAGTCTCGGGTGCATCCCGCAGGATGGACAATAGTCCAAGGAGAAAAATCAACTTGGGTATCTTCCACGGAGGAGTCTGGGGTTGCTACCCGGGATGACAGGGCCCAAAAGCACCAGAATAAACACTCAGGGACATACCTGCAAGGAGTCTCGGATGCTTCCCAGAGGATGGAGCATTGTCCAAGCAGAAAAATTATCTCAGGTATCTTCCCTAGAGGAGTCTGGGGTTGCTACCCGGGATCACAGGGCCCTAAAGCACTGGAGAAAACTCTGCGGGAGATGCCTGGGAGGAGTTCTGGGTAGATCCCGCAGGATGGACCACTGTCAAGAGAGAAAAATCATCTTGGGTGTCTTCCCTGGAGGAGTCTGGGGTTGCTACCTGGGATGACAGAACCATAAACCGCGAGAAAAAAGACTCAGGGACATAGCTGCGACAAGTCTCGGATGCATCCCAGAGTATAGAGCATTGTCCAAGGAGAAAAATCATCCCGGGTATCTTTCCTGGAGGAGTCTGGGCTTGCTACCCGGGATTACAGGGACCAAAACCACAGGAAAAATGTCTGCAGGAGACACTTGGGAGGAATCTCAGATGCATCCCAGAAGATGGAGCATTGTCCAAGGAGAAAAATCATCTCGGGTATCTTCCCTGGAGGAGTCTGGGGTTGCTACCCGGGATCACAGGGCCTGAAAACACCGGAATAAAGACTCAGGGACATACATTCAATGAGTCTCGGATACTTCCCAGAGGATGGAGCATTGTCCAAGGAGAAAAATCATCTCGGATATCTTCCCTGGAGGAGTCTGGGGTTGCTACCTGGGATCACAGGGCGCTAAACCACCGGAAGAAAACACTCAGAAACAGAGCTGGGAGGAGTCTCGGGTGCATCCCGCAGGATGGACAATAGTCCAAGGAGAAAAATCAACTTGGGTATCTTCCACGGAGGAGTCTGGGGTTGCTACCCGGGATGACAGGGCCCAAAAGCACCGGAATAAACACTCAGGGACAAAGCTGCAAGGAGTCTCGGATGCTTCCCAGAGGCTGGAGCATTGTCCAGGGAGAAAAATCATCTCGGATATCTTCCCTGGAGGAGTCTGGGGTTGCTACCTGGGATCACAGGGCGCTAAACCACCGGAAGAAAACACTCAGAAACAGAGCTGGGAGGAGTCTCGGGTGCATCCCGCAGGATGGACAATAGTCCAAGGAGAAAAATCAACTTGGGTATCTTCCACGGAGGAGTCTGGGGTTGCTACCCGGGATGACAGGGCCCAAAAGCACCGGAATAAACACTCAGGGACAAAGCTGCAAGGAGTCTCGGATGCTTCCCAGAGGATGGAGCATTGTCCAGGGAGAAAAATCATCTCGTGTATCTTCCCTGGAGGAGTCTGGGGTTGCTACCCGGGATTACAGGGACCAAAACCACAGGAAAAATGTCTGTGGGAGACGCCTGGGAGGAATCTCAGATGCATCCCAGAAGATGGAGCATTGTCCAAGGAGAAAAATCATCTCGGGTATCTTCCCTGGAGGAGTCTGGGGTTGCTACCCGGGATCACAGGGCCCCAAAACACCGGAATAAAGACTCAGGGACATACCTTCAATGAGTCTTGGATGCTTCCCAGAGGATGGAGCATTGTCCAAGGAGAAAAATCATCTCGGGTATCTTCCCTGGAGGAGTCTGGGGTTGCTACCCGGGATCACAGGGCGCTAAACCACCGGAAGAAAACACTCAGAAACAGAGCTGGGAGGAGTCTCGGGTGCATCCCGCAGGATGGACAATAGTCCAAGGAGAAAAATCAACTTGGGTATCTTCCACGGAGGAGTCTGGGGTTGCTACCCAGGATGACAGGGCCCAAAAGCACCGGAATAAACACTCAGGGACATACCTGCAAGGAGTCTCGGATGCTTCCCAGAAGATGGAGCATTGTCCAAGCAGAAAAAGTATCTCGGGTATCTTCCCTAGAGGAGTCTGGGGTTGCTAGCCGGGATCACAGGGCCCTAAAGCACTGGAGAAAACTTTGCGGGAGATGCCTGGGAGGAGATCTGGGTAGATCCCGCAGGATGGACCACTGTCAAGAGAGAAAAATCATCTTGGGTGTCTTCCCTGGAGGAGTCTGGGGTTGCTACCCGGGATTACAGGGACCCAAACCACAGGAAAAATGTCTGTGGGAGACGCCTGGGATGAATCTCAGATGCATCCCAGAAGATGGAGCATTGTCCAAGGAGAAAAATCATCTCGGGTATCTTCCCTGGAGGAGTCTGGGGTTGCTACCCGGGATCAGAGGGCGCTAAACCACCGGAATAAAGACTCAGGGACAGACCTGCAAGGAGTCTCGGATGCTTCCCAGAAGATGGAGCATTGTCCAAGCAGAAAAATTATCTCGGGTATCTTCCCTAGAGGAGTCTGGGGTTGCTAGCCGGGATCACAGGGCCCTAAAGCACTGGAGAAAACTCTGCGAGAGATGCCTGGGAGGAGTTCTGGGTAGATCCCGCAGGATGGACCACTGTCAAGAGAGAAAAATCATCTTGGGTGTCTTCCCTGGAGGAGTCTGGGGTTGCTACCTGGGATGACAGAACCATAAACCGCGAGAAAAAAGACTCAGGGACATAGCTGCGACAAGTCTCGGATGCATCCCAGAGTATAGAGCATTGTCCAAGGAGAAAAATCATCCCGGGTATCTTTCCTGGAGGAGTCTGGGCTTGCTACCCGGGATTACAGGGACCAAAACCACAGGAAAAATGTCTGCAGGAGACACGTGGGAGGAATCTCAGATGCATCCCAGAAGATGGAGCATTGTCCAAGGAGAAAAATCATCTCGGGTATCTTCCCTGGAGGAGTCTGGGGTTGCTACCCGGGATCACAGGGCCCCAAAACACCGGAATAAAGACTCAGGGACATACATTCAATGAATCTCGGATACTTCCCAGAGGATGGAGCATTGTCCAAGGAGAAAAATCATCTCGGATATCTTCCCTGGAGGAGTCTGGGGTTGCTACCTGGGATCACAGGGCGCTAAACCACCGGAAGAAAACACTCAGAAACAGAGCTGGGAGGAGTCTCGGGTGCATCCCGCAGGATGGACAATAGTCCAAGGAGAAAAATCAACTTGGGTATCTTCCACGGAGGAGTCTGGGGTTGCTACCCGGGATGAAAGGGCCCAAAAGCACCGGAATAAACACTCAGGGACAAAGCTGCAAGGAGTCTCGGATGCTTCCCAGAGGATGGAGCATTGTCCAGGGAGAAAAATCATCTCGGGTATCTTCCCTGGAGGAGTCTGGGGTTGCTACCCGGGATTACAGGGACCCAAACCACAGGAAAAATGTCTGTGGGAGACGCCTGGGAGGAATCTCAGATGCATCCCAGAAAATGGAGCATTGTCCAAGGAGAAAAATCATCTCGGGTATCTTCCCTGGAGGAGTCTGGGGTTGCTACCCGTGATCACAGGGCGCTAAACCACCGGAATAAAGACTCAGGGACATACCTGCAAGGAGTCTCGGATGCTTCCCAGAGGATGGAGCATTGTCCAAGCAGAAAAATTATCTCGGGTATCTTCCCTGGAGGAGTCTGGGGTTGCTACCCGGGATCACAGGGCCCCAAAACACCGGAATAAAGACTCAGGGACATACCTTCAATGAGTCTCGGATGCTTCCCAGAGGATGGAGCATTGTCCAAGGAGAAAAATCATCTCGGGTATCTTCCCTGGAGGAGTCTGGGGTTGCTACCCGGGATCACAGGGCGCTAAACCACCGGAAGAAAACACTCAGAAACAGAGCTGGGAAGAGTCTCGGGTGCATCCCGCAGGATGGACAATAGTCCAAGGAGAAAAATCAACTTGGGTATCTTCCACGGAGGAGTCTGGGGTTGCTACCCGGGATGACAGGGCCCAAAAGCACCGGAATAAACACTCAGGGACATACCTGCAAGGAGTCTCGGATGCTTCCCAGAGGATGGAGCATTGTCCAAGCAGAAAAATTATCTCGGGTATCTTCCCTAGAGGAGTCTGGGGTTGCTAGCCGGGATCACAGGGCCCTAAAGCACTGGAGAAAACTCTGCGGGAGATGCCTGGGAGGAGTTCTGGGTAGATCCCGCAGGATGGACCACTGTCAAGAGAGAAAAATCATCTTGGGTGTCTTCCCTGGAGGAGTCTGGGGTTGCTACCTGGGATGACAGAAACATAAACCGCGAGAAAAAAGACTCAGGGACATAGCTGCGACAAGTCTCGGATGCATCCCAGAGTATAGAGCATTGTCCAAGGAGAAAAATCATCCCGGGTATCTTTCCTGGAGGAGTCTGGGCTTGCTACCCGGGATTACAGGGACCAAAACCACAGGAAAAATGTCTGCAGGAGACACTTGGGAGGAATCTCAGATGCATCCCAGAAGATGGAGCATTGTCCAAGGAGAAAAATCATCTTGGGTATCTTCCCTGGAGGAGTCTGGGGTTGCTACCCGGGATTACAGGGACCCAAACCACAGGAAAAATGTCTGTGGGAGACGCCTGGGAGGAATCTCAGATGCATCCCAGAAGATGGAGCATTGTCCAAGGAGAAAAATCAACTTGGGTATCTTCCCTGGAGGAGTCTGGGGTTGCTACCCGTGATCACAGGGCGCTAAACCACCGGAATAAAGACTCAGGGACAGACCTGCAAGGAGTCTCGGATGCTTCCCAGAAGATGGAGCATTGTCCAAGCAGAAAAATTATCTCGGGTATCTTCCCTAGAGGAGTCTGGGGTTGCTAGCCGGGATCACAGGGCCCTAAAGCACTGGAGAAAACTCTGCGGGAGGTGCCTGGGAGGAGTTCTGGGTAGATCCCGCAGGATGGACCACTGTCAAGAGAGAAAAATCATCTTGGGTGTCTTCCCTGGAGGAGTCTGGGGTTGCTACCTGGGATGACAGAACCATAAACCGCGAGAATAAAGACTCAGGGACATAGCTGCGACAAGTCTCGGATGCATCCCAGAGTATAGAGCATTGTCCAAGGAGAAAAATCATCCCGGGTATCTTTCCTGGAGGAGTCTGGGCTTGCTACCCGGGATTACAGGGACCAAAACCACAGGAAAAATGTCTGCGGGAGACACGTGGGAGGAATCTCAGATGCATCCCAGAAGATGGAGCATTGTCCAAGGAGAAAAATCATCTCGGGTATCTTCCCTGGAGGAGTCTGGGGTTGCTACCCGGGATCACAGGGCCCCAAAACACCGGAATAAAGACTCAGGGACATACATTCATTGAGTCTCGGATACTTCCCAGAGGATGGAGCATTGTCCAAGGAGAAAAATCATCTCGGATATCTTCCCTGGAGGAGTCTGGGGTTGCTACCTGGGATCACAGGGCGCTAAACCACCGGAAGAAAACACTCAGAAACAGAGCTGGGAGGAGTCTCGGGTGCATCCCGCAGGATGGACAATAGTCCAAGGAGAAAAATCAACTTGGGTATCTTCCACGGAGGAGTCTGGGGTTGCTACCCGGGATGACAGGGCCCAAAAGCACCGGAATAAACACTCAGGGACAAAGCTGAAAGGAGTCTCGGATGCTTCCCAGAGGATGGAGCATTGTCCAGGGAGAAAAATCATCTCGGGTATCTTCCCTGGAGGAGTCTGGGGTTGCTACCCGGGATTACAGGGACCCAAACCACAGGAAAAATGTCTGTGGGAGACGCCTGGGAGGAATCTCAGATGCATCCCAGAAGATGGAGCATTGTCCAAGGAGAAAAATCATCTCGGGTATCTTCCCTGGAGGAGTCTGGGGTTGCTACCCGGGATTACAGGGACCCAAACCACAGGAAAAATGTCTGTGGGAGACGCCTGGGAGGAATCTCAGATGCATCCCAGAAAATGGAGCATTGTCCAAGGAGAAAAATCATCTCGGGTATCTTCCCTGGAGGAGTCTGGGGTTGCTACCCGTGATCACAGGGCGCTAAACCACCGGAATAAAGACTCAGGGACATACCTGCAAGGAGTCTCGGATGCTTCCCAGAGGATGGAGCATTGTCCAAGCAGAAAAATTATCTCGGGTATCTTCCCTAGAGGAGTCTGGGGTTGCTACCCGGGATGACAGGGCCCTAAAGCACTGGAGAAAACTCTGCGGGAGATGCCTGGGAGGAGTTCTGGGTAGATCCCGCAGGATGGACCACTGTCAAGAGAGAAAAATCATCTTGGGTGTCTTCCCTGGAGGAGTCTGAGGTTGCTACCTGGGATGACAGAACCATAAACCGCGAGAAAAAAGACTCAGGGACATAGCTGCGACAAGTCTCGGATGCATCCCAGAGTATAGAGCATTGTCCAAGGAGAAAAATCATCCCGGGTATCTTTCCTGGAGGAGTCTGGGCTTGCTACCTGGGATTACAGGGACCAAAACCACAGGAAAAATGTCAGCGGGAGACACTTGGGAGGAATTTCAGATGCATCCCAGAAGATGGAGCATTGTCCAAGGAGAAAAATCATCTCGGGTATCTTCCCTGGAGGAGTCTGGGGTTGCTACCCGGGATCACAGGGCCCCAAAACACCGGAATAAAGACTCAGGGACATACCTTCAATGAGTCTCGGATGCTTCCCAGAGGATGGAGCATTGTCCAAGGAGAAAAATCATCTCGGGTATCTTCCCTGGAGGAGTCTGGGGTTGCTACCTGGGATCACAGGGCGCTAAACCACCGGAAGAAAACACTCAGAAACAGAGCTGGGAAGAGACTCGGGTGCATCCCGCAGGATGGACAATAGTCCAAGGAGAAAAATCAACTTGGGTATCTTCCACGGAGGAGTCTGGGGTTGCTACCCGGGATCACAGGGCCCAAAAGCACCGGAATAAACACTCAGGGACATACCTGCAAGGAGTCTCGGATGCTTCCCAGAGGATGGAGCATTGTCCAAGCAGAAAAATTATCTCAGGTATCTTCCCTAGAGGAGTCTGGGGTTGCTACCCGGGATCACAGGGCCCTAAAGCACTGGAGAAAACTCTGCGGGAGATGCCTGGGAGGAGTTCTGGGTAGATCCCGCAGGATGGACCACTGTCAAGAGAGAAAAATCATCTTGGGTGTCTTCCCTGGAGGAGTCTGGGGTTGCTACCTGGGATGACAGAACCATAAACCGCGAGAAAAAAGACTCAGGGAAATAGCTGCGACAAGTCTCGGATGCATCCCAGAGTATAGAGCATTGTCCAAGGAGAAAAATCATCCCGGGTATCTTTCCTGGAGGAGTCTGGGCTTGCTACCCGGGATTACAGGGACCAAAAGCACAGGAAAAATGTCTGCAGGAGACACTTGGGAGGAATCTCAGATGCATCCCAGAAGATGGAGCATTGTCCAAGGAGAAAAATCATCTCGGGTATCTTCCCTGGAGGAGTCTGGGGTTGCTACCCGGGATTACAGGGACCCAAACCACAGGAAAAATGTCTGTGAGAGACGCCTGGGAGGAATCTCAGATGCATCCCAGAAGATGGAGCATTGTCCAAGGAGAAAAATCATCTCGGGTATCTTCCCTGGAGGAGTCTGGGGTTGCTACCCGTGATCACAGGGCGCTAAACCACCGGAATAAAGACTCAGGGACAGACCTGCAAGGAGTCTCGGATGCTTTTGAGAAGATGGAGCATTGTCCAAGCAGAAAAACTATCTCGGGTATCTTCCTTAGAGGAGTCTGGGGTTGCTACCCGGGATAACAGGGCCCTAAAGCACTGGAGAAAACTCTGCGGGAGATGCCTGGGAGGAGTTCTGGGTAGATCCCGCAGGATGGACCACTGTCAAGAGAGAAAAATCATCTTGGGTGTCTTCCCTGGAGGAGTCTGGGGTTGCTACCTGGGATGACAGAACCATAAACCGCGAGAAAAAAGACTCAGGGACATAGCTGCAACAAGTCTCGGATGCATCCCAGAGTATAGAGCATTGTCCAAGGAGAAAAATCATCCCGGGTATCTTTCCTGGAGGAGTCTGGGCTTGCTACCCGGGATTACAGGGACCAAAACCACAGGAAAAATGTCAGCGGGAGACACTTGGGAGGAATCTCAGATGCATCCCAGAAGATGGAGCATTGTCCAAGGAGAAAAATCATCTCGGGTATCTTCCCTGGAGGAGTCTGGGGTTGCTACCCGGGATCACAGGGCCCCAAAACACCGGAATAAAGACTCAGGGACATACCTTCAATGAGTCTCGGATGCTTCCCAGAGGATGGAGCATTGTCCAAGGAGAAAAATCATCTCGGGTATCTTCCCTGGAGGAGTCTGGCGTTGCTACCCGGGATCACAGGGCGCTAAACCACCGGAAGAAAACACTCAGAAACAGAGCTGGGAAGAGTCTCGGGTGCATCCCGCAGGATGGACAATAGTCCAAGGAGAAAAATCAACTTGGGTATCTTCCACGGAGGAGTCTGGGGTTGCTACCCGGGATGACAGGGCCCAAAAGCACCGGAATAAACACTCAGGGACATACCTGCAAGGAGTCTCGGATGCTTCCCAGAAGATGGAGCATTGTCCAAGCAGAAAAATTATCTCGGGTATCTTCCCTAGAGGAGTCTGGGGTTGCTAGCCGGGATCACAGGGCCCTAAAGCACTGGAGAAAACTCTGCGGGAGATGCCTGGGAGGAGTTCTGGGTAGATCCCGCAGGATGGACCACTGTCAAGAGAGAAAAATCATCTTGGGTGTCTTCCCTGGAGGAGTCTGGGGTTGCTACCCGGGATGACAGTATCATAAACCGCGAGAAAAAAGACTCAGGGACATAGCTGCGACAAGTCTCGGATGCATCCCAGAGTATAGAGCATTGTCCAAGGAGAAAAATCATCCCGGGTATCTTTCCTGGAGGAGTCTGGGCTTGCTACCCGGGATTACAGGGACCAAAACCACAGGAAAAATGTCTGCGGGAGACACGTGGGAGGAATCTCAGATGCATCCCAGAAGATGGAGCATTGTCCAAGGCGAAAAATCATCTCGGGTATCTTCCCTGGAGGAGTCTGGGGTTGCTACCCGGGATTACAGGGACCCAAACCACAGGAAAAATGTCTGTGAGAGACGCCTGGGAGGAATCTCAGATGCATCCCAGAAGATGGAGCATTGTCCAAGGAGAAAAATCATCTCGGGTATCTTCCCTGGAGGAGTCTGGGGTTGCTACCCGTGATCACAGGGCGCTAAACCACCGGAATAAAGACTCAGGGACAGACCTGCAAGGAGTCTCGGATGCTTTTGAGAAGATGGAGCATTGTCCAAGCAGAAAAATTATCTCGGGTATCTTCCCTAGAGGAGTCTGGGGTTGCTACCCGGGATAACAGGGCCCTAAAGCACTGGAGAAAACTCTGCGGGAGATGCCTGGGAGGAGTTCTGGGTAGATCCCGCAGGATGGACCACTGTCAAGAGAGAAAAATCATCTTGGGTGTCTTCCCTGGAGGAGTCTGGGGTTGCTACCCGGGATGACAGAATCATAAACCGCGAGAAAAAAGACTCAGGGACATAGCTGCGACAAGTCTCGGATGCATCCCAGAGTATAGAGCATTGTCCAAGGAGAAAAATCATCCCGGTTATCTTTCCTGGAGGAGTCTGGGCTTGCTACCCGGGATTACAGGGACCAAAACCACAGGAAAAATGTCTGCGGGAGACACGTGGGAGGAATCTCAGATGCATCCCAGAAGATGGAGCATTGTCCAAGGAGAAAAATCATCTCGGGTATCTTCCCTGGAGGAGTCTGGGGTTGCTACCCAGGATCACAGGGCCCCAAAACACCGGAATAAAGACTCAGGGACATACCTTCAATGAGTCTCGGATGCTTCCCAGAGGATGGAGCATTGTCCAAGGAGAAAAATCATCTCGGGTATCTTCCCTGGAGGAGTCTGGGGTTGCTACCTGGGATCACAGGGCGCTAAACCACCGGAAGAAAACACTCAGAAACAGAGCTGGGAGGAGTCTCGGGTGCATCCCGCAGGATGGACAATAGTCCAAGGAGAAAAATCAACTTGGGTATCTTCCACGGAGGAGTCTGGGGTTGCTACCCGGGATGACAGGGCCCAAAAGCACCGGAATAAACACTCAGGGACAAAGCTGCAAGGAGTCTCGGATGCTTCCCAGAGGATGGAGCATTGTCCAGGGAGAAAAATCATCTCGGGTATCTTCCCTGGAGGAGTCTGGGGTTGCTACCCGGGATTACAGGGACCCAAACCACAGGAAAAATGTCTGTGGGAGACGCCTGGGAGGAATCTCAGATGCATCCCAGAAGATGGAGCATTGTCCAAGGAGAAAAATCATCTCGGGTATCTTCCCTGGAGGAGTCTGGGGTTGCTACCCGGGATTACAGGGACCCAAACCACAGGAAAAATGTCTGTGGGAGACGCCTGGGAGGAATCTCAGATGCATCCCAGAAAATGGAGCATTGTCCAAGGAGAAAAATCATCTCGGGTATCTTCCCTGGAGGAGTCTGGGGTTGCTACCCGTGATCACAGGGCGCTAAACCACCGGAATAAAGACTCAGGGACATACCTGCAAGGAGTCTCGGATGCTTCCCAGAGGATGGAGCATTGTCCAAGCAGAAAAATTATCTCGGGTATCTTCCCTAGAGGAGTCTGGGGTTGCTACCCGGGATGAAAGGGCCCAAAAGCACCGGAATAAACACTCAGGGACAAAGCTGCAAGGAGTCTCGGATGCTTCCCAGAGGATGGAGCATTGTCCAGGGAGAAAAATCATCTCGGGTATCTTTCCTGGAGGAGTCTGGGGTTGCTACCCGTGATCACAGGGCGCTAAACCACCGGAAGAAAGACTCAGGGACATACCTGCAAGGAGTCTCGGATGCTTCCCAGAGGATGGAGCATTGTCCAAGCAGAAAAATTATCTCGGGTATCTTCCCTAGAGGAGTCTGGGGTTGCTAGCCGGGATCACAGGGCCCTAAAGCACTGGAGAAAACTCTGCGGGAGATGCCTGGGAGGAGTTCTGGGTAGATCCCGCAGGATGGACCACTGTCAAGAGAGAAAAATCATCTTGGGTGTCTTCCCTGGAGGAGTCTGGGGTTGCTACCTGGGATGACAGAACCATAAACCGTGAGAAAAAAGACTCAGGGACATAGCTGCGACAAGTCTCGGATGCATCCCAGAGTATAGAGCATTGTCCAAGGAGAAAAATCATCCCGGGTATCTTTCCTGGAGGAGTCTGGGCTTGCTACCCGGGATTACAGGGACCAAAACCACAGGAAAAATGTCTGCAGGACACACTTGGGAGGAATCTCAGATGCATCCCAGAAGATGGAGCATTGTCCAAGGAGAAAAATCATCTTGGGTATCTTCCCTGGAGGAGTCTGGGGTTGCTACCCGGGATCACAGGGCGCTAAACCACCGGAAGAAAACACTCAGAAACAGAGCTGGGAGGAGTCTCGGGTGCATCCCGCAGGATGGACAATAGTCCAAGGAGAAAAATCAACTTGGGTATCTTCCCTGGAGGAGTCTGGGGTTGCTACCCGGGATTACAGGGCCCAAAAGCACCGGAATAAACACTCAGGGACAAAGCTGCAAGGAGTCTCGGATGCTTCCCAGAGGATGGAGCATTGTACAAGCAGAAAAATTATCTCGGGTATCTTCCCTAGAGGAGTCTGGGGTTGCTAGCCGGGATCACAGGGCCCTAAAGCACTGGAGAAAACTCTGCGGGAGATGCCTGGGAGGAGTTCTGGGTAGATGCCGCAGGATGGACCACTGTCAAGAGAGAAAAATCATCTTGGGTGTCTTCCCTGGAGGAGTCTGGGGTTGCTACCTGGGATGACAGAACCATAAACCGCGAGAAAAAAGACTCAGGGACATAGCTGCGACAAGTCTCGGATGCATCCCAGAGTACAGAGCATTGTCCAAGGAGAAAAATCATCCCGGGTATCTTTCCTGGAGGAGTCTGGGCTTGCTACCCGGGATTACAGGGACCAAAACCACAGGAAAAATGTCTGCGGGAGACACGTGGGAGGAATCTCAGATGCATCCCAGAAGATGGAGCATTGTCCAAGGAGAAAAATCATCTCGGGTATCTTCCCTGGAGGAGTCTGGGGTTGCTACCCGGGATCACAGGGCCCCAAAACACCGGAATAAACACTCAGGGACATACCTCCAAGGGGTCTCGGATGCTTCCCAGAGGATGGAGCATTGTCCAAGGAGAAAAATCATCTCGGGTATCTTCCCTGGAGGAGTCTGGGGTTGCTACCCGGGATTACAGGGACCCAAACCACAGGAAAAATGTCTGTGGGAGACGCCTGGGAGGAATCTCAGATGCATCCCAGAAAATGGAGCATTGTCCAAGGAGAAAAATCATCTCGGGTATCTTCCCTGGAGGAGTCTGGGGTTGCTACCCGGGATCACAGGGCCCCAAAACACCGGAATAAAGACTCAGGGACATACATTCAATGAGTCTCGGATACTTCCCAGAGGATGGAGCATTGTCCAAGGAGAAAAATCATCTCGGATATCTTCCCTGGAGGAGTCTGGGGTTGCTACCTGGGATCACAGGGCGCTAAACCACCGGAAGAAAACACTCAGAAACAGAGCTGGGAGGAGTCTCGGGTGCATCCCGCAGGATGGACAATAGTCCAAGGAGAAAAATCAACTTGGGTATCTTCCACGGAGGAGTCTGGGGTTGCTACCCGGGATGACAGGGCCCAAAAGCACCGGAATAAACACTCAGGGACATACCTGCAAGGAGTCTCGGATGCTTCCCAGAGGATGGAGCATTGTCCAGGGAGAAAAATCATCTCGTGTATCTTCCCTGGAGGAGTCTGGGGTTGCTACCCGGGATTACAGGGACCCAAACCACAGGAAAAATGTCTGTGGGAGACGCCTGGGAGGAATCTCAGATGCATCCCAGAAGATGGAGCATTGTCCAAGGAGAAAAATCATCTCGGGTATCTTCCCTGGAGGAGTCTGGGGTTGCTACCCGGGATCACAGGGCGCTAAACCACCGGAATAAAGACTCAGGGACATACCTGCAAGGAGTCTCGGATGCTTCCCAGAGCATGGAGCATTGTCCAAGCAGAAAAATTATCTCGGGTATCTTCCCTGGAGGAGTCTGGGGTTGCTAGCCGGGATCACAGGGCCCTAAAGCACTGGAGAAAACTCTGCGGGAGATGCCTGGGAGGAGTTCTGGGTAGATCCCGCAGGATGGACCACTGTCAAGAGAGAAAAATCATCTTGGGTGTCTTCCCTGGAGGAGTCTGGGGTTGCTACCTGGGATGACAGAACCATAAACCGCGAGAAAAAAGACTCAGGGACATAGCTGCGACAAGTCTCGGATGCATCCCAGAGTATAGAGCATTGTCCAAGGAGAAAAATCATCCCGGGTATCTTTCCTGGAGGAGTCTGGGCTTGCTACCCGGGATTACAGGGACCAAAAGCACAGGAAAAATGTCTGCAGGAGACACTTGGGAGGAATCTCAGATGCATCCCAGAAGATGGAGCATTGTCCAAGGAGAAAAATCATCTCGGGTATCTTCCCTGGAGGAGTCTGGGGTTGCTACCCGGGATCACAGGGCCTGAAAACACCGGAATAAAGACTCAGGGACATACATTCAATGAGTCTCGGATACTTCCCAGAGGATGGAGCATTGTCCAAGGAGAAAAATCATCTCGGATATCTTCCCTGGAGGAGTCTGGGGTTGCTACCTGGGATCACAGGGCGCTAAACCACCGGAAGAAAACACTCAGAAACAGAGCTGGGAGGAGTCTCGGGTGCATCCCGCAGGATGGACAATAGTCCAAGGAGAAAAATCAACTTGGGTATCTTCCACGGAGGAGTCTGGGGTTGCTACCCGGGATGACAGGGCCCAAAAGCACCGGAATAAACACTCAGGGACAAAGCTGCAAGGAGTCTCGGATGCTTCCCAGAGGATGGAGCATTGTCCAGGGAGAAAAATCATCTCGGATATCTTCCCTGGAGGAGTCTGGTGTTGCTACCTGGGATCACAGGGCGCTAAACCACCGGAAGAAAACACTCAGAAACAGAGCTGGGAAAAGTCTCGGGTGCATCCCGCAGGATGGACAATAGTCCAAGGAGAAAAATCAACTTGGGTATCTTCCACGGAGGAGTCTGGGGTTGCTACCCGGGATGACAGGGCCCAAAAGCACCGGAATAAACACTCAGGGACAAAGCTGCAAGGAGTCTCGGATGCTTCCCAGAGGATGGAGCATTGTCCAGGGAGAAAAATCATCTCGTGTATCTTACCTGGAGGAGTCTGGGGTTGCTACCCGGGATTACAGGGACCCAAACCACAGGAAAAATGTCTGTGGGAGACGCCTGGGAGGAATCTCAGATGCATCCCAGAAGATGGAGCATTGTCCAAGGAGAAAAATCATCTCGGGTATCTTCCCTGGAGGAGTCTGGGGTTGCTACCCGGGATCACAGGGCCCCAAAACACCGGAATAAAGACTCAGGGACATACCTTCAATGAGTCTTCGATGCTTCCCAGAGGATGGAGCATTGTCCAAGGAGAAAAATCATCTCGGGTATCTTCCCTGGAGGAGTCTGGGGTTGCTACCCGGGATCACAGGGCGCTAAACCACCGGAAGAAAACACTCAGAAACAGAGCTGGGAGGAGTCTCGGGTGCATCCCGCAGGATGGACAATAGTCCAAGGAGAAAAATCAACTTGGGTATCTTCCACGGAGGAGTCTGGGGTTGCTACCCAGGATGACAGGGCCCAAAAGCACCGGAATAAACACTCAGGGACATACCTGCAAGGAGTCTCGGATGCTTCCCAGAAGATGGAGCATTGTCCAAGCAGAAAAATTATGTCGGGTATCTTCCCTAGAGGAGTCTGGGGTTGCTAGCCGGGATCACAGGGCCCTAAAGCACTGGAGAAAACTTTGCGGGAGATGCCTGGGAGGAGATCTGGGTAGATCCCGCAGGATGGACCACTGTCAAGAGAGAAAAATCATCTTGGGTGTCTTCCCTGGAGGAGTCTGGGGTTGCTACCCGGGATTACAGGGACCCAAACCACAGGAAAAATGTCTGTGGGAGACGCCTGGGATGAATCTCAGATGCATCCCAGAAGATGGAGCATTGTCCAAGGAGAAAAATCATCTCGGGTATCTTCCCTGGAGGAGTCTGGGGTTGCTACCCGGGATCAGAGGGCGCTAAACCACCGGAATAAAGACTCAGGGACAGACCTGCAAGGAGTCTCGGATGCTTCCCAGAAGATGGAGCATTGTCCAAGCAGAAAAATTATCTCGGGTATCTTCCCTAGAGGAGTCTGGGGTTGCTAGCCGGGATCACAGGGCCCTAAAGCACTGGAGAAAACTCTGCGGGAGATGCCTGGGAGGAGTTCTGGGTAGATCCCGCAGGATGGACCACTGTCAAGAGAGAAAAATCATCTTGGGTGTCTTCCCTGGAGGAGTCTGGGGTTGCTACCTGGGATGACAGAACCATAAACCGCGAGAAAAAAGACTCAGGGACATAGCTGCGACAAGTCTCGGATGCATCCCAGAGTATAGAGCATTGTCCAAGGAGAAAAATCATCCCGGGTATCTTTCCTGGAGGAGTCTGGGCTTGCTACCCGGGATTACAGGGACCAAAAACCACAGGAAAAATGTCTGCGGGAGACACGTGGGAGGAATCTCAGATGCATCCCAGAAGATGGAGCATTGTCCAAGGAGAAAAATCATCTCGGGTATCTTCCCTGGAGGAGTCTGGGGTTGCTACCCGGGATCACAGGGCCCCAAAACACCGGAATAAAGACTCAGGGACATACATTCAATGAGTCTCGGATACTTCCCAGAGGATGGAGCATTGTCCAAGGAGAAAAATCATCTCGGATATCTTCCCTGGAGGAGTCTGGGGTTGCTACCTGGGATCACAGGGCGCTAAACCACCGGAAGAAAACACTCAGAAACAGAGCTGGGAGGAGTCTCGGGTGCATCCCGCAGGATGGACAATAGTCCAAGGAGAAAAATCAACTTGGGTATCTTCCACGGAGGAGTCTGGGGTTGCTACCCGGGATGAAAGGGCCCAAAAGCACCGGAATAAACACTCAGGGACAAAGCTGCAAGGAGTCTCGGATGCTTCCCAGAGGATGGAGCATTGTCCAAGGAGAAAAATCATCTCGGGTATCTTCCCTGGAGGAGTCTGGGGTTGCTACCCGGGATTACAGGGACCCAAACCACAGGAAAAATGTCTGTGGGAGACGCCTGGGAGGAATCTCAGATGCTTCCCAGAGGATGGAGCATTGTCCAAGCAGAAAAATTATCTCGGGTATCTTCCCTAGAGGAGTCTGGGGTTGCTAGCCGGGATCACAGGGCCCTAAAGCACTGGAGAAAACTCTGCGGGAGATGCCTGGGAGGAGTTCTGGGTAGATCCCGCAGGATGGACCACTGTCAAGAGAGAAAAATCATCTTGGGTGTCTTCCCTGGAGGAGTCTGGGGTTGCTACCTGGGATGACAGAAACATAAACCGCGAGAAAAAAGACTCAGGGACATAGCTGCGACAAGTCTCGGATGCATCCCAGAGTATAGAGCATTGTCCAAGGAGAAAAATCATCCCGGGTATCTTTCCTGGAGGAGTCTGGGCTTGCTACCCGGGATTACAGGGACCAAAACCACAGGAAAAATGTCTGCAGGAGACACTTGGGAGGAATCTCAGATGCATCCCAGAAGATGGAGCATTGTCCAAGGAGAAAAATCATCTTGGGTATCTTCCCTGGAGGAGTCTGGGGTTGCTAACCGGGATTACAGGGACCCAAACCACAGGAAAAATGTCTGTGGGAGACGCCTGGGAGGAATCTCAGATGCATCCCAGAAGATGGAGCATTGTCCAAGGAGAAAAATCAACTTGGGTATCTTCCCTGGAGGAGTCTGGGGTTGCTACCCGTGATCACAGGGCGCTAAACCACCGGAATAAAGACTCAGGGACAGACCTGCAAGGAGTCTCGGCTGCTTCCCAGAAGATGGAGCATTGTCCAAGCAGAAAAATTATCTCGGGTATCTTCCCTAGAGGAGTCTGGGGTTGCTAGCCGGGATCACAGGGCCCTAAAGCACTGGAGAAAACTCTGCGGGAGGTGCCTGGGAGGAGTTCTGGGTAGATCCCGCAGGATGGACCACTGTCAAGAGAGAAAAATCATCTTGGGTGTCTTCCCTGGAGGAGTCTGAGGTTGCTACCTGGGATGACAGAACCATAAACCGCGAGAAAAAAGATTCAGGGACATAGCTGCGACAAGTCTCGGATGCATCCCAGAGTATAGAGCATTGTCCAAGGAGAAAAATCATCCCGGGTATCTTTCCTGGAGGAGTCTGGGCTTGCTACCCGGGATTACAGGGACCAAAACCACAGGAAAAATGTCTGCGGGAGACACGTGGGAGGAATCTCAGATGCATCCCAGAAGATGGAGCATTGTCCAAGGAGAAAAATCATCTCGGGTATCTTCCCTGGAGGAGTCTGGGGTTGCTACCCGGGATCACAGGGCCCCAAAACACCGGAATAAAGACTCAGGGACATACATTCATTGAGTCTCGGATACTTCCCAGAGGATGGAGCATTGTCCAAGGAGAAAAATCATCTCGGATATCTTCCCTGGAGGAGTCTGGGGTTGCTACCTGGGATCACAGGGCGCTAAACCACCAGAAGAAAACACTCAGAAACAGAGCTGGGAGGAGTCTCGGGTGCATCCCGCAGGATGGACAATAGTCCAAGGAGAAAAATCAACTTGGGTATCTTCCACGGAGGAGTCTGGGGTTGCTACCCGGGATGACAGGGCCCAAAAGCACCGGAATAAACACTCAGGGACAAAGCTGCAAGGAGTCTCGGATGCTTCCCAGAGGATGGAGCATTGTCCAGGGAGAAAAATCATCTCGGGTATCTTCCCTGGAGGAGTCTGGGGTTGCTACCCGGGATTACAGGGACCCAAACCACAGGAAAAATGTCTGTGGGAGACGCCTGGGAGGAATCTCAGATGCATCCCAGAAGATGGAGCATTGTCCAAGGAGAAAAATCATCTCGGGTATCTTCCCTGGAGGAGTCTGGGGTTGCTACCCGGGATTACAGGGACCCAAACCACAGGAAAAATGTCTGTGGGAGACGCCTGGGAGGAATCTCAGATGCATCCCAGAAAATGGAGCATTGTCCAAGGAGAAAAATCATCTCGGGTATCTTCCCTGGAGGAGTCTGGGGTTGCTACCCGTGATCACAGGGCGCTAAACCACCGGAATAAAGACTCAGGGACATACCTGCAAGGAGTCTCGGATGCTTCCCAGAGGATGGAGCATTGTCCAAGCAGAAAAATTATCTCGGGTATCTTCCCTAGAGGAGTCTGGGGTTGCTAGCCGGGATCACAGGGCCCTAAAGCACTGGAGAAAACTCTGCGGGAGATGCCTGGGAGGAGTTCTGGGTAGATCCCGCAGGATGGACCACTGTCAAGAGAGAAAAATCATCTTGGGTGTCTTCCCTGGAGGAGTCTGAGGTTGCTACCTGGGATGACAGAACCATAAACCGCGAGAAAAAAGACTCAGGGACATAGCTGCGACAAGTCTCGGATGCATCCCAGAGTATAGAGCATTGTCCAAGGAGAAAAATCATCCCGGGTATCTTTCCTGGAGGAGTCTGGGCTTGCTACCCGGGATTACAGGGACCAAAACCACAGGAAAAATGTCTGCGGGAGACACTTGGGAGGAATTTCAGATGCATCCCAGAAGATGGAGCATTGTCCAAGGAGAAAAATCATCTCGGGTATCTTCCCTGGAGGAGTCTGGGGTTGCTACCCGGGATCACAGGGCCCCAAAACACCGGAATAAAGACTCAGGGACATACCTTCAATGAGTCTCGGATGCTTCCCAGAGGATGGAGCATTGTCCAAGGAGAAAAATCATCTCGGGTATCTTCCCTGGAGGAGTCTGGGGTTGCTACCTGGGATCACAGGGCGCTAAACCACCGGAAGAAAACACTCAGAAACAGAGCTGGGAAGAGACTCGGGTGCATCCCGCAGGATGGACAATAGTCCAAGGAGAAAAATCAACTTGGGTATCTTCCACGGAGGAGTCTGGGGTTGCTACCCGGGATCACAGGGCCCAAAAGCACCGGAATAAACACTCAGGGACATACCTGCAAGGAGTCTCGGATGCTTCCCAGAGGATGGAGCATTGTCCAAGCAGAAAAATTATCTCGGGTATCTTCCCTAGAGGAGTCTGGGGTTGCTACCCGGGATCACAGGGCCCTAAAGCACTGGAGAAAACTCTGCGGGAGATGCCTGGGAGGAGTTCTGGGTAGATCCCGCAGGATGGACCACTGTCAAGAGAGAAAAATCATCTTGGGTGTCTTCCCTGGAGGAGTCTGGGGTTGCTACCTGGGATGACAGAACCATAAACCGCGAGAAAAAAGACTCAGGGACATAGCTGCGACAAGTCTCGGATGCATCCCAGAGTATAGAGCATTGTCCAAGGAGAAAAATCATCCCGGGTATCTTTCCTGGAGGAGTCTGGGCTTGCTACCCGGGATTACAGGGACCAAAAGCACAGGAAAAATGTCTGCAGGAGACACTTGGGAGGAATCTCAGATGCATCCCAGAAGATGGAGCATTGTCCAAGGAGAAAAATCATCTCGGGTATCTTCCCTGGAGGAGTCTGGGGTTGCTACCCGGGATTACAGGGACCCAAACCACAGGAAAAATGTCTGTGGGAGACGCCTGGGAGGAATCTCAGATGCATCCCAGAAAATGGAGCATTGTCCAAGGAGAAAAATCATCTCGGGTATCTTCCCTGGAGGAGTCTGGGGTTGCTACCCGTGATCACAGGGCGCTAAACCACCGGAATAAAGACTCAGGGACATACCTGCAAGGAGTCTCGGATGCTTCCCAGAGGATGGAGCATTGTCCAAGCAGAAAAATTATCTCGGGTATCTTCCCTAGAGGAGTCTGGGGTTGCTAGCCGGGATCACAGGGCCCTAAAGCACTGGAGAAAACTCTGCGGGAGATGCCTGGGAGGAGTTCTGGGTAGATCCCGCAGGATGGACCACTGTCAAGAGAGAAAAATCATCTTGGGTGTCTTCCCTGGAGGAGTCTGAGGTTGCTACCTGGGATGACAGAACCATAAACCGCGAGAAAAAAGACTCAGGGACATAGCTGCGACAAGTCTCGGATGCATCCCAGAGTATAGAGCATTGTCCAAGGAGAAAAATCATCCCGGGTATCTTTCCTGGAGGAGTCTGGGCTTGCTACCCGGGATTACAGGGACCAAAACCACAGGAAAAATGTCTGCGGGAGACACTTGGGAGGAATTTCAGATGCATCCCAGAAGATGGAGCATTGTCCAAGGAGAAAAATCATCTCGGGTATCTTCCCTGGAGGAGTCTGGGGTTGCTACCCGGGATCACAGGGCCCCAAAACACCGGAATAAAGACTCAGGGACATACCTTCAATGAGTCTCGGATGCTTCCCAGAGGATGGAGCATTGTCCAAGGAGAAAAATCATCTCGGGTATCTTCCCTGGAGGAGTCTGGGGTTGCTACCTGGGATCACAGGGCGCTAAACCACCGGAAGAAAACACTCAGAAACAGAGCTGGGAAGAGACTCGGGTGCATCCCGCAGGATGGACAATAGTCCAAGGAGAAAAATCAACTTGGGTATCTTCCACGGAGGAGTCTGGGGTTGCTACCCGGGATCACAGGGCCCAAAAGCACCGGAATAAACACTCAGGGACATACCTGCAAGGAGTCTCGGATGCTTCCCAGAGGATGGAGCATTGTCCAAGCAGAAAAATTATCTCGGGTATCTTCCCTAGAGGAGTCTGGGGTTGCTACCCGGGATCACAGGGCCCTAAAGCACTGGAGAAAACTCTGCGGGAGATGCCTGGGAGGAGTTCTGGGTAGATCCCGCAGGATGGACCACTGTCAAGAGAGAAAAATCATCTTGGGTGTCTTCCCTGGAGGAGTCTGGGGTTGCTACCTGGGATGACAGAACCATAAACCGCGAGAAAAAAGACTCAGGGACATAGCTGCGACAAGTCTCGGATGCATCCCAGAGTATAGAGCATTGTCCAAGGAGAAAAATCATCCCGGGTATCTTTCCTGGAGGAGTCTGGGCTTGCTACCCGGGATTACAGGGACCAAAACCACAGGAAAAATGTCTGCGGGAGACACGTGGGAGGAATCTCAGATGCATCCCAGAAGATGGAGCATTGTCCAAGGAGAAAAATCATCTCGGGTATCTTCCCTGGAGGAGTCTGGGGTTGCTACCCGGGATTACAGGGACCCAAACCACAGGAAAAATGTCTGTGGGAGACGCCTGGGAGGAATCTCAGATGCATCCCAGAAGATGGAGCATTGTCCAAGGAGAAAAATCATCTCGGGTATCTTCCCTGGAGGAGTCTGGGGTTGCTACCCGGGATTACAGGGACCCAAACCACAGGAAAAATGTCTGTGGGAGACGCCTGGGAGGAATCTCAGATGCATCCCAGAAGATGGAGCATTGTCCAAGGAGAAAAATCAACTTGGGTATCTTCCCTGGAGGAGTCTGGGTTTGCTACCCGTGATCACAGGGCGCTAAACCACCGGAATAAAGACTCAGGGACAGACCTGCAAGGAGTCTCGGATGCTTCCCAGAAGATGGAGCATTGTCCAAGCAGAAAAATTATCTCGGGTATCTTCCCTAGAGGAGTCTGGGGTTGCTAGCCGGGATCACAGGGCCCTAAAGCACTGGAGAAAACTCTGCGGGAGGTGCCTGGGAGGAGTTCTGGGTAGATCCCGCAGGATGGACCACTGTCAAGAGAGAAAAATCATCTTGGGTGTCTTCCCTGGAGGAGTCTGGGGTTGCTACCTGGGATGACAGAACCATAAACCGCGAGAAAAAAGATTCAGGGACATAGCTGCGACAAGTCTCGGATGCATCCCAGAGTATAGAGCATTGTCCAAGGAGAAAAATCATCCCGGGTATCTTTCCTGGAGGAGTCTGGGCTTGCTACCCGGGATTACAGGGACCAAAACCACAGGAAAAATGTCTGCGGGAGACACGTGGGAGGAATCTCAGATGCATCCCAGAAGATGGAGCATTGTCCAAGGAGAAAAATCATCTCGGGTATCTTCCCTGGAGGAGTCTGGGGTTGCTACCCGGGATCACAGGGCCCCAAAACACCGGAATAAAGACTCAGGGACATACATTCATTGAGTCTCGGATACTTCCCAGAGGATGGAGCATTGTCCAAGGAGAAAAATCATCTCGGATATCTTCCCTGGAGGAGTCTGGGGTTGCTACCTGGGATCACAGGGCGCTAAACCACCGGAAGAAAACACTCAGAAACAGAGCTGGGAGGAGTCTCGGGTGCATCCCGCAGGATGGACAATAGTCCAAGGAGAAAAATCAACTTGGGTATCTTCCACGGAGGAGTCTGGGGTTGCTACCCGGGATGACAGGGCCCAAAAGCACCGGAATAAACACTCAGGGACAAAGCTGCAAGGAGTCTCGGATGCTTCCCAGAGGATGGAGCATTGTCCAGGGAGAAAAATCATCTCGGGTATCTTCCCTGGAGGAGTCTGGGGTTGCTACCCGGGATTACAGGGACCCAAACCACAGGAAAAATGTCTGTGGGAGACGCCTGGGAGGAATCTCAGATGCATCCCAGAAGATGGAGCATTGTCCAAGGAGAAAAATCATCTCGGGTATCTTCCCTGGAGGAGTCTGGGGTTGCTACCCGGGATTACAGGGACCCAAACCACAGGAAAAATGTCTGTGGGAGACGCCTGGGAGGAATCTCAGATGCATCCCAGAAAATGGAGCATTGTCCAAGGAGAAAAATCATCTCGGGTATCTTCCCTGGAGGAGTCTGGGGTTGCTACCCGTGATCACAGGGCGCTAAACCACCGGAATAAAGACTCAGGGACATACCTGCAAGGAGTCTCGGATGCTTCCCAGAGGATGGAGCATTGTCCAAGCAGAAAAATTATCTCGGGTATCTTCCCTAGAGGAGTCTGGGGTTGCTACCCGGGATGACAGGGCCCTAAAGCACTGGAGAAAACTCTGCGGGAGATGCCTGGGAGGAGTTCTGGGTAGATCCCGCAGGATGGACCACTGTCAAGAGAGAAAAATCATCTTGGGTGTCTTCCCTGGAGGAGTCTGAGGTTGCTACCTGGGATGACAGAACCATAAACCGCGAGAAAAAAGACTCAGGGACATAGCTGCGACAAGTCTCGGATGCATCCCAGAGTATAGAGCATTGTCCAAGGAGAAAAATCATCCCGGGTATCTTTCCTGGAGGAGTCTGGGCTTGCTACCTGGGATTACAGGGACCAAAACCACAGGAAAAATGTCAGCGGGAGACACTTGGGAGGAATTTCAGATGCATCCCAGAAGATGGAGCATTGTCCAAGGAGAAAAATCATCTCGGGTATCTTCCCTGGAGGAGTCTGGGGTTGCTACCCGGGATCACAGGGCCTGAAAACACCGGAATAAAGACTCAGGGACATACCTTCAATGAGTCTCGGATGCTTCCCAGAGGATGGAGCATTGTCCAAGGAGAAAAATCATCTCGGGTATCTTCCCTGGAGGAGTCTGGGGTTGCTACCTGGGATCACAGGGCGCTAAACCACCGGAAGAAAACACTCAGAAACAGAGCTGGGAAGAGACTCGGGTGCATCCCGCAGGATGGACAATAGTCCAAGGAGAAAAATAAACTTGGGTATCTTCCACGGAGGAGACTGGGGTTGCTACACGGGATGACAGGGCCCAAAAGCACCGGAATAAACACTCAGGGACATACCTGCAAGGAGTCTCGGATGCTTCCCAGAGGATGGAGCATTGTCCAAGCAGAAAAATTATCTCGGGTATCTTCCCTAGAGGAGTCTGGGGTTGCTACCCGGGATCACAGGGCCCTAAAGCACTGGAGAAAACTCTGCGGGAGATGCCTGGGAGGAGTTCTGGGTAGATCCCGCAGGATGGACCACTGTCAAGAGAGAAAAATCATCTTGGGTGTCTTCCCTGGAGGAGTCTGGGGTTGCTACCTGGGATGACAGAACCATAAACTGCGAGAAAAAAGACTCAGGGAAATAGCTGCGACAAGTCTCGGATGCATCCCAGAGTATAGAGCATTGTCCAAGGAGAAAAATCATCCCGGGTATCTTTCCTGGAGGAGTCTGGGCTTGCTACCCGGGATTACAGGGACCAAAAGCACAGGAAAAATGTCTGCAGGAGACACTTGGGAGGAATCTCAGATGCATCCCAGAAGATGGAGCATTGTCCAAGGAGAAAAATCATCTCGGGTATCTTCCCTGGAGGAGTCTGGGGTTGCTACCCGGGATTACAGGGACCCAAACCACAGGAAAAATGTCTGTGGGAGACGCCTGGGAGGAATCTCAGATGCATCCCAGAAGATGGAGCATTGTCCAAGGAGAAAAATCATCTCGGGTATCTTCCCTGGAGGAGTCTGGGGTTGCTACCCGGGATTACAGGGACCCAAACCACAGGAAAAATGTCTGTGGGAGACGCCTGGGAGGAATCTCAGATGCATCCCAGAAGATGGAGCATTGTCCAAGGAGAAAAATCAACTTGGGTATCTTCCCTGGAGGAGTCTGGGGTTGCTACCCGTGATCACAGGGCGCTAAACCACCGGAATAAAGACTCAGGGACAGACCTGCAAGGAGTCTCGGATGCTTCCCAGAAGATGGAGCATTGTCCAAGCAGAAAAATTATCTCGGGTATCTTCCCTAGAGGAGTCTGGGGTTGCTAGCCGGGATCACAGGGCCCTAAAGCACTGGAGAAAACTCTGCGGGAGGTGCCTGGGAGGAGTTCTGGGTAGATCCCGCAGGATGGACCACTGTCAAGAGAGAAAAATCATCTTGGGTGTCTTCCCTGGAGGAGTCTGGGGTTGCTACCTGGGATGACAGAACCATAAACCGCGAGAATAAAGACTCAGGGACATAGCTGCGACAAGTCTCGGATGCATCCCAGAGTATAGAGCATTGTCCAAGGAGAAAAATCATCCCGGGTATCTTTCCTGGAGGAGTCTGGGCTTGCTACCCGGGATTACAGGGACCAAAACCACAGGAAAAATGTCTGCGGGAGACACGTGGGAGGAATCTCAGATGCATCCCAGAAGATGGAGCATTGTCCAAGGAGAAAAATCATCTCGGGTATCTTCCCTGGAGGAGTCTGGGGTTGCTACCCGGGATCACAGGGCCCCAAAACACCGGAATAAAGACTCAGGGACATACATTCATTGAGTCTCGGATACTTCCCAGAGGATGGAGCATTGTCCAAGGAGAAAAATCATCTCGGATATCTTCCCTGGAGGAGTCTGGGGTTGCTACCTGGGATCACAGGGCGCTAAACCACCGGAAGAAAACACTCAGAAACAGAGCTGGGAGGAGTCTCGGGTGCATCCCGCAGGATGGACAATAGTCCAAGGAGAAAAATCAACTTGGGTATCTTCCACGGAGGAGTCTGGGGTTGCTACCCGGGATGACAGGGCCCAAAAGCACCGGAATAAACACTCAGGGACAAAGCTGCAAGGAGTCTCGGATGCTTCCCAGAGGATGGAGCATTGTCCAGGGAGAAAAATCATCTCGGGTATCTTCCCTGGAGGAGTCTGGGGTTGCTACCCGGGATTACAGGGACCCAAACCACAGGAAAAATGTCTGTGGGAGACGCCTGGGAGGAATCTCAGATGCATCCCAGAAGATGGAGCATTGTCCAAGGAGAAAAATCATCTCGGGTATCTTCCCTGGAGGAGTCTGGGGTTGCTACCCGGGATTACAGGGACCCAAACCACAGGAAAAATGTCTGTGGGAGACGCCTGGGAGGAATCTCAGATGCATCCCAGAAAATGGAGCATTGTCCAAGGAGAAAAATCATCTCGGGTATCTTCCCTGGAGGAGTCTGGGGTTGCTACCCGTGATCACAGGGCGCTAAACCACCGGAATAAAGACTCAGGGACATACCTGCAAGGAGTCTCGGATGCTTCCCAGAGGATGGAGCATTGTCCAAGCAGAAAAATTATCTCGGGTATCTTCCCTAGAGGAGTCTGGGGTTGCTACCCGGGATGACAGGGCCCTAAAGCACTGGAGAAAACTCTGCGGGAGATGCCTGGGAGGAGTTCTGGGTAGATCCCGCAGGATGGACCACTGTCAAGAGAGAAAAATCATCTTGGGTGTCTTCCCTGGAGGAGTCTGAGGTTGCTACCTGGGATGACAGAACCATAAACCGCGAGAAAAAAGACTCAGGGACATAGCTGCGACAAGTCTCGGATGCATCCCAGAGTATAGAGCATTGTCCAAGGAGAAAAATCATCCCGGGTATCTTTCCTGGAGGAGTCTGGGCTTGCTACCTGGGATTACAGGGACCAAAACCACAGGAAAAATGTCAGCGGGAGACACTTGGGAGGAATTTCAGATGCATCCCAGAAGATGGAGCATTGTCCAAGGAGAAAAATCATCTCGGGTATCTTCCCTGGAGGAGTCTGGGGTTGCTACCCGGGATCACAGGGCCCCAAAACACCGGAATAAAGACTCAGGGACATACCTTCAATGAGTCTCGGATGCTTCCCAGAGGATGGAGCATTGTCCAAGGAGAAAAATCATCTCGGGTATCTTCCCTGGAGGAGTCTGGGGTTGCTACCTGGGATCACAGGGCGCTAAACCACCGGAAGAAAACACTCAGAAACAGAGCTGGGAAGAGACTCGGGTGCATCCCGCAGGATGGACAATAGTCCAAGGAGAAAAATCAACTTGGGTATCTTCCACGGAGGAGACTGGGGTTGCTACACGGGATGACAGGGCCCAAAAGCACCGGAATAAACACTCAGGGACATACCTGCAAGGAGTCTCGGATGCTTCCCAGAGGATGGAGCATTGTCCAAGCAGAAAAATTATCTCGGGTATCTTCCCTAGAGGAGTCTGGGGTTGCTACCCGGGATGACAGGGCCCTAAAGCACTGGAGAAAACTCTGCGGGAGATGCCTGGGAGGAGTTCTGGGTAGATCCCGCAGGATGGACCACTGTCAAGAGAGAAAAATCATCTTGGGTGTCTTCCCTGGAGGAGTCTGGGGTTGCTACCTGGGATGACAGAACCATAAACCGCGAGAAAAAAGACTCAGGGAAATAGCTGCGACAAGTCTCGGATGCATCCCAGAGTATAGAGCATTGTCCAAGGAGAAAAATCATCCCGGGTATCTTTCCTGGAGGAGTCTGGGCTTGCTACCCGGGATTACAGGGACCAAAAGCACAGGAAAAATGTCTGCAGGAGACACTTGGGAGGAATCTCAGATGCATCCCAGAAGATGGAGCATTGTCCAAGGAGAAAAATCATCTCGGGTATCTTCCCTGGAGGAGTCTGGGGTTGCTACCCGGGATTACAGGGACCCAAACCACAGGAAAAATGTCTGTGGGAGACGCCTGGGAGGAATCTCAGATGCATCCCAGAAGATGGAGCATTGTCCAAGGAGAAAAATCATCTCGGGTATCTTCCCTGGAGGAGTCTGGGGTTGCTACCCGGGATTACAGGGACCCAAACCACAGGAAAAATGTCTGTGGGAGACGCCTGGGAGGAATCTCAGATGCATCCCAGAAGATGGAGCATTGTCCAAGGAGAAAAATCAACTTGGGTATCTTCCCTGGAGGAGTCTGGGGTTGCTACCCGTGATCACAGGGCGCTAAACCACCGGAATAAAGACTCAGGGACAGACCTGCAAGGAGTCTCGGATGCTTCCCAGAAGATGGAGCATTGTCCAAGCAGAAAAATTATCTCGGGTATCTTCCCTAGAGGAGTCTGGGGTTGCTAGCCGGGATCACAGGGCCCTAAAGCACTGGAGAAAACTCTGCGGGAGGTGCCTGGGAGGAGTTCTGGGTAGATCCCGCAGGATGGACCACTGTCAAGAGAGAAAAATCATCTTGGGTGTCTTCCCTGGAGGAGTCTGGGGTTGCTACCTGGGATGACAGAACCATAAACCGCGAGAAAAAAGATTCAGGGACATAGCTGCGACAAGTCTCGGATGCATCCCAGAGTATAGAGCATTGTCCAAGGAGAAAAATCATCCCGGGTATCTTTCCTGGAGGAGTCTGGGCTTGCTACCTGGGATTACAGGGACCAAAACCACAGGAAAAATGTCAGCGGGAGACACTTGGGAGGAATTTCAGATGCATCCCAGAAGATGGAGCATTGTCCAAGGAGAAAAATCATCTCGGGTATCTTCCCTGGAGGAGTCTGGGGTTGCTACCCGGGATCACAGGGCCCCAAAACACCGGAATAAAGACTCAGGGACATACCTTCAATGAGTCTCGGATGCTTCCCAGAGGATGGAGCATTGTCCAAGGAGAAAAATCATCTCGGGTATCTTCCCTGGAGGAGTCTGGGGTTGCTACCCGGGATCACAGGGCGCTAAACCACCGGAAGAAAACACTCAGAAACAGAGCTGGGAAGAGACTCGGGTGCATCCCGCAGGATGGACAATAGTCCAAGGAGAAAAATCAACTTGGGTATCTTCCACGGAGGAGTCTGGGGTTGCTACCCGGGATGACAGGGCCCAAAAGCACCGGAATAAACACTCAGGGACATACCTGCAAGGAGTCTCGGATGCTTCCCAGAGGATGGAGCATTGTCCAAGCAGAAAAATTATCTCGGGTATCTTCCCTAGAGGAGTCTGGGGTTGCTAGCCGGGATCACAGGGCCCTAAAGCACTGGAGAAAACTCTGCGGGAGATGCCTGGGAGGAGTTCTGGGTAGATCCCGCAGGATGGACCACTGTCAAGAGAGAAAAATCATCTTGGGTGTCTTCCCTGGAGGAGTCTGGGGTTGCTACCTGGGATGACAGAACCATAAACCGCGAGAAAAAAGACTCAGGGACATAGCTGCAACAAGTGTCGGATGCATCCCAGAGTATAGAGCATTGTCCAAGGAGAAAAATCATCCCGGGTATCTTTCCTGGAGGAGTCTGGGCTTGCTACCCGGGATTACAGGGACCAAAACCACAGGAAAAATGTCAGCGGGAGACACTTGGGAGGAATTTCAGATGCATCCCAGAAGATGGAGCATTGTCCAAGGAGAAAAATCATCTCGGGTATCTTCCCTGGAGGAGTCTGGGGTTGCTACCCGGGATCACAGGGCCCCAAAACACCGGAATAAAGACTCAGGGACATACCTTCAATGAGTCTCGGATGCTTCCCAGAGGATGGAGCATTGTCCAAGGAGAAAAATCATCTCGGGTATCTTCCCTGGAGGAGTCTGGGGTTGCTACCTGGGATCACAGGGCGCTAAACCAGCGGAAGAAAACACTCAGAAACAGAGCTGGGAAGAGTCTCGGGTGCATCCCGCAGGATGGACAATAGTCCAAGGAGAAAAATCAACTTGGGTATCTTCCACGGAGGAGTCTGGGGTTGCTACCCGGGATGACAGGGCCCAAAAGCACCGGAATAAACACTCAGGGACAAAGCTGCAAGGAGTCTCGGATGCTTCCCAGAGGATGGAGCATTGTCCAAGCAGAAAAATTATCTCGGGTATCTTCCCTAGAGGAGTCTGGGGTTGCTACCCGGGATGACAGGGCCCTAAAGCACTGGAGAAAACTCTGCGGGAGATGCCTGGGAGGAGTTCTGGGTAGATCCCGCAGGATGGACCACTGTCAAGAGAGAAAAATCATCTTGGGTGTCTTCCCTGGAGGAGTCTGGGGTTGCTACCTGGGATGACAGAACCATAAACCGCGAGAAAAAAGACTCAGGGACATAGCTGCAACAAGTCTCGGATGCATCCCAGAGTATAGAGCATTGTCCAAGGAGAAAAATCATCCCGGGTATCTTTCCTGGAGGAGTCTGGGCTTGCTACCCGGGATTACAGGGACCAAAACCACAGGAAAAATGTCTGCGGGAGACACGTGGGAGGAATCTCAGATGCATCCCAGAAGATGGAGCATTGTCCAAGGAGAAAAATCATCTCGGGTATCTTCCCTGGAGGAGTCTGGGGTTGCTACCCGGGATCACAGGGCCCCAAAACACCGGAATAAAGACTCAGGGACATACATTCAATGAGTCTCGGATACTTCCCAGAGGATGGAGCATTGTCCAAGGAGAAAAATCATCTCGGATATCTTCCCTGGAGGAGTCTGGGGTTGCTACCTGGGATCACAGGGCGCTAAACCACCGGAAGAAAACACTCAGAAACAGAGCTGGGAGGAGTCTCGGGTGCATCCCGCAGGATGGACAATAGTCCAAGGAGAAAAATCAACTTGGGTATCTTCCACGGAGGAGTCTGGGGTTGCTACCCGGGATGACAGGGCCCAAAAGCACCGGAATAAACACTCAGGGACAAAGCTGCAAGGAGTCTCGGATGCTTCCCAGAGGATGGAGCATTGTCCAGGGAGAAAAATCATCTCGGGTATCTTCCCTGGAGGAGTCTGGGGTTGCTACCCGGGATTACAGGGACCCAAACCACAGGAAAAATGTCTGTGGGAGACGCCTGGGAGGAATCTCAGATGCATCCCAGAAGATGGAGCATTGTCCAAGGAGAAAAATCATCTCGGGTGTCTTCCCTGGAGGAGTCTGGGGTTGCTACCCGGGATTACAGGGACCCAAACCACAGGAAAAATGTCTGTGGGAGACGCCTGGGAGGAATCTCAGATGCATCCCAGAAAATGGAGCATTGTCCAAGGAGAAAAATCATCTCGGGTATCTTCCCTGGAGGAGTCTGGGGTTGCTACCCGTGATCACAGGGCGCTAAACCACCGGAATAAAGACTCAGGGACAGACCTGCAAGGAGTCTCGGATGCTTCCGAGAAGATGGAGCATTGTCCAAGCAGAAAAATTATCTCGGGTATCTTCCCTAGAGGAGTCTGGGGTTGCTACCCGGGATAACAGGGCCCTAAAGCACTGGAGAAAACTCTGCGGGAGATGCCTGGGAGGAGTTCTGGGTAGATCCCGCAGGATGGACCACTGTCAAGAGAGAAAAATCATCTTGGGTGTCTTCCCTGGAGGAGTCTGGGGTTGCTACCTGGGATGACAGAACCATAAACCGCGAGAAAAAAGACTCAGGGACATAGCTGCAACAAGTCTCGGATGCATCCCAGAGTATAGAGCATTGTCCAAGGAGAAAAATCATCCCGGGTATCTTTCCTGGAGGAGTCTGGGCTTGCTACCCGGGATTACAGGGACCAAAACCACAGGAAAAATGTCAGCGGGAGACACTTGGGAGGAATTTCAGATGCATCCCAGAAGATGGAGCATTGTCCAAGGAGAAAAATCATCTCGGGTATCTTCCCTGGAGGAGTCTGGGGTTGCTACCCGGGATCACAGGGCCCCAAAACACCGGAATAAAGACTCAGGGACATACCTTCAATGAGTCTCGGATGCTTCCCAGAGGATGGAGCATTGTCCAAGGAGAAAAATCATCTCGGGTATCTTCCCTGGAGGAGTCTGGGGTTGCTACCCGGGATCACAGGGCGCTAAACCACCGGAAGAAAACACTCAGAAACAGAGCTGGGAAGAGTCTCGGCTGCATCCCGCAGGATGGACAATAGTCCAAGGAGAAAAATCAACTTGGGTATCTTCCACGGAGGAGTCTGGGGTTGCTACCCGGGATGACAGGGCCCAAAAGCACCGGAATAAACACTCAGGGACATACCTGCAAGGAGTCTCAGATGCTTCCCAGAAGATGGAGCATTGTCCAAGCAGAAAAATTATCTCGGGTATCTTCCCTAGAGGAGTCTGGGGTTGCTAGCCGGGATCACAGGGCCCTAAAGCACTGGAGAAAACTCTGCGGGAGATGCCTGGGAGGAGTTCTGGGTAGATCCCGCAGGATGGACCACTGTCAAGAGAGAAAAATCATCTTGGGTGTCTTCCCTGGAGGAGTCTGGGGTTGCTACCCGGGATGACAGTATCATAAACCGCGAGAAAAAAGACTCAGGGACATAGCTGCGACAAGTCTCGGATGCATCCCAGAGTATAGAGCATTGTCCAAGGAGAAAAATCATCCCGGGTATCTTTCCTGGAGGAGTCTGGGCTTGCTACCCGGGATTACAGGGACCAAAACCACAGGAAAAATGTCTGCGGGAGACACGTGGGAGGAATCTCAGATGCATCCCAGAAGATGGAGCATTGTCCAAGGAGAAAAATCATCTCGGGTATCTTCCCTGGAGGAGTCTGGGGTTGCTACCCGGGATTACAGGGACCCAAACCACAGGAAAAATGTCTGTGGGAGACGCCTGGGAGGAATCTCAGATGCATCCCAGAAGATGGAGCATTGTCCAAGGAGAAAAATCATCTCGGGTATCTTCCCTGGAGGAGTCTGGGGTTGCTACCCGGGATTACAGGGACCCAAACCACAGGAAAAATGTCTGTGGGAGACGCCTGGGAGGAATCTCAGATGCATCCCAGAAAATGGAGCATTGTCCAAGGAGAAAAATCATCTCGGGTATCTTCCCTGGAGGAGTCTGGGGTTGCTACCCGTGATCACAGGGCGCTAAACCACCGGAATAAAGACTCAGGGACATACCTGCAAGGAGTCTCGGATGCTTCCCAGAGGATGGAGCATTGTCCAAGCAGAAAAATTATCTCGGGTATCTTCCCTAGAGGAGTCTGGGGTTGCTACCCGGGATGACAGGGCCCTAAAGCACTGGAGAAAACTCTGCGGGAGATGCCTGGGAGGAGTTCTGGGTAGATCCCGCAGGATGGACCACTGTCAAGAGAGAAAAATCATCTTGGGTGTCTTCCCTGGAGGAGTCTGAGGTTGCTACCTGGGATGACAGAACCATAAACCGCGAGAAAAAAGACTCAGGGACATAGCTGCGACAAGTCTCGGATGCATCCCAGAGTATAGAGCATTGTCCAAGGAGAAAAATCATCCCGGGTATCTTTCCTGGAGGAGTCTGGGCTTGCTACCTGGGATTACAGGGACCAAAACCACAGGAAAAATGTCAGCGGGAGACACTTGGGAGGAATTTCAGATGCATCCCAGAAGATGGAGCATTGTCCAAGAAAAAAAAATCATCTCGGGTATCTTCCCTGGAGGAGTCTGGGGTTGCTACCCGGGATCACAGGGCCCCAAAACACCGGAATAAAGACTCAGGGACATACCTTCAATGAGTCTCGGATGCTTCCCAGAGGATGGAGCATTGTCCAAGGAGAAAAATCATCTCGGGTATCTTCCCTGGAGGAGTCTGGGGTTGCTACCTGGGATCACAGGGCGCTAAACCACCGGAAGAAAACACTCAGAAACAGAGCTGGGAAGAGACTCGGGTGCATCCCGCAGGATGGACAATAGTCCAAGGAGAAAAATCAACTTGGGTATCTTCCACGGAGGAGACTGGGGTTGCTACACGGGATGACAGGGCCCAAAAGCACCGGAATAAACACTCAGGGACATACCTGCAAGGAGTCTCGGATGCTTCCCAGAGGATGGAGCATTGTCCAAGCAGAAAAATTATCTCGGGTATCTTCCCTAGAGGAGTCTGGGGTTGCTACCCGGGATCACAGGGCCCTAAAGCACTGGAGAAAACTCTGCGGGAGATGCCTGGGAGGAGTTCTGGGTAGATCCCACAGGATGGACCACTGTCAAGAGAGAAAAATCATCTTGGGTGTCTTCCCTGGAGGAGTCTGGGGTTGCTACCTGGGATGACAGAACCATAAACCGCGAGAAAAAAGACTCAGGGAAATAGCTGCGACAAGTCTCGGATGCATCCCAGAGTATAGAGCATTGTCCAAGGAGAAAAATCATCCCGGGTATCTTTCCTGGAGGAGTCTGGGCTTGCTACCCGGGATTACAGGGACCAAAAGCACAGGAAAAATGTCTGCAGGAGACACTTGGGAGGAATCTCAGATGCATCCCAGAAGATGGAGCATTGTCCAAGGAGAAAAATCATCTCGGGTATCTTCCCTGGAGGAGTCTGGGGTTGCTACCCGGGATTACAGGGACCCAAACCACAGGAAAAATGTCTGTGGGAGACGCCTGGGAGGAATCTCAGATGCATCCCAGAAGATGGAGCATTGTCCAAGGAGAAAAATCATCTCGGGTATCTTCCCTGGAGGAGTCTGGGGTTGCTACCCGGGATTACAGGGACCCAAACCACAGGAAAAATGTCTGTGGGAGACGCCTGGGAGGAATCTCAGATGCATCCCAGAAGATGGAGCATTGTCCAAGGAGAAAAATCATCTCGGGTATCTTCCCTGGAGGAGTCTGGGGTTGCTACCCGGGATTACAGGGACCCAAACCACAGGAAAAATGTCTGTGGGAGACGCCTGGGAGGAATCTCAGATGCATCCCAGAAGATGGAGCATTGTCCAAGGAGAAAAATCAACTTGGGTATCTTCCCTGGAGGAGTCTGGGGTTGCTACCCGTGATCACAGGGCGCTAAACCACCGGAATAAAGACTCAGGGACAGACCTGCAAGGAGTCTCGGATGCTTCCCAGAAGATGGAGCATTGTCCAAGCAGAAAAATTATCTCGGGTATCTTCCCTAGAGGAGTCTGGGGTTGCTAGCCGGGATCACAGGGCCCTAAAGCACTGGAGAAAACTCTGCGGGAGGTGCCTGGGAGGAGTTCTGGGTAGATCCCGCAGGATGGACCACTGTCAAGAGAGAAAAATCATCTTGGGTGTCTTCCCTGGAGGAGTCTGGGGTTGCTACCTGGGATGACAGAACCATAAACCGCGAGAATAAAGACTCAGGGACATAGCTGCGACAAGTCTCGGATGCATCCCAGAGTATAGAGCATTGTCCAAGGAGAAAAATCATCCCGGGTATCTTTCCTGGAGGAGTCTGGGCTTGCTACCCGGGATTACAGGGACCAAAACCACAGGAAAAATGTCTGCGGGAGACACGTGGGAGGAATCTCAGATGCATCCCAGAAGATGGAGCATTGTCCAAGGAGAAAAATCATCTCGGGTATCTTCCCTGGAGGAGTCTGGGGTTGCTACCCGGGATCACAGGGCCCCAAAACACCGGAATAAAGACTCAGGGACATACATTCATTGAGTCTCGGATACTTCCCAGAGGATGGAGCATTGTCCAAGGAGAAAAATCATCTCGGATATCTTCCCTGGAGGAGTCTGGGGTTGCTACCTGGGATCACAGGGCGCTAAACCACCGGAAGAAAACACTCAGAAACAGAGCTGGGAGGAGTCTCGGGTGCATCCCGCAGGATGGACAATAGTCCAAGGAGAAAAATCAACTTGGGTATCTTCCACGGAGGAGTCTGGGGTTGCTACCCGGGATGACAGGGCCCAAAAGCACCGGAATAAACACTCAGGGACAAAGCTGCAAGGAGTCTCGGATGCTTCCCAGAGGATGGAGCATTGTCCAGGGAGAAAAATCATCTCGGGTATCTTCCCTGGAGGAGTCTGGGGTTGCTACCCGGGATTACAGGGACCCAAACCACAGGAAAAATGTCTGTGGGAGACGCCTGGGAGGAATCTCAGATGCATCCCAGAAGATGGAGCATTGTCCAAGGAGAAAAATCATCTCGGGTATCTTCCCTGGAGGAGTCTGGGGTTGCTACCCGGGATTACAGGGACCCAAACCACAGGAAAAATGTCTGTGGGAGACGCCTGGGAGGAATCTCAGATGCATCCCAGAAAATGGAGCATTGTCCAAGGAGAAAAATCATCTCGGGTATCTTCCCTGGAGGAGTCTGGGGTTGCTACCCGTGATCACAGGGCGCTAAACCACCGGAATAAAGACTCAGGGACATACCTGCAAGGAGTCTCGGATGCTTCCCAGAGGATGGAGCATTGTCCAAGCAGAAAAATTATCTCGGGTATCTTCCCTAGAGGAGTCTGGGGTTGCTACCCGGGATGACAGGGCCCTAAAGCACTGGAGAAAACTCTGCGGGAGATGCCTGGGAGGAGTTCTGGGTAGATCCCGCAGGATGGACCACTGTCAAGAGAGAAAAATCATCTTGGGTGTCTTCCCTGGAGGAGTCTGAGGTTGCTACCTGGGATGACAGAACCATAAACCGCGAGAAAAAAGACTCAGGGACATAGCTGCGACAAGTCTCGGATGCATCCCAGAGTATAGAGCATTGTCCAAGGAGAAAAATCATCCCGGGTATCTTTCCTGGAGGAGTCTGGGCTTGCTACCCGGGATTACAGGGACCAAAACCACAGGAAAAATGTCTGCGGGAGACACGTGGGAGGAATCTCAGATGCATCCCAGAAGATGGAGCATTGTCCAAGGAGAAAAATCATCTCGGGTATCTTCCCTGGAGGAGTCTGGGGTTGCTACCCGGGATCACAGGGCCCCAAAACACCGGAATAAAGACTCAGGGACATACATTCAATGAGTCTCGGATACTTCCCAGAGGATGGAGCATTGTCCAAGGAGAAAAATCATCTCGGATATCTTCCCTGGAGGAGTCTGGGGTTGCTACCTGGGATCACAGGGCGCTAAACCACCGGAAGAAAACACTCAGAAACAGAGCTGGGAGGAGTCTCGGGTGCATCCCGCAGGATGGACAATAGTCCAAGGAGAAAAATCAACTTGGGTATCTTCCACGGAGGAGTCTGGGGTTGCTACCCGGGATGACAGGGCCCAAAAGCACCGGAATAAACACTCAGGGACAAAGCTGCAAGGAGTCTCGGATGCTTCCCAGAGGATGGAGCATTGTCCAGGGAGAAAAATCATCTCGGGTATCTTCCCTGGAGGAGTCTGGGGTTGCTACCCGGGATTACAGGGACCCAAACCACAGGAAAAATGTCTGTGGGAGACGCCTGGGAGGAATCTCAGATGCATCCCAGAAGATGGAGCATTGTCCAAGGAGAAAAATCATCTCGGGTGTCTTCCCTGGAGGAGTCTGGGGTTGCTACCCGGGATTACAGGGACCCAAACCACAGGAAAAATGTCTGTGGGAGACGCCTGGGAGGAATCTCAGATGCATCCCAGAAAATGGAGCATTGTCCAAGGAGAAAAATCATCTCGGGTATCTTCCCTGGAGGAGTCTGGGGTTGCTACCCGTGATCACAGGGCGCTAAACCACCGGAATAAAGACTCAGGGACAGACCTGCAAGGAGTCTCGGATGCTTCCGAGAAGATGGAGCATTGTCCAAGCAGAAAAATTATCTCGGGTATCTTCCCTAGAGGAGTCTGGGGTTGCTACCCGGGATAACAGGGCCCTAAAGCACTGGAGAAAACTCTGCGGGAGATGCCTGGGAGGAGTTCTGGGTAGATCCCGCAGGATGGACCACTGTCAAGAGAGAAAAATCATCTTGGGTGTCTTCCCTGGAGGAGTCTGGGGTTGCTACCTGGGATGACAGAACCATAAACCGCGAGAAAAAAGACTCAGGGACATAGCTGCAACAAGTCTCGGATGCATCCCAGAGTATAGAGCATTGTCCAAGGAGAAAAATCATCCCGGGTATCTTTCCTGGAGGAGTCTGGGCTTGCTACCCGGGATTACAGGGACCAAAACCACAGGAAAAATGTCAGCGGGAGACACTTGGGAGGAATTTCAGATGCATCCCAGAAGATGGAGCATTGTCCAAGGAGAAAAATCATCTCGGGTATCTTCCCTGGAGGAGTCTGGGGTTGCTACCCGGGATCACAGGGCCCCAAAACACCGGAATAAAGACTCAGGGACATACCTTCAATGAGTCTCGGATGCTTCCCAGAGGATGGAGCATTGTCCAAGGAGAAAAATCATCTCGGGTATCTTCCCTGGAGGAGTCTGGGGTTGCTACCCGGGATCACAGGGCGCTAAACCACCGGAAGAAAACACTCAGAAACAGAGCTGGGAAGAGTCTCGGCTGCATCCCGCAGGATGGACAATAGTCCAAGGAGAAAAATCAACTTGGGTATCTTCCACGGAGGAGTCTGGGGTTGCTACCCGGGATGACAGGGCCCAAAAGCACCGGAATAAACACTCAGGGACATACCTGCAAGGAGTCTCAGATGCTTCCCAGAAGATGGAGCATTGTCCAAGCAGAAAAATTATCTCGGGTATCTTCCCTAGAGGAGTCTGGGGTTGCTAGCCGGGATCACAGGGCCCTAAAGCACTGGAGAAAACTCTGCGGGAGATGCCTGGGAGGAGTTCTGGGTAGATCCCGCAGGATGGACCACTGTCAAGAGAGAAAAATCATCTTGGGTGTCTTCCCTGGAGGAGTCTGGGGTTGCTACCCGGGATGACAGTATCATAAACCGCGAGAAAAAAGACTCAGGGACATAGCTGCGACAAGTCTCGGATGCATCCCAGAGTATAGAGCATTGTCCAAGGAGAAAAATCATCCCGGGTATCTTTCCTGGAGGAGTCTGGGCTTGCTACCCGGGATTACAGGGACCAAAACCACAGGAAAAATGTCTGCGGGAGACACGTGGGAGGAATCTCAGATGCATCCCAGAAGATGGAGCATTGTCCAAGGAGAAAAATCATCTCGGGTATCTTCCCTGGAGGAGTCTGGGGTTGCTACCCGGGATTACAGGGACCCAAACCACAGGAAAAATGTCTGTGGGAGACGCCTGGGAGGAATCTCAGATGCATCCCAGAAGATGGAGCATTGTCCAAGGAGAAAAATCATCTCGGGTATCTTCCCTGGAGGAGTCTGGGGTTGCTACCCGGGATTACAGGGACCCAAACCACAGGAAAAATGTCTGTGGGAGACGCCTGGGAGGAATCTCAGATGCATCCCAGAAAATGGAGCATTGTCCAAGGAGAAAAATCATCTCGGGTATCTTCCCTGGAGGAGTCTGGGGTTGCTACCCGTGATCACAGGGCGCTAAACCACCGGAATAAAGACTCAGGGACATACCTGCAAGGAGTCTCGGATGCTTCCCAGAGGATGGAGCATTGTCCAAGCAGAAAAATTATCTCGGGTATCTTCCCTAGAGGAGTCTGGGGTTGCTACCCGGGATGACAGGGCCCTAAAGCACTGGAGAAAACTCTGCGGGAGATGCCTGGGAGGAGTTCTGGGTAGATCCCGCAGGATGGACCACTGTCAAGAGAGAAAAATCATCTTGGGTGTCTTCCCTGGAGGAGTCTGAGGTTGCTACCTGGGATGACAGAACCATAAACCGCGAGAAAAAAGACTCAGGGACATAGCTGCGACAAGTCTCGGATGCATCCCAGAGTATAGAGCAGTGTCCAAGGAGAAAAATCATCCCGGGTATCTTTCCTGGAGGAGTCTGGGCTTGCTACCTGGGATTACAGGGACCAAAACCACAGGAAAAATGTCAGCGGGAGACACTTGGGAGGAATTTCAGATGCATCCCAGAAGATGGAGCATTGTCCAAGGAGAAAAATCATCTCGGGTATCTTCCCTGGAGGAGTCTGGGGTTGCTACCCGGGATCACAGGGCCCCAAAACACCGGAATAAAGACTCAGGGACATACCTTCAATGAGTCTCGGATGCTTCCCAGAGGATGGAGCATTGTCCAAGGAGAAAAATCATCTCGGGTATCTTCCCTGGAGGAGTCTGGGGTTGCTACCTGGGATCACAGGGCGCTAAACCACCGGAAGAAAACACTCAGAAACAGAGCTGGGAAGAGACTCGGGTGCATCCCGCAGGATGGACAATAGTCCAAGGAGAAAAATCAACTTGGGTATCTTCCACGGAGGAGACTGGGGTTGCTACACGGGATGACAGGGCCCAAAAGCACCGGAATAAACACTCAGGGACATACCTGCAAGGAGTCTCGGATGCTTCCCAGAGGATGGAGCATTGTCCAAGCAGAAAAATTATCTCGGGTATCTTCCCTAGAGGAGTCTGGGGTTGCTACCCGGGATCACAGGGCCCTAAAGCACTGGAGAAAACTCTGCGGGAGATGCCTGGGAGGAGTTCTGGGTAGATCCCACAGGATGGACCACTGTCAAGAGAGAAAAATCATCTTGGGTGTCTTCCCTGGAGGAGTCTGGGGTTGCTACCTGGGATGACAGAACCATAAACCGCGAGAAAAAAGACTCAGGGAAATAGCTGCGACAAGTCTCGGATGCATCCCAGAGTATAGAGCATTGTCCAAGGAGAAAAATCATCCCGGGTATCTTTCCTGGAGGAGTCTGGGCTTGCTACCCGGGATTACAGGGACCAAAAGCACAGGAAAAATGTCTGCAGGAGACACTTGGGAGGAATCTCAGATGCATCCCAGAAGATGGAGCATTGTCCAAGGAGAAAAATCATCTCGGGTATCTTCCCTGGAGGAGTCTGGGGTTGCTACCCGGGATTACAGGGACCCAAACCACAGGAAAAATGTCTGTGGGAGACGCCTGGGAGGAATCTCAGATGCATCCCAGAAGATGGAGCATTGTCCAAGGAGAAAAATCATCTCGGGTATCTTCCCTGGAGGAGTCTGGGGTTGCTACCCGGGATTACAGGGACCCAAACCACAGGAAAAATGTCTGTGGGAGACGCCTGGGAGGAATCTCAGATGCATCCCAGAAGATGGAGCATTGTCCAAGGAGAAAAATCATCTCGGGTATCTTCCCTGGAGGAGTCTGGGGTTGCTACCCGGGATTACAGGGACCCAAACCACAGGAAAAATGTCTGTGGGAGACGCCTGGGAGGAATCTCAGATGCATCCCAGAAGATGGAGCATTGTCCAAGGAGAAAAATCAACTTGGGTATCTTCCCTGGAGGAGTCTGGGGTTGCTACCCGTGATCACAGGGCGCTAAACCACCGGAATAAAGACTCAGGGACAGACCTGCAAGGAGTCTCGGATGCTTCCCAGAAGATGGAGCATTGTCCAAGCAGAAAAATTATCTCGGGTATCTTCCCTAGAGGAGTCTGGGGTTGCTAGCCGGGATCACAGGGCCCTAAAGCACTGGAGAAAACTCTGCGGGAGGTGCCTGGGAGGAGTTCTGGGTAGATCCCGCAGGATGGACCACTGTCAAGAGAGAAAAATCATCTTGGGTGTCTTCCCTGGAGGAGTCTGGGGTTGCTACCTGGGATGACAGAACCATAAACCGCGAGAATAAAGACTCAGGGACATAGCTGCGACAAGTCTCGGATGCATCCCAGAGTATAGAGCATTGTCCAAGGAGAAAAATCATCCCGGGTATCTTTCCTGGAGGAGTCTGGGCTTGCTACCCGGGATTACAGGGACCAAAACCACAGGAAAAATGTCTGCGGGAGACACGTGGGAGGAATCTCAGATGCATCCCAGAAGATGGAGCATTGTCCAAGGAGAAAAATCATCTCGGGTATCTTCCCTGGAGGAGTCTGGGGTTGCTACCCGGGATCACAGGGCCCCAAAACACCGGAATAAAGACTCAGGGACATACATTCATTGAGTCTCGGATACTTCCCAGAGGATGGAGCATTGTCCAAGGAGAAAAATCATCTCGGATATCTTCCCTGGAGGAGTCTGGGGTTGCTACCTGGGATCACAGGGCGCTAAACCACCGGAAGAAAACACTCAGAAACAGAGCTGGGAGGAGTCTCGGGTGCATCCCGCAGGATGGACAATAGTCCAAGGAGAAAAATCAACTTGGGTATCTTCCACGGAGGAGTCTGGGGTTGCTACCCGGGATGACAGGGCCCAAAAGCACCGGAATAAACACTCAGGGACAAAGCTGCAAGGAGTCTCGGATGCTTCCCAGAGGATGGAGCATTGTCCAGGGAGAAAAATCATCTCGGGTATCTTCCCTGGAGGAGTCTGGGGTTGCTACCCGGGATTACAGGGACCCAAACCACAGGAAAAATGTCTGTGGGAGACGCCTGGGAGGAATCTCAGATGCATCCCAGAAGATGGAGCATTGTCCAAGGAGAAAAATCATCTCGGGTATCTTCCCTGGAGGAGTCTGGGGTTGCTACCCGGGATTACAGGGACCCAAACCACAGGAAAAATGTCTGTGGGAGACGCCTGGGAGGAATCTCAGATGCATCCCAGAAAATGGAGCATTGTCCAAGGAGAAAAATCATCTCGGGTATCTTCCCTGGAGGAGTCTGGGGTTGCTACCCGTGATCACAGGGCGCTAAACCACCGGAATAAAGACTCAGGGACATACCTGCAAGGAGTCTCGGATGCTTCCCAGAGGATGGAGCATTGTCCAAGCAGAAAAATTATCTCGGGTATCTTCCCTAGAGGAGTCTGGGGTTGCTACCCGGGATGACAGGGCCCTAAAGCACTGGAGAAAACTCTGCGGGAGATGCCTGGGAGGAGTTCTGGGTAGATCCCGCAGGATGGACCACTGTCAAGAGAGAAAAATCATCTTGGGTGTCTTCCCTGGAGGAGTCTGAGGTTGCTACCTGGGATGACAGAACCATAAACCGCGAGAAAAAAGACTCAGGGACATAGCTGCGACAAGTCTCGGATGCATCCCAGAGTATAGAGCATTGTCCAAGGAGAAAAATCATCCCGGGTATCTTTCCTGGAGGAGTCTGGGCTTGCTACCTGGGATTACAGGGACCAAAACCACAGGAAAAATGTCAGCGGGAGACACTTGGGAGGAATTTCAGATGCATCCCAGAAGATGGAGCATTGTCCAAGGAGAAAAATCATCTCGGGTATCTTCCCTGGAGGAGTCTGGGGTTGCTACCCGGGATCACAGGGCCCCAAAACACCGGAATAAAGACTCAGGGACATACCTTCAATGAGTCTCGGATGCTTCCCAGAAGATGGAGCATTGTCCAAGGAGAAAAATCATCTCGGGTATCTTCCCTGGAGGAGTCTGGGGTTGCTACCCGGGATTACAGGGCGCTAAACCACCGGAAGAAAACACTCAGAAACAGAGCTGGGAAGAGACTCGGGTGCATCCCGCAGGATGGACAATAGTCCAAGGAGAAAAATCAACTTGGGTATCTTCCACGGAGGAGTCTGGGGTTGCTACCCGGGATGACAGGGCCCAAAAGCACCGGAATAAACACTCAGGGACATACCTGCAAGGAGTCTCGGATGCTTCCCAGAGGATGGAGCATTGTCCAAGCAGAAAAATTATCTCGGGTATCTTCCCTAGAGGAGTCTGGGGTTGCTACCCGGGATCACAGGGCCCTAAAGCACTGGAGAAAACTCTGCGGGAGATGCCTGGGAGGAGTTCTGGGTAGATCCCGCAGGATGGACCACTGTCAAGAGAGAAAAATCATCTTGGGTGTCTTCCCTGGAGGAGTCTGGGGTTGCTACCTGGGATGACAGAACCATAAACCGCGAGAAAAAAGACTCAGGGAAATAGCTGCGACAAGTCTCGGATGCATCCCAGAGTATAGAGCATTGTCCAAGGAGAAAAATCATCCCGGGTATCTTTCCTGGAGGAGTCTGGGCTTGCTACCCGGGATTACAGGGACCAAAAGCACAGGAAAAATGTCTGCAGGAGACACTTGGGAGGAATCTCAGATGCATCCCAGAAGATGGAGCATTGTCCAAGGAGAAAAATCATCTCGGGTATCTTCCCTGGAGGAGTCTGGGGTTGCTACCCGGGATTACAGGGACCCAAACCACAGGAAAAATGTCTGTGGGAGACGCCTGGGAGGAATCTCAGATGCATCCCAGAAGATGGAGCATTGTCCAAGGAGAAAAATCATCTCGGGTATCTTCCCTGGAGGAGTCTGGGGTTGCTACCCGGGATTACAGGGACCCAAACCACAGGAAAAATGTCTGTGGGAGACGCCTGGGAGGAATCTCAGATGCATCCCAGAAGATGGAGCATTGTCCAAGGAGAAAAATCAACTTGGGTATCTTCCCTGGAGGAGTCTGGGGTTGCTACCCGTGATCACAGGGCGCTAAACCACCGGAATAAAGACTCAGGGACAGACCTGCAAGGAGTCTCGGATGCTTCCCAGAAGATGGAGCATTGTCCAAGCAGAAAAATTATCTCGGGTATCTTCCCTAGAGGAGTCTGGGGTTGCTAGCCGGGATCACAGGGCCCTAAAGCACTGGAGAAAACTCTGCGGGAGGTGCCTGGGAGGAGTTCTGGGTAGATCCCGCAGGATGGACCACTGTCAAGAGAGAAAAATCATCTTGGGTGTCTTCCCTGGAGGAGTCTGGGGTTGCTACCTGGGATGACAGAACCATAAACCGCGAGAAAAAAGATTCAGGGACATAGCTGCGACAAGTCTCGGATGCATCCCAGAGTATAGAGCATTGTCCAAGGAGAAAAATCATCCCGGGTATCTTTCCTGGAGGAGTCTGGGCTTGCTACCCGGGATTACAGGGACCAAAACCACAGGAAAAATGTCTGCGGGAGACACGTGGGAGGAATCTCAGATGCATCCCAGAAGATGGAGCATTGTCCAAGGAGAAAAATCATCTCGGGTATCTTCCCTGGAGGAGTCTGGGGTTGCTACCCGGGATCACAGGGCCCCAAAACACCGGAATAAAGACTCAGGGACATACATTCATTGAGTCTCGGATACTTCCCAGAGGATGGAGCATTGTCCAAGGAGAAAAATCATCTCGGGTATCTTCCCTGGAGGAGTCTGGGGTTGCTACCCGGGATTACAGGGACCCAAACCACAGGAAAAATGTCTGTGGGAGACGCCTGGGAGGAATCTCAGATGCATCCCAGAAGATGGAGCATTGTCCAAGGAGAAAAATCATCTCGGGTATCTTCCCTGGAGGAGTCTGGGGTTGCTACCCGGGATCACAGGGCCCCAAAACACCGGAATAAAGACTCAGGGACATACATTCATTGAGTCTCGGATACTTCCCAGAGGATGGAGCATTGTCCAAGGAGAAAAATCATCTCGGATATCTTCCCTGGAGGAGTCTGGGGTTGCTACCTGGGATCACAGGGCGCTAAACCACCGGAAGAAAACACTCAGAAACAGAGCTGGGAGGAGTCTCGGGTGCATCCCGCAGGATGGACAATAGTCCAAGGAGAAAAATCAACTTGGGTATCTTCCACGGAGGAGTCTGGGGTTGCTACCCGGGATGACAGGGCCCAAAAGCACCGGAATAAACACTCAGGGACAAAGCTGCAAGGAGTCTCGGATGCTTCCCAGAGGATGGAGCATTGTCCAGGGAGAAAAATCATCTCGGGTATCTTCCCTGGAGGAGTCTGGGGTTGCTACCCGGGATTACAGGGACCCAAACCACAGGAAAAATGTCTGTGGGAGACGCCTGGGAGGAATCTCAGATGCATCCCAGAAGATGGAGCATTGTCCAAGGAGAAAAATCATCTCGGGTATCTTCCCTAGAGGAGTCTGGGGTTGCTACCCGGGATTACAGGGACCCAAACCACAGGAAAAATGTCTGTGGGAGACGCCTGGGAGGAATCTCAGATGCATCCCAGAAAATGGAGCATTGTCCAAGGAGAAAAATCATCTCGGGTATCTTCCCTGGAGGAGTCTGGGGTTGCTACCCGTGATCACAGGGCGCTAAACCACCGGAATAAAGACTCAGGGACATACCTGCAAGGAGTCTCGGATGCTTCCCAGAGGATGGAGCATTGTCCAAGCAGAAAAATTATCTCGGGTATCTTCCCTAGAGGAGTCTGGGGTTGCTACCCGGGATGACAGGGCCCTAAAGCACTGGAGAAAACTCTGCGGGAGATGCCTGGGAGGAGTTCTGGGTAGATCCCGCAGGATGGACCACTGTCAAGAGAGAAAAATCATCTTGGGTGTCTTCCCTGGAGGAGTCTGAGGTTGCTACCTGGGATGACAGAACCATAAACCGCGAGAAAAAAGACTCAGGGACATAGCTGCGACAAGTCTCGGATGCATCCCAGAGTATAGAGCATTGTCCAAGGAGAAAAATCATCCCGGGTATCTTTCCTGGAGGAGTCTGGGCTTGCTACCTGGGATTACAGGGACCAAAACCACAGGAAAAATGTCAGCGGGAGACACTTGGGAGGAATTTCAGATGCATCCCAGAAGATGGAGCATTGTCCAAGGAGAAAAATCATCTCGGGTATCTTCCCTGGAGGAGTCTGGGGTTGCTACCCGGGATCACAGGGCCCCAAAACACCGGAATAAAGACTCAGGGACATACCTTCAATGAGTCTCGGATGCTTCCCAGAAGATGGAGCATTGTCCAAGGAGAAAAATCATCTCGGGTATCTTCCCTGGAGGAGTCTGGGGTTGCTACCCGGGATTACAGGGCGCTAAACCACCGGAAGAAAACACTCAGAAACAGAGCTGGGAAGAGACTCGGGTGCATCCCGCAGGATGGACAATAGTCCAAGGAGAAAAATCAACTTGGGTATCTTCCACGGAGGAGTCTGGGGTTGCTACCCGGGATAACAGGGCCCTAAAGCACTGGAGAAAACTCTGCGGGAGATGCCTGGGAGGAGTTCTGGGTAGATCCCGCAGGATGGACCACTGTCAAGAGAGAAAAATCATCTTGGGTGTCTTCCCTGGAGGAGTCTGAGGTTGCTACCTGGGATGACAGAACCATAAACCGCGAGAAAAAAGACTCAGGGACATAGCTGCGACAAGTCTCGGATGCATCCCAGAGTATAGAGCATTGTCCAAGGAGAAAAATCATCCCGGGTATCTTTCCTGGAGGAGTCTGGGCTTGCTACCTGGGATTACAGGGACCAAAACCACAGGAAAAATGTCAGCGGGAGACACTTGGGAGGAATCTCAGATGCATCCCAGAAGATGGAGCATTGTCCAAGGAGAAAAATCATCTCGGGTATCTTCCCTGGAGGAGTCTGGGGTTGCTACCCGGGATCACAGGGCCCCAAAACACCGGAATAAAGACTCAGGGACATACCTTCAATGAGTCTCGGATGCTTCCCAGAGGATGGAGCATTGTCCAAGGAGAAAAATCATCTCGGGTATCTTCCCTGGAGGAGTCTGGGGTTGCTACCTGGGATCACAGGGCGCTAAACCACCGGAAGAAAACACTCAGAAACAGAGCTGGGAAGAGACTCGGGTGCATCCCGCAGGATGGACAATAGTCCAAGGAGAAAAATCAACTTGGGTATCTTCCACGGAGGAGTCTGGGGTTGCTACCCGGGATGACAGGGCCCAAAAGCACCGGAATAAACACTCAGGGACATACCTGCAAGGAGTCTCGGATGCTTCCCAGAGGATGGAGCATTGTCCAAGCAGAAAAATTATCTCGGGTATCTTCCCTAGAGGAGTCTGGGGTTGCTACCCGGGATCACAGGGCCCTAAAGCACTGGAGAAAACTCTGCGGGAGATGCCTGTGAGGAGTTCTGGGTAGATCCCGCAGGATGGACCACTGTCAAGAGAGAAAAATCATCTTGTGTGTCTTCCCTGGAGGAGTCTGGGGTAGCTACCTGGGATGACAGAACCATAAACCGCGAGAAAAAAGACTCAGGGACATAGCTGCGACAAGTCTCGGATGCATCCCAGAGTATAGAGCATTGTCCAAGGAGAAAAATCATCCCGGGTATCTTTCCTGGAGGAGTCTGGGCTTGCTACCCGGGATTACAGGGCCCCAAAACACCGGAATAAAGACTCAGGGACATACCTTCAATGAGTCTCGGATACTTCCCAGAGGATGGAGCATTGTCCAAGGAGAAAAATCATCTCGGATATCTTCCCTGGAGGAGTCTGGGGTTGCTACCTGGGATCACAGGGCGCTAAACCACCGGAAGAAAACACTCAGAAACAGAGCTGGGAAAAGTCTCGGGTGCATCCCGCAGGATGGACAATAGTCCAAGGAGAAAAATCAACTTGGGTATCTTCCACGGAGGAGTCTGGGGTTGCTACCCGGGATGAAAGGGCCCTAAAGCACCGGAATAAACACTCAGGGACATACATTCAATGAGTCTCGGATACTTCCCAGAGGATGGAGCATTGTCCAAGGAGAAAAATCATCTCGGGTATCTTCCCTGGAGGAGTCTGGGGTTGCTACCCGGGATTACAGGGACCCAAACCACAGGAAAAATGTCTGTGGGAGACGCCTGGGAGGAATCTCAGATGCATCCCAGAAGATGGAGCATTGTCCAAGGAGAAAAATCATCTCGGGTATCTTCCCTGGAGGAGTCTGGGGTTGCTACCCGGGATCACAGGGCGCTAAACCACCGGAATAAAGACTCAGGGACAGACCTGCAAGGAGTCTCGGATGCTTCCCAGAGGATGGAGCATTGTCCAAGGAGAAAAATCATCTCGGGTATCTTCCCTGGAGGAGTCTGGGGTTGCTACCCGGGATTACAGGGACCCAAACCACAGGAAAAATGTCTGTGGGAGACGCCTGGGAGGAATCTCAGATGCATCCCAGAAGATGGAGCATTGTCCAAGGAGAAAAATCATCTCGGGTATCTTCCCTGGAGGAGTCTGGGGTTGCTACCCGTGATCACAGGGCGCTAAACCACCGGAATAAAGACTCAGGGACAGACCTGCAAGGAGTCTCGGATGCTTCCCAGAGGATGGAGCATTGTCCAAGGAGAAAAATCAACTTGGGTATCTTCCACGGAGGAGTCTGGGGTTGCTACCCGGGATGACAGGGCCCAAAAGCACCGGAATAAACACTCAGGGACATACCTGCAAGGAGTCTCGGATGCTTCCCAGAAGATGGAGCATTGTCCAAGCAGAAAAATTATCTCGGGTATCTTCCCTAGAGGAGTCTGGGGTTGCTAGCCGGGATCACAGGGCCCTAAAGCACTGGAGAAAACTCTGCGGGAGATGCCTGGGAGGAGTTCTGGGTAGATCCCGCAGGATGGACCACTGTCAAGAGAGAAAAATCATCTTGGGTGTCTTCCCTGGAGGAGTCTGGGGTTGCTACCTGGGATGACAGAATCATAAACCGCGAGAAAAAAGACTCAGGGACATAGCTGCGACAAGTCTCGGATGCATCCCAGAGTATAGAGCATTGTCCAAGGAGAAAAATCATCCCGGGTATCTTTCCTGGAGGAGTCTGGGCTTGCTACCCGGGATTACAGGGACCAAAACCACAGGAAAAATGTCTGCGGGAGACACGTGGGAGGAATCTCAGATGCATCCCAGAAGATGGAGCATTGTCCAAGGAGAAAAATCATCTCGGGTATCTTCCCTGGAGGAGTCTGGGGTTGCTACCCGGGATCACAGGGCCCCAAAACACCGGAATAAAGACTCAGGGACATACATTCAATGAGTCTCGGATACTTCCCAGAGGATGGAGCATTGTCCAAGGAGAAAAATCATCTCGGATATCTTCCCTGGAGGAGTCTGGGGTTGCTACCTGGGATCACAGGGCGCTAAACCACCGGAAGAAAACACTCAGAAACAGAGCTGGGAGGAGTCTCGGGTGCATCCCGCAGGATGGACAATAGTCCAAGGAGAAAAATCAACTTGGGTATCTTCCACGGAGGAGTCTGGGGTTGCTACCCGGGATGACAGGGCCCAAAAGCACCGGAATAAACACTCAGGGACAAAGCTGCAAGGAGTCTCGGATGCTTCCCAGAGGATGGAGCATTGTCCAAGCAGAAAAATTATCTCGGGTATCTTCCCTAGAGGAGTCTGGGGTTGCTAGCCGGGATCACAGGGCCCTAAAGCACTGGAGAAAACTCTGCGGGAGATGCCTGGGAGGAGTTCTGGGTAGATCCCGCAGGATGGACCACTGTCAAGAGAGAAAAATCATCTTGGGTGTCTTCCCTGGAGGAGTCTGGGGTTGCTACCTGGGATGACAGAACCATAAACCGCGAGAAAAAAGACTCAGGGACATAGCTGCGACAAGTCTCGGATGCATCCCAGAGTATAGAGCATTGTCCAAGGAGAAAAATCATCCCGGGTATCTTTCCTCGAGGAGTCTGGGCTTGCTACCCGGGATTACAGGGACCAAAACCACAGGAAAAATGTCAGCGGGAGACACTTGGGAGGAATCTCAGATGCATCCCAGAAGATGGAGCATTGTCCAAGGAGAAAAATCATCTCGGGTATCTTCCCTGGAGGAGTCTGGGGTTGCTACCCGGGATCACAGGGCCCCAAAACACCGGAATAAAGACTCAGGGACATACC